>NC_089152.1:6823852-7448852 GCF_009819655.1 Sylvia atricapilla | reverse complement strand
TCCCAAAGCCCTGACCTGAAGCAGCTGGTTTTCACTGTGGCTGAGAGTAAAGCACTGCCCTTGTTGAACAAGATGTGATTTGCTGAAGTGAACATACCCATTGGAGAACTCAGCAAACCCATTTCCATGTGCAGCTGATGTAAGATTTGTATGCAGTCGTCTCGAGGTGAAAAGTACATTGGAGTCACAGCGTGTGAGGATTGCTCTCAATGCCTGGGCTTGTCTCCCATTATGGCAGGGTTTATTGCATAATCCATTTTTAGATTCCTGCACACTCATTCCTAAACAAGCTGCAAATTACCTAGAGCTGAGCCTTGCTTGAATCTGTTCAAGCCCTCTCTCCCTGCCCCTCCCTGGATTCATCTCTTTAAGAGATGGGAACAAACTGAGACTCAGTGAAAGCATGAACATTTCTGTGTGTACCACACCAAGGATCAGGCTGTCCTGCTGTCTGCAGCCAAGCGTGGTGAACATGAGATGCAGTACTCAAATTAAATGCTGATTTACAGTTTCATGTAGACTCAGCTTTTTCTGATGCTTGTTCCAAGTTCCTTTGTTGATGCTACAGCAGCACCTGAAGTTTTTTGCCACGGTTGTGGGTCTGTAAAAATGTCACACCTTTATTTCAGCCCTACTAACCTATTTTTCCTCACTGAATCAGAGCACTGAGTCTGAAGGTTACTTTACCTATCTATTTTTATATATAAATCTCATACATATGTTTGATCTATTTCAAATGCACTGGTTTATAATGTATGGACACCTGTTCTTATCTTGTACTTTTAACAGGTTTTACATCATCCTTCCCTGTCCAACCACCATACTCCTTTTCTCCCTTTATGAGATAAAAGGGACCTTTTGTTTTCCCCTACAAACATCTCTTAAATTCAGGACAAGCATTTTCCCTCGCTCCCATAAGTCTGACAGGAGACAGCTAAGTCTCCTAAGTATATATGTCAAATTGCAATTAGAAGGAGACACTGGAACAAAATTTCTTCAGTCCTTGTCTCCGTTCTCCCAGCCCTTCTCACCCCTCCACCTCCCTCTTGCAGGATTAAGCCAAGCTAATCCTCAGATGAGCAAGATCTTGGGAAAGCAAAGAGCCAAAGGAGGAGAAAGAAAAATCCTTCACACTCAACACTAATAAGGAAATTATAGGCATCCTACATTATGAATTGGATGAATTTTTAATGGTTAGAAATGCAGTTGATTTATAATGCATCCATCCTGGACTGCAGGGCCTGTCGCCAGCTAATAAATAAATGACAGGCCCCTTGTATTAAAAGTATCAGTCATTCTATGTCTCTGTGCTGTAATTGATGAGGAGTATAGAGCAAGGGAGGTGGTGGCCATCAGGTGTGTGCAAGAGCAAGGACCTTGTGTTTCAGGCTGTACCTGAGGGCTTGGCGTGTCAGAAAGCTACAGCCCAATCTTCCAAGTCTTCTCTCACATGGCCTTCTGCTCTATCCCACTGCTCACATTCCAGAACCAGAGAAATAAAGAATTTAGCTGGGGCTGTGTGATTTGGAAAGGTCATTTTAAGCTCAGCTTTAGGGCCCTCTTTAACTTGTCTTATGCTCTGGGACAGGTTAGTTAACCTGGACAGCAGCAATGGCTCCACCTGAGGTGGCTGCCCAGAGATTCCTTCCTACATTGTGGAATGAGGGAGGAGGCTTTGGGTGTGCTTTGTGCGAGGCTCCTGGTGAGGGCTGGGGGAGATCGTGCTGTCTTCCTGACAGCCCTGGCTATTGGCACAGCCAGGGTGAGACGAGCTCAGAGTCAGGGATCAGCCTGAATTCATACAAATCCCACCACAAATGTTCACACTGATGCTGTGCTAAATATAAATTCTGGGCAAATCCCAGAGATGGGTGGAGTGGGACTGTTCTGCTCTTATGCCAGATCCCAGCAGAGCCCAAATGTCAGGGGAATGTTACTGAGAGCACAGCAGGCAGCTGAGAATTTGAGGGGTGGGGTATATTTTATCACCATCTTAATGAGGAGAAGTAACCTGGCATGTCATATCTCCACTATTTCCTGGAAGGAGACATCTCTCCTTCCAGCCCATCAAGGGACTGCCAAGCATCTTCATCTCCACTTTATGGATGAGGAGAGGCAGCTGGAAAGACATCAATTTGCTCAAGGTCACGCCAGGTTGCTGACAGCTAGCAGCCTGGCCCATGTTCAGCCCACTGGACCATGTTGCATGTTTATGAGTCCCCACCTGAAGTCCTTTCATAGCCAGTCTTATGGAGTCAGAGGGTTAGATGGATAAACACATCCTTGGAGTTGTCAGCTGCATATTATGATCCCAGAAAATGCCAATTCTGAACTTTTCCTGCTCTTTTCCAGATAGCTTAGATCAAATCCTCCCTTTCCACCTTCATGGGGCCCATGCTACGGCCTTAATGTGTTCTGCTTTTCTCTCTTGACTACTTCTGAAGAGACCTCTCCTTGCAGGTCTCCTTCCACGTAGGCATTGCCTCCTGGCCAGCTTCACTGGAGTGTGTTGGAACCCGAGTGCTGGGCTCAGGGGAAAAGCAGTCATTTTTCAACTTGGCTTTAGTTCCTGGCTGCAGGAATTAGGCAGGGAGGCTGGGATATGAGCTTGGCTGCCCAAGGAAAGCACTGCTCTCTAAGATGCAGACTTTCATCTTGACCTGGAGGAAGGAAACGCTTATTGCCTTATTTATTACATTTCCCCATAGCAGTGTAAATACCATGTCCATGATAGATACAGATCTTATGAATAATATGGAGATTTGAACTGAGTAATTGCTGTGCTTTTTTAACACAAGAGATCGGGTAGTATTAATGATCTGTCTTGACATGGGCTCTGCAGAGGGCGATTGCAAACCCCAGTTCCGTGAGAAATTGAGAAATTGGGGGAGAAATCCTAATGTGCTGTTCATCCCCTCTGCTCCCTGTGGGACACTTCAGAACGAGTATCCTGTCTGCTGATTTTTTCTCAGCTTTCCCTAGACCCTCCAAGGACAGGAAGGCTAAGTGGGTTTTGGGAAAACAAATCCCTTTTGTAGGCAGGCTGGGCTGGGCTGTCAGAGGAGGCAACTTTCGGAGGAAATGTAATACAAAGATCCTAGCAGCTCCCTGTGGTCACTAACAGTTCTCCAGACATTTCTGGAAGAGCAAAATGATTAGTTACAGTGAAATAGCTAAATTCGGGTGGAGGTAGTGATATTTTATGTGTCTGCTGATCTGAGCCTTGTCTCTTCTCTATAGCTTTAATATGAAGCTCTCCTTTCCACTCGCTCTCTGTGAAACCCTTGTTCAGCCTTGCTGCTGTGTGCTGTTAAACAGGTGGCCACATTATTATGAGAAATTCTCTATAAAGTCCTCTCTTTAATGCCTTAGAATCTTTGGGGATGAATTTATGATTTTAAGAACTACGCAGATTTAACACTTTTTTTTTTGCAATGATGTTGTGGGGGAAAGGATAAAGGGATAGCAATCACAGGATGTGCTGTGGGTCACTTTGTGCCTTGCATCACTGGCAGGGAGCTGGTATCCCCACTGGCTGGTCCTTCTTGCTCCCTGCTGTAGAGGTGTTGGTGTTACAGCTGCAGAGCTCCAAGGCCTCTTTAAATAAATGGAGCTGTCTGAGAAGGCTATGAATGCCTTTTCAATTTATTTTTTCCCCCCAAACATAGCACCTCAAGTCTGAGTCAGGCTGTTAACCTTTTTTTATTCCTCTGTTTCTAGCCACGTCCTGTTTTAAGGTTATTTCTCATCCTTTTTCCATCATTACCCTTTTAACAGGAATGAGGGCAGGTGAGACCAGTGGACTCCATAGGCCATGTTTTCACCTTGTCAGTCCAGGAGGAGCAGGTCTTGCTGACCTCTGTGGGCTGTGTGGAGCAGGGACCATGGGCTCAGGTGTTTCTTTGATACGGGAATGGTGGCTCATTAACACTCTGTGCCCAGCAGATAACTTTTATTGATCATCAGCTGCTTAATCAAAAACTCTGTCGCAGTTTGTTTCGATTATTTTTTCCATCTCTTCATCTCTGGAGAATTGGCTTAGCCAAAGTTAATGTACTCATTATACAGTTGGGAAACTACTGCTACGGACTGCTATGTAAATCATGAGTTTGGGAAGGTTTGTGTCCTCCTTCCCACATGTAGCAGGATGAATATACTGGGTGCATATTCCTCTGCCTGATGTGGTGAAACAGGCATGAAGGGGATTGGGCTGAACTGAGTTTTGACCAGCCTGGGGTGGCAGAACTCCCCTCCCAGGTTGCACAAAGCCCAGGCTCCACAAGTACGTCCCCACAGTCCTGGTGCAGTGAGGAACAGCACTGCTGCTGTACCTGGTCCTGTATCTATACAGATCTGAGCACCCCTGAAATCAGCACCCTCGAGTATGTTGTTCTTGGGCCACAGCTGGAAACTCTGTGAACAGTGGCTTTAATCTTTTGAAAACTGTCAGAACTTCTAGGTGAAAGGAAGCTGTGCAGCAAGGGACAAAAACATTTCCCAACTTCTGCCATGTATGTAATGAGCAGCTGTGAGGAGTGTCAGGCCAGTTTGAGCACAGGAAAGACTTGGGAGGGAAGCCCTGATACAGGAATGCTGCTTCTTGTGCCACTCCAAACTTATTTCTTACTCAAGTTTATGATGGATGTCCTAATATAATTAATTTTCCTTTTGTCTTTTAATGTTTACTGCATAAAATCATTCTCCTTGATCCTATACCCTATCAGGGCTGCATACTCCATGCTGGCTGTGGTGTTGCAAAGACCTAATTTGATTGCAGAGGGTCGTGTCCTGTATAATGTTGCCTCATTTTCTCAGGAGTCGATGCAAACTCAATTTTATTTTCTTTGAGAAGAAAGAAAGAGGAGGCAGGAGCCCAGAATCCACAGCCAAGCTTATACCTGCAGCACTTACCTTGTTGCCTGGCTGTAATGTCCCGTGTAGTTCAGCTTGGATGGGACCTGCAGGCTTGTTTTATTTATTTATTTTCCTGATTGTGCTGAAGGGGAGAAAGGATGGAAGCTACAGCAGAGAAGGGCCCTCATTTGTAGATGTTGGCACCGTTGATTAGCCTCAAGGAGTCATTAATCCAACAGGCTGGACACTCTCTTGATGGAGCTTATCTCAGGAGGGGAGGGTTGCCCGTGTCTCCCTGTGGGCCCTGGGTGAGTGTTCAGCTTTCTCCTTTTGTCTCCAATTAGATGCTCGGTCCTTTGTACCACTGTGTTTCACCTGCCTCAAGGACCCTTCACCTGCCTTCCGCCTCCGTAATTTACCAGTAGCTCCGAGGGGAGAAGGAGGGTCTGGTCTCAATTTGTGTGGCTCATTTGCATGTGAAATCAGCAGGTCCCTTTGGCAGAGCTGCCAGCAGCCTCCTGGCCCCGCTGCTCTCATTCAGCATGGCTTTGACAGCTCCAAGGCCGTGGCTCGCTGAGCGGTGGCAGGGCTTGCTCGTAAACTGGAAGTGTCACTGTGTTTTTGCAGAGCTCGTCCAGAAAATGGTGTTTTTCAGCAGCTCATAAAGGAGATGTCAGCCTGGGATTTGGTCTGTGGAAAAAGAACCTGCTTTTGCAAGCTTCAGAGTGCACAAGCTCTCAGCTCTGGCTTCAGGGCCATCCCTGCTGGCTGGGATTGCTGCTGGGGCAAATTATTCAGCTGATGGTTTCGTTGCTAATTTCCTCATGGGTCCTGGGCTCTGACTCTGTATTTGTCTCAGGGTATTCCTCATTCTCAGCCCTGTCTTTTCTTGTCCTGTTGGGCTTTCAGTGGGCTTTTGATTGAAAATGGATCTGTTGTGGTGAGAGAGAAGGGTCAGAGAGGCACTGGCAGGCAAAATCTACATAGGGGTTGAATGAATAAATCAACAGGTCTCCAGGTGTGCCACCAAACAGGCTCTCTTGTCTTGATTCAAGGATTTAGTGGGAAGAGGCCAGGCAGTGGAGTGGCAGTGGTCTCTATGGACCAAAGGAATAGAATCATAAATCTTGAGGACAGGAAGAGGGTGAGGAGACTGGACAATGGTCACTTGCGTGTATCTCCCTGGAAGAATACCAGGTTCAATGAAAGAAGCACAAATCTAGGCCTGATTTTTTTCTCTCATTTCAAAATATTTAATCAGAGAATCAAATATGATGTCTTTTTAAGAAGAGGCTGGCACACGGCAGCTGGATGAGTGTTGCAATCAATGTATCCGCTGTGGAATGTTTCCTGCAGAAGTATTACATCCTCTCTCATTTACTTGATGATCTTTAGGGTGAATCAATCAAAAGATGCTGCACACAAATAGTTCAGCCTGTGATCCTGTGGGTGTCCATTACAGAGGTATTTGCTCCATGTTAATAGACCTGTTGATTAACAAAAAAATCTACTGTTTTTTAAATAGAAAGCTGTTACTTGATGGCAGTTGTTAGCATTGGTTCTTCTGCCTCTCCACCTCCCCAGCACAGCTCTTATTCTGTGCCAATGCAGGTGACTGCAGCAAAACACAGGTCTGCACTGCTGGAGAGAAGAGACTCACATCTCACTCAAGCAGTTATCTGAGGAGAACCTTCTCCTGGAGGTTGGAAAGGGCAGAGAGAGACTTTTCTGTACTCGGTGGGTGATTTCACCACTCTGTGTCTTGTTCTGTTAATTGTGTTTCTGCACCCATCCAGCTTGGCATGTGATGGCCTGTTGGACTTCAGGTATATCTGAAGAAGATATCCCCCTGAAATTCCCATCAGGCCGAGGCTCAGCAGCTGCTTGAGGAGTCTGATTGGGTTTTACACTAGCTGAGTGCACAGGAGTTTTTTTTTGGGTCTGTAAAGCTTATACTCTGCTGGAGCAGTAGTGCTCATGTTTTTTCTCTACAACATGGGCATTTGTCAAATCTCCACATTTCTGGGTGAAAATGTGCCCATGTTGCAGTGTTAGCTGTTGCTTTTCTGATGCTAGCACAGCAAGAACCCCAGCTGGAATTTTAAGCATTAAAAGGTCAGGATGATGCCTCCTGCACAGAAGATGTCCTTACCTTTGATAGCCAAATCTGAGCAGACCCAACCCCGTGATGACTGAAGCTACGCAAACGAGGGAGCAGCTTATTCAGTGCTGCCAGAGCTCTGGTGTGGCACTGGGAACACATCCCAGGACAGACCAGTGTGCTGAGTTGTGACACAGCTTCCTGCAGGGGCAATGACACAGCAGGGCTGAGCCTGAAGGACCAGGCTCGTGGCTGTGGGCTGTGTTCAGCCTCATGCTGGCAGCTGCCAGCAGCTGTTCTGCGATCTGGGAAGGATGTTGGGATCTTTCCTGCTGAGCTGGAGGCTGTGGGAGCATTTGGTCCTCTCCCAGGCTGCTGGTGCAAAGCAGCCACTGTTCAGTTTGGTGGGCCAAGCATCACTTCAGGCTCCACTGCAGAGGGGACCGACTCCCCCGTGTCACTTGTTTATCTCTGTCATTTATTGCTACAAACCAACTCACCCAGAGCCGTCCTTCCCACAGCTGGTGGGAGTCAAAGTGCCGAGGCTGTTAGTGGATTAGGGCAGCAGAGTGAAAACCATTTGGCATTTCTATCCTGATTCTTCTGGGTGCCTTTAATTAGCATGATTGCTCAGCTCAGATTTTGCCATGTTCTTTAGCTCCCCTGGTTAGGATAATTATTCCCCCAGCTCCTTTTGTTCCAATTCCTGATCGCTTACAAAGTCTCCTGTTAAAAGCCATTAAATCCGTAATGTGAGAGTAAATGTTCAGCAGCGTTGTGCTGTCAGCCCCACACGTGTGAGCTCAAGCTCTCAGCCCCTGTCCTGCACTCCTCTGCTCCCTGCCACGTGCTCCCTGCTGTGGCATCACTCTCTGCCTCCCTCTCACGCTTCCCCCCCAGACATCCCACGTGTCCCACAGGCAGCAGGTCTGTGTGCACACCCTCCCTGCTTTCTGCTGGCACTTTTGGCATCACTCAGCTTGGTTTCCCCTGTGCACAGGCTGGTTTCGACAGTGAGGTTGAATTCTGGGCTGTGGACTGTGATCTCTCACATTTAGTTGCATGTGCAAATATGGAGGTGCTATTAGAAGTGTACGTCCTTGCATATATTTTTGCCTTGGTGTGGGGAGTTCTTGCTTCAAAGAACAGCTAAAATAGAGATGTCCTAGCTGTGGTGGAAAGCAGGACTTTTGTTGATAGATGATGGAGAAGAGGAAATACTTATTTTCCTTATTTTTAAAGTAAAGCTGTTGTCCTCTTTCTCAAGAATAAAAGCCTTCAGTGGAGGGAGAACAGGTTTTGGATAGCTTTGTTCCCAGGAGTCTCCATGTTGCAGTGCCTCCCCATTTAGAGCCCTGTGAGCTCAGCCCCTTCACTGTCCCTCATCTCTGCTGATGTTTGATCAGCACATGCCAATGGCTCAAGTGGGGCAGACACACAAAGGCTTACACAGAGTGACGTGGTGTGAAATAAGATTGGGCTCAAGTGCTTTAAATGCCTTGTGCATTTGTGTGAGAGGGAGACTTATTTGGAGACCCAGAATGAAACTGGGGCAGAGAAGGGTCTGGCAGACGTGTAGTTTGTTAAGCTCAGAGCTGATTGCTTGAGCAAAAATTCACAGCTAGACCACTTGTCAGGAAAAGCTTGTCAGAAGGGACTCCTGGTCCATCCTCCCTCCTTTGAATGATGACCCCTAATCAGCAGCAGACGCACATTTTGGGCTTAGATCTTGAGTTGCTGCCCTGCTGTGCTGTTCCAGACCTTCTCCACTCTGCAAAGCTCACCCTCTGCTCTGGGGTGGAGTAAGGGTTTCCTTGCACAGCAGCAGCCCCCTCACAGGACTCCTCACTCACCTCGTCGGTGCTTTGCTGGCTGCAAGGAGCTTTCCAGGCATTTCATACATTCTCTTGCAAAAACCTACCATGTTTCATGTTTGTTTGGTGGGAGCAAATCCCCTTCTCCTGCAGAATGAAGGCTGCCACAAATACCTGACACTCTTTTGGTTGGTACTATCCAAACAGTCCCACAGGGGCTCCATAGTATCAGCATAAACCCATGTTTTTCTGTCTTCCCCTGGGAGAGCACAGCCTTCCCTGTGCCCTGGGGTGTGTGTTTTAGAGCTTGTGAAATGCTGAAAGATACCAAGACATGGTCTCAAAACAAAATCTGGAGCTGGGAGCTCTCCCTTGGGAAGTGTAATAACACCCTTTGACATATTTTGGTGCAGAAGACAACTTATTTTGAGAACCATCTACCGGGGCAATTATCAAGAGCTGAAGAGCTGTCGTGGCAGCTTCATTTCCAAAGCAATCAGCAGAGCAGGAGCACTGGAGAGAACACAGATGAAGAACAATAATTCCGGACAATGCAGCATCCAAACAGCCTAAAAAAAATCAACAAAGCCTTGTTCTTCGAAACTCCCTGCTGCTCTCACTATGTTTTAGCCCTCAGCTCTTCCTATTCCCATTTACAGCTCCTCTGTAGTGCTCAATGCCTCCTTGCCTGCTGAGATCTCCTGCGCTCCTCAGTTTCCATCCTCGGTTTGTAAACTCCACAAAATCGTGTTTTCCCACAGGATGTCCTTACTGACACTTCAGACTCTTGGGCTTGTACAGCTCCTGGGCTTCCTGGAGGGCAGCTCTGGCCTTTCTAGATGACATAAGGCATTGCTGGAGCAGATGGCAGAGTAAAGAGACTTGAGCAAGCAAGGATTTATTCTGGGCCTTGATCAGCTCCTCCCATCCTCTGAAGAGCAGGAGAGCATCCCTGGCAGTGCCTGGGCTGGGAAGGTCCCAGCTGCAGGCTGCAGCAGTTGTGTGCAACCCTGTCCACCATCTGTGTCTCTTCTTGGTGTCTGCTGTCATATCTCAGCCCTCTGGCTTTACTAAGCACTTCTGTCCCCTTCTAGAGCCCGGAGCTCCTGCAGAGGATGGGAGCCTTGGAGCTGGGGCTGTTCCCTGTTGGATGTTCAGGGCTGTCGCTGGTTCCTTTGGAGACCTTGGAGAAAACGTGGTCCTGCTTTGTGCCACCGTTTTGCCGCCTGTGTGATAAATATAACAGCTCCTTCCTCCCCAGGGAATGAGCAAGGCATAACAAATTAATGTTTATGAAGCACTTTCCAGCTGAAAAAGAAGTTTGAAACAGAGCTGTTGCTGTTCTAACTCAGGGGCTTCCTTTACTGGTTGGCTCTTTGATGTGGTGATCTGTGGTACTGGTGGATCAGCTGTACCATAATTGGAATTAATCAGCAATTAAAGAACACGAGCCCAACCAGATTCTTTCCCAGTGGATATTCATTTCTGGGCACATTAGTCAGTGGTTTCAATAACTCTGTAAAATGCTTAGGGTAGCTATTGCTATCTGAAGCAGCTGGGGAACAGAGGCAGTGTCACAGGGACACGGATACCTGTCAGGCAAAGTGGAAATAAGAAGCTCTTGTAGCACTGTGCTTAAATTGGCAGAACTCCGAGGGCTGACTTGAAAAAAAAAATTAAAAATTGACATAAGAATATATTTGAAAACCAAAGTGATGAAAATTATGTATTACTTGCTAGGATGGGCTCTTTCATGCCAGATCCCTTGGGCTTTGTGCAGCACAGAGGCAGTGAGAGTGCATGGTGGTGAGAAGTGGGGACTTGTGGAGGCAGGGAGACAGGTTTTTTACCTCCCAGCAGTGAGAATGGTAGAGAAGAAGGCTGCTGGAGGTTTCAGTGCAAGCACAAGGAGGGGCAGAGGCAGGGAACAGCTGGACTATGCCCATGGTGTCAGCTACCACCAGCTTTGCAAACACTTGCCCACAGCTTGTTCTCATGGCTGTCCTGTAACCCCTGAGAGTTGTGCCATGTGTCTTTGCATGGCCGTGGGTATTTCGGGGGACAAAAGAGCCATTCTCCTTGCTCAGGGACCTTATCTGTGACCCACTACCACTTAAATAAGGCAGAGACCAAGCTTTGCATGGGTGAGACTGCTGGGTGCCCAGCCTTTCCCCCTTCCCTGGTCCTCTTACAAGTAGTTTCACATACTCTGGCTTCAATCTAACAAAAACAAAACCGATGAGGCCCAACTGATCTGGCTCCTTTCCATCATGCAGTGGGCCTCTGAGTGGCTTTAAATAGCTGCACCTCCGTGCAGGCTGGAGAAAAAGCACTGGCTGTGCTTCTGGACAAGAGGGTAGCTTTGGCTCAAGTCACAGGCCATCTCAGACCTGAAAATAGCCTTTTTTTTTCTGTCATCTTTGGTCTTAAATAGATTTTTTTCCCTTCTTATTTTTCATTTTATACCCTGTTAAGTGCTTTCCTACTTTGGGGCTTTTCCTAAGGGGGATTGGTGGGGAATCTTGGAGCTCTGCCTCCTGAGCTATCAGGCTACATCATTTAGTATCTTGGAACTATTCCATCCATTAAAGAGTTCCAGAGAAAACAAACTTGTGATCCTGGCTAATATGGACACGGCCTACGTTAGTGGTGGCAACAGTGGAAACACAACGGATACTGGAATTCCTCTGACCAAAGGTTTACTGAACCTTACAAAATCTTCAAGAGTTCTACCCATGGAAAGCTGTGAATGCTGCCCTTTCCTCAAGGAAAAGCTGTTTGTCCATTGAGTGCCTGAAGAATTCTCTTACCCCTTCCTCTGCTCTGGCCAAACGTTAGAGAAATTTATGTGGAAATGGGATCTTCTGGGTCCATTTGCTTCTGCTTTCCTCTTGTTCTCAGCCCATCTCTTCCTTTCCCTGCCCTCTAAAACACTCACAGCGCTGTGATCTTCTGTTTGTGGTTTTGGGTTGTGGACAAGCACAAGAAGATGGCACAAGCTGTGACTAGAGCTCCATCTAGCACATTCCCAAGAGGTTTCCTGTGACGTCCAATCTCATTGATTAAAGTGGGAGACTCCCATGCCAGAGATTTAACCATGGAAAATGAAAACAGATACAAGGTGAGATGCCATGGAGGGGAACAAAGATCCTGTCTACATGAAAATGAAGGATTATAAGAATTTCTGTAGCTCTCACAGACTATAATCTAAGAAGAGGTGTAATCTACTTGAGGATCTGCTTGAGGTCTGTGTATCAATGTGAAATTCGTCTGTGGACTGAATTTTCTTGAGGTTCTCCATTGCGGTCAACACTGTTGGGCTGGTGTGAACGAGGTGACATCTGGGCTCTTTGACTTTACCTTGGAAGGTAGAGGAGATGATATGGTAATCTGCAGCTGAGAGCATCAGGGAGAACCTCACAGTGTGTTTCTGCTGACCTGCTTTGTTGTGGCAAGCGAGACCTTAGGCTGGTTTGCATCTCACTCTGTTACATGCTGTGAGGGGAAGGAAAAGAAGAGGATTTTGTTTCTTAGCCTGGCAGGTGAACCCATCCATGACAGGAAACCTGGGCTGTTGTGTTGCTTACCCCTCAGGTATAGGCACAGCAGTGCTGACTTTGACCAAAGGGATGGCTATTTCCTTTGCTCAGGATGTGGGCCAGGCTTGATGGTTTTCATGCTTTCTTTGATGCTATTCATGCTTCATATGTGTGCATAGAGAGAGATAAAATGTACACTGTTGTTGGAGTCTCCTACTGCTTTTCCTTTATATCATAAATTCGGCTGTAACTCAGAAGAGAGCTTAAATCTCCATTGCCTAATGTGAGCTGCGTGGATAGCAGAGTTATGTTTGGCCAGCTTGTTGCCCTTAATTTGCTATTTTTGTTTAACCCATTTTTGCCAGGTGTTGTATAGCATCCTGTTGCTTTTCTCATCCGTTCCCACGGCAATTTATATTGCTGTTTCAGAAGCAGTTTCCATCCCTGGGTTTCAAAACTGGTCTGCACCACTCCTGCTGTGGCAGATAGGGATGCCGTGAGGAGTAGTGCATCATTTTCTACGTCATTCCCTCACCTCCCCATGTCACAACCCCTGCTGCTCCTCTCAGGTGATGTGGAGCAGCCTCAGGTCTCCAAAGCCCTAGAAGCATGCTTTATTTGAATAGTGACAATTTTATCAGAAGGCACACAAGGAAGGCAAGGTGAAAATATCTGGTTTTTCTCCTTAGTTTTGCTCTCTCAGTGGAGGAAGTGTGTTTCTGGCAGGGCACTGTCCATAGGCTGGATTGGTACAAGCATGGGGCAGAGTGGCCAAAACCCACTAGTGAAGGTGTTGGGAAACACAAGACAGCTCTGGAGGACTAAGAGGATGGCCAGGGTTGAGGACAAAAACTGACTGCGTGGTTTGGTTGCCTTCAATTTTCTTGTCCTTTCATTGCCGCATCCATCCAGCCTGCTTAGAGAAAAGTCCCATCTGCTCCCTCCATCTCAAGCTGTTTGAGCTGCACAGCAAATCTGAGCTCATCCCTCCTTCCCTGTTCTCCAACACTCTCCATACATTTATTCCACTACCATACAATGGCTATTAGTAGAGAGAGTATCATGTTTTAATTTAAAAAGTGATATCACTAGAACTGGGAGAAGCACAGAGTTTAAGTACATCAGACTCTTCTCAATTTTTTAGGTCTTTGGAGATGTTTTGGATTTTGATCTACAGGGTGGGGATTTTTACCTCCTTACTATTTTCAGGCTTGCATGTTGGAGTTTCCCTACAAATCTACAATGTCAAAGATAGTATTTTTCCTCCCATTTTCCAGCTGGCACTGACAAATATGAAACTCCACGAAAGTTATTGTTTTTAAAATTTCCCCAGCTCCTTCTAGGAAGTTGAACACTTCAATTTCTCCTTCTATTTTTTTTTTCTTTTAACAAGATAGAAAGAAAAAAAAAAGTAAAGCAAAACCCACACATTTTTTAAGACATTTTCAAGCCAGTTTTTCAGAAGCTAATAGCTGTGATGGTAGATGACATTTGTCATAGCAGCATCCAAACTCTGAACCTGTTGAGATTCACCCATTTTAACCCTGGACATCTCCGTGAGCATCATCCATCTCACATCTGTCAGCAAAGACATAAACCTAGCAAGAGCCTTGTTGGTTTCTGCTCCATACAAGAGAACGGGGTTAAAAGTAGCAGTACAATAGGGGAAACAGCAAGTGAGGAAGAGAGAGAAAACCAGTCAGGAGAGAAGCATGTTTTTTTTCAGATTCTTTGGGGACTTTAATAAATCAGAAGGAGAGGATGCCAAAAGGACCGGTGCTGCATTGCTCTCCCAAGCCAGCGGGATGTGTGCTCAGCCCTTCAGCTCCAGAAACGTGGGCTGTCCTCCTGCCACGCTACTCGGCGTCCCTCGGCCCCACTGCAGCCCCATTTCTGCAGAGACCCTGCTGTCACTGGAGATCCCTGCAGCTGGGATTCACAGCACAGCACTGATGATGCACAGCAAAGCCCTTGGAGTCCCCAGCCTTAAGTCTTGCTGGTCTTTCACATGTCCCTTCTCTGGGGCTGTGTGTCCCCTGTGGGTTTTTAGGTCTGTTGGATGTGGCCCGGCAGAAGTGAAATTGTCTCAATTTAGCAGAGCTAAGGAATGCAAAGAAAATAAAGCAGACAGGAGTTCTCCTTGGAGATACTTGGTATTGTTGAGGATAGACTTTCCCAGCTATCCTTTGGCAGCCATAAAATATATTTATATTATGAAAAACAAAACACGATAAATAGTGACGTTCAGGGATGCCGTGTTTGTTTGTGTCCCAGTGACTCTGATCACTTTAAACCGTGAGAGTTGAGCTGGGCTCTTTCTCACTCTCATTTTGTTTACTAATGATATTTCAACACTTGGAATTTGCCTATGAATCTTTTTTATGACACATGAACCAGAGTGGAGCCTGGCTTACTCTCCCATGTGGATCAGCCCTTAAGGGCCGCTGAGAATAACAGATAGTTTCCCCCAAACAAGTTTAAACAGTTCCAAACCAAACAAACAGCTTTTGTCTGCATCCTCAGGTCCATCAAAGGAAACATATATTTGATGTGCAGATGAAGTAAGATAGTGCAGTGGATAAATCTAAATAGATATAAAAGACAAAATAGAAAGAAGAAAAGAAAAATCTTCTGGCTGGTGTAGTTTTGGTGTGGGAAAATTTCCTAGCCTGTTTGAAAGTACTCTTCATATTGAGATCAATCCTTAATGGCATCTAAGCTGCTCCATGCTGCTCTAGTGATGCCAGACTTGAGTTAACTTAGCTGATTTGTTCAGGATCCTGTGACTGTATGAGGTGCAGGAGTATTTTCTAAATCTTAGAGCAATTATGTAGTCAAGATATTCCAGTACTTTCTTGTAAAAACCCTTTAGACCCATGAAAATTTGGTATAGATGAGAGCAATCCTTGAGATCCTGCCATGCACATCTTGGTCATGGCAAACAAGTGAATTTCCCTGGCTGGGGCATCCCAAGGCAGGTACATTCTGTAGAGATGTTTGATACAGCCCTTTAAAATATTGTATTTGCCCTGTAAGTTTGTTGGACTGAAGGAAGGAGCTTGCCTATGATCTTTGCTCCTTTCATTTTTCTTTCTCATCTGGCCAGTGTTTCTGGCAAATCCTAAACCTTCAGATGACTTTTAGAGAGGTGGGGTTGTGTGAGGAGAAGATGCCTCCAGCATGCAAGGTTCGGTGTAGATGGGACAGCTGCGATGAAAAAAGGTCTGTGGGGTTGTGAGAGTCAGATCTCCCCAGCCTTGCAATGGTACTTTTTGGCTTCAAGAATGTTATGCCAGATTTAGATAAATCATGAAAGAAAAATAGACACAGGAAGGAGTTTCCCTATTCCTCACTGTCTGCCTAGGGAAAAGATGGACTAGGTAGGAATTTGGACTTAGTGGGAACCTCTGGAAAAGAGTTGTTCCCAGTTGTCTGTCCAGACCTCTTGCATGCCCCTTGTCCTCAGAGCACTTGTGCCTGCACGCTCCACATGAAATGATTGCCTGTTCTTTATGGAAAGACAGAGTGAGGTAGCCCTGCCCGGAGAGGACATTTTGGCTTTAATTTAATGGCAGCCATTTGCTAGTTATTCATTTAATTCTTTTTTATATAATCACATGTGTGTCGATATCTCTCTCTTTTTTTCTAGTTTTGCTCTTTTTTGTTTTTTCGTTTACTTTATTTTGCTTTTTTCTTTTTTCTGTTTTTTTTCCCCCTTTAGGTTTCAGAGAAATTATGTTGAATCCAATAAGCCTCCCTGGACATTCCAAACCTCTTAACCAAGGCATTTATGTTGAGGATGTCAGTGTTTATTTCAGCAAAGGACGTCATGGCTTTTAAAAACTCCTTAAAAGTCCCTGTTCTGATGTCAAGTTTATAGGCTGTGCCCTCAAAATGGTGGGAAGCAGTAAGCGTGGTCTGTATGGATTGAGGTCTCCTCCTAATAGGACTCTACAGCCCTGCCTGTACGCACGTTAAAGCCAACTGAAACTGTGGTTTTCTGTCACCAGATAACAGGGTTGTTCTTTTCCTCCAATGGTCGCTGTGTTCGTTAAATATTCCTGCAAGGCACAACAGCAGCAATGAGAGCAAATAAAGAGAATTAAAACCCGGTTGAAAGGAGTCATCCTAATAACACAGTAAATAATTGTACTTTTGCTTTAAAATAAAACACAAAACAAAAAAAAAATAAAACAAAAAAAAACCAACCAAGCCAACCAAACTGACATCTTTAGTCATGTCCTCCCTGCTTGGAGTTTTCCTTGTAAGCTTGTGTCTTCGCAACACCCAGTGAATGCTGCCATCACCTCTTACGTGGCCCCGCCATGGGAGGTCTCCCAGAGCGAGCTGAGGCGGGGAGCCTGGAAGAAACTAAAGCAGAATGAAGACTTTTGGTAAGAACAAAGGCAGCCCTGCTCCCAGTTCTTGCACAGAAAATAATGTTGGAAGGAATGAGGATGGAAAGAAAAAAAAAAAAAAAGTATCTTACTTCTCTGACAGGAAGAGAGTGTGGTTATCTTTGAAGTGCACGTATTCTAGGAGGCCTCTTTTGTCTGTCTGTCTGTCTGTCTGTGTGTTAGAGCAGCTCATTGGATCTGACCATATCGTTGTCGTACTCTGGTCTCTCCCTGCTGCTTAAATGATGAGCTTTATCTGAGGAGTTGCCTGGACTTCCCGCATGGATGGAGAATCCATTGCGCAGGAGGGTCTGTGTCCTTGCCAGGACTAGAGCAGTAAGCAAAGTGGAAAAGCATATCAGACACACGCAGGGCCCATTGCTGGGCCTTTTCCAGCCCCCTTTAGCTCTGCCCTGTATTCCCACCCCACTAGAGATTGATTGTAATCCAGTTGTGTACCCAGAACCATCAGCTAGAGGCTGGCTGACTGAAGGAGAGGAAAAAAAGTATTCTGTTGCTTCTTCTCTGGCAAAATCAGGAGTATCAATCCTGTTCTGGCCAATATTTGTATTCTCTCCCTCTCTCCTAACCTACTTTTGTCTTACTTCATCCAAAGCCTCTCAGATGGAAAAGTAAACCCTTTCATCCTGTCCTCAAGAGAAGCCAGCTGCCCTCATGGCAACTTGCAGGGCTTTCCTTGGACTCTCGTGATGTCACGTGTATGGGAAATACAGATTTGCTCACACATATCAGTGATAACCTAGATGCAAAGCAGATTTTTCTCTAGAGGACAAAAAATATTCCAAAAGCTTCAGGTGTAGCCAGATCCTTTTGAGAGGAATATTGGACCGGGAGCTTGCTCACCAGCCACTCAGCTTTGCTTGCCTTCTTAGTGGCCCGAGATGACCTTATCATATCAGGGGTGTCTCTAAATCACCAGCCCTCAAGGGTCACTGCCACTGGAAAGGGTTATGGTCCCTCTCCACCAGAACTGGGCAGAAGCCTCAGAATGGATGTTCTGCTTCATCCTGCCTTTACAGGTGACCTGCATGAACCACCCTGGAGATTGCCAGGAGGTTTTATTATCAGCTGTCCCATAGGGATATCGCTGGGAATATTCCATTCTCTTGCTTCTCCTGGTTTGTTTGCATAAAAAGGTAAAGTGCAATAGAAGAGTACTGGAGAGATGGTGGCAGATTGCTTTAAGTTAATGGACGTGTCTTAGGGGGCATCTGCGTTAGCACGAGGAGACCTGGCTCAGGTTGGATGGCTTCAGAAACCATGACCAAATCTCCCAACAACGTTTCCTGCCCGCATCGGAGCTGGAAATGCCAGAGGGGCACTGCCAGAGAGGACCTGCGGCCGTGGGCCACTGACACCTCAATTCTGCAGATTCACAGAGTGAGGAGGAGCTTCGCCAAGCGTGTGAATCACTGGGTGCTTGTCTGAACTGAATTTCCCCATCTCCTGGAAGTCGCCCACCTGACCTGGGGATGTCTTGTCCGTCTGAACTGTCTCCTCTCCCTAGCACTGTTCAGGGGACTCTGCTCTCAACTGTGTGTATCAGTCTTAGAGATGCATCTGTGGGCCTGGACCAGAAGCCTATATCCAAACACCCTAGCAGAGGAGGGGTTGAATTTTGCAGCTCAGGTCCATCTCTGCTTAGAAGAAATCCTCTGGACCGTACAACATAATTAAAAGCAGTTCTCCCCACTGTGATCGATGTCTCAATTTGTTTAACACCAATTAAAGTCTCTGGTTCCTCACTGCTGAAAACGAAAGCCAGTCGTGGCTGTTTGCGATTGGTGGCTTTAAGTAGCAAGTCTAAGGATGTTTCTTTTTTAAATTTTATTTTATTTTTAATTATTGTAAATCATTACCTCATTTTCTGTCAATGAGATTCCTCCATCTTTGAGCATTCTTATCTTGCCATAACTATCATCCTGTGCTAATGGGAAATGGGACGGTCCCTTTTCACAGAGACTATAGGGGTGTTCAATGTCTAGTTTCTTAATAAACACTTTATTTTCTAACGAAACAGCTGCACCAGGCCTCTTCTTTGAAGACAAAATAAATAAATGTTCAGAATGACATGTCCTATAGTCTACTTCTTCGTGAGATGGTCCACATGTGGGGGAGTTTGGTTTGTTTTTTTCTTTGGCGGGTGCGGAGGGTGGGATTTACGATTGTGATGGGAACATGGCTCAGGTGTAGCTCTTGTTTCTGTCACTCTCATCAGGAACAAAGATATTTTCTTGCCTGAAACAGGAGCTTGGCTGTTAATGGTCTCAGCTGACAACCTATTGGTTTTTGTAGAATAAAATGGTCATATTCTCAGGGACAAGCTGGTACTGCAGGAGATTGTGTCAGGATTTGCCAAGACAAGTTTCTATAGTGGAAAAAGTTTTATTAAAAGCCTTATCTCTCAGGAAACTTGACAGTAAAAGATTGTTCTGGCTGCAGTGCTTTTGTTTCAGGATATGCTGTTGCTTCGAGTCTCCTTGCTTGGCTGTGCAAATTGACAAAAACCAGCAAAATTGGTTGTTGGGTTTTGGATTGTTGTCCCCTCCTCAGGAACAATTAATCTTGTGTTAAACTCTCGAGGGTGTGTTTGCTGTTGTGGGGTACAGACAAGTGAGCGCTATACTCATGTTCCTCATTAGAAATTCATGTCCAGGTGGTTGGATACTCCAAGAGAGAGGAACCCTTCTGCAGTGTGTGGGACTTGGCATGGGGGTGTGTCTTAGTAGTTGTGTCTTAGAATTGTTAACAGGAGATGTCACTGATGTAGCTAAAAGCTGCTGTGCCAACCTGCAGGTGACAGTGGGCATGAGGACGGGGGTGTGTTTGAGCACATATTGGTGGATGGTGCTGGAACCCTCTTAGAAAACCTGGTGAGAGTTTTGATGAGCAAATTAAAAACATGTTTTCCAGCATCCTTCTGTTCCTATAACTTCCTGGCATGACTTTCAAGCAAATGTCTCAAAATGATGCTGTGAGTGAATTTCCACATGACCTTCCCTTCTAATGAGTGTGTCTCTAGGAGTGATGGGGTACTGTGATCCACAGGATTAGGTGATGGCTGGCACCTTCACCTTTCCAGGAATGTCTGCAGTGCCCAAGACAAATGTTTGTCTCCTAGCATAACTTTACACAAGGGATGAGCAGCTGAGCTGCATTGGATTCCATCCCTGTTTCCTTTTTCTTTCTGAGGTGTGGGAAACAAATATGGGGTTTGGAAGCTCTGTTTTTTCTTCTCCACTACTGCAGGGTCTGTTATCAGATTTCACAACCCAGAAACATTGCAAACAGTGGTTGATTAGCCAAATACTCAGGCTGCTGCTATGGTCAGCTTTGTTTCTCTTTGTTTTTCAGGGCAACTGACTCCTTACATACGAGTTCCCACAATATTTTTGGTTCTGTCAGTTCAAAAGGAGCTGGTTTAACTATGGGCTCTGACAGGCATCACAGAGGGTTTGGGCACTTGTTTCTTCTTGTTCTTCCTTGTTGGTTGTCTCTGTCGTCTGATGTACTCATGTGAAGGCTCCATGCTCTCCATGACAGCTGGACTGAGTTGATATTGCTGTGCTGCTCTCTCTCCCCACTCTGGCTTCAAATGACTCTTCAAATAAAGAGTTATTACTGAAGGAGCTCGGGATGCAGGTCTGGTAGGGTGAGGGCAGCAGATCTCTGTCAGGAATGATCAGCTCCTCCTGAACATCACAACCTTGCCTCCTCAGGTCTTGTAGAGTGTGGAGCCCGTGTGTGAATAAGCAGAGAAACAAAGGTTTGGCTCATTGTACTTTGACTCTAAAAAGATGGAATCATGTTTCTTAGTTCCTGCTTGGAGGGAGCACGATGGGCACAGTGTGTTTCTGTCACTGTAGCTCTCTCCAGAGTGGAGTCTTTGTGTGGGACCTTGGGCTCAGACTTGCTGCAGGGCAGTGTCTGATGTGTGGGATGCTGTAGGTCATGACTGGGGTATATTGAGTTTCTGCAGCTGTTTATCCACATTGCTCTGAGTCCTGATGTTCTTTGCTGCTCTTTTGTTTATTTGGATGTGCATTTGAGGAGTCATGTCTTCTCTCTCAAGAGGCTTGAGCTTGTTTTGAAGGTGGTTTGGTGTTTCTTTCTACCATCAAGTCTTTGTTCTTTCCCTGTATCTGTGTCCTGCTGTCCAGGGAATTCCTGGGAGCTGTGGAGGTGGGGGGGGAGTCAGAGGAAGCCGCTTCTGCTGATTCAGCAAACTGCAGCAGTGCATCATTGCTCTGCTCTGATTTGTACCCAGAACAAGCTGCAGATCCTCAGGGTTAAGCCTGGCATTAGCAGAGGATAAAGAGGCCTAGATACAGTAGTAAAGCTAAAAACCACGAGTTTGGAGGAGTAGCAGCAAGAGAGCACACAAGAAATCAATGTTGAGTGATTTCATTTTTTTCCTCAACATTTGGAAGTGCTTCTGGTGCTGTTTGTGCAATGAGTCAAAGAGTCCATATTAACCATGCATTTACCAGTGGCTCCAGAGACTGAGCAGTTGGAAGAAAATTTAACAGACTGTGGGGAAATGCATACAGCTGCTTTGAAGGTGTGGGTGTAGTTTGGTAGGAGACCTGCCCACTCACAGCTGGAAAAGGTGCTTTATACCTGGTGAAGCAATGATGCATCTTCTGCTGTTGTGGTGCATTTTGCTTTGCCTTTATGTTCTGTGGTTTCTCCAGTGTTGTCTCTACTACTTTTCTTAAGACAGGCAGGCTCCTTGGTGGTGCCAGCATGTGGTCTGATGCCACAGAGCTAGAATAAATCCCAGCCCACACGCCAGTAAATAACTGCAGGAGGATTCCTTTGCAAAGAGAAGATGATAGTTTCTCCAGCAGTAAAGCAGAGTGCCACTGCAAGACAGCTCCATTTGAATTTTGGTATTATTTTGAACTTATGAGTGTAAGTGCTGACTAATCAGCAGGAATAAATTTTGGTTCTTCGAAGTGGAGGGATTTGTTCTAAGTGCTGGTTAAATGATTTGCTCTGCTGTTGGTGACTCATTTGTGATCTGTGCCTGATTCCTGCAGAGAAGTTGACTTTCTGTAAGCATTTGTTTGTTATTTTAGAGTATTTGGCCTTTTATCTCCAAGATTTTGCTTCAAATATTCATGTTGTGTGATGGGTGTTGGGTTTGCTCTTGGGTTGGGTGAGTGAATGTTTCAGACAGGTAGTCAGAAATGTAACTTGCAGGGATATCCTTCAATCATTTGTTATTTGGGGCTGTCCCTAACCCCATGTTTCTTTTTCATATGTTGAGATTAGTACCATCTCAACAGGCCTTTTTGCAGGCAAGACAAACTGTCATTGCCTGGGCCTTTGGAACAGTTAAGAGCTTGTTTTCAGAGCAAGTAGCTTTCTTGGCTCCAGACTGAATTCTGGGAGCAGCCTGTGTCTGACCTTTTTGTGTGGGTTTCCATCCACTGATGACAGAGCAGCCACTGCTGGAGGTAAGGCTCATTCATGAGGAGTCAGGGAGAGTCAGACTGGAGCTGCATTAGGCTCAGTAAACTGCCAGGATGTCTGAATAAAATTATTTTGGCCAGGTCATCTTCATTTTAAGTGAGTCATAGATGTGTCCAGGCTGTTTATTAAGATAACTGGGAGATTGAAGGAGGGGTGCTTGCAGTCCATGGGCTAGGCTGGTGAGGTGGTGGAGTATATTGCAACATTTGATATGAGAGAGAAGGAACTCCTGGTCTTGCAAGCTGATGTATCCAAGGCCTGGTCCTGCCAGGATTCAGTCCCTGGTGCCACTGTCAGACTTGTACAGTGACATCATGCTAATGCACATTTCAAACATCACTGATGTGAGCTCGTCTTGCTAGGCTGAAAAGCCATATCTCTGCTCAGGCTCCCTCACTGAGGCCTTGTTGCCTGGCAATTTTAGAGATATTCTGGATCAACAGAGCATTTTTGGTTTGCTGTATCAGTGTCAGGCAATATGTGAGGATGATAGGAGCAGTTGAGCACAGTCATTTCTTCCTTGATAGTGCCTGGTCCAGCCTCCTGTGGGCTTCTGAAGGTGACTGCAGGTTTGCTTTGTGCTTCCTGGACATATTTGTTTATTGGGTGGTCCCAGAGGGTTTGGAAGTTTAAGTATTTAAGCTCCAGTCACATGCTCAGCCCTGCTGGAACAACTCCAGAGGTACGAGTTCCCCCAAGCCACCGCATCTCACCACGCACAGACATTGCAGGAGACTGAGAAGGGCCTCACTTAAAGACAGGTAAGTTCATTTTTCTCCTTCTAGGGAGCCATTGTTTGTGATGTGCTGGATTCAGACCTCCAGCAGGAATTATTTTGATGGATCTGTTCTAAATGCATCAATGATAACTGACTGCATTAGACAGTATCAGTGGGAAACTGTCAGCCCCTGCTCAGGAGGAAGCAAGGGCTCTTCTGGCTGGAAATGCTGCAGGTCTGGCACTGTGTGGGAGTGGAAAAGCAGAAGAGCCAAGTGCTGCTGGAGGCCGGGGCTAACGCCCACGGCTGCTCCTGTTTGACCACCCGGGTCAGGTGTGGCAACAGAGGGTGCAGCCGGAGCACCAGCAGGTATGGCAGAGCTGTGGGAGGTGTTTGGCAGAGCTGCTGACTCCTTTAGAAGACTTGAGAGCACAGAACTGCAAGGGTGGCTACTTGATGATAGTGCCAGCTTCTCATTTTCATTAGCAATCAGCAAAAAAAGTCTGTGGTGTGCCTTAACCCTCCTGCCCAGAGCCAGCAGCGCATCCAACACAGAGAAAATGCCTTTTTTGCAGCCATATGACATGCTTGCCACTCAATCCCAACAGATCTTATAGCCATGGCTTCAGAAGAAGGTAACAAAATCCCTGACAGTGTGTCTTGGATAAAAGTATCATCCTGTGACTGAGGCTGAGCTCAGTTTAATCCTGTTAACCTCATCGTGGACTCTTGGGAGTTGGGTAACAATTTCTGTAGGTCCTTAAGCTTTCCTGCATGGCTGTAATGCATGAAGCATCTCATGTTTTGCCAAATTTCCTTCTCTGGATTCATGATGCTCATGAATCAGAACCTAAAAAAAAAAAAAAAAAAAAAAAAAAAAAAAAAAGGCAGAATGATATCAGTAGCAATCTCACAAGGGAAAGCAAATATCTCTCACCAAAATGACAGAGTCATCCTTAGAAAACAAAGAAAATTTGTGAACATAAAATATATTGTCATGTACACCCAAATAGATAAGGATTGACAATGTCCCTTCTAAGACCTCTAAGACTCAGAGAACAAGGAAATGTGGTGATCATGAGCTGTAGATTCAGCACAGACTGAAACCTGGCTCTTTGATCCAAAAGGGCCACTGAAATCAAAGGGTTGCGCAGGAATCTATTTGGATAATGCCTTGAAGAGCTGGTTGAACCCTTTGGGCCATGTCTGTGCCTTTAGTTTATAGCACTGTCATGCTCAGTCTGTCATCCAGCTGGGCTGTTGATGTGCCAGCACAGGGAGGGAGCCATCCCACAGCTTGCTGGACATGAGCCACTGAGGACTCCAGCCCTCCCTCTCTGAAATCTCTTCACCTCTCGTTTCCCTATGCTCCCTTCTGAGTAAGAACAGGCCCCACTGGTTGGAGCTTTCACCAGATCTCACCCAGCCCCATGCTTAGGTTCCTGAACAAGAAACCAGAGGATGGTCATCTCTTCAGCTGGAAAGGATATGCCTTTAGCATGACATCCTTGGAGTTGTCCAAAGTGGTATCCTTGTCTGGAGAAGTAAGTAGATGCTCACTGATCATGATGCAGAGGGGTGTGCATATTTCTGTTTGTATGTGTAGTAGGAATCAGATATTCATGATGGAAAGGTGGCGCTGGATTTCCAAGGGAAGAAACACACTCCTGAAATGTGATCCACAGCCCAAGGCAGAGGACTGGAGGTTGGGATGGTAAAGCCTTAAGGGGATTAGGCTGTGACATGGAGGTAAGTTTTTGCTGCAGCTTCCCCATCTGCAGCTCTGTATAAATGATTTAAGTGCCCCACTGACGGTGTCCATGCACTGGGACTCCCAGCAATGGATGAGAATAGCCTGGCTCTGAGCTGGGTGTGATTCCAGACAGCAACTCTGGAGACCCTCAGCAGCACATCTCTGTGTTGTAGAGGCTGAGCTGGGGTCTCCCACAGAGCTCAGCTGCAAGCTCAGTACAGCTGCTTGGGTTTGGGAAGAAGTGGGGAGGCACAAGGGTCCTTTCCCAAGGGACACCCAAGCCCAAGTGCAGGCAGAACACATGCTGCTCCCCGCTCCCTTAAAACCCCCGAAAAAAAAGACTCTTTGTTCTAGGAGATATAGATTATATATATTTTAAGGCTCCATGAATCATTCATGGCCCAAAGATAAAACTGAGCATCAGAGCCAAGGAAACGCTGAGGCTGTGAGGCCAAGCGAGGACCGTTCCATTATGTATTGTACTCAAACTTGACCTGGCAATACCTTCTTGAAATCATGCCTTTGCTTTGGGAAGCCCTCTTTTTCTCCTAAAAATCTGAACTACTCACCTACTTTCAGTAGATAATTGCAGGAAGAAGAGCATAATCAGCTCCTTCCCTTGTTGTGCAGCCTGATGGTTGCCTTTTGAAGAGCTGAGGTGTATGTCCTAGTGAGCACGTGAGAGCAGATGCTGTCTGAGTGGGGCTGTCAGGAAAAGCATGGACATGTTGGCTTGGAAGGAGAATGAAAGAGTCCTAGAGATGCTATGGGATCAAGCAGGGTTTAAGGATTAACACTTAGTCTGGCAAAGTGTCAGGTAGGGATTATTGAACGGTTTGGGAAGAGAGGCTGGGTGTTTTCTGACTGAGCCAAGCACTTCCAGGCTCAGTGTAGCAGAAATCAGCTGTGAATAAGGGTTCCTGCTCATTTGTGGTCACTTGGTGGTTAGCATGAAATGAGTTTGTGGGTATGAGCCTCATGCCTGGCAGGCAGATGTCCTTAGCTCAGAAAATGTCTCTGGTTTCTTGGATAGAAGCAAATGCTGATGATTAAATCCAGAGTGTGGCTGTATGGTGGTGATTTGACCTCTTGGCAAAAAGAAATAGCCAACACAACATGTCTGGATAGCAGCAGAACTCACAGCCAAAAGAGTGGAAAGGGTTTATTTTCTTTGTCCTTTGCTGTTGTTGTTTGTTTGATTCTGTAATCTAAGCGAAGGGCTGGAAGTTGAGCTTTCAGTTTATAAGATCATGGTTTTCTTTCCTATGTCAGTTGTATTACAGTAAAAATTCATGTTCTACTTGTCCTGATTAAATGGCAAACTGTTGTACCACAGCAGCAAGAAACTCTCATGTTGCTTTGCTATTTCCTTTTTAATTACTGTCACCAATTCATTGGCAAGACTAATCTTATTGCTTAGGGCTCGAGGCACCTTCCCTTCCCATCGCTATATGGCCCCAAGACTCATAAAATGCACTTTTGGCAGTAAAGTGAAATAAGAGAACTTAATTTATTTGCTGCCCTTCATTCGTGCCAGCACAAGAACTTCTGAGGCCACAGTCTAGCCTGGGTATCTGGTATTGTCCAAGTTAAAAATAACCCCACTTTTAACTCTGCTCACTCAAAAGTCATTTTTCACCCAGAACCTTTCAGGGCACTGCTTTGCCAAACAGCCGTGACAGAACTAGGGAGAGAGTGGCCAGTGGTGGGGTGACAGGCACCCCACAAGGTCAGGTAAGTGGCTGAATCAGAGCATCAGGGCTGGCAGCTGATAGTTTGCAGCAAGCAAACACCTTGCCATGCAAGATGTCTGCTGCAAAAACTGGGAGAGAAATTATTTAGAAATGTGTGCTCTTTCAAAAGCTTTTATTTTTTAAGAGAGAAAACCTTTCAGGCCTCTTTTTAATTCATAATAAAGAGCAGGTTGAAAAGAAAGAGAGGGCAAATGAAGACAGTGAGCCTCGCTAACTTCCTTTAAAGTTGGAAGGTCACCTTTAAAAATGGATGAATGCAGCATTCGGAGGAAG
Source organism: Sylvia atricapilla (assembly GCF_009819655.1). Lineage (NCBI taxonomy): Eukaryota > Metazoa > Chordata > Aves > Passeriformes > Sylviidae > Sylvia > Sylvia atricapilla. Next base: position 7,422,150 of record NC_089152.1, on the reverse strand, counting down.
CTCCAAGGCAGCAGGCCTGGGGTTCAGCACTAGAATAGGAGGCAGAACAAAGATGAAAAGAAGAATCCAGTTGGGATCTAGGAATAGCTGCAGAGCTGCAAATCCCCGTGGTGGACTTGGGTGGAGGCGGTGTTTGAGGGAGCTTCTCTGCCCGCTCTTGGAAAGCTGCAGTTGTGCGTGGTGATGTGCTGGGGGAAGTTAAATTTGGAGCTGGATGGCCAGCTGGACTGCACAGGGGCACATGGACGGATGCTAGCACTGTGGGAGTAAGCTGGGATCTGGGATAAAATTAAAGCACTGCCTGCCCATTTCCATTCAGGGATGCTGGGTAACTCTACAGTTGTCTTGCCTGGTTTGGCTGTGTCCCTGCTGACTTCTCCCCTTTCCTGGGACTCTTCAGGGAGTGGGAAAAGGGTGAGCACAGCACGAATCTTGATGATGACTTGCTGGTTCCCAGTGCCAGCCCTTCCCACCTTTCCTTGACACAACCTGGGAGTTGCCTGGTGGGAAGAGGACACGAGGGGAGGAGTGGGAGCTGTATTGAGTGACTCTGGTGTTGATCTCAGCTGTGCCTGCCCTGGGCAGATGTTCTCTATGCCAGGGGAACAGTTCTTAGGATTCACAATAAGCAATTGCCTGTCTTTCCCTCTGAGCCAAGACGCAGGGGCATCCGACACATGCTATCTATTGCTTATTAAGTGGTTTAACAAGCCCAGCTAATTACAATGTACTCAAGGATTTTGTAGCTTATGAAGGCAGTCCCTGTTTGTTTGTGTCAGTGCTTTAATACATTAATACACCAATTAAACCTCGGGCGGTGTGCGTGCTCACACAGTTTCCATACAGGGAGGCAGGTTGATGGTTTTCATGTCAGCTGGGGCTTCTCTGCCTGTTACAGCTCCAGCTCTGAAGGGATGCTTGTGGTTTTGCACTTAGCCTTGTCACTGGAGGGACACGCATCCCCTACATAAAAACATTGTTCTCCCTGCCCAGAAATACGTTGTTTTACAAGAGTCAGGCAGACATGGGCACTCTGTTGTTAAGGTTTCCTTCTCTCAGGCAGGCCTTGGGGAGTTTCTCGGTCTCTTTCCTTCTCAGTGATGATGATGATACAGGCAATTTGTGCCTGAAAGTGTTGTCTTCTCTGCCTCAATTAGTCCTGAGGGGTCAGCAGTGGGAGCTGCTGTCTGTGACACATGCATTTGTTTGCAAAGGGCCCAGCACATTCATTAAGCCACATGGTAATGAGCAATAATCAGTGCACAAGGTGTCCAGCATGAGCCAAGGCAGGGATGGGCTGGAGCGGGCGGAGAGGGTCAGAGGGAAAAGTCTCCTCAGTGCACTCAGAGCTCAGTGAAAAGAAAGCAATCGTGGGGGGAGGTGAAGGAGAAATGACAGATTAAAGGAAATTGAGCAACTGCAATAAATACACTTGAAATGGAAGTGATTATATTCCCTGTGGAGCTGAAGTGCTGAGGAGGGTCTGCAGAAAGGGCAGCCACACAAAACTAGTGGCCTTTTGGAGAGCTGGCTTACAGGGAATGCAAAATGAGTGGAAGAAAGCTGGCTGGGCTTTAATGCAGGTCTTTCAGACACAGTCGGGAAGGCTGCCCTAAAAATTCACTCTAGTAAAAATAAAGATAATAAAAGGCAGGATGATGAGACTGACATACACCAGGCTGGCTAAGGAAAAGGCTGAGACCATAATGGGCACCGCCGAAGTATCACAATGAAAGGGGTGGGGAGGAAGAAGAATGCAGGAGAAAACAGAGGAATGGAAAGGAGCAGCCATACCCATGCTGAGGGTGAATTTCAGGCAGGAAAGTCCTTTTGCACATAAGCACCTCAGAGACAACAAAACTGGCCTCACGTCAAGGAGGGGTTTGGAACTTTAAGGAAAACAGTGAGCTGGTACAGAGGATATGGAGGAGAAAGTGTTTATCTTGAGAGTGATGTAAGGAGAATTTACGCTGATGACAGAACAAAAGCCAGCCTGAATCAGTGATAAGAGGAGAGAAGGACTATTAAATATTTTTCATCTGCCAAAATTGCATTCAACTTTATGGAGGATGAAGAGTTCATATCAGTGACCAGCTGTTCAAGGGCACAGGACCAGGTGAGCATCCTCTACAAATGGAGGGCACATCCTGGGGGTATGCACACAACTTGCCAAGCTCTTTGCTGACATTTTAATTTGCCTGTTTAAAATTGGGCAGATGGATGAGAGTTGGAAAGTGGTGGACACAGTGGGGACAAGAGACAGACCAGTGAGTTTGGTGTTTGCTCTGGGAAATTGTTGGGAATCTTCTTACAGGATGTTGTGGAAAAACACCTGGAAAGCAATGCTCTGTGAAGGCCAAAGTAATGTGGCTTGAAGGAGTGGGAGATCACACTCAGCCAATCTGTTGTCATTTCCTGAAGAGCTCACTGCCACTCTGAGGGAAATGCAGTGGATATGGTACACTGAGATGTTCCACAAGTATGTGACAAGGACCAGCATCTGAAATTAATGACTAGGGCTAAAAACATTGACAAATGCATCGACAAAACAAAGAACTTGTGTAGAAATCTGCCCTAAGAGCAAGAGGCGGGAAAGGGTTGTTGCTAAAAGTGTTTCCAATTGGAAAGAGGTAGAAGGTAATGTGTTCTGGAAGTCACTGTTAATCACCTGTGTTTTTCTTGATGTCTGCTAATGATCTGGAAGGAAACGCTGAAGGCAGGAACCAGAGTCCTTCCTGCTGTAGCATCAAGGACTGAGGGATTTTTCACCAGCACTGACTATGCCAAAGGTCCCAAACACACCCAGAGCCTCTCCTGATTTGGGATGTGTTTGAAGGAGGAATCCCTCGAGAGAGAAGAGAAGCAGAGAGAGAGACACTGCAAGTTATGGCACAGAGAAACAGCACTATGCATTAAGAAAGGATAAATGAAGCAAACTGGGCGGCATAGGAATTTTTTGTTCATTGAACTCCTTCCAGAAATGAAGATGTGATTTTTAACAGCTCAGTAATTATTCATTCCTTCATTATTTTTTTTTTTTCTTCTCTCTCTACAATCCCAGTTTCTAGTTTGGAGACCTCAGATGACTTGATGTGAGCTCTGTTTGCAGGAGAATTTCAGCCTGGCTGTGTAAATGCAAGAAGTCTGAGTGAAGTTTTGAACTCTGGGTCCTCATATGCACTCAGATATTGATCTGAGTAGGTTTTCCCACTACCTACTTAAAAAATCTCTGCCCTGAGAAAAGGTTAAGAGACTTGATTTAAACTCTTGATTGATAAAGAAAAGACTTCAAGGTGACCTTTTCAATACAAGCTGAATTTGGGGTCACTGTCCAAGCTCAGATTGCAATAAGGAGACAGGATTTGTAGGGAGATTGATGGATTGGATTAGTGGCCTCATTTTGCCATGTTACCATCCCAACATCTGATGCAGGCCCTTCAATTAAGGTAGTAAATAAGGAAAGCCACATACATAGTCTTGTTCAAGGTATTTTTGGATGAAATGCAACCTGTCCTACTCTAGTGAGGAGAAACAGCTAAAGATATGGAAGATCTTTCCACCATTATACCCCACTCAGGTCTCTGCAGCATCACCCACGTATATTCAAGTACAAATTGTTGTTGAAGTTTTGGGAGGTTCTTTTTATGCCTCTGCATCCTCAGGTAATTGAAAATCAGTATTATTCTTTCCCACCTTCCCCAGAAATCTTGCTGATTTTGGTCCTTTCCACCAGCAGTATGTTCTTGCTGTAAAACTTCATAATACACATTGAAATTTAGACTGTGAAGCAATATTATCATATATCTATTATGATATATGTAAATATATATATCATAATATATAGCTTGCTTTTGTAGCTAATGATCCTCATATGCTGCCTTCCCCATGTGCCTTGAATACCAACTGAACAATCATCCAGTCTTCAAACAGAGTTCAGTTAAAGCTGAACATGCACCTTTTCACCATCTGCAATTAATCATGTCTTCTGAGGCTACCAGCACTGCAGAATGCTTTCTCGAGTCTCACCAGGGCCTTTAGGAAGAATTAACTGGGTATATTTCCTCTGGTGCAGACACTGATGTTTGGCCACAGGAGAAAACTGTAGGAGGATTCTAGGATTTTTTTTTTTTTTTTTTTCTTCCCTCCTGCACTCATCGAAATTTGTGCTGGATTTTGTGAAAATTCACCCCAACCATCTGGCTCATAACGGTGTGAGACATCACTGAAGGATGACAGACAGAAAAATGGACAAATACCTATTGTTTTATCACCTTGTGTTCTCCCCATGCTGGGAGTGTCAGGGACAATAACCCAAGATGGATTCTGCTTTATAACCACAATAAGGGCAGGAGGCAGCAGGGACACAGTGAAGCAGAGTGACCAGGGAAGGATGCTCTAACAAGAGCTCTCTTAAACAGTGCTGACCTCCTGGTGATGAGGGATTTTTGAAGCCTACCCCAAGGAAGACCTATATCTGGCTCACCTCTCACTGCTCAAAGAGGTTTGTTTCTGCTGGGGAGAGGAAGGTGGTGCTGGCTGGCCAGAGCCTCTGCACAGCCAACACCTGGAACAAGTTGGATCCCACCGTGGAACAGCTTTGGAGCTGATGCAGGTCTGAGTTGCTGCCCTTAGGGATCCTCTTCTGCAGGATGTACCCAGGGTGCTTGTGGGCTCCTTTCTCTCATCTAGAGCTGCTCTGCTGTTACCCCCCTCATTTTGATTCTACAGCAAGGGTAATCTTGGAGAAAAAGTTGATTTATCTAGGTGTGCATCTTCACAGGAGCAACAGCACAAAATTCATTTCTACTTGTGACTCAGTCACAGGCCAAAGGAGCACAATCATGCACAGACCTGGAGGGTTAAATGAGGACCAGCTGCTCTCCCCATCAGATTAGTAATTCCTTTGTATGATCCTCCTCCTCTTTATCCCTCTCTGCATTTGCTGCCTCTTAACAATAGGCTAAATCACCCAAACCACAGTAATTTTAGAGCCCAGCAGGCAGAGCTGTCTCACATTACTCCTCCTTCAGGGGTTTCCTTCTGCAGGAGGAGTTGGTGAGATGGAAAAGGGGATGTGCAGACAGAAGAAGCAGGCAGAAAGCTAAGGAAACCTCAGGCAGAAACAAAGACAGAGTAAGGCCCATTTGAGGTCTTAGGAAAATGTGAATCTGAGGGAACACCTCATCAAGCCATAGACACAAGAACACCTCCTGTGTCGGTCCTGCGAGAAAGGGAGTCGGAGGAGGAGGTGGGAAGGAAGCAGAGATGGAAACTGGGCAAACTAGAGAGAGACTTTCTAACAAAATCACAACTCCAGCCTGAGATCTGTCTTTCAACACCTCATGTTTTTGCTCCATATGGCCTCGCTTCTGGAATATTCTTGTTCCATGGGTTTGGCTGCATTAGCCACTCGTTTAATGACCACCAAGCAAAGTTGTTGGTGGGCAAATGACTAGGCATGGGGCAAGAAATTATATTACTACCTGGAGTTTACAGACACCAAAAAAAAAGGCAAAAAAAGAGAGATGATGCTATATTTCTTTCAAGATTGTCCTTTTCCTTTTTTTCTTTGTGATGATGATGAAGACAGCAACAGTCAAAAGCATTTCCAACCTGCCTGGAGCTGTAGCTGGAAAATGCAGAACACAAGGCCTTTTCACCAAGTTTTCTGCTCTGAGACGGTCCAGGAATTCTGTCACAACAAATTTTTCTGAAAGTCTTTATGCACTTCCACATCTGGAGGAAACTGCACTTTGTCTAAAAATACTTCTTCATTTTGCACCCAATTTTGAGGTCAGTTCTTGTTCTGGACTTTGCAACGGGAATCACAGTTTTAGTCTGAACCACTTCCATACCATACCTCTTTCTTTAGTGCCACCCTTCTAATAGTCACATATTTTCCAGAACATGGTCAATATATCTGGAATTCTTTACCAGTTATAGTGTGGGTTAAACCCTTCAAATTGTGAAGCAGGGCAGCCACTGAACAATACTGAAACAGTTGTATTAAAATTACAAGAAAAAGCTTAACGCTGTGACCTGAACCCTGTGCTGCAATATCTGCATGGGTGTGCAAACATGCTGCAGCATGGCATCGAGGTTTGATGGCTGGGATGGGAATCACACCAGCAAGATCTGGCTGCTGAGGCCAAAAAGGGCATTGACTGATCACGGCATGTCTGTCACAGACATATCTTGCTGTAGGGGGTCAATACTGGCTGGGCTAAGCTCGGCTGGTAGGTTTTGGAGGGAGCAGTGGTGGATGGAACGCTTTTGTGTCGGCTGGGGGTGAGGGGGAATGCAGGCTAATCAAGGCTGTCACATAAATGAGGGAGATTTTCAGTGCTGCTTACAAATTAAGGACTGTGAGGAAGAGTCAGTGCAGGCATGAGGGCTGGGAGAAAGGCTCATGTGGCACCTGTGGCTCAGTTAAGCCAGCCCTGTGTGGCATCTCCCTGCTGGGACACTGTGGGGCTGCCAGAGGACAAAGCTTGGGCTGAGTTAACTGTGAGCAAACTCCTTCCTTTGAAGGACTCAGGAACTCATTTCTGGCCCTGCAGCAGCTCAGCCATGGAGGGGCTGCTGCCTGCACCAGGCCCAGGAGTCTGCTGCCATCCCTGCAGTGGAGCACTGCCTGGGGAAATGTGAGCCCAGAGTCTGCTGCCATCCCTGCAGTGGAGCACTGGCTGGGGAAATGTGAAGCTCAGAGTCTGCTGGCATCCCTGCAGTGGAGCACTGGCTGGGGAAATGTGAGCCCAGAATCTGCTGCCATCCCTGCACTGGAGCACCGGCTGGGGAAATGTGAGCCCAGAGTCTGCTGGCATCCCTGCAGTGGAGCACTGGCTGGGGAAACATGAGGCTCAGTGCTGCTGAAAGCAGGTCTTGCCAGGCTCCTGGGCTGCTGCAGCAGGCAGAGTTGTGCAGTCAGCTCCCAGGTTGGGCATTCCATAGCCCTGAGCCCGTGTGGCTCGGGGCTGGGAGGTAAGCCTCTGTGCTCCTGCTGGGAGCCATTCTCCAAGCTGCCAGGCTGCTGCTGAGACCCGGTCACTTCCCGCTTTCTTGTGATTATCCATCTCAGCAATAGGATGCTGTTGAGTGTCTGATTACTGTGTTGTTAAAGCCTTAAGCCTGAAATCTGACTATCACATGGTCCCTTGAGGGCCAGCCAATCCCCCTCCAACCTTCCACCAGTAATCCTTCCTTTCCCTTGGAAAAATAGTAAAACAGAGAGACAAGTGGTATCTGTCTGTAGCAGCACTTTCCAATCAAGTGAAAACTAGCTGGAAAATCAAATCAGCTGGTAAGTTGCTGCAAAACACAACTCTATCTCCTTAAAATCTCCTCTTTTGAGGGTTGAACTGAATAGCAATAGCTGCTGATGTACAACAAACCATTATGCCTCCTATCTCCTCTCCAAGCCCCCCTCCCTGCAGACGCATGAGTCTGAAGGAGGCAGATGATCTCTGAAGACTATTTTCCTCTGTTAAATAAATTCACTTTCAAATAATGTGTAATTAAATGTGTGGTATTGAATTAATGTTTTATTCTGAGTGCTTTGGCAGCAGGGGACCTAGGGGCCTGGCTGGTGGAAGGAAAACATGCTCTCCAGAAAGACTCCCTTCTTCTCTCTCTTTCCCTTTTCCTCCCACCCTGCCAAGAATCCCAGTCCCCGTTTCCAAGAGCTGCTGGAGTGTATCAGTGAGTTGGTGAGGACAATGCTTTGTGTAAGATCTCTTTTGTGCTACATTGTCATGAGGCTCTTGGGCATTTCACCCAGTGCAATAACCTCTGCAGCCCACTGCCTTCCTCCCTCTGCCTGTGTCTTGATATTCTTAGTCTCCATCCTCAAAAGATGCCAGCTGTCTGCTGTCCCTTGTATACAAAAGGCAGAGCCTAAGTGTTCTCTCAGGATGAGAAGTTGGTGTTGGATGTCTAAGGATACAGAAGCTGCAGAGGCTGGAAAAGCAGTTTATCCTTCCAGCCTGTGTCAGCCAGAAATTGAGAGAGTGCAGACAACGTTGAGCATCACTCAATGGTTTTTAAGTCTTTTGCCTGGAATGTTAGTAAGGTCTTGGTCCCATCAGTAATGTCTTGTGCTCCCCTGGGAGCCAGCTGAGGAGTTGGTGCATGCAGTGAACCTGTCCCCAGGCTGTGTAGAGGTGACAATAGCAAGGGGGACCAGAGTGAATCTTTTAACCTGAGAGGATCTTGACATGTGTCTTAGCACAAGCAGATTAAGCAGAGGCAGAGATTGGGTTGGGGCACAACTGGGAACCCATTTACAGCTGCCTGCTGCCTAACCCCAACCTTGGCAGCCACAGGGGCCCTTGGGAGCACTGGGTTTCTTTTGGTAAAGTCTTCAAGGTCTCCGTGCAGAAGGACATTTTAACCTTTGACAATAACTCAGGTGAAGAGATTTACCTTGTTGAAGCACGGGAAGGTCTTGTTCTGTGAACTCTTTCTTGAGTAATTCCAGAAAGTCATAAATCTGCAGAAGAGGAGGAGATGGATTCTGACTCAAAGGCAAGAGCCCGCTTCTGTATAAGGCATGGATGTGCTGAAGGGTTCTTTCATTTGCTGTTGGTCATTGTCAGGCTGGGGATGATGCTCAGGATCCTCCCTCTTGCTTTATCTCCTTTTGTTTAGATCTCCCCAGGATAACTGTTGGTTCTGCAGGACTATTCAGTGTTGTGCTTTCCCCATGAGACTGCTCAGCTCCCAGTAGATGTGGGACATTTTGTATTGCTCTTTTCACAAAATAATTGCTAAGTGGTTTGTACTCAGATTTATGGTAATGAAATGGATGAGAAGGGCTTAAAGTTGGGCTTTGTTTTTATAGGAATGTCGGGTGGTTTAAGGTGAGAGAGAAGCTTTTACTTAAAAAGTAATTGTGGAATGGTGCCAAGTGCATTCTAACTTCACTATTTTTTTTCATGAATTAAATGAGAATTGGCTTTAGTTTGGGTTTAAACTTTACAGATATGTCACACCAGGTAATGTCACCTGCTTCCAGGTGGTTGTCCGGATGTTTTGGTGAGGTTGCCTAATGGGCTCTGGACTTGCTTCTGATGAGTTGTTGGTTTAAGGGGTGCTTGTTCTTTGCCTTTCTATCAGCTCTTCTACACACACAAACTCCCTTTCTATTTCCCTTCAGCTCCAAGAGCACAGTACATGTGCACTGTTGCTGTTAGTGGTCTCTGTGTGGCTGCTTTTGGAGCTGGTGCTGCAGCTCAGAGGGTGCTAATCACTGGATGAAATGGAAATCACACCCCTCTGTGGAGCTTGAGGGCTGTTCTGCAGCATCTCTCCCTCAGATCAGGGCTGGCTGGAGTCAGCTGGAAGCTGAAAGGCAGCTCTTTGGGTCAGGGCTTCCTCTCCATCTGCTGCTGCAACAGTAAAAGCCAGTGGAGCTGATGATGTCTGATTGCCAGAGGTATGCTTGGAAATGGTGTATGTCAGGTATTTCCAAAGCATCAGAGATCTGGCATGAAGAGGTTTCTCCTCTCCTGTTTTCCTGAGCTCAATTGCAGTGAACTTTAACTCCTGGTGTAGATTGGTATAACTGGATAATTCTTTTTGCCAAGATTGTCCAGCTAAATGCGTCAAGGCCTGTTATTTTTTACCAAGGTCTATTTAGCAGCATGTAGTGCATTAGCTCTGGGTCTGCTTGGGTCAGCTGAGCAATAAAGCCTCCTTCCCGCCTGGGATCTGCACTCATGCCTTGTGCTGCTCCCAAGGAATGAAGCGGATGGTGAGAAAATGAAAAGAACTGCAGAAACATAAAATAGCTTTCTCTTGAAGTCTTTATGAAGGAGTACAATCATTAGCTGAGCTGAAGGCTGTGGTTGCTCCACCAAGTTCCCAAAGATTCAGATATGCTTTACATAAATCTCTATGATTTGTGTCAGAACTGCTTGGTGCTTATAATCATGACTTTTTTGAGTCCAAGTCCTTGAAGGGTGCCTTACAGAGGAACTTGGCAAAGAACCAGTGTCTGGGCACTGTGCCGAGTTTTTGGAACGTGTACCTGGGCCCTTTCCCAGAGGTGGCTCATGTCAGAGCTGGGAGAGAAGCCACCAGAAGTGAAGGGCTACCTACATGAAGTCCAGGCAGAGATAAGAAACAGACTGTTTATGTCTCCATTTTTTAAAATCATGTGGGACTGATCCTCCCTTTGTTTACGTGTACTTCACAGCAGTCCATGATTGAAATCAATATCCTCCATTGACTTTGATGGATTTACACCAGGTGAGGAGAGAGACTCGGGCTCTGTGCAGCCTGTCTATGAGTTATCTTCTCTCTCTATGAGACAACTCTGTGAGAGAATGCCTTGCCAGCCCTCCAGTGGCAGGACTTTTTGATCTGGTCCTGCCCAGTACACGTGCTCTGCTCTGATCAGGTGCATCGGGTAACTCATGGGGAGGTTTGGTTCCCATCCAGGCTGCAATTGACTGCCTGACATGAAGGGCTCTCTGCTTGGTACTTTCATATCGTGGTGACAAGATTTGCAGTGTAAGTTGTAGGCTTTGTTTGTTTGATTTTAATTGTGGGGGAGCAGCAGAGCTGTGCAGCATTTATTCACAAGAATTATTCCAGCAGCGCCGAGGAAGAAATGAATGAATCACATTGACTAAGTGAGAACTTTGCTACCTTTTTGTGGACAACTTATGTAGAAAGGAAAGAGACAATTCTTTGGCATAAATTAGTTGTTACAGCAAATGACTCAGCCACTGCTGAAAAATGTCACTGTTGTTATCATTTATAAAGCACTGTTGATGCAAATGAGGCTTTAGAAGCTTATGAAAATCAAGACCATATCTACAAAGGATCAGACCCAAATCAGGATACCCTAGAAACAGATCTAAAATAAGTCAGTTTTAAAACAAGACTTGAACAGCATTAGGGGCAAAAAATAGAGGAGAAGAGAAAAAGAGAAGAAATGCCATGATGTGAAAAAGCAAAGGGAGGGAGGAGCAGGTGATGGAGAGGTGCAGGAAAGGACTTACCTATAGGGAAAACAGGGTCACATGTGGGGGGAGAAGAAAAATTTATAGAAAATTAATATTGGTCTTTTCTAGGTGAGAAGAGGAATCTTCCAATAAAGAGGGCAGCAAAAGTAAAAGGGGAAATGTCTACAATTTTGCTCTATTCCACCACCAAGCTACAGGTTGTTTGTGAATTAATAATCCAGGGTTAGGAAACCCACTAGAAATACAAGAAAATGAACTGCTTGCTGTTTGGGAGTTTGAAATAAGATGTGAGGAATTAATTGAAATTAATTAATTTAAAAAATGAAATTGACCTGGTGTAAATGATCCAGCATTAGTAGTTTTTCAGTTTGCTGTAACTTAAGTGCTGTCGCTGTTCATGGTTTACTCTGTTTGGAAATTGATTTGTCCATTTTCCTCCCACTGTAGTTATCTGTGTCCAAACACAATCATGCGCATCCAGGTTTCAAGAGTATTAGCAAACCATGGTTTTAAAGATGCTGGTTGTGATGGGAATTTGAAATGCAGAATTTGCACTGTCACTGAACCCATCTCTTCTTCATCTGATGCCCAGGACTGATTTAGAAATGAGACAGTAATTGGAAAATTAGATTCATGAAATGTACTCATACAACTTCCCGACATCCGCTCATGTGATTGAGAAGTGGTGGTTATTCAAAACAAGGTGTTTTCATTGCACACAGTCTCTTACCAGCTCCATATGCTCTACCTGGAATTTGGAGGTTGAGTTGGGGTCCTTTTGCCTTGACCTTGCCATAAGATAGAGAGACTCTGCAATATGAGAGCAAAACATGGGAGAAGAATCATTGAATCAGTGATGTAAGTGGAAAAGTTCTGATTTTTCCAGGCTCTGTCACAAGGGCCAGTGCAGAAGTCACCCATTGGAACATGGTAGATTGATGTATGAGAAAAGCAGAATTAATCTTGTTCCCTATTTTTCTTCCCTGGTATCCCATGGCTGTGCTGAGTTCAAGTGAACTAGAAGGTGTTTGTCTCAAGGAGAGGAAGAGACATGACTAAGGACACATGGGAGCAAGAGATGGGGAGGAAGAAGATTCTGGTTTCACACAGCCACTTTTCTGACTAAGTTTACTTTAAGCACAGATCAAGTCAGCTGTCCTGCAAAAGGTACAGAGGTGGTTAGGTAAAGATCCTTTTGCAGATCCAAAGCTGCTACCCTTCTGCCTTGGCTCTTCCGGAGAAAAGGAAAACTCCTGCTTTGGACTCCATGTGTAAAACTGAGTCCCAGACTCACTGTTGTTAATGCTCTAACTCATGCTGCCATCATTGAGATAAAGTTATGGGACATTTCCAACCAGCTGCAGGTCAGGAGTTTTCTGATGTGGTTAATGGGCTGTTCAGAACAACAGTGAAGGCAAAAGTTTGAAACACCTTTCCTGTGTGTTAAATCTTGATGGACAAGAAGGAAGGTGGGGAATTTGCCCAAGTTTTCTTTTGTGCCATGAAAAAACGTAATGATCCCAAAACAAGGACTGGAAGATGCTTCATTGTAAAGTGGAATTACTTCAGTGTTCAGGCACTCACATCCTTCCTGTAGGTGCAGCATGGCTTTGAATGAGTTCACATCATGCTGTCAATTCTGCTTATTTTCCTGTCAGGTCTTGCTGTGGCTTCTGCACAGGATCTTCTTATGAATTGTCTTGTTGTCTTGTTTTAATAAGTTAATAGTACATGTGGAGGAAAAAAACCAAAGAAGAGTGGTACTTAGGGAGAGGCAGTTTGCATACACCTTGTCTACAGGGCTGACTGCAACACAGCCGAGACAGATTAGCGCAGCACTGCCTGCCTAAAACAAATAAACACCAGCTGTTTATCAGACAGGGCTCGGCTTCCTCCAGGAGGAGGTAAACAGATTTATGCAGATGAAGCTCTGAGGTGCCCTTGCAGCACAGCATCTTTCATGGCTATTTGGCCTTCCTCATGAGTTATGGCCGGGACGGGCGAGCGCAGAGGTGCAAGGTGAGCACAGGAGCGCTGCTGGCCACACCATGCCAGGGGGGCTTGTCACTGCTTTATGGTTAAAGCCTGTGTTTTATAGCGGGTTAGAATTAATCATGCTGCTGATCTCGCTGTGAAGAGAAGAATTTGGTCTAAACTTCACTATTTTAGGCCTCTAGCACGTGAAAAAGCAATTTGTTATAACTCACTCACTATTCTATTTGTGCCTAAAATACTATGAAGCAAAATTTATAGCTATTTGAGGTTGAGAGAAATTGTGATCAGCAAATGTACTTTTCTGATTCTCCATTAAGATTGTCCGGTTGCTGTCAAACTACTTAACTTCATGACCCTTTTATTTTTATAACCACCCAAGTTAACTTTAAATCCAACAGTGCTACACAAGTCCACTACTGCAAAAGTATTGCTTCTCCCTCAATTCGACTCTGTCTGCCACAATACCACATTAAATTCTTCATATAAATTTTCCCTGAAATTTTTCAGGTGACTCTTAACAACTAGCTGTAAATTCTGGTCTTGAAGACAGATGGGATATTATTTTAATAATGTAGACATAATCACACAGTTTGGATGCCAATTCTCAGAAATGTCTGATAATTTATTAGGATGTTGTTGGGAAGAAAAATTAGGAGCTGAAAGTTTTGGGCAAGACCCTGGAGAGTTTAGAAAGAGAGGTTTGCCTCAGTTCTCATGGTGTTACTCATCAGAAGTGTAAAAATTCTTTTTTTATGTAAAAATAGTATTGCTGGTTTTTCTGAGACTGTTTCCTTTTTACCTTCATCTCACACCAAATGAGACAATTCGATTGGAATTGCTACGTAGTTTTTAAAAATATCCTTGGGCTCCTCTTACTACAAGATCACTCCTCACAACTTTCTTGATTGCTGCTATTCATGAGACTAAAAATGCAAAAACATGGTGTGTCAGTACCGTAAGACCAAGGTAATTCAGTGATGATTGCTATAGAAATGCTTTCCAAGACAAAGAGGAAAAACCCCTTTTCCTCTACTCTATTAAGTAAATTGGTGCCATTTGGGCTTTTCTTATATTAGGAGTTTCCTCACCCAAGTGCGTCACTTTACATTTCAATGCGTTACATCTGAGATTTCTCAAGGTACTCCTTAAACACTCAGCTAAACCAGCTGGGGAAGGTAAAGTCCACATGTGATTTGTTCTCCCTGGCTGTCACTGCAGGTTTAAAACCAAAGTAATTTTGGATGTGCATACCAACCTGTGCCTTAATGTTACTAATATTATTAATAGTGGTACGAAACAGTTTTCAGCCTATTGAACAATTAAGAAAGGTCAAGGGGAATTCCCAGAGAGATGTTTTTCATTACAAGGCCCATTGCTTGTGCAATCTTGCAGCATCCATCTTCCCAAGCAAGCCAAGGGCCCAGAGATGGCAGCTCCATAAACCTGCCTCTGAGCTCCTAATTAAAAAACTTAATTTCATGAAAGCCATCAGGAATCTTGTCTTCCATTGGTTTTTTGATGCATTAAGTGGTACCTATGTCGTTGTAACCCATCAGGCTGATACAGGTGCCTGCTCAGGTGCTTGTGTGGCAGGAGCTGGTGGCATTGTCATGTATCCCTGCTGCCAGTCTGAACGCCAGAATTAGTCACTTCCACCTCCTTCATCTGCAGTGCCCCAAGGGAAATGCACCTCATCTAAGGGACACATATCTTTACAGCTCCTGTGGCACAAAGAAGAGATGAAAAAGGCTCAAAAGTGGTCCAGTTTATGAGCAAACAGATTCAAGGTTATGAACATCCCATGGTAGTGGAAGGAGGACACTTTCCCACATAATGCTTGCGGAGACCAGTCATACATCAGCTTTTGCTCACTGAGCACTAGAAAAGAGTGCACAGCTCTCCACTGCTCTGCCATGACCATCAGGCTGAGGCTGGGGGTGGTCTGTGCTGCCACAGTTCTCAAGGGTGGTGGAAAACTACACTGAAGGACAGTTCCTAGAGATGAAGTTTTGGGTGCTGTGCCTCCAGAAAATGCTGTGGTGGCTGTGCATCTCTACCTGCTTCTACAGTTCATTCCAAGAATTATAAAAAAACCTTTATTTTAATTGCTGAGGAGTTCCAGGGATGATGTGATGCCAGCAAGGTGCTTAGAGGTTTGCCGTGCCTTAGTGTCCTCAGAAGAGAGCAAGTTCTCCCAGCAACCCACGGCATTTAATAATGACACAGAGTCTAGTGGATATTCCATAGTCACTTCTCTGCCCCTGTAGGTGCCTGGTATCTGAGCAAATTTAATCCTTAGAAATGACCTGTCAGCTGAGCAAACCAATTTTCATTGTCCTCTGTACCTCTGGTCAATTAAAAGCTACTGCTCTGTGATTCTTCCTGAATCCTTGGCTGCTATTCTCTGTCAGTCCTCGCTGTCCTAAATGTCAGTGGAAAGGATCATTGAAACTAATGGGTTCAGTTCATCTGTTGTGCCAGTGATGGTATCCTGGGATGACCTTCTTTCTGAGGGAACAGTTGTGTAGGGGGAGGCTGCAGGGCCAGGGTCCTGCTGAGGGGCAGTACTCAGCACTTCCAGCCAGCTCCTGCTAATGCCCTAGGGAGCGTGGGGGTCACTGCTCCTCCTCCTCCCAGGAATGCTTTGACTTGCCAGGCTTCAGCCTCAAAAATCTGTCATGTTTGAGCTTAAACTAATCCCAGATGAAATGCAAAACTCAACAGGGCCTTCTAATCTCACCTGGCCTTTCACTGGGAGGATGTGACCTTTGCTACACCTCACAAGAGATGGATTATTTCCAGGATCATTCCAAAGAGATTCATGTCTTTGTAGCAAAATTTGCCCCGAAGATTCCTCTACCCGAGGGCAAGCTTGCCATGAGCTTGTCATGAGAACTGATAAACCTCAAGTACTTTCCTGGCAGGTGTTTTGCATGAGACTAACTCCATCACAGAGATGGCTGCGTTCAGTGGGTGGGTAAAAAGATCCCTTTCGATATTTTAGCAAAGCAATTTCAGTTCCCTTGCAGCTTGCAAGAAAATTGAATTAGTTGTTTTCCATCCACTGAATTAACCCTGATTCATTCTTCCCCCAACCCTCTCCCTCTTCCTCCCCTCCCTCCAACAGATGTCCAGCATATTAAGAGGAGAGACATCGTTTTGAAGAGGGAGCTGGGAGAAGGTGCCTTTGGGAAGGTGTTCTTGGCCGAGTGTTACAACCTCAGCCCCACCAATGACAAAATGCTGGTGGCAGTGAAGGTAAATCCCAAGGGCAATGGCAGAGGGTAGGGCAGGGGCTGGCCAGTGAAGCAAGACTGGATGAGCCTGTGTGGGAAAGGGAAGCAGGGGAGGGCTGGGGGCCAGGGGTGGGGATTTATCTGATGCCGGAGATTGTGGTAAATCCACTTAGTCACACACAAAGTTTCAGTGTTTCGCTTCAAGGTTGTCTGTTCTCACCAGTGCCAAAGCCTTCCTTCCTGCTGACACGGCCAGGAGACAGACAGGGAGGAGAGGCTGCTCTGGAAGCCCTGAGCTCCCATGCAGCTGCAGCAGCACAGCGTGGACCGACCTCCCTCCAGCAGGCACTGCAGCCCTCCTGCTCCTTCTGGATTTGATCTTTTTGTGTAACGTGCAGAAGCCGAAACATAAAAAGGCCTCAGCAAAAATGAGCAATGAAAGCTAAGCATGATGAGCCAATTTTCTGGGATCAATTTGCTGCAAGATGGGCAAAGCAACTCGGCTCAGCTCCACTCTGCTCCTGCTTGCCTAGCCACAGGTTGCTCCTGTTTTGGGTATTTTAAGCCAACACGAGTTCAGCTTGGCTTGTGCTGTGCTGCTTGCATCCTTGTGATATTCCTCGTGGGAGCTGTGCCCCATCAGTGTGGCTCTGGGCAGAGCAGAACTCTCAGTGCAGAACTGTGCTCTCCTCTCAAGTGGCACCAGTTGGCAGAGACACAGTTTAATCCCTTGGATTTAACCATGCTTCCTAACTCCTTGGAACAAGGTCTGCGTTTGAACCGATGCTCTACAGGGAAAAAGGTTCCAGCACTCTCTCCAAAGTGCTGGAGGCATCCAGTTACTTGTGACTTTTTCTAATCATTGGCAGCTCCAGCCTATTTTTTTTTTTTCCCTCAGATGTCCCCTTTTGTTCCAGCAGGAAAGTGCAAGATTGAACCTTTCACCTCTGATAGTGGTTAAAGCCGAGGACATGAAGACACCCACATGATTAATTGTTTGATTATAGGGTTGGTACCTGCCCATCAGTGTCAGCCATTCCTCAGCAAGCCTGGCTCTTGAGTCTCTTCAGAGTTTCATTTGTATGTAGGCAGAAAGAGCATCCGAACTTGTTTCTGTTAATTGCTACTATGAGCTTACATCTCCAGAGTGCCTTTCATCCTGCAAGATCATACAGCTCCAGCTCTGGAGCAGGGCCTTGGAATCTGGCTTTCTGCCAGCTCTGGGAGTGGCAGGGAAAAAAATCCCTCTAATTTGGGCCACGTTATAAGTCTGAGGGGGGAAAAAAAAGAAAAAGAAAGAAAATGACAGGAATAAAGGCTTTACATATTAAGTTGAGATTTGGCTGCAATTCCTGAAGATCTCATGCCCCCAACTGAGGCTGGGAACTACCTCCCCAGTCACTGCAGCTCAGGGCAGTAGCAGGACACAATGGTTAAGGGCAGCTGAGTCTACAGCCCAGAGCCTGCCTCTGCCCTGCTCTCAGGGACTCTCTCCCAGGGCCAAAGGAAAGGGCTGTGCTTGCTTAAATGGACTCAGATTTTCAGCAGATTTAAAAGGTTGCAGCCCTGCAGACAAACTGAGTTTTGATGTGAAGGCATGGACAAGCTTCCTGTTTTATTCAGCTTGCTTCTAAAAGCATCCTAAGAAGTGCACAAACACTATATCCAGCAGAGTGTTAAGGTGACAAAGTCAAGTACTAGAAATGCTGGAGGGGCTGTGTTCAGGGCATGTCCTCTGAACACCTTATTTTTCTTTTCTCTGTGGCTGCTCCATTGTGGGGATCACTCCTGTGCTGGAGCCTCCCTAGATGTGAGTGTACCCATTTTCACAACCTCCCAGCAAGTTACTGGGCTTGTATCATCCCCTTTTGCAGAGGGCAGATGCAGAAGCAGGAAAACTGAGCTGAAGAGATCTGCTTTAGGTGAAGGATGGAGTCACCTACCTCTCTTTCCAGCCCCATGGACAGCAGGTACCTGACTCAGAGTGAGCCCTGCTGCAGCAATAAACACATGGTCCTTGTGAAGACCTGGCCCTGATGCTGCATAAAAGGGGATTTTCCAGGTAATATTGGAACAACTGGCACTTCCAATGATGACAGCTGCAACATGCAGATGCTCTGGGACTTGACAGAAGTTATGGAGGAATTGTGTGATGGAGTCAGAAAAAAAATCCACCTGAAATCTTCCTAGGAGGCATTCCATTCATTTTACTGAGACATCCCTTCTCTTTCTTTGATCCTGGCCTTCTTTCCCTGCTCTATCCCTTCCAGCTCCCTCATTTCTAAATGCTTGGCTCTGCAACCTAGAAATGGGGAGGGAGTTAATAGCGCTTTTTTTGGTGTGTGATATCAACAAACTTACAATCTTAACACCTTATAAAAATGATTGTGTGTGAAGGAGATGAGACCTAAACTCACTGCAGCATGAAATATTATGTGCAACCACAGGAAAAAGGGGGAGAAAAGAGTGATGGGGGAAGGGACTATTTTCCTGCAGGAAAAATAGGGTGGCATCAACATTATGAAGATATTAAATGACTAAAAGTAATTGGGTGCCTGAGATAAGGATGGATGCTTTGCCATCTGCACCATGTAACTAACATTCATCTAAATATTTCTAGTCAAGCTATCCCAAAGGACAAAGAATTAAAACAGATTTATGTCATGTAAATAGCAGTTTGGGGGCAGAATCAGGTGAAGCAGTGTCCTAAGGCTTGGGGAAAACCTCACAGCAGGTCTGCTCCAAGCGGAAAAGAACCTTCTCTGCAGGAGTCTCTAGAGGCAGCAGCACCATGGGCCAGCCCGGGTGCAGTAACAGAGTGCTGGGCCCCATCCTCCATGCACAGCTTTCTGATATTTAGCAGCCTTTTTTGCACATAAATTGCAGCCTGCAGCTGCTCAGGCCACAGCTGCTGTCTGCCTGAGGGGATTCAAGGCACAGGGAAAGGTGGCAGGTGTATTTGTGTGTAGGTAAGGGGAGAGCTGCCCAGGGTCCCCCACCACTACAGGAGAACTGGTGCACATCAGACCAACACAGGATAAGTGGAACAAGTTTCCTTGAGTCCTTTTCAGGTCCTGTTAGGCTGCACAGTTAAAGCCAGGATTGGTCCTAAACAGTCCTGGCATGTGGAGGAGGCAGAGAATATGATGCAGAACCAGCAACTCAAAACCAGCCTCTTCATTTTCATAAATGCTTGCAAAGATTGTGCTGATTCTTGTGGCCATTTCATCTTGTCAAATGGTCTGGACTTAAACTTTTTCATCACGTTCCCTCCCTTGATACCCTGAAATGACAACAAGCTGATTTCAAACTAACTCTCCAATGCAACTGCACTATAATGCACAGACAAGCCAGAACCCAGCCCTGGAGCATCCTCCGTTTCATCAGCTACAACCACAACAACACCTTCATGGCAACTCTCCAATGTCAGGCTGGTCCACACCACCTGAAGCCTGCAAGCTGCCTTGCAATGGCAAAGTGGCATTCTCAAATTGTGGGAGATGAGATATTCTCAATAAGGATACTGATTTCAGCATCAGTCTGCCAGGGGAGCTGTTATAAACAGCAGGGTATAAAAACATGATTTTAAAAATTATGAGAAAAGACTTGACAGTGTCCTTCTTCAGAGGCAGTTTGAAAAATCCACACAATAACTGCACAGCCAGGCAAATCCATCTCCTGAATAAAGGCAGTGTAGTCAGCTATTTCAAAATAAAAGACAGATAGCAAGGACTGGCTGGCTCAGGAATTTAATAATAATGAGATATGAAGCCATTCACCCCTAGGTCACCAGTATAAATTCTGCCCAAGCTGGGAATAATTGGAAGCTATTACCCTCTGAGGCATGTTTGCTGCTGCCTAGGAAATGAGTGGGGGAACCCACTGGGACAGTAACTACAGGAACAACACAGTAACGTGGTGCCACCAGCCCTGGGCCAGTGGTTCCTTGTCGCTGTAGGACATGAAAGACTTTAAATATTTCAGAAGGCAAAGAGCATAGAAAAACAAGGTTTTATTTTCTAACCCTTACTAGCTTTTATAAGGTGTTCTGATATAGACTTAACATGATCGGTGAATAGGAGCGACACCTGTCTAATCCCATTGGTTAAACTAGAGAAACAGCAAAACACCACCTGGGAAAAGATTGTTTTGAGAAAGGATAGTTGTTTGCCAAGATTGTTTTGAGAAGAAACTTTTTTGAGGATTTTTTCCTTGGGAAAAAGTTAGTGGCTGCTTGCAGGTGAAAAATCTCTCAGGCCCACAGTTCCTCTCCGCTTCCCTCCTCACCAGCTCCCTGCAGATGCTTTGTTCTGGCTTTTCCCCCACTCTGTGCGTGTCTGCATCCCTTACTGCAGGCTCTGAAGGACCCCACTTTGGCAGCCCGCAAGGATTTCCAGCGGGAGGCAGAGCTGCTCACCAACCTGCAGCACGAGCACATCGTCAAGTTCTACGGCGTCTGCGGCGACGGCGACCCGCTCATCATGGTCTTCGAGTACATGAAGCACGGTGACCTCAACAAATTCCTCAGGTGTGTGGGAATGAGGGCACGGGAGGAGCTGTGGGGCTGCCCCACAGCCTCGCTGAAACTTGTTCTGGCTCAGCGGTGAACCAGTGGTCTCGTTATTCTGTGGGCTGAGTAGTGAGAGATTGTAAGAAGTAGATTTGTAGAGAGAACGATGAAAGGTGCACTGTAGTAGGACCCACGAGGGGTAATTTTAGATGATTGGCTTTAAGGCGTTTACAGCATTGTGTAGCAAAAGCTGATAGGCCAAGAAATGCTTATAATGTATTGTAATTAAGAAATAGTTGGCTTCTGATTGTAATGGTGTGAATGATAACACCTGTATTGTCTCACCCTTCACATGAGACTAAAAATGACATAAAAGTTTTTAAAATGCTTCTCAGTTACCCCATCTCTAAGTCAGAAAAGGGCATAATCCAACAAAAGATGGTTGTTCCAAGGGCAGCTTGGAGGAGATGATGGTACTCACCAGATTTAGGGCTCTAGTAGCCCTATTCCAACATTTTCTCTTTGGTAATCTCAGGAGCCGTGGAAACCAGGGTTTTCTTCTCCCACCTCAGCAAGTTTGAAGTTTCAGGAAGCATGGCTGTGATCCTTCCCTGCCCTGTGGGGATGGAAGGACTCGAAGCCACAGCTGTCAACAGCCCAAGTCCTTCATGCCCAGCAAAGCCATGCCCTGCTGAAGCAGGAACAACACTTGCCATCACTCCCTCAGCCACTGAGCTCCTGCTTCAACAGCACAAGAACCAAAATATTCCTTTGAGAAATTCGTTGGTGTCCTTGATCGGATTTGTATCCTGGGTGTTTACAGGTCACTGAGTCTCATTCCTGCATTCAGAAGAGACCTGAGAAATGTTGGAGGAGTCTCAGGTAGTGCCTGTGGGGTCCATCCCTGATCCCTGATCCCTAACCTGTGGCACCAGGCTACTCATGAAGTCAGGCAAGGCCTGAAGAAATGCTGTAATTAACTTCTCTGTCTCTAGAGAGATGCAAATTGCCAGAGCCCCCAGTGCCCCCCATCATCATTGAACCATTTCATCAGCCTGAGGCAGATAATTTCTGTGCTTTGTATCCACCAGCAGCAAGGGCCAGGGAGCACCTGTGGGAGGATGCTTATGGTGCTCTTCTGCCACAAAACAGAAATTCCACTCTGAAACCTACGTGCAAGTGGAGTGGTACTTACCTCTTGAAATAATTAGTAGTTTTATTTCCCAATATTTAGAAAATTGGACCCTTGATATTTTCCTGTTTTGACTGCTAAGTGTGAATATGATTGCAGGAGGAGCAAGAATCTCATGCACAGCAGATCTGGATCTGGGGTTGGAATACACTCACTGAGTATTTTTCTATCAACACAGTTTCTGACCAGGAAACACAAGTTTTTCCCTGAGGTTTTCAGTTCTAAGCTATCACCCACACCAGAAGAATATAAGGAAGGATCCTAGAGATTTCTTCTTTCTGCCAAGTAGTGCCAACCTACTCCAGCTTCTTTGGGGCATTCACAGGGCAGTGAGTGAGCTGGAACATTCCTGCATTGATTTCTGTCCTCATATTGGTATAGTTGTGGGTAGTTTGAATAGGATTTTATAGCTCAGTCCCTGTCCCGAGCTCTGGATGGATCTAAGACATCTCTGTCAAGGTATGACAAGTGAAGGCTGTTGGCTTTACAGAGCTCCTCAGACCCACATCCAAGGGGGAGCAGCCGTGGTTACCTGGGACCCTCTTTCATGGTATCTGAAGGGCTCAGCAACCTCCCAGCAGCAGCAGATTGAGCTCTGCCACCAGCATGAAACCACAAGCTAGCTGAAAGGATGTTTTAGACCAGATTGGTGATGCAGTGTTAAGGACAGTGCCTCAGCCTTGTGACCAAAGGCAGGCAGTCTGAAAAAGAGGGTGAGAGATACTGTTCTTCAAGTGCTTCACAAAGGAAAACTCAAAATTGACCTATCCTTTTTCCTGGCAGAACCAGAAACCTTATTCCCGTAGAAGAGTCACATATTACAGCTGAGGGACAACCTCTCTCACTGCTCTAGTTGACCTCCCAAAGAGTATAGGGAAAAAATAAGACTCTCAGTGTCTCAGAAAGATGTCTTGTGCCCACTGCCAGTGCCTGATGGAATTGCTTCACTCAGCAGTGTGTTCCTGAGGCTGAAATCATGCTGGAGCCATGGACTCTCACTCCCATGTCCCAACCTTTTATTGGGACTTGTCTGAGAAACACTCATGTCTGGTGGAATTAATCTCCAGTCTCACTGGAAATGAAAGCTTGTTGTATTATCTTTGGCCTTCACGAAGGAAAAGGAACTTTTCCAGGTGTGTGGTCCCTGGGATTGCAGCTTCTCATCTTCCAGCTGTATGTAGCTGCCAGCTTCTCTTTCCTGTGCTGCCTTGGAAAAAGAGCTACGTGCTCCTTTCTCTGCATGCTGGAATGTAGTAGGCAGTGAAAAACCCCTTTGTGTCCCAAAGGAAGATGGCTTTGGAGACATGGGAGCTTAGGCCCTTCAAAGAGGCACTCAAAATGCCTAAAGGGTCATATGGAAAGAGAATTTGGGCTTTGTCAGGTAAGGTATCTGCTGGTGGGGAATGGGGGCTGCAAGGGGGTCAGGATGGGTTAATGCTGCAGAGCTGCTTGGAATCCCTCAGCAAGCAGCAGTTTTTATCATGGAATAATTCACTCAGTCCACAGCAGGAGACAATGACTCCCAGACACTGGGGGCCAGGGACACTGGGAGTCTGTAAGACACTCAGATGGACTTTTCCAAGTTTAACTGCAGAAATTGGAAAAGCAGTAAAATGGAAGAGGCTCACTTTAGACCCAGTTTCCTAGAGAAAAGCACAATAAATAAATTCCCCTCAGTGTTGTTAGACCTTTGTGTGCTTCCCAGACAATAGAGAGTTTTAGTGGCCTGAAACATTAGCTGGTGTGGAAAGGGGAAGCACCAGGATCAGCACAGCTGGGTTAGTGGTGGCATGTGCTGGGATGGCTCCTGGTGCCTCCCGAAGCCACCATGCTGGTGGTGCCACAACAGACCCTGCTGTATGCACCAGGGCAGGCTGAAATGGTGCTGTCCTGCCTCAGAAAATACTGATAGAAAAGGTCTTGGCATGGAGAAATACAGGCATGTCTTCCCAGGGAACATCCCTGGGGGTCTGCAGTGGCCACATCTCTCTCTGCCCACTAAGGGTGTCCATCATTTCCCCCTTTTCCTTTGGTTACTGCTTTTCCAGCCTCTGATTCCTGCATGGGTCAGCAGCAGTTTAGGGACAACAGCACATTGCCACTGCAGCGTGTAGTAAGTTGTTTCCATTTGCTGTTAGCTCAGCCAGGCAATGGGCTTTGTTAGAAAACTTGCGGAGTTCTAGTGTTCACCTTCCTGTGAAGCAGCATCACAGCTGGACTGTCATGGGACAGAAGAATTTCAGAAGAGGAAGCCAGAATTGTGATTTTTTTTTCCCCATCAAAGCCTCCATCAATTCAGAATGGAGAAAAACTCCAACTTTCCTTTAACAGGTAATCCACCTAATGTTATGGCCTCTCTGTTTAAACTCCTTTCCCCAAGAAAAGATGGGCATACCCTTCTCATATTCTCTATAGCCTTCTTGACATAACTAAATGTACCAATATCCTATGTTCATCTCATAAATGTGCTAATTCTCTCTTCTGGATTATAACCATTTGGGATGGAGAAAAGCAAAGAAGAAGGGAGAGAAAGACATGTACCATATAGGACACACCAAGCATCATCTCAAAGTGAACAGTATGAAAGCCTCAGAGGATTTGCTGTGCCGTGTGTTAGTCACAAGGAGGAAGGTCACAGCAACATCTCTTGCACTTCCCTAAATATGAGGGCTTTTGTTAGTCCACCTTCACCACAGGGTGAGCTCTGCCAGGGAAGAAGCGTCACAGAAGGAGCACGACAGAAAAGCTCAGCACATAGCAAAGACAAAAAAGGGACAGGACAGGAATAAGACTGACCTAAAGTCCTGCATTTACGATGCACTTGGCTCAGCAAAATATTTCCTTTTGTTGCCCAGGGTGTTCTCTGGCTCTGCTGACATCCAGGGCTAAACTTTGCACCTGTGCTCGTGCTGCCACAGTTCACAGTACCTGTGTTACCTCTGGGACAGTTCAGGACATAAAAGGGGTTTTACAAGGATGAAGCTGCTAATGTTCCTCTGAAACATTTTCTGTGATCTCTGGCTGTATTGATCAGGGATGGTTTGCTGGTGATATGGGGAAAAGAGAGGAGGCTGTTTGGGATTGATACAGAGATTAAGTAGCAGAAATATGGCAGCTTTGGAAGAAAAAAGCTTTGGGGTGATATCTCTGCTTTTGTGGCATTTTCAACAGTATAAGAATTAACTGGAGAAAACGTAAATATCTGAGGGCTCGTTACTTTTGCAGAGGTCTTGCCAGAGAGTCCAGGCTGCCTCAAGCCAGTGGTCCCTCTGTCCTGGCAGTCTGTCTCCATCTGTGGCCATAAGAGGTTGTGTGCAGTAGACAAGGACAGAATAAGGATATATGGCACCCAGCAAATGTTCCCTCAACCTCCTGCTGTTTCTTAAACCTTTCTCTCTTCCTTTCCACTGGAGCTGTGTGTCTGTCCTCACAGTGCAGAGCTGGGGGCTGGTCCCCATCCAGCAAGAACAGTGCCTGTGTGGGATTCCTGCCTCCTGGTCACTTCTGAGACCCAACTCTGTGCTTTCTTTTGCTTTTTCCTCCCTATAGGGCACACGGCCCAGATGCTATGATCCTTGTGGATGGGCAGCCTCGACAAGCCAAAGGGGAGCTGGGGCTATCCCAGATGCTCCACATTGCCAGCCAGATTGCCTCTGGGATGGTGTACCTTGCCTCCCAGCACTTTGTCCACAGAGACCTGGCCAC
Organism: Sylvia atricapilla; assembly: GCF_009819655.1. Lineage (NCBI taxonomy): Eukaryota > Metazoa > Chordata > Aves > Passeriformes > Sylviidae > Sylvia > Sylvia atricapilla. The sequence continues at coordinate 7,396,542 of NC_089152.1, read as the reverse complement.
CAGGAACTGCTTGGTTGGAGCCAACCTACTGGTGAAGATTGGAGACTTTGGGATGTCAAGAGATGTCTACAGCACTGATTACTACAGGGTAAGGCAGCTGCAGTGGCACTCTGATGCTCAGAGCAAAGGGAGATAGGAAATGTTACAGTAAATCACTTTTTGGAGCCCTTGGGCTCACTTGTAGATATTACCTCATTGAAACATGTGCACAGAAGTTGATCAAGCATCCCTAAACCACTGTCCTTAATCCTGTTCAGTCCTGGCCATGCTGTCAGTAGTTCAGACACCCATGCAAATGCCTACACACAGACTCAGTGATACCCCAGCATACAGTCACATGCCTTTGGATGCCTCTGAAATCATTCCATCCTTACTGCCTATTTTTATTCCTTGTTTTTGAAGACATTGACAAATTAAAGGTAATCTAGAGAGATGACAAATACTACAGGCTGTGACCTCTGGTGTTAGATCAAAGAAACTTAATACAGGGACCTAGAGAGAAGGCAATGGAAAGACTGACTGATAAGTGCATAAAATATGGAAGAGGAAATAATAGTCAATTTAGGTTTGACCTCAGAACATTTTTTTTTCCAGTAGGGTCATCATTTAAACAATGGAATAATTTGCCAGGGGTAGGTTGCTGAGAGCCTGTCATTAAAGAAGTTCAGGAAGCAACCAGATAAAAACACATGGGTTTAGTGTAGAGGCTAATCCTGTACTTGTCTCTGGGGAGAGACTCAATGAGCCAGGAATGCCTTTGCAGCGTTTTCTCCTGTGATTTGTGCTCACACTGTTTCCTTGTCTTGCACACTCCCTCTGTACCTGTCTGCACTGTCCTGCCTGCCTGATGGCAGCATCCCTGGGGGAACAAAGTGTTTCCCTTCCCAGCTACAGGAGAAGTGTGATGTGAGAAGTGTTTGGGGCACACTGGAGTGTAAGAGTTTGTTTCTGGACCATTCACCAGCAGGGAAGGGCTTCTCAGGCTTAGGGAGCCATGGTTTCTAACCTGATGCTTGCACTGGGGCTGATTTATTTCTGCTTACAACATGTATGTTTGGCTTTGAGGATGATTTATCCCAGCTACCCAGAAAGGGATGGCCTACTGTCTTGATCTGATTCAGGAAGCTTTCATTATTTGATAGCTGCTCAGTGCAGTTATTGTGTTGAGGAAGAGGGAAAACGTGATCAGATTTGTGCTGAGACATATCACCTCTCCCAGGCCAGAACACTGGATGGCCGCTGGCTTTAATTACCACTGAGGGAACCAACCTTTACTGAGCAGCAGAAAAGCCTATGCTGGGAAAAGGTCTGAGTGCAGACTGGGCAGTGATGAGGGAAGAGAGGTGATGTGGTCCCATAGCTCCTGAAACTTCAGGAAGGAATGAGTAAGAAAGAGAAGAGCCCAGGGAGGATGAGAAGCAGCACATGATTACCCAAGTTCTAGCCTGCCTTCTTCCCTTCAGCCCTGTTAATCCTGCCCCAACCACAGGCAGTGTCACACTGCTGGAGACAATCCCAGCCCAGCTGGTGCTCCTGCAGCACCAAGGGCTCTCTGTGCAAGGGGAGGAATTGCTCCACACTGAGGGAGGGCTGAGATGATCTCCATAGGCCAGTTTATTGTCATGGGGTTTTTTGTCTTCTCTGTGGTGGTGTCCTGTAGCCCTCATCCTGTCTGTGCAAAGTGCTTTGCTGAGGACTGCTCCGTGCTGTCTCACGCAGTGTTGTAAGGCTCTGGAGTGGACTTTTCTCTGCATTCACAAATTGCCAGGTATCACTAAAGCAGTAATAAGTTATCACCTACTTTCCAATGAAAGAGCTGAATTTCAGACCATCACAGCCTTTTGTTCTTAGTTGATTTTCCTTTCTTTGTTTACACTTCTTTTCAGCATGTTTAAAACTTTTGGTCATGAAGTTAATTCATGGAGGCTTTATCTCTTTTAAAGTCCAAAGAAGATTTCAGGCAAAATAAGGTCCCAATTACCCATATTTGCACTGGTGGCACGAGGGGCAGAGGGTTTACATCACTTGCCCGAGGCCAAAGCAGGAATTGGTGACAGAGCTGAGAAGCCTCCCCAGGCCAGCAAAGAGCAGAATTCCAGGAGCCAGGTGTCCTTCATCCCTCCTCCAGCCACAGTCCAACCACACTCCTCCCAGAACATGAGCAAAGCTCAAGTGGCAGAACCAAAAGGCTCCTTGGTCTCAGCTATGAAAACTGGAGATTTGGCTGAAGAGTTAACTTTCAAAGTCTTCATTGCTGTCTCTGGTCACGTCTGTGATCTGCCTGGTGAAGTTTCCCAGTCTGTTTCCCAGTGTTTGTGCATGGCAGCTTTCCCCTTTAGGCAGCCTGCCATTGCCAGCAGTGAGACCTGGAGAAAAGTTCTGCTTCAGCTGGTTCTAGAAAATATTGCTTAGTGTGTCCAAGCTGCAGCCCTGGGAGAAACTGTAATTTGTCATCTTCTGGAAATAGGGAGAAATCCCACCCCTAAGCTGACACAAAGTGACAGGACTGGAGCTCTCTGCGAGTAGACTGGCCTCAGTCTGCTGGGTCTCTGTGTTTGCTCCTGCCCAGGCCCTGCAAGCCTGGGTAACTGAGTGTGTGGATATATTACCGTGTTCCAGGCTGGGGATTAATTCCTAGCCATTTCCTTTCTTCCCCATTTTTTAATCTCTTAAGACAAAGAAAGTACACCATCTGGCTCCTGCATTTGTGGGATGCAAAACTGCTTTGACAAAGGTGAGCTGCTTAATTTTCTGTTACACATTTGGATACAGAAAACAAACATTTGCGTAACAAAAACAGCAGAGAGCCTTGTTCCCCTTCTCTGCAAGCTCCCCATGCTCTGCCTAAAAACAGATGCATCCTTTTCCTCCTGCATCACAGAGGGATCCCATCAGCTGTTACCTTTTAACCTCCTTTCCAGAAGGCAGGATGGACAGAAAATGATTGTGGAGGTGGGAGTGCCGGGGAGAAGTGGAACAGCACCTGAGTGGAAAGCGGAGGGAAGTGGAGGAACTGGGGGTTCAGGGAGAAGGAGCCCAGCCCCTGGGAGAAGAGGGAAGGCGTGGTTGCTGAAGAAGCATTTCTGTGCCGTGTTGTGTAACGTGCTGTGCAATCTTTGGTGTGGGTCTCTGTGGGAAGGCGGGACGGAATATATCCATGCTGGAGAGGAAAGGTTTGGGCGGATTTCATTTGCCTTGTTGTTTTCTCTAAAAAACCCCATGTGAGTAGGCGATTTTTTTTAGGTATGACTCAGGACTGTGACAGCAGGTGGTGGGACGCTGCAGGTCAGGGACGTTGTGCCGCAGCCAAGCTGAGGGTGGCATGGAGACTGCAGCAAGTGAGGCACAGGGTGCCTGGCCAGCGCTGTCCTGGAGGATGTCATGGTGGCTGTGGGGCAGTGCCAGAGCTGGGGGCATCACCAGGGTGAGATCAGAATCCCCAGCTGCTCTTTCAGCCTGCACACTGGGGTTTGGTTGCTCCAAGAACCCTTCTGTGGTTCTGGACCCATCCAAGCTCCAGTAATACCCAGATAATTTTCCGTTTTTTCCCCAAAATGTGTAGTTCAGTTCCAAAACAAAATCCCATGGCAGCTGTCCAGGGAAAGGGTGGTATTTCTTCATCTTTAGATGACAACATGGTCCTAAATTGTAGTCAAGACTCCTTAATAACTCCCAAGGTGATGTACTGACATGGGTGGGACATCAGCAGTGAAAACACATGCCAAATAGAGGAAGGATTTATGTAGACATTAAACCTCATTAAGACATCCCTCTGTCGATATTTCCCTGTCCTACTCTTCTGGCATCCTGCTCCAAATCCTGAGCATGGCTTGGGACCTTCTAGGGATTTAGCTCCATCCTTCCAGAGGTCAGTCCTGAGTGTTCTCCTGGTCATTTCATCGTGCAGAGCACACCTGCTTGTCAAAAAAACAATCAAAACCAAAACTAAAATCAAACCAAACCAAACCAAAAAACAAAAACAAAATCAAAACCAAAACAACCCCCCCAAAAAACCCCAAACAAACGGGGTTTTTTGCAACCAAAAACATGCAGGATTTGAAAAAGGCTCTGGAAATGTTTCTTGGTGGGTTTTTTAAGTTTTTATTTCTAGCAATACAGAGATATACATAATGACAAAAGTGCTTCCTGTTTCTGTGTCCTCACCACTCCAGAGCATTTTTTGGAATTGGGAGAAACAAGGTTTGCAGGAAGAAGCAATATCTTTTAATAGAACACACGATATTGTTGGAAGTGGGGGAGAAAGAATGAATTTTAGGTGCACAAACCCTCTCTGGGTTCTTCTTTTTTATTGTTATTTTCTGTTGTATCAGTTGGTTTAATAAAAGATTAATATCTCTTCCCATGAACCTTGGCTCTCACACCCTCAGACCATCAGAACCAAAACATTTCTGCTATGACTTTGGCCTTAGGTCAGTGTTCCTTAAAAAGTGTGGGATCCCTCCTCCTCTGAAGCATGAAGGTTTACTGTGTAAACATTTTATTTCTTCTCTTTCTTTAAAATGGCCAGCAAAAGCTCCATATTCTTGATAATTTTCAGTATCCATTTAAGGTTGCTTCCTGATGACCACCTCCTATCTAGACCATCTCTTCCTTTTTTTTTTCTTTCCCTCTGCCATTCAAGATTGGCTTCTTTCTCATGGATACAGCCATTTATTTTTCCAGCGAAGTTTGGGTGTGTGCAATAGATCACTGAGATTTAGCAGCTGCCTGGGTTGTGCTCCTTTGGAGGATCATCCAGCATGCAAGATAAGACTAACAGACAAGCCTTGCATTGAAACTGGATTTAGTCTGACCCACAGTCTCCTCGATGGAGGGCTCCAAAATAATCATACCATCACTGCTGCTCTGTTCCCACCACTCTGAACTCTCTGCAGAGTCAGCTCTACTCTCCCAACTGCCTTTTTGTGCAGACTTGACAGAGCCCCTTTAGATCTCGTGTGGATCCATCAGCTGCACAACACCTACCGTCAGCCCCCTGGTGCTCTCTGTGTGGTTTTGCTGTGCAGCTCCTGCAGTGTGTGTGCAGCATGAGAGGTGGATCCCAGCACAGGGGAACTGCTGCCCAGCCCTGCCGGCACCAGGATGGAGCCCTGTGGTGAGTGTGCTGGGGCTCTGAACCATCATCACCTGCTAAGGGAAATGCCAACAGGCACAGGGGAGGAAAACTGCCTCTGAATTTCTAGCTGGGATGTGGTACTGCCTCACTTTGGGAAGGAAAACAAACCCTCAGGTTTCGTCGTAGACCCAGCATACACTGGCTATAAGTCAGCTCTGGACAGAGAATGAGCCAGGCTGTGCCCCTTGACAGTGTCCTCAGGCTCAGTTCAGAGCTGATGGGTGGGGCAGGGCAAGCTCAGCCCCTGGCCATGCTGGGTGTTGTGGGGGATCTCATGTAGAAGGTACAACGTGTGTGTCATGTTCAGCTTCCATTCCCAGCACCTCAGTGCTGTGCAGACGCATCTGTGCACAGACTTTTCCTCTTCTAACCCTTCTCTGAGGTGGAAAATGTGAGGCGCTGCTGTCCCTCCATCCTTTCTGCTCAGGTTTTGGGAAGGTTTCACATCTATAAATAAATGTTCTATTAGGAAGAGGACTTAGAAGGGAAAAGTGTTTTAATTTTCTCCTTCTTAGCTGGGATTCTGGAACTATATCTTGCTTTGTCAGATCTACAACAGTAGGGACAAAAAAGACTCACAGTGACCTGGACATGTGGTTGATACAGATGTGCCAGTCAAGCAGAGCCACAGTTTTCCTATGTGCAAGAGCCTATATTTGAAAGTATTACATTCCCTTCTCAACATCTGTTTATCCCAGGTATCCCATCACCCCAGCCCCTGATTTGTTATCTCTTTCCTTGTCCTTGTTGCCATCATTGCCCCTAGATGACATCTGTGTGCCTCTTTAGGTGTGGATGGCTCATGCCACGATGCCTCACAACTACTCTGACTGAGGTTTTGTGAGCAGAGGAACCAGATTCCCCCCAGGCTGCAGTAGGGTTGGAAAGAGGGGAGATGAGGAAATGGCTCAATGTGGGTGTGTGGGTGAAGTGTCTCTGTGCCTGTCCTGGTGTGCTCTGCGTGCAGGAAAAGTCACTGTGATATTGAATGTGCTGGTCTTTGATATCTCTGTGGCTCCTATAAAAACCTCTGCAAATTGAATTTGTGGCACAGCTCCTTATCTCCTGAAAGGAAGATGTAACAGCATCATCTTGTGTTTTAGCCAGACACTTTGCCTCAACACTTCCCCATTTCTACACTGAGGGAAAAACAAATGTTGAGCCTTTTTTTCTTTTTTTTTTTTTTCTCCTGTTTGAAACCTTAAGAGCCCTTCACACAAAGCAGCTCAAGTGCAGAAGAATTAATTGGGGAAATTAGGTTGTGCTGTATTCCTGGCATTTACTCAGAAACGGTAATTGCCCTAATTCTCCACCCTGTCAAGACCTGCATCCGCACCCTGTTTTCTCCCTCCCCTTTTTCTCAATGTCTACCTGTTGTTCTCCTGCTTGAGTTGCTGTTTTCATGCTGTTGCCATTTATTTCATTCCAGTAATGAGAGGGATGTGGCAGGTGAAGAGCTCTCACAATCTGGTGACATCTTCTTTGAAGCACAGGCACAAAAGAGCGGTTTGTTTTTGGGAAATAAAAACTCCCTGTTCTGGTACTTGACCTCCACGTTCACCTCTTCTCCTGCTTGGGGTATGTTGCTGCTGTCATTGCAAGTCATTTGGCTCAGAATTTTAGTTTAATACAGTCTCAATATTCACCTAAACACTGACCTCCAGCTGAATCCATGTGTTTCCCCCAAACCCTCACATACCTACTGAGAGCTCATCAAACTTAGGATCTTTCAATCAAAGCTCAGCCCCTATTCCCAGGCATTTGAATTGAGGCTTTTAATTTCTCCCAAACATAAGGCTGAGATCCAGAGGGCTGGGAGTTCAAAGCCTTTCATTTTAGCTTCCTGATGGCTTTTAGCCTTCCATTTGCAGAGGCCAAAGATGTACCCAAACAGGGAGGAATTGTTTGTTGTTCAGTATTTCCTGACCTAAAACACCAGAGGATGTATATGACAAGTTTGGATTCAACCGAGATGATTCTTACAGTCCCTGTCCATGCTGGCTGGACTTTGGCTGCTGTTAAAAGCTGTCCAGGCTGATCTCTGCTTTCCTGGGATCTGGGGAGAATCCTGGGAGTAGCCAATCAAATTCTGGAGCCATCACTGGGGTAGTGACACCATACCCAGATGTTAGAGTCACTTCAGTTCAGCAAGCTGGGGTTGTTTCTCAACGCAGACAAACTATCCAAGCCTGTTACCTCTGCCCTAAAAACTTGAAACAGCAAATTTCCTGCAGGGGAGTTCAGGAACCCTTTCCTTCAAAGCAATTCCCTTTGCATAAAACTTTACTGTGGAGGGCAGGACTCTTTTCTATTTTCAGTGTTCCCTGGCTGCAGCTAACAGATCTAGAGGGGCAAGAGAAGCAACTTGTTATCCCCATCCATGCTTGAGTAGTTTTTCCCCTCCCCAGATGATGAAACTGTTTTTCTTTCCCCTGTTTTAATTTGTTTTGTCCACGTGTGATTCCCAACACCTGCTAGAGGCTGCCTGCATGCAGTGTGCTCGCTTCCTCCTGCTGTCCCCACTTGGAACATCCCATTATCCTGAAAGCTGTGACAGGCAGGGAAAAGAGCTCCATGCCTCATTTTGAGCAAGATAGACTCTCCCATGGTGGAGATCCATCCAAAACGTGTTTCACTGTGGTTTCACCAGAAACAAGGGAGGCTTTTGTACACAGTAGATCAGAGGCACTGATGGTTCTGGGTTTTACCAAGGTGGGTAAAAATTTAACCTGCATTTAAATTTAAACTGATTTAAACTGTAGCTAGAGCATGAGAAGGTAGAGAACCTCATGCCAGCATATTATTCCAGCTTCATTATTCCAGCAGAGGTGGGCCAGAAGGAGTGTGGCTCATGTAGCTCGTGTTCATGCTTTGGGAGGAGTGCTGCCACTTACAGTCCATTGAGACCTGAATGTGCAAATATAAAACCCTCCCCTCTCATCGTGTCTGGTTGATAAACCCATTTCCTCACTGCAGCCCAGCTGGCCACTACCTCCTCCTGCCTTCCCACCCACAGGACCATGATCTCAGCTCTCCTTTACCATGGGTGCAGCCAAGAGATCATTTGTGTGGTGACACATTGATCAGGAAGGGTGGGCAGCACCCCCAAACCTAGGTGTGATCAGCAAAGAAACTGGAGGCAAAGATGTTATAAGCCAGTTTAATGAGATCATAGATAAATTATGCTTTGATTCATGACAAACTGAAGGCCTCCCTAAAAAAAAAAAATTAAAATGCAAATATCATTATCAACCTCTCTAATTAAGATGCTTGCATGGAAGCAAACTGCTACTTTTTTCCTGCTGATTCCTGCACAGTCAGAGTTTCTCCAGGCTTTCTCCTCCTGATCCCCCCCAATTTCATAGTCCTGCCTCTCTCACAGCCCCAGTGAGCTCCTTCTCCCCCCCAGCAGGCAGGAGAAAAGCCCCTATTTGCAAACAGCTTTAATACCCAGGCTGTTTAGGGCTCGGCTGTCAAAGAGAGCGTGTTCAATGTACAATCAAGGGGCAACGATGCACAAAATTGCACACACGCACACGAAATGGGAATCTTTTCTCAGTGTGTGTTGAGCTTTGAACGCTTAAGTGATTCCACCTCTCCCTTCCCCATCCAATTATGTGGGCGACACATGATAAGATTGCTAAAGGAATTAGTGAGGGAAATCTTTATACTGCCTAATCAATAGTGTTCTGCTCAGCAGAAGGCATCTCCCCACCCTGGCCTCAGCCATTCTCCTGTCTGCCTTCTGAAAACACAAGTCCAGCTCCTCTCTATTTGGATTGTGGAGACCAAGAGTTAAAGCAGCAGTGTATCTGTTGAGAATGGTTACAGTTAAAGGGTTTCTTTCTTGCTTAAAAGAAAACCCCAAAAACCCAAATACATTGAGAGAACTCTGCCAAAGCCACATTTCAGGGTTTTGGAGATATTTGCTGTGTAGGCCAGGGGGACCTTCTGCTCCTTTCTCCTGTATGTTCCTTACAGGGATGGCCAAAAGCCTTATAAGCAAAGACGCTGGATGATAATTTTTCTGAGCATCGCTGAGGAAAGACGCCAGATTTTATGGGCCACTAGACAGATCCAATATAGCAAATCCTCTGTTCCACTGTGGATTCTGAGACCAAATTATCAATTAATGTGAAGCATTAAAAAATCCAAATCCCTTTTAGTTCCCTGCAGTCATTAGTGACAAGATACAATATCTATAGCTCAAATGCTTTGCCAGCATCCCCTGGCAGCAAGGCAGAAACTTCACTCCTATTTTTTTCAACGTATTTAAAAAAAAACCCATACGAGATCAGTGGTTTTTACGCTCAAATTCGGCTGCCTCTACATATTTACTTAGATGGAGAAATAAATCAGGTTTGGGTTACTCTCCAGGTTAGTTATTTGTTATTGGAATAAATGCATGCTAATAGATCTGACAGAGGGAGATGTTTCCCTTTCAGCTCTGTGTTTGAGGTAGAATTTGCTTTGTTCTGCACTATATTATATTGATGTTTTTTCCCCACTGCTGGATGACTTCATTTGATCTGCTTCTTTCCAACATCCGTGCCTCTGCCGCAACTGGCTTTAGGATGCAGTTTTATGCATAGAATTTTCTTTTGTTTTCTCCCAACTGTAATGCAGAGGCAATTTAAACAAACAGCATGAAACAATTTTCTAAGTCTTTCCCCCCACAATTCCTACCTCACCTTTTTGGGGAGGGAGGTGAGTCAGTCATGCAATGGGCAATTCCCCAAGCAGAATGAACTGCCAGCTACATGCAGCAGCTCAGTTTCCACTGCTGGTGCGGGATGGGCAGGTTCCCAGGCCAATGACCAGATGGACACACCCTGAGGCCATGTTTTGGGTATTTGAGTATCCCCAGGCAGCTCTTAGCCTGAGTTCCTCAGTAGCACAGCCAGAAGTGTATCCCAAACCACTGTGTTTGCCAACTGCCTTTCCACCTTGGGATTTTTTCCCAGTGGGAACACAAACATCTTTGGAAAGTCAGCAGACTTTATGCCTGTCATTCACTCCTAACATGCTCACTGAGATCTCTAACCCTTTTTCCTCTCTCCCATTCCCCAAACCTTTCCTACTTTGATGGAGAGAAAGATGTAGTGCAGTATTTTCTGCCCCAGAATTTTGCTTCCCCTGTCCCTTTCTAAACCTTGAGTGCTGGCAGGTTTGTGGGTGATTTGAAGCTGTGGGATCAGGTATTTTCTTCCTCAACCTGTGACAGTATTGATGGGACAAAGACTTTTGGGCCAGTGTAGAGTGATGTGTGAGGTGCTTCACTGGGACATTTGGCCAATACCAAACCCTTAACTCTGGCTGGCCTGAGCTTGTTCAGTGAGGACATCAGGCCTGGGCCTTACCCCGCTGGCAGAGGCAGAGGAGTCCTTGCACTGTGCCCAGGAGGGCTGGCAATGGGCAAGAAGCAGGATGCTGAAGTACCAGATACAGAGAAAGTCCTCAAGCATCCTAAAATTTCTCTCACCTGGAGAAGAATTCTGGGTCCCTCAAGGGATGACGTTCTATGTGACCATTCTATGTGGCATCACAGTCCAAAGAGAAGTTCCAGGAGGCTGAGTCCCCCTTGACTCTTGCCAGCCCACCCTCTCTCTGCACTGGTGCAGGTGATTGTGTGGGGTGTGAGGTGGTGGTCACAGGGGCCAGAGGGTCTCACCTGTGCCGTGCCCTCACAGCAAAGGCTGTGTAGTGTTGGGATGTTGCAGCCAGCGAAAGACTTTTGGTTCAGTTAAAGACACCCCCTTTCCCTTGTCCCTTTGCTTCATCCCCCCCATCCCTTCCTCCCTCCCTCTCTCACCCTTCCCTTCTCTTTTGTTTGTCTCCTCCCCTTGTTTTCCCCGCTCACTGTCAGGAAGGGCCGCGTCTGAAGGGCCAGCTCAGCGCAGCGTGGCAGCGACAGAGACTGGCACCGTCGGCAGCTGCAACAGTGAGTGGATCCCCAGCCCTGGGGCAGCTGGAAACGGGGGACTGGTGCTGCTTGGGCATGAAACGACACCTGGGGTTCTGTGGATTTGGGAATAGGTCGGGTCTTGTGCATTTGGCAGTGAAGGGGCTCTTGTCTGTGATGGGAACTGCACACGTTTCTGCTATAGCCACTCTCTGGGGCTTCTCTGGATGGTGAGATAACATGGGATGAATGCCAAAGTCCTCAGTGCCACCTTCTTCTGTGGGTGTCCAGGCTGTGTCTGCACTAGTGGACAGTGTGGGCTGTCCTTGGCCTCTGATGGCACCAAGGACAGCATGGTCATGGTTTGTGTCTGTGCAGCTAAACTACCCCATGCCTCCAAGCAGGGTGGCACTTGCACTACTCACTGGGACTGTCCCTGACCTGTGTTGTTCTCTCAAGAGCTGCTTGCACAGTTAAACTGGCATGGGCCAGACCATCTCAGTGGTTGGATTGTCACATGCCAGCCCTGATGCCTTTTGTGTGCTGGTCTGGACACACTCTGGGTGTCTGACCAAGTGTCTGCAGCTGTGACTGAGTGGATATCACCCAATACTTCCCACTGCTGCTCCCATCCCCTGGCCAGGGGTTGGGGGGCTGCTGTGAGTTGGAAGCTCTGACAGAGCAGAGGAGTTTGGTTCTGCCAAGGGTGTGGCTGATGGGAGCCAGGTGGGCTGTGTGAACCTGCCGGGGGTTGGTGACACCTCTGTTCACCCTGCCTTCCCTCCCAGAGCAAAGCCAGCATCCTGTGGTGCTCACTGCAGGATCTTCAGCTCAGTGTCCCCAGAGGTCACAAGCCTCCTCCAGGAAGCTGCGGGGCTGCTGAGGCTGAGCTGCAGGAGCCTGAGAGAGCAGCAAACATCTAACTTGGTTGTCCTGTTGGATTTTTCTGCTGGCACACAATGAAATGCTCTGTTGATCCAGACAGTTAAGGAGTCTTTGCTTGAGTCCATTTTGGAAGACGATGGAGCTAATCCACCCTAAGACACTGCACAGAGCAGCTATGATCCCTCATAGTTTAAGGCAGGAAAGTGATGGCTTCCACACCTTATTTCCCAACAGCCTCCCTGTGCCAGCAGTCCCAGAGATGGGCATAAATATTTGCAAAGTAGGCGTGACTGTGACAAATCCCCTGGGTCCAGTTTCCCCAGCCTCCCTGTGGCACTGTGAGGGAGCTGTTTGCTCCTGGCCAGGCAATGCAGGATGAGCTGTCCCACGCCAGTGTCAGCTCCACTCCTCCTGCTCCAGAGAATCCCTACAGAAATCCTTCCTGGGGTCTGTGACAGGGCAAGGTTCTGGCTCTTCCTGACTGTTGCCAGAACCAAATGGGAGTGTGAGTTTAGATATTGCTGATTTTGCAGGAGATATGTCAGCAGATAAGATTTGCCACTGAAAGGTGATTTTGTTACGCTTATGCCTTCCTGAGCCAAAATTGAATTGTGGGGTGTGGATGGGAATTTAGTTCTAAGCACTGATGTAATTTTGTATCCTTGGCCCTGAAGGCAGTTTTAAAAAAATTATTTTCCCCTGTGCCCTGACACTATTTTGTTGCCTTTGAATCATGTCCTTATGACAGAACAGATACTGGGGTTGACCTTTGCAATGTGACATAATAATATGTGACTTCTTTATAGCTCTTTTCATTCAAAATGCTTGGCACACTATGAATCTGATCTTGCAACCATTTGCCACTGGGCCTAGCACTCACGGCTCCAAGCAATCCCTGGGGAAGCCAGAGGAGCACAGAAGTGCTACACCTGGTATTACTTGCAGGATCAGGCCCTGGAGAAATGTAGCACGTCTGTGAATAACCACATTTTGGAGAGAGAAAGCCTTAACTCTCTCATTTATCATTTTCATTCGCTATCAGAATGCCATGCCCTGCACAAACATGACAGCCTCCCCTTGGCTACAGTGTCATGGCAGGTGATGCTGGGGCAGTATTCATAGCTATTATCTACCACCCTGTTCCTTTTTTATTATTTTTTTCCCAGCTCTAAAAGCCTGTTAATTAGTAAACTCCTTTAGCTTATCCTGCACCATTTGATCCTGCAGAAATTACAGCATTTTATCTTATTAGAAAGTAAGAATTAAAGAATTAAAACTACTCAGGGGAAAAAAAGAACATTATCACTTTCCCTGGACATCACTTCTGAAAAAACCTTGCCCTGTACCTTCAAAAACCCCAAGCTCAGCCCCCAGTGCCTGACAAAGGATGGGAATATCAGATCAGTGAATGCTTTGGCTGAAAACTGCTTTGTGCTCTGCTATGCCTATTTTGAAAGGGAGAGCAGAGCCAGGTGCAGGGAGAAGAGTCCAGCAGTGACATCCCAGACCTGGACTGTGCTGCAGGTCCCTTCCCTGTTGCTGATGTCCTCTGCCACCATAGGAAATTCCATTAGTTCTCCTGTGCCTCTATTTGCCATTGTTAAAGAGTGATCTCCGCTCATGCTCACCAAGGAGATTCACGTGAAAATAAGATTTTAAGGGAGACAGTCATTACAGTGTTGTGAAACAGGTAAGTACCTTAGGAATATGTTGAGAGTCTGTGAGATGAGACATCTGAGGTATTGATTGACAAGGAATGAATTTTGGGAGTCCTCAGTGGTTGGAAAATGAAAAGAAGGAAGCAGGTAGGATCCTTGCACCCACTCTGCCTGGTTTGCTCACGATTGGTAGAACCAGGAAAGAGAACTGCTCCACCCTCTTGTTGATGAGAATTGGTTAAATCTGGGGGTGGAGACCCACTAACCATCACCAGGTACCTACACCCTTCACCACTGTTTGCCATCAGCAGAGCACTGCATCCCCACCACACCCTTAAACACTCCTTTGAAAAATTACTTCATTAGGAGCAAAGAGATCTGGAAGGGATTCCCTGGATTATCAAATCCAATCCCCTGTTGCATCAATCACATCAGATTTATCCTTTTCATAATCAAGCACCACTATCAAATGTGCTCCTAAGGGGAAGAAGACAGTCCCAGAATCTCATTGCTTTAAATTGTAGCTGCCTCTGATTTCCAGTCTATGCTTAGTCATGGCCCATTTGTTAAACAGCAGGTACCTGGCATAGGAGCAAGAAATTTAACACAGTTTTATTAAAATAACCACCCAGAAATCCTCGTCACAAAAAAATGCTGAGGTTGCAAAAGGGAATGTGCAAGGTCAGGTGATGATGGTGGGGAGGCTGAGCTCACTCCTGCCCCTGCCTTGTAGAACAGACTCCATGTAATCACCTGCCGTTAAGCCTGAGCGAGCCAGGTGAGGAACAAAGCAAAAGTACTCACAGAACAAAGGAAACTTTTTGCTATTCTTCGCCATCATGCTCATTGTGTAACCCTCTGTCTTTCTTGCCAGGTATAACTAATGCTGAGCTAAACATTTGGCTAGTTGTTTTTTTTTCCTTTTGCTGACAGGCTTTTCCCTGCCATTTATAGCTTCACTGTAAAAGCCATTACCTGAGCAGCATTTTTGAGAAATTCACAGAAGCATTCACAGAATGATGGAATTGTTTGGATTGAAAGGGACATTAGAGACATCTTGTCCCCTTCCCCTGCCATGGGCAGGGATGCCTTCCACTGGACCAGTTTGCTCAAAGCCTCATCCAGCCTGGTCTTCACACTTTCAAAGGCAGATTGTCATTATCCTGTTTTGCACATTAGGAAAGGAATTCCAGAGCTGTCAGCCATACCAACCCATGGTGCTTCAAGGGCAACTTTCCCCCCTCAAAATGCCCCTGCATTATCCAGTGCAGTCTGACTGACTCCAGACCATGCTAGTGCTGCCCAGGCAGAGGAAAGTGGTGGCTGCAGCAGTCTGCAGAGTATGTCACATGCCATGAAAATGATGGGATGCTCTAAACCCATGATTTGTCCACTTAGTTCATCTTAATACACAATGAATGGACAGAGGGGAGAAGTTGGTGAGTACAGGCTCAAGTGTAAAAGCTCAGTGTCACCCATCAGGTGTGATGACCCAGCCGAGCTGTGACCTGATGGCACATGGAGATGGTGCTTACCTCAGGCCACTGCTGCAGAGCATGGCCAGAGTGACTGAGGAGGGCTCCTTTGCCAAAACCAGGTTTGGAACTAGGACACTGCAATCCCATGTTTGCTTATTTAACTTGGCAGGTATTCAAGTGAAACAGGCACAGAGGGGAGGTATCAGAGCTGATCTCGGTACCCACATGTGGGATTTTAAGTTTCTATTTCAGTGCTCATGCTTGGAAAAGAAATACAAGCAGACCTTGTCACCTTCCTTTTTCTTTTTTTTTAAAGCACTATTTAAATGTCATAATAATCATATAGTGCCCACCTTAATGTGCTGAACAAATTAAAATATTTTATTAGTCTATAATCTGAAAATCATTACTGTGCTTACCATAAAAAACTGCAGGTCTTCAGAGGGAATGATGTCAGTGGGCCTGAAATGAATGCAAATATATTTTGTTGCCATGAAGATAGCAGGGGTCAGGCAGACAGCCCCCAGCCCCAGGGCAGCAGGTTGTTAGCATGGGAGGGAATGAAATGTATCTCACAGTGGGGAGGGAGAAAATGGATCTCTTAGCTGATTTTCGTGGAGTTTTGCAGGGTGGATTCCTGGGTCTGTGCCTGGCTGGTTGGGATGGTTTCAGAGGAAAGTGGTGGTGCTCTTCACACCCACCTCCCTTGCAGTGAGGGTAGGGAAGTGCTGCAGGCAGCTCATCCTCATCATGGCTGAGCTGGCTCCATCCTGCTTCCACTGACAGCACAGGTGCCCGCTCCCCTCAGGGATCCACATGCCCGTGGTGCCCCTTCCCTCTGCAGATGATTCTGCATTTGTGTCTCCAAATAACGGCTGCCTAACAGGCAAGAGACAGCTGCCTCCAGCTCTAAGAAAGCAGCCCATTCCCAGGCCAGGTGACAAGTTAGTCCCTGCTTTGGCCAGGTGACACTGCCACTCCCAGAGCAGTGGCTCCTGAGTCCCTTGTCCTGCACAGAGCCCGTGGGCTTCTGCTGGGCATTCCTCACCACCTTGGGTGAGTGTCAGATGGTTCAAAGATTAATTACCATTTAACTGGCTGTATTTCCATCTCTGTGGAAGGCTGCAGTGGAGAAGACAGGAGTACTGGGATCATTTACCCTGGTATTACACAGCAGATTACCCTGTACTTACAAGGTCACCAGTTAGTGTGTAATTAGACCTCCAACGCAGAGAAGTCTGCGATAGGCTTCCAAACCTCTCTTCTTCCTGGTGCCAGACAAGCAGAGGGATGGCAGCAAAGTGCAGGCTGAAGCCTCATTAGGTGCATTTAAAGCTGTTAAATAGTTTAAAATTCAAGCTGGGGGAGGTGCAATGAGAGGGTAGCAAGGCCGCCTGTACCTGTCAGAGAAAGGGAGCGAAAAAAAAACCAGACCAGTTTGTCTAGGAAATGCAGGAAAGCCAAAACAGAAAGGAGGGCTGTGAGGGAACTCCATGTGCCAGGCAGCTGAATGGCAAAAGGCTTTTGCTCTTCAAGTGTCACTAGGGACAGCTTTGCCACTGGTGAAGGGCTCTGCTGAGCCAGAAACCCTGTTCATGTCCCTGACCATCCCATGGGATGGTGTCCATGGAGCTACAGATGATGCTGCAGTGGATCAGGGCAATGCCTCTTGCTCCAGATTTCTCTCCTCCATTTCTCATGTGCACCCAAATCAAATACCTACTCACAGAACATTTGGAAGAATGATAAATGCCTTTGATTATCAAGCACAAATTCCAGTGGCAGCTCATTGCATCTCTTGAGTGGCTAATAAAGCACCAAGCCCATTCTGATCAATATACAGCAAGTAGTGCTGTAAAGTGAGATTGTGCCCGCCCCGGGCCACGTTACATTTTGTCTTTATAAACCATGTCCTCTTCAAGCCAAGCACAGTCTCTTTTTGGTGGCAGCTCCCTAGAATTTCTGGCTTTCAATGCGCCAGTGAAACAAATGCTGTTCTGAGGCCCTCCATGTAAAGAACTCATGTTAAACAGCAAAGTATGTGTCTCTACAGCAGTCATCAGTTTAAATACCCTTTTATTACATAGTCACATGTCCCCAATGCAGCCCCACAAGGAGCATCCGTTCAGTCAACAGCTTCTGAAGAGGTGAGGCAGAAACAAAGACAGTGTGCAGCCATTGATTAATGAGGACAGAAAGGGCTGTATGTAAATAATTTGTCTAAAGAATGACCAGAGCGGGGAGATGTGCTACCTGATTGCAAATATTTACAAAGTTGTGAGCTTGAAGGTTAGAAAATGTTGAGAGAAATATACAGAAGTTAGCACAAGGATAATGTGGTGAGGATGAGAGTGGGGGAAAATCAGTGTGGTGAGCAGGAAATTTCCATCGTGTAGACAAGATTTGTTTGTGATTTCCTGAGGGAGGCTGTGGGTTGTTCTCTGGGATATATGGATTGGCACCCATCAATACCTTAGCAAATCCTTTAGGGCCTGCTCTCACAAAGGAAAGGGAGAAGAATGAAATTTAATGGGGTTTTTTTCAGCTCTTCTCTCCCCTTGTGAAGTGGTCCAGACTGCACGGTGCACACCCCTAACGCTCCTGGCCCAGAGTGGCTTATCCAGGGGAGCAAAAGCACCACAGCTTTAAGCCCAGCATCTGTACTCACGTTTATCCTTGAAGTAGATGCTCCAGCAGTGACATAATTGAGGACTGTCTGGTCAGCATATGTCTGCAGGGGTCATTCATCCTTCCTGACACTGCAGAACATTAGTGGTTTTTCAGACTCACTTTCTCCTTCCGTCCTTCCGCTTGTGGCTAACCTTAATGGAGAGCTGGTGGCTAGAGATTCTTCTAGGAAAATTGGCCTGTTTTGAGAGCTGACTGTCTTGGAGCAGTCCTTTCTTAGGGCAAAGCCAGTCAGATGTGTCCGACCAGGTGCTGGGTTTGTGCAATGGCCCCAGCGGGGCTGGTTGGGGTAGAGGCTCTGCCTGGCTGCAGGAAGGGGAGCAGAAGGCAAATGGTGATATCTGTGGTGGCCACTTAGTGCTCGAGGGCTCTAATGGCATCTGGGAACCAGGTTCCTGTGTTTGTGGGTTTGCTTATTTATTTATGCTCTTGGCTATAAAAAGTAGGGAGGAAGAATTTTAACGCAGTGGTTGAAATTCATGGGACTGCAGCAGCTCTGTCTTACTCAAGGGCATCCAGACAACTTGATAGGGAATGGAGGGAACTTCAATGCACAGAAAGTCTTAGCTGGAAAATAGAGAAGAGAATGCAAATCTTGATTCCTTCAAATTTTTTAAAATTTAACTTGCTTTCCAGCAGAATCCTGCAGCCCAACCCCAGCCTCACCATCTGCATGTCACTATTTTGGCTATTGCTGGTTTTATTTCTTCCTCTTCCTGGTGCCACTGCTGCTCCCCCATGGCAGTGAGGCCCAGACAGATGCTGTCACTGTTCTCTCCTGTGCCTGTTCCTTTTGGGCTGTTGTCACCATCTGCAGCCTCTCCCCTGCTTGCCACACCAGCTTTGGACAGGGATTCTTGAGGCAGGCACAGAAAGGAAATGTCCATGACAACTTCCCTTAGTTTAGGTCTCAGGAAGTTTAGCCTTGACCATCACTATCCCCAGTGTGTCTCCGCAGTGTTCTGACTGATGGAGGGTGAGGGTGCAGGTTGGGGTTTGCCCTGCCATGAAATGCAGCGTTTCATTCAGCAGTGCCAGAGCTGGCACAGCTTTCCCACTGGCCCAGATGAGTTTAATCACATCATTAGTAGGTGTGACACTGCAGCCTCCAATGATGAGCTCTTTATTCTAACACGGCTTTCAGCGTGTTTATCTGAGATGCCATCTGTGCCTGCGCTGCCTTCATTAGGAGAGAAAGCCTATGTATCTTCTGATGTTAGCCTATATTTCTGTGATGTTTCCCTGCTGAGAAACCTTTATTCAACAAGAGGGTGGGAACCCACACCTGAGAGAAAGCAACAATACCCAAAATGCTTAAACAGGCCAAATAGACCATTGGGAAGTGCACTGTTTGGAGGAACTCTCAACTGCTTCACAAAACTGGCTACAAGAAATGATCCAGTTGTTTTATTCCTGAAAGATTTTCATCTTGGTAAAGCAGTAAGGCTCCATGCTTTATCTGAAGTGCTGTAAGTTTTCAGGAAAGCAAGGAACAGTTTTTAATTTATAAAATACTTTCTATTTTTGTACCTCCATATCACGCTTGTACATAGAAGTTTCTGGATTGCTTGTCCAGGTTTTAGATACAAAATCATTAAGATTTGTGGATGCAGATCTGAGTGTCTAGCCTTATCCCTTAAAATCTCCCATGTATATGTTGTATATATTATTAACTGTATACTGTATATGCAGCTATATATTTTTGGAGCTGTCCCTTGATCAACAAACTGGCAGCATGGTGTGCTCATGGTGTTCTACAGCTCTTGACAAGATTCACAAAACACAAAGCAGGCAGGAGCTGCCTCATCACAGTCTAGCTGCACATAAAAAAAGGGAATGCTTCCACAGAGAGGTGGCATGCCCTGGCTTGTATCAGTTTTCTGTCTGTATGCTGCCAGGCCGATGCTCAGCGAATCTGACATTAACAAGAAATAGATTTCCAAACAATCTAGCCTAATGAATTTTGAATATTATCATGATTAATGCTAAGGCAGTTGAACTGATTATCCAGTATCCAGAAGTAATGGAGCCTTATCTACATCTTGTGTAGTCCTCAGTCAGGAATGGCTTTGGCTGCAGACAAAGAGGAATGTTGGGAACCCAGAGGGGAGGCACTGGCAGGACAGAGAGAGAGACATGATGGAAAGGGAAATGATGAGATACCCATCTGAAAGCATTTCGGCATGGAGTGATCACACATGCAGGTTCTTTATTGCTGCTATTTCCTAAGCTACAATTCTCAGGCCATTTTCAGACTTGGCTTTTATACCGCCAGGTTAAGATTTATTGGGCAAATATTTTTCCTCCTTCCCAAAGCCAGAAACTGGGTTGATTTTCATTCTCAGCATCACCAAAAGAACAGAATCCTGATGGACGTGTTTCTTGCATCATGATGGTTTAATTTAACTTCTATCTGATTAGCCTTTGAGCTATTGAACACTTTTGTAGCATTACCAGAAAAATGATAATGCAGATCATTCATGGACAGTTTCTGTTGGCACAAGCAGTCTTTGCAGACTCCAGATCCCCTTTAAAGCTGGAACCAGCAGAGAGCTGCATTGTCTCATGGGTACTACATGTCTGAGCAGGCTTCTCCTAACAAAGTGTTTTCTGATGGAAGGCTCTCCAGCCTTGTGGAGACAACTGGTAAATCTCTAAGGTGCCTGACAAACTGTCTGAGGCTGTAGTTTGAATAGATTTAGTGGCATTCCCAGCCTCTGCTGTTATCTGGGCAGTGACCATGAGAAAGGTAGCTTTTGTTTGGCTGTGATGTGTGCCCATCATGTTGTTCCCACAATGCAGAGGACTTCAGAGGCCACCACCTGCACACACAGACCCACAGCTGCCGAGTGCCCACCCACAGCTGGGCAGGGAACTCCAGGTCTCCTGGGAAGCTGACCGGAGTCCTTCCCCAGCACTTCACTTTGCTCTCTGAGTTCCTAGTGTGGGGCTGTGTCCTTCTGGGCCACAAGAAGCTCTCAGTAGGTGGCCCAGGGAATCAGGCTGGTCACCCTCCTCCACCTTGGAAGGGTCTAGCAGCACTCTTTAGGAGAAGAGTTTTAGGACATCTAGGAGCTGGTGGTGCCCTCACTGATCTCTTTACTACATATTTTGGAAACTACAGGTCCTCTGCTCCCCCAGCCCTGCAGCTGAACAAGAGTGGGGTTTTCCTTACAGTTTGTATCCTGGTGTTGGAGATCTTGGCTTCTGGAGCTTTTACTCAGATGAACATAGAACTGGCCATTCCTCTGCAGGCTGACTGTGCAGATGTTTCCAAGCAGGGAGTGCAGCTGCTTTGAATTTTGGGAAGAAAAGGTGAAGAATGAGTTGTAGTAAGGTGCACACCAAGCAGATTATTGGCAAACATAATTAAAAATATATGTGCAATTTCTCCTCTGTTTCCCTTGTCTTAGCCATCCTCTGCATTACCTCTGGCATTTTTAGACAGTAGATAATATGGCTGAGAGGACTCTTGGGCACAGGCAGCTCTTAGAGCAGCAGTGATTTATCTCAGACCGTTTTGAGGTAGCAGAATTTACCTCTAGCTACAGCCACCCCTCCATGCCTGCCCTCCCTCATTTGCATAAGTAATTGGCAGGTTGTTAATGGCTCATTAGGAATGCTGAAAACCGTGGGATTAAAACACACTCAGTGGAGCAGAGATGAGGGGTAGGGGGGGAAAGGCCGCTGGCCCTGCTTGCAAATTACACCGCTTGATTCAACGTGATTCAGAATTACAGGTCATAAAGCAACTAGATTGTTAAATGAAGTAAGGAAAAACAATGTCAATGGCAGGTTTTATTTTTAGACTCATGTTTAAACACAGTATGTGCATCTAGGGGGAACAAACAGTCCCTTGCCAAACAGTCCTACTGACAGCAGGAAGCTCTCACCCCTTTCTCAGTTTCACATTAACCCTGCCTGGTCAGTGTTTCCTGCTCCTGAACAAGTCCATCTGGCTCCTTACATCACCTCATGGCAGGGACATTTGGTTCCTTTTCCCATGTTCTCTCTGGGTAAATCCAATCTTCTCCTCTCTAGCAGCAGGCAGGGAGCATGTCCCTTTCCTTGGGCACACTGGCACAGCCAGCACAGCTCCACGCAAGTAGGAGAAGCAACTCCAGGTTGCTTTGTGCGTTCTGTAAATCTCAAAAATCCCTAGAAAACGGCTGTGAGGTGTCTTTGGTTATCTAGCATACAGGGAGGCAAGCAGCCAGCCTTTTGCTATGGCACTGCCAGCGCCTGCAATGGAGGAGATGGTTGGTGTAGCCAGTGAGAACTGTGAGAGGATCACACCGGCTCTTCCCGGGGAGTGGAGCATGGAGAGGACACAGTCAAGTTGAAAAGTTTGATGGGAGTTTTTTTGTTGTTTGCTGACTGTTTAATCTCACGTTCAGCACTGGCTATGGCAGCAGTGACTGCAAAGGCACAAGAGGTGAAGGCAAGGACAGGGCTGTGATGGCTTTTGAATCACTTAGAAGATGCTCAGCCCGTGGGCTGGCGCAGCCATAACTCATAGTGCTTTTCCATCAGGAAAACACCTTGGGGATTTTTGGAGGCCAGGGTAATTCTGGCAATGGTGCAGTCTCAGATTTAGCTAGGACCTTTCTTCCTGGATAAGCTGAAAGGAAATTACAGATAAAGCACTTGGGAATCACATCCAGTCATAATTTGCAGTTAAATTCAGCAACCTCTGATCTAAACTCCTTGGGTACTTAAGAGCCTACTAAGGTGACAGTTGAAACCATGAAGTGGGGACAGCTAAGGTGCAGCAAAGCTCAGCTCTGTCTGACATGTCAGAGTTAATCCCTCTGCTTTGTAAAAGGTGCCCAGGAATCTGTCAGGACTCACAGGGACAAAATACTGGCACATCTGAAAAATTTCTCAGTGCAGCTGGATGCAGGCTGAAGGCAAGGAATGAGTGTCTCCTCCTGGATCCCCAGCCAGGAGCATGTGCTGCTCTTTGCATCACCCTGAGAAGTCATCTCCTTGTGCCCCAACCTGAACTGACAAACATTGACTCACAATCTACAGCAGTTTTGTTTGTTGTTCTCCAAGAGCTCAACTTAGCCAAACAGAGCAGCTTTTCCTCCTTCTTGCTTTCATTGCCTTTTTTTTTTTTTTTTTTTTTTTTTTTTTTTTGTCCTTACATCCTCTCAGATGACCCTGAGAGCCACCTGTGGCTCTTATTCACACAAAGCTGTCCAGAGCTGCTGAATTAACAACACATCCTGCCTGCAGCAGGAATCAGCATGTCCTGATGGAGACTTACAGCTGGCTGCCAGGGGAAGGCTCATTGCTGGATCACCCACCCCTAGTGCTGAGCTCTAAAGGATATATGATTTGGTGTGGTCTAGCCTGGGATGGCATCTAGGTCTGCAATGGAAGAAGATTCCAGGTCACCCCTCCCTACAGCAGCAGGAACAGAGATGACAATCAGAGAATGTGTGTCTTATCACTAGATTGAGGAGATTGAGTGCTGAGTGGAATTTCCTGGAGAGGAGTGGTGCCAAGGTCTCAACTACTGCAATGTGATTCTCTACAAACTCAAAGGTCTCCTCTTCTGCACAAAAACGGGAAGTTCAAACAATGCTGCACGATACAAAGACACCTACAGTGGTTCTTGTGGTGTTCCCAAGTCAGGAGCAGAAGCTCCATCAGTGTGCCAGAAACAGGATGAAAGATGTCAAATGACCTTGGAAAGCAAATGTCAAATGACCAAGGGAAACAAAAACACTGGGTTTGGGGTTTTTTTTGGTTTTGTTTACTTGTTTTGTTTTGGTTTGTATTGGGTTTCTTTGCTTCATTTGTTTTTTATTTCAACATTGCAAAGGAAACTGCACAAAAAGAAAAATAAGACAAAGCCTAAGAGTATGCTGGAGACCAAATCCCATTTTGAGCTGAGATCCATGGAGGTGTCTTCCAGCTGTGGATATAAAAAAGATGGCTCAGTGGTTCCCCTTTGAATGCAGCTTTGGGCTACAGCCCTAGTGCTGGTATGTGAGCTGGGAAGGGGAAAAACAGCGCTTCCCACCAAAAGCTGCCTTTCATGTGCTAGTATCTGTATTCCCACCAGTCCCAAATTTGCATGAATTTTCAGCCCTACTCAGGTTTTGATTTCCAGGTTATCTCTGCTGGTGGCCCAAACTGTGGATTTATTTTACAGTCTGTACTGAGCACTGCTGCTTCAGTACCTGCTGCTGTACTGTCAGACTCACCGGGGGATAACATGTCATCTTTTCCTTTCCTAATCAGCTGGATGTCATTCAGAAAGCTGGGACAAGGAGAACTTTTCCCCCAGACACCAGCTTTCCTTGGTAGCAGACAAACCTCAAGCCTTATAATACTACTTGTACATAGCACTTATATAGCTTTACATCCTCAAAGTGCTGTACTAGCATTAAGTAATTATCTCTCTCCCTAATGGCCATTAATGCTGGCCTTTCATGAACCTCCCCCAGCTCCCCGAGGTTCATATCTAATCCAGCAATAAGCTGCTCAGAGGGAGTGGCTGGCTATCTTGGAAGTCCAGGGGCTTGGATGTGTAATGAGGCTTTAGAGCAGGGGCCAGGTGGCCTGGAGTATCAGAAACACAGGGCTGTGGATCAAATCATACCCTTGGGAGCATCCACTAGAAAGGGATGGAATCGAGTAGGTGATACTGTGATCTTGAAATGGAGAGGAAGAAAACTTTGGCTGCTCAGAGGATGTGCACTGATTGCTCTATTTATTACCAGGATAGCATTGTGAATGAAAAGAGCAGAGCAGAGGGAATAACATGTCAGTGTGGGTATGGGGAGCTGATCTAGGGAGAGAAAGTTAGCTAAAAATGTCAAACAAAGCTAGACAGCCATGGCAATGGGATAAAGAGGCCAGTCTGCAGGTCTGTGAAGCATTAAAATAACGAGGGGAAAGGGCAAGCTTGGCAGCATCATAGGATTTAAAGAGGGGAGCAGAAGAGGATTTACTTGTCTTATTTGCTTGCAAGCAGAGCCCTCTTCCAAGCTGTGGAGTGTCTCCAGGAGAGATGTTGTCATGCCACTGTATCAGGGCATTTTACCCTTGGGGAAGATGATTTTACCTGTTAGCAGGGCTCTCCCATCCCTAGCTCCCAAGAGAAATGGAGAAGATGGTGTGGGAAGATGACATGGCTGTTTTAGAGACATCTCAGAAGTAACATGCTCTTAACAAACACCAGTCCTGCATGGACACTTACTTCTGAAACCTGCTAGACCCAGCTCTGAGCAAGCAGAGGCAGAAATAAACTTTCACCTTCTCCCTAAGGGCATGATAATGATTCTTTCCAAAGCCAAGGATATGCCTTATAAGCTGGCTTTGCAAAAGAAGAAAACAGCACCCTATTTTTCAGCCTGATTTAATAGCATCATTTTGCTTTTATGCTTCTGGCAATGGCTGGTCCTGTAAAACAAGTATGTGGCTGTGGGAATCACGTGCCAGTCTACAGTGGCAGAACACAGCTCACAATCACTACATGTTATGCAAAGGATTTCTGTCACCCTGGACACACTCTGCTTCCTGTGGCATCACTTGCACAATCCCTCTGTGCTCAGCTCTAAATCATTTTGCTACATCATCAAATAACAGGTTATGGCTGACTGCAGACCAGGAGGACTTGGTGTTCACTTCCTGCACAGCTTCAGAGCAGGGCCTTTCCTTGCCTTCCTGCATCTGTTTTCTCATCTGTGAAATGGGAATTTTAATCCTAATCAGTTTGCAAGGGAAGCAGTAAGGGATAGTCAAAGGCAATCCTTTAAAGTGCAATAGTCAGCCTTACGTGCTGGGTTAGATATTGGAGTGGGTTTATGGTAGAGTTTAACTGATGCCTGTTCTGCTTATGACTGGTAAGTGCAAGGCTAAATCTTTGCTGTCAAAAATGTGGCACCTTGTTTGAGATGCAAAGGATGCCTCTGCAAGAAACACTTCATCTCTGAGCATAGCTGGGCCGTGTTTTGGGATCTACAAATTTCTGGGTATTGGTTGTTTGAATTTTGTTCGCAAATTAATTCGATTATTAGTTATTACCACATTATTTTGTAGTAAAAGCCATGTCTCACATGGCTGGGAGGAATGTTTTGGCTGTTCCTGAACTTCAACCTATGAGCTAAGCCAAGGTTGTGTTGTCACATCCTTGGGAGAGCTCTTGACTGTGTATGTCATTTTGCTGGCAGATCTTCACGAGGATGTGTCTAGAGGAGACCAAAGACCTTGACTTTATTTTAGCTTATTAGAACTGAGATGGCACCACTGGCTTCTCTGCTTTGCTTTCAGGGCCAGATCCTGGAGTGGTGTAAATCAGGACCCTCCCATTCAAGCAGCGCTGCTGTGACAGTGTCTGTGTAAGCTGAGAGCCTGGTTCACACATTCTCAACTGCTCTAAGACCTGTTCAAAAGGGAGTTAACTGTGCCTAGTACATTGTACTACCTGTAATCCCAAATGATCCTGCAAGATTCAGGATATTGCAAATGCAGAGAGCTTTTCAACAAGTAATCATTTTAAGATTGCTGGAAAACTGAAGAGTTAGTGCTACTTAAAGGAGAATAAAATAAGCATTAGCACAAAAGAGTTTTTGCAACAAGCAACTTTGATGTATGTCCTGTTCTGCTTATAACGTTTCCTCAGAGCCCTTTGCAAGAAGGGGAAGCAACTTGTAAAAGATGGGAATGTAGGGAAGGGCTAAATTTGCAGCCAGGGTTTCGAAGGAACAAACAAAGAAAAGCACATTTCCATTTCCATTTCGGCAGAACATTCTTGGGAGTTCAGAGCAGCAAGCTGTGAACACGCCATCCAAGCTGCCTCTAAACAGGAGGTGTGGAGCTGCAATGAGCTTTTTATCTTCAAGCATCTGCACTCAGGAAAGAAAGATCTTCCTGAGACTTTTAAAAATCCTCTTTTTTGAGGGAGGGTCTGTTTCAGAGTAAGGGAAGGGGCTGGTCTGCAGCCCTTTGAATACAATACTGCAAACCTGAGTCCGAATTCTGTCAAACCCCACAGAAATCTGAACCTCTCCGTGCAGAAAGCCAGCTGAGCATCCTACCCCTTTCACACTCCATTCCAACACACCTCCCTCTTGCTTCCAGGCACTGCAGTGTCCCTGTACTGACCCTTCCCCACACTAGTTCTGCTTTAATCAGTCAAAGAAACCTGTGGAAAAACTGGCAGCTCAGAGGAGAGCTTTATGTTTGCAAAAGAAATGTTTTCGTCCGAGCGAGCACAACAATCTCATTATTTGGAATGGGCACACATATGCTGGAATCCTGCATAGCAGATACCTTCTCCTCTCATCCTTTGTAGGACCAGAAAGATTTCTGTTTGATTCAGCTGCAGTGCTACAAAGTTATTAGCACTGCTTTTTTGGTGTCCCTAATGAGACAAGCAGTCTTCCAAGCAGCTCCACAAAAGCACTTTTCTCATCACTGCTAAGCCTCCGACACTTTACCCTCAGCAGAAACAAGTGTGGAGACTTGCAGCCCTGCTGCTTCCAGCACTGGTTGGTCATAGCAATTAGCTATTTCCCCACAGATGGAGTTTCTTGTGCAGAAGAACAGAACAGAAAAAACTTGTCCTGCTCAGAGAAACTTGTTTAGGAATCTCTAGTGAATCCAAAGGTAAATCCATCTGTTTTGGAACTGTTCGCATGTATCCTGCAAGCCTCCTGTGTACCTGCTGGATTCATGTGCCTTACAGAAGGGCTGACTCTGACATGAGGAAGTGCCTTTCCCTGGCTTGGCATACCCCAGTTTTATTAACCTGTGGGCTCTTCAAGTTTCAAACTCTCCAAAGGGGCTGGCTTTCCCTCCTCCATTTAGTGATGGGTATATCCCTGCCTGTAAAATCTGTTCTTTACCTACTGACTACCTTTTGCAGTGTGGTCCTGCAGTCATTTACATATGGAAAGCACTCTGAAAAGCTCTGTAGCACGTTTTTGTGACCTTTCATGCAATTAGGTGATGCACAGATGCCTGAGCATGGCTTTTAGAGAACCTTTCTGAAGATTGCCAGCTCTCATACTGTATCTCTGGTGGGTCCCTCAGAGTATTGAGGCCCTAAAAAGCTTTGCTGACCGCTCTTGCTCTGTGTCCAGGTTCACCAGACTGTAGGGCTGGAGTATGTTCTTGGCATTTTACATCTGATTGCCTTACCAGCCCATTTTGGTTGGAGAGGATGGAATTTATCTTGATACATTTCACTCCCTGTGTGTCTCGTTAACCTGGTGGGATTGGTGGTAAATCTGTGAGTGGTAGGGGAGGCTGGAGGCAGCCCAGCTTTTTGGAACAGCTCCTCGTTGCTGTAGTTCAAAGGGAGGCCCTAATTTTGTGCACATCATGTCAGGGCTGATGTGGTGTGGGGTGCTCAGGCACTGGAATGGGATCCACTGGGAAGTTCTCACAGCTCCGAGCCTGGCAGAGCTCAAGGAGCGTTTGGACAATGCTCTCAGGCACAGGATGTGATTATTGGGGTGTCCTGCATAGGGCCAAGAACTTGACTCAATGATCTCACTCTATGACCCCTTCAGGACCATCACCCCTCAGATTTCCCTGTGCCTTTGTTCTCACCCAGGTTGGAGGACACACCATGCTGCCTATCCGCTGGATGCCCCCGGAGAGCATCATGTACAGGAAATTCACAACAGAGAGTGACGTCTGGAGCTTCGGGGTGATCCTCTGGGAGATCTTCACATATGGGAAGCAGCCCTGGTTCCAGCTCTCAAACACAGAGGTACAATAGTGATGAGACACCTCAGCTGAAAACTGTATTTTTTGCCTTCTCTCCTTTCCAGGTTGTTTGCAATGAAATTCCTACATGAATGGTCCCCTCCTTGGCACTCCCATGGTGAAGCCATAGGATAAGTGTCATTATCTCAGTTTAAGGGCTGGGAAAACTGAGGCCTGTAGGAATCGAAGTGTTCTGCCAAATCCATGTACTGGCTAATCCTCAGCCCCTTGCTGCTAAGTTCCTGACATATCTGTCATATCTCATAAACTCTCAGGGTGCTGCCAGAACTGGGGATACCCAAATTACTACTGGGATCGAAGTCATGCCTTGAATTTCCCCTGGTTTCTCCTTTTGTAGCTAAAGCTCTTACTGCAGGCTCCAGTTTGTGAGAAATTGTTTTAAGCCTGTTGTATTGCATGTGAGACATTTCCTTGGGGTTTTTTGCCATTGGGATGTCTATAATATAGTTTTCCCCAGTCCAGTGAGAGTGGAACCCATGGAGATAGTTTGCCCTTGTTATTTCTTTGACTAGCAAAAGTTGCAGCCCATCAGGACAGGGCTGAGTGTAAAAATGTTGAGGGAAGGCTGGCTGGGATTAGCAGGGTGTCACTGCTGAGGTTTGAGGCACATCAGCAGAAACGCATTGGAAGATTTTTGCTTGGAATAGCAGGAGGTATTATAGAAGAGGAAAAAGATGCATTGACATAGCAGTGTGTGGGAACCTTGAACATTTTTATCCTACTGTGCATCTAATGGATTTCAGAAATTTCACCTTTTGTAATGAAAAATGTGCATTTTCTGCTTTCTGGATACAGATCCCTTAATTAAGTGAGTTGCAGAGATGGCAAATCCAAGGTGTTGCTTTACAGCTCTAATACTTGCCCATTCGGGTGCTCAATGGGGCCTGACTGTATATCCCAAAGTAGCACACGCAAACATTTTAGAGGCACAAACAATGGAATTGACAGAGACAGAAGTTATTTGTCAAGCTATTTAATGAGCTGCTCTTGCATTTCCCTGCGAGGGTAAATACAAACACACACAAATGAGCACGTGGAGCTTGAACACGGGCAGTAGGCACACTGGAGTGTGACAGCTCAGCTTTGCCCATGCATTCTACCTCAGTTTCCTTTGCGGAGCAGTAGGGCTGAAAATAGCCACCCTTAATCTTAAGGGTGTATTGGTCTGCTACTATCCCTGGGATAAAGTATCATCCTTCCCTTACCTATTGGTGTATTCACTTCTTTCTGCCTGCTGACCACAGTATCCTGGTGGGAGGGAGCCACATCAGCTCTCATCAGTTTCATTTTTCACAGTTTGTGGAGGGATGGGTATAACCCATGTAGCTGCTGAGGACTGACACCTCCACCAGCTCCTGGATGGTGTGGCATCAGAGCAAGTCCCTGTGGCAGCCCAGATGCAGTGCCAGAGCCCTGTGGAGAGGCAGAACCCATGGAGGGACAGGTCAATGAGGCTGTGCCAGGCTCCTGGCTGCCAGGACTGGGCCAGGAGCAAGCAGCAGGCTGGCCTAGCATCACCCCTGCTGGGTGTTGGCAGGGCTGGGATGCCCACTCCCTCCTGTGCCACCTGCATGGCTTCATACTCCCACAACATTTTCAGCAGGTTTTTCCAAGGCTGGGAGAAACCGTCTCTGAGAAGAGGAACAAGGCAGGGCACCACTCAGTCAATCCATTAACTTCTCTCTTTGCCTTTTCTTTGCTCTGGAGAGAAAGAGCCCAGCACAGGGCTCCTGTGCATGTCCAGGATGTCTTGACATGAATATAACTCACCTCCTCCCCACAGTGAGCAGCCAGCAGCTCTGTGGTAATGCAGGCTTCTCTTCATGCTGTGTCTCACTCTCCTCTCTTTCAGCGGGTCCTAATCTCTCCCCTCTGTATTTATATGCAAACAGCACAGTGATAAGTATCCCTTGAGCTGCGTGGTGGGACCATTACTATTCATAAATGATAAACTCCAAACACCTCTTGCTGGGTGGCTTCCCTCAACACACTGCTTGGGACTGGTGTTTATCTGCAGAGCGTGGCAGGCCGCAATGCTGGGACTCATCAACCCCAACCAAGGAGGCCAGGCAGTAATAGCAGCTCTCTGGAAACTCATATTTCCTTTCTCTTTTCATTCATTCCTCCAGTAGACAATACACAAAGAGACCCTTAGGGGAGTCCTTTCCAATGGCATCACTCCGAAGAGACTTTACTGTTATCCAGGACCCCACATTTTTCTCATTAGTAGCATCGATCTGACCCAAAACAGAGGGATAGCATTGTAAATTTTTTTTCTCCTTCACAGATGTGATTTGACATGAAATTTCATTCTTTTAGTCACTTTTCTATGTCAGAAAGAGGAGCAGTATGTAGGAAATGATGCTTTGAACTCTTCCTTATAAACCTCTCCTGGGCTTTGCAGTGGAAAGGACTCCTGGTTTCCAGACAAGAAAAATATAATTTCAGCTGTGCAAAATATTACTGTACTTTAGGGATTTTAAGACTTTTTTTCCTTCTTCATTTAGCAGGAAAAACTGACATCATAAATTAAAACCTATTTCATTTGCTTGTGACCTCCTCTTTGGGAGAGTGTGTTGAGGTAGGTAGGTGCCAAACAGGGAAGGTTTTTGAGATCTGAAAAACTGCAGCTGGAGACAAACTTTTCACAGTAAAATTATCATTAGCAACAAAGAGGTGAGCACTGAGGTTGTCCAGGTCTGAGATTTGGCTTCTCAGTGCTCTCATTCACTGAATGGTGCCACATCAGCAAAGCAGCATCAGGGACAGGACATCCTCCATAAACTGCCCAGCTGGTGTTCAGTGTTTCTTTTCTTTCTCTCTTTTAGGTCATTGAGTGCATTACCCAAGGCCGAGTTTTGGAAAGGCCCCGAGTCTGCCCCAAGGAGGTTTATGACATCATGTTGGGCTGCTGGCAGAGGGAACCTCAGCAACGGCTCAACATCAAGGAGATCTACAAGATCCTCCATGCTCTGGGCAAGGCCACACCAATCTACCTGGACATCCTTGGCTAGCAGTGGCCACTTGTTGGAAGTCCCTGCTCCTTCCTCCCGTCCTTCCTTCCCTCTCCCCCTCCCCAACCCTTTGTCCCTCGGCTCCCAAGCAAACATCTTCATATAAACTCAAGTGCCTGCTACACATACAACACTGAAAACAAAAAGAAAAGCAAAACAAAAAGCAAACCAACAAAAAATCCCACAGAACAACAACCTGTAAGGCAGTTTTGGCTTATATATATTTATAGATATCTCTCTCTATATAACTTCCACACCAATACAGAAAGAAGCTGCTGTTACAGAAAATTGTGAGACTATATATAAAAAAAAAAAAAAAAAAGAAAAAAAGAAACAAAAAAAAAAAGGGGCGAAAAAGTACTTAAAAATATATATATAATTAAAAAGGAAAAAAAATAGAAAGAAAGGAGAAGGTATCTTTCCCCCGAGCAATCGAGCAGTGAAATGTAACCCTGCTGTGAGTACGGTTTGGGCTGCTGGGCAGGGCTCTAGACTGGCTGTGGCAGTGATGCCACCCTGGGTAGGAGCCCCAGGAAGAAAGCCTTGCCCTGGTTGTATGATATGCACTGAATGTGTGAAATCAGTCCTCCCTTTTCGTCCTTGCCTCGCTCCCTCCTTGCCAGCCCGCAGGTGATGGGCACAAAGCCAGGGCAGTGCCCCTGGATGAACTCTCTTTTACCAACCCCTTCCTCTTAGTCCCTCCTCATCCCTTTCTGCCTTCCTGTCTTTTTCCTCCCTCCAACATTTCAGGACAATTTTTTCTAATTTGCCGATTCTTAAATGTATAGACTCAAGGCTTTCGAACACACAGTCACAGGATTGTGGCACCTACGGGTAAAACACACCCCGGGAAGCGGCGGCCCTCCCGCAGGCCGCAGCCTCCTGCCCAGCGCTCCTCTGCCCCGTGCCGGCTGCTGCCAGCGCTGGGAGAGTCCAGGGGGCTCCTGGGCACCCGGTCCCGAGTCATCCCCAGCCCATTGCAGGGTGTGGGACAGGAGTGCTGCTCACCCAGGGCGTCCAGTGCAGGCGTCGCTTTGGGAAGGAGGAACAGCCCCGCTCCTCCCCGGCCCTGTGGCTGTTGGTGGCCATGGGGTTGTTCCCCTGCCCTCAGCTGTCTGCGCCAGGGCCAAATTGGCCCCCGGTGTAAACTTGTGGTGAGCAGGGTTGGACCCTTGCTCTCCTCATGGGGGAAAGGCCACAGGGTGCAGACAGCTGGGAACATGCCTGCCACCCTGCTGGGCATGTCTGTGCGGGCAGCGCATCCCAGAGCTCTTCCCCCTCATCCTCTCCCCTTCCCCATTCCTGCCCCATGCCTCAGCCCAAGCCTCAGGCACAAGCCAGCGGGGGACAGGGAGGGGGACCAGGCTTGTGAGATGGCTGGGAACCTACCAACACCTGCCTGCAGCTCCCTTGCCATTCTCCTCACGTCCCCATCCCCTGAAAGGATTGATGCATCTGCCTTTGAGCTGTTGTGAAATGCAGAGGCTGAAGAATAGCTCCACAGGCAGCCCCGGGAGGAGGGGGGAAGGAGGGGAAGGTGCCTTCAGGAGCAGACGGCTCAGCGGATGGCCACAGCGGCCAGCCTTGCATCTCAATGAGGAGAAAGGCCTGACAGGCAGCAACAGGGGGTGCTGGGGACAGGGAGGGAGAGACAGCAGCATCCTCACCGCGGCCGATCTCCCCGGAGCGGAAAATTATCCCGACCTGGGGAAACACTCACTCAGATGCTGAATCCTGCCTGAACGGACTGGGCTGAGAATACAAAACCTTTCTGGGCCTTTTTTTTTTTTTTTTTTTTTTTCATATGGATAATGGAGGATGAGGGAGAGCCTCAGCTTGGCAGCTGCTCTCAGGAGGCAGGGAGCGGGCGGCACAGGCATTGTCAAGGCAATTTTGAGAAGGCAACAACTGCCAGCACAAAAATAGCCTGCTCGGATGTGGCACTTGTGGAAGGCAATGCAGATGGGGAAGAGGGGACAGAGAAGGGATCTTGGCTCCTTCCCCATGGCCAGAGTAATGTTCATGTCCAGGATGCAAGGGGAGCTAGGTAACTGGTTCTGGCTTGCACTGAAAGGGAGAATCTTGCATCCTCTCCCCATTCCCCATATCTCCTGACAATCAATATCTCTCACTCATAGCACTGTCAGGACCTGTCTGATGGCTTCAGACAGAGACTGTGGACACTGCTAAAGGAGGACTGTGGTGGAAACAGCAGCTGTGGGTTTATTCTGTGCTTGCATAATGAGCAGTGAGAGCCTGGAGTGGGAGATGGTGGGTGACAGTAGCCATGTGGAAGTAAGGGCACAACTTGCCTCTGCCTGTTAGAGATATCTGGGCTAGTGGGACAGACTCCTGCCAGTGGGGCCTGGACAGACTGCCACTGAGCAGGCACCAGGTGCTCACAGCACCACCAAGGATGGCATGGCCAGACACCATGGGGCCAGCACCAGGAGTCCACATACTGGAACTCTGTACCATGCTGCCTCTCCATAGCAGGATCTTGCTCTTTTGGGAGAGGATATCCTGCCTACTTAGGTCCAATTTGAAAGGGGAAAAGACTGGTTAAAAGGCTGCTGACCCCAACCTGGCTCCCTTTTTGTGCAGGCTGCTTTGGCTGAAAGAATTGGAGATTCAGCACAGGGAGAGAACAAGCAATGGCTATTAATTGTCCAGCATCTCCAGAAGAAAACCCTTTCCTGGGGTGGCCTGTCTCTTACCCCAAGTGGCTTCTGGCTCTTGTGGCTCCCAGGCATTGCGCCAGGTTGTGCAAGGCCACAATTTTGTCCACTTCTCTCACTCCCGTTCTCTCATTTCTTTTTTGGCCAATATCATGGGCTTTTACACAATGAAGACACCTACAGACACTGGTTCTGATGAGATTCCCTCATCACAGCTGCACAGCGGTTACATCCTCCCTTCCTCATGTCTTTCCTCCTTCCCCTCCTCCCCAGCACCACCACCCTGTCCCTTTCACCACCTCTTTGTACTGTCACAAGATCGAGGTGAGCTCAGGAGCCAAGTGTGACACCAAGCCTTGACGCTGCATTCTTAGGATTAGGTGTAAGAGGAGTTTATGGATCCCCAGAAGATGGTAAGTGGCTGAGACCAATGCTCAGGCTCTGGCTGCTTTGCTGTTAGCCCCACCACGTGCAGTGACTGCCTTGGAGAAAGGTCCTTTTTTTAGAGTTGTGAACTGTTGCTCAGAAGAGCTGGATAAGCTGCAGTTCCGTGCTGTGACATCTGTTCTGTTGCTGCTCTGGCCCCCTTGGCCTGTCATTGTTGGATGGAGATTTGTTGGGAGCAAGGAGAAGATTGTTTTGTGTTCAAAGACATGATAGAAACTGCTGCATCCCTTTTTGGCATGACAGTTTTGGAGGGGAAGAGGGAAAGCAGCTGTGCTGCATTCCTGATGAACACCCTGAGACCTCATTTCCAGAAGCACCTTTCCTGGAGCAGAAGAGAGCTTCCCATCATCATGGACTGGTGATCTTCCCTTTAGGAAGAGGGGGTCTGTGATGGGGCTGTGTGTGAGGGGAAGAAAAGCAGATTTTGGGGGAAACTCTTGCAGAGTATCAACATCTGAGTGTTTGGAGTCAAAGAAAAATGAGTTCATGTTTCTTTATTTCTCAGAGAGACACTTCCCTATGTCCTGCCTCTACACAGAGCAGAGCTATCCCTGCTGCCTGGGAGCACCAACATGTCTCACCCAGCTCTGGGGCAAGCCAGGCAAATTCCCAGTATATCCCAGGCAGATCTTCCCACCACTCATCCTCTTCCATCTGCAGTTTTCTCAAGAGGGAGGTGGAAGGAACACCAGTCTGAGCACAGCTGAGAAGGGACTGTGGGGTCTTCCCTGTCTGAGCTGCATGTTGCTCCCTAAAAATTAAAATTGTTTGCACCAACAGTCATCCAAGGGTGTCACTGAAGTGATGCTTTCTTGGAAGTGAAGGTGCTATTTTGGTGCATGGTACAGGCGGAAATTTTGTGCCAGGGCTGCAAACTGCAGGCAGTGAATGTGGCTCCAGCCTCAGGGTCTCATCAGTAACCTGGTTTGTTTTCTCCTGCCATTATTTTTCCTTTCACCCCAGTCTGCCAGGTTGCAAGACAGAAGCTGAAATGTAGCAAAGAGAAGAAGTGCACAGATCTGCCAGACTGAAAGTTCATCCTGTCTCCTGCATGACTTGCCCATCTGGCCTTTTTAGATGTCCCTCAGTGCATTGGTTTTGGGGGCTGAAAAAGTCTGAACTGCCTATCCTTGGGTCTGCAGAGCGTTGAATTGCAGACTGGTGACTCTGGGAACTGTCTGCCCAGACAAATGTGAAAACTATGGAATGCCTTTAAAGAGGCTGCTTGCTTGAGAGACATCGTTAGTTTTGAGCTGTTTGCTTGCCCCCAGGAGTGGGTGGAACAAGGTAAGAAAATATGTGGAGCAATAAAAGAGCCAAGGAAAGGGAAAGGCTGGTTTTAAAAAGCAACTGAGTATCTTGGGTTGGGAAATCAAGAGTTGAGGAGTGTGGTGTAGAAGTTTAAGTAGCACAATGGATACAAGCAAAACCAAAAGAAAATAGCAACGTACTGCAACTCCAGCAAAAGTTAGCTATGAGGCTGGGCAAATACTGGTTTAGAAAGGAGGCAGAAACCAATAAAGTCAAGGGATCATTTATGCAAGTAGGAAACAAAATCACTAGGCTTTGTGCTTTTCTGTGATTTTTTTCCTGTAAGAAAATGCAACTAAAACAAGGTCTGAAAAGTTATGCTGTTTCAGGGGCACAGACAGAGGTATAATACTGTATCAGCTGTTTCTTTTAATGTGAAGGGCTCTTATTTCCCAGAACTCAAATGTATAGGTTTCCTTAGTTCAGGATATGGGTTGAAGACACAGTGTTGCACAGTCATGCCGACACAGTCACCACAAGCCCCCAAACCCAGAGGTAGTTTGGAGCATTTGATCAGCATTCATTTGTCTGTGTGAAGAAAGTATTTTCTTCAGCATATCATCTTAAGAAGTTTTTTTTAAATCTTTCTAATTTCCTCCCTCCCCAGGGAGTATCTACATCCTTTCCTGATCTGCCCAGGAATCAGCTGAAGCACTACAGCCACGGCTTGTACTCGGTGTTTTTGTAACAGCTCTAGGTGTGTTCCCTTGCTGTAAGGCAATGATGAGAATAAGCAAGGGGAATAAATGAGATCCTGGCTGTGATACCACGCTGTGGTGGCTCCCCTGATACCTGGAAGGCTCTGGACATAAACAGGGCTCCTCTGCTATGAGACTCACAGGCACAGGTGTTTCTTGGTGCAACCTAAAAGTTTTTGCTCTCCATTCACATTTAGTGGCTTTCTGATGGATGGTGGACTCATGGAGCCTTGGCATAATGGTGCTATCTCCATGAGTACCAAAAATAGAAGAAAATTCCCCTCTCAGCACTGCTTTTCAGGAGTAGATAGACTTGCTGAACTCTGAGGTACCTTCTCCACTCCTGCACCAAGGCATCTCTTACATCGGCACCCATTTAATGTTTACATAGCTGCTAAATTCTAAAATTTCCTTTCCCTTTGCTGCTGTCCTTGAAAGTAGAGATATTGAGTTTCAAGCCTGGAGGAAGTAGGTGTTTTCAAAACATCTGTTCTGGCTGGCAGTGTCATAAATGACACAGGCAGAGACGTCAGTTGCTGCTCTGGGAGGAATGGAGAAGCATTCCATCTCTCCTGTGCCTCATTTTCCTTTCCAATGCAACACTGAGCCATGAAACCACTCCCTGAGAGAAGAGATTGGAGTCCTATTGCTTTCAATTTTGAAATACTGAACTGAGTAAAGAGACAAGAGACTGAAGAGAAGGAAGGACAAAATATTTCAACTTGCCCCAACAGTTAAGTAAGCTGGTAGGTTTGCTTCATTTTCGTGCCTTGGGTTTCTCACAGACCCAATCCTACAGCTCTTTGCAAACGAAAGGAATGACCATTGTTCCCCCTCTATTCTGCTAGTCCCACAATTTTAGCATCTCTTCAAGGGGAAAAGAGGCATTACAAATCTAACCATCGCTTTCCCACACTGTCAGGAGTCCTCCACAGGAACTGCTCTCCCTCCCAGCACAAGTGACTGATCCCACTGCTGGAAACTGGAGCAGTTGATCTGAGGGAGAGTTTAACTGC
Source organism: Sylvia atricapilla (assembly GCF_009819655.1). Classification (NCBI taxonomy): domain Eukaryota; kingdom Metazoa; phylum Chordata; class Aves; order Passeriformes; family Sylviidae; genus Sylvia; species Sylvia atricapilla. Next base: position 7,358,875 of record NC_089152.1, on the reverse strand, counting down.
TGAACTACTGGCTGCTTAGGACAAGGTCCCAGCAGGGAAGGGCTGAAATGCCTCTAAAGAAAATCATAGCTCTGGGAGGTCCAAATGTCTTCTTGCATGCTTTCTCTTGCTCTCTGCTGGCTTCCAGCCTCTCCAGTTTTTGCTTCTTGATACTCAGATAACTGAGTTTCTATATTCCCTCCCCTTCCTGAGTGCAGAGGACTGGTGAAACTGCTTGATTCCAGTGGTAGGTGAGATCAGATTTCTCCCTCTATGCCTTCTTCTTTTTCTCCCTGTGCAGCTCCTGTCCTTGCAGTTCTCAGGACTTGACTAGCAGAGTTTTTAAATGAAGTGAAAGTCTTAATGTGAGGTGAATCCCAAGACCACAAACAGTTTGGACTTCAAACAGTGAGAAAATTGGCGCCGGATGATTCCGCACACAAAGCAGAAAACTTTCATTTCCTGCAGGCAGGATGGAATTGACTGTTATATTAAGACTTCAGAAGGAGCACTGCCCCGGAGTAATTTCACTGCTGTCAGGCAGTGTTGACATCTAGATTAACCTCTGTGCAGTGAATTTTACAGCAAAGCTCATTGTAATGCATGGGGGGTATCTCCTGTAAATCCCAGCTGAAGCCCACAGTGTCCCACCCTTCTGCACAGGAGGAAGGGTTGGGGAGCAGCCACTATCATTTTTGACCCCAGCAAAGCGTGACTCCAACCTCATCCAGGCCAGTTCTGCTGAAACTGATTATCTGCTGTGCTAAAGTGACAATAGTTCCAGCCTGTATTTATTTTTCTTCTAATTCCCCAAAGAGGTTTACATCACAAGGCTGAAATTTTTGCCAGTGACAAACAGCTCCCTTCATGTATCCAGCCAGCAGTACAGTCCTAATTAAAAGGCACTAGTTAACTAGTGGCAATTAGCTGCTTGCACTGATTAACTCCAGGACGTACAATCCCTAAACACAAAGCTCTGATCAGATGTGATGTAAATGGCAGACAAACTCCCAGCTGATGTGAGATGGTGGCATCCAGTCCTACTCACCAGCACACAGGCACGCAATGTACGCTGCCTACCAAACCAAATTGCGTGAATTAAAGAAGTTCACACACTTAACTCACTGCAACTCAGAGGACATTGCCAAAGAAGGCCCTTGGCTCTGGAAATGAATGCTCCTGCTGATAAGTTGAAAGCATAGGCCTGACTTCAAGTCCTTCTCTCTTTAGCTGTAAGAGGAGATTGAGCAGTGGGATTTCCCAGGCAGGAAAAGAGCAGCTTCCTCACTTTTGTGCTGGCAGAGACAATACTGTCTGTGGTTCTTAAGATGCATCTCTGAGATTCATTTTGTGAAAAAAAAAAAAAAAAAAACACTAGCACATATAGAAAAATATAGAAAAGGAAGGGAAGGTTTCTTTTTGTGTTTTTGCCACACCTACTTATTCACACCCTTATTTTCCTACTCAGACATTGCTCTGCAGTCACCTGCAGGAGGTTCTAGGCAAGAGAAAAGCTATCAGGTGCTGAAGAGATCAGCCACTAACCCTAAGGTCAAAACCCCAATAGTACTTCTAGAAATCTCTTTCAGAGCCCATCCTGTCTCTCACACACTGCTCTTCATAGTAGGCTTGCCATTGTATTTGCCAAAGATTTTGGACATCCTGTGAAGAGGTGACACATCTTCAGTTTCTCCTCATCTTCAGAAGGAATTGTGACATTTCTGTAATTCGACCCATCAGGAAGATTCCTTGAAACTAACATTTATTACCCCCAATCAGAATACAGCTGAAAAGGCTACCCAAGGTTATAGAAAAGGTCAAGCTCTTGCTTTGGACTGGAATTTGCTTTGGAAGGAATTTGATGGACCAATTTAACCACCACAGCACATCAAAACCTGGTGGCTTCATTTAAAAAGTAATCAGTATTGTATTTCGCTTTAGACATCCGTGCATTAGTGTTCTGCAAATATGATTTCCTCTTTGTTTGCATTATTGATGCCATAAAATGTCAGACACATTAAAGAAAAAAAAGAGGCCAACCTTTGGGGTTTGGAATGATTCTGGCTGAATTGCAGTTGGGTTACTTTCCTTTTTTATTTCCCATGGCAGCGATGCACTGTTACTCATTCTGCTATTGTTTTACAAAGAGTTCTCTGTAAGTGTATTTATTCAGCCAACCATATTTCAGGAAACACATAACCTTGATATTTTTTTACTCTATGTGGCAGTGTGTGTTAATGTTAATGTGTGTTGGGGAGAGGAGGGGAGGTGGAGCTTTTTGCAAGAGCCCTCCCATGTCTGGTAGTGTGTTGGCTTTGTGCAATGCTACATGAATCCCTCCTGCTCAGGTGCCTGGTTGGATTTAACCTCAAGAACTGACTTTTGTAATCAGAATTCGAGGTCTTCTGGTTTAGCACTGCCCAGAATCTGTCATCTGCTCGCACCATTCAGCAGCCATCTGCTATCCACAGAGGTTCCTAGATGTCTATGCCACAGAGATTACACAGTAATTGAGTCTCAGGCATGTGATAGAGGAGTTTTAGCTCATTCTGATCCTGGACCAACAGCAAGTTTGCTGATTTAGCTTGGTTCCCACCCAAGGTTCACTGACTACAGTTCCCAAGACAAATACTCTTAGCTGCTCAGTGCTTTTTCTCACAGACCAAGTACAGGCCTTGGCAGCTGTAGCTCTCTGCCTCACCTCTCCATAATGAACATGGATCTGTTTTTCAGTGTTCCTGAGAATTTTTTGGGAGGATATTTTCCCTCCTAAAATCTAAGAAATTCTCAAATATTCTGTCTTCTTGAAAGTAAGAGTGAAGAAATGAAGTGGAAATATCTTTTCTATATAGAGGTCATCAGTGGTAAAATTTCAGCTTTTCCTCCCAGTGACAGCAAGACTTGGGTACAGGGGGAGAAGAATACAGTGCAGCGGTGTAAAGAAGGGACTCAGCTAACACTTAGACTGCAAAGTTATCTGTTCACCTACTGAGCCATCGCCAGCTTCATACAGGAAGAAATCCCCAGATTTTCTTGAGCTTCACATTCCTGCCCAGCTCTCTAGTTCCTACTCCAATTCTGTGGTATGACCTTCAGATGACCTTCAGATCTCTTTATCTTTACAGATCCTTCCCAGGGCTATCCAAACAGCCCAAAGAAGTGATGACAGGGGCTGAATGGGTGTGTAATTCAGTGTCTTTCTCTCCCTTTTTCATCGGGGCAGAGATAGTGAAAGTGACAGAACAGAAAAATTATTTTCCCCAACAGCAGTGATCCAGTTTCTTTTTAAACTCGGATATTTAAGATGCCATACAGCAGTACCTATAAATATGCCTTGAAATGTTGAATGAGCACAAGAGTATATTTGATTTTGTTTTTATGCCTATAATTTCTCTCACCAAGAATTCAGCCATTACTCAGCTCCCAGCAGGTTGTTCTGATTGCTGGAGAGATGGTTGGGATTGATTCCGGCTGTGACCTGTTCCAGTCCAGCCTCATTCTTATGTAGCTAGATTGAAACAATAGAAATCAGCAAGAGACTGAATTGTTGTTCCTTTGTAACTGAACCTTCTTGTGCACCTCTGGGCTAAATGTAGAAGGTGTTGATGACCCACAACTTTGAAGTCAGTTAAGGCTGTAGATAGTAAGAGGCACTGAACAGATGTTAGGAACAGAACAGCAGGAGAAAGAGAAAAGCTACAAGAGGAAAAACAAAAACAAACCAACAAACATTACATCAGAAAAGACAGTGGTTGGTTCATAATAAAAGAAAATCCACTCCTGTACATGAGAAAAGACACAGAATATTCACCCTGGTAAGCAAGAACATTGGCCACCTGGACAAGAGCAGTTCTATAGCCTACAAACCTCCTCCGACTTTTAATTTCCTTTTTCTCCTTCTCCTGCTAATACAGAACAAATCTTGGCTTATGGCCTTCCTGGAAACTGAAATTAAGAGGCAGATTTGGGAGAGGATGAGGGAGACCAGATCCTGCTGGAAGATACAATGGCTTTATAGCCCAGCACCTTTAAGTAACGAGTGCCTGGTGTGCCCTTTCTTTTCTTTTCTTTTTTAAAAATTTTTTAACAACCCTTAATTGCGCAAGTAGTGCTCACAAAGAGCCTAAAAGAATTCAGTCCCCAGTCTCTCGGTGAGATGGAGGTTTCCGCAGACGGACAGACGTCGTGAGGCGCGTCCCCGCGGATCAGCACCGCGGACAGCGGCACCGCCCGAGGAGGAGGAGGAATCCCGCCTTTGGTGAAGGATTTGTGTCCACGCTGCCCAGGGAACTCCTGTCTGACCCTTCGTTCGTTTATTCCGTGTTCTTTTCTTCTAGTGTGAAATCATTATCTGTTATCTTGTTTTCAAGTGATGGAGGAAGGATGGTTTAAAACACAAACCAACCATTCCAATGCAAGAGAGAACATTTTTTTTTTCTTTCCTTCCCTTCCTTTTCTCCTCCGGGGAATTAAACTCTCTGCCCCACCTTTTTTCCTGCACTGGTGTTTCACCTGTGAAAGCTCCATCTCTAATTTGGATTATGAAAGGTTCTTATCTTCTCATCCATTGAGACAGTTTGACAAATGGAGAGATATTACACTGGGAGCCCTTTAGAAACAGAATCCTTATTTTATTGGAAGCATCATGTGATTGAGATTTCAGCCATCAATTACATTTACTGTTGGTAAAGGGTAAACAGACAAATCTCTTGGAAAATTGCAAGTAATGGACATAAATGACACTGTGGCCACCGAAAGTTATTTTCATTAAAAAAAAAAGGGAGGGGGGGAAGAAAAGAAAAAAGAAGCCACATTACTGTGTAGTGGAGGGTTGTCAGAATCATAAAATCATAGAATGGTTTGGGTTGGAAGAGACCTTAAGAGTCATCTAGTTTCAACTCCCCTGCCATGGGCAGGGACATTTTCCACCTGACCAGGTTGCACAAAGCCCTGTCCATCCTGTCCTTGAAGAGTCAAAGATGAAGAGCCATGCAGGCACCAACAGGCATGGCCCCAGATGGAGAAACAGTCTTATCTCACAGAGAAAAAAAGGCAAGTGTCTCAGCATTCATCTTGCTCAGCTTGCACATTTGGGATTTCATCCCACAGGTATTCCTGGATCATACTAAGGAAGCTATACCCTCAAATTAGCATTGAATGTCTCCTGGACATATTCATTGTGGTGAGAAGCTGCTGGGCAGGAGCATGCAGGCCCGTTACATGCCTGAAAAATTTAGTGTGAAGAAGAGGAGCCAGAAAAGTAGGCCAGAAAGTTGGGCTATTCCCCCCACTCAACATATGCTGCTTTCCAGAAGCAGTTTCCTCTATATCCCACCTCCCACACACTCCCCAGCTGTGACTGGAAGTTACTACAATGGGACATGTGGATGGACACTCAGAGACAGAGAGGACTGGGAAGTGCCTGAGACAAAATCTTCAGAACTTGTAAGTAGCAATACTGAAAATGAGGGATTAAGGCCAGACTTCTGTTGCTTTGGGCTGTCTGGAAGTCAGAAAGGATGGACTTGCAGGGGATGGCAGTGATAATTTAATAGGGGGCTTAGATAACAAATGATGCTAAGACGAGGGATCAAAGAAGCCTCCTGGGATGCAGGGAGAGGAAGGAAATGGACAAGGACTTGATCCCTAGTGAAGGGTCGGTGATCAAGAGGGTGGTGGAAGTCAGGTAGGAATGGTGGTGAAGCAGAAGGCAGCCCTGGTTGGGGAAGAACTATAGATGTGAGAAAAGAGTCCCTGCAGAAAGATGTGTGCTCATCCAAACAAGTCCTGAAGGTTTCTCCAAACCTTCAGTTCTGCTGGGCTTCCACCAGGCCCACACTGTCTGCTTCAAACCTGACAAACACTATAACTTTAACTGCATTTATTTTGCTCTCTGACAGCTCTGGTTTCAGTACTAACAGTCTGAATTGTTTTAGTTCCCCTCCATCCTCCCGTTCAACCCCCTCAAACAGCTAATTCCTTGTGTGAAGGAGAATTGGCTGGTTTTTAGTTTTCTATTATTTTTTTCCCCAGAAATGTCCATTAAATTTCAGCTAAACCGGAAGGCAATTTTTTGCATGAGAGCTTTACATAGATAGGCTTAAAGCAGAACAAAAATAAATAAATAACTATACTAAATTACCTTCCCCTCCCCCGCCATGTCTTAATGAAGTGCTGTTTTACATAAGTTATTTCAAGAGAAATGAAGTATTTTTGAGCAGGCAAGTGATCAACATTTCTTTAGGTTTCCAAGAGTGTTGCAACTCCCTCTGAATCTTCTGGGTCAGGCAAGAAGGCAAGGTTTCCCGGGGTAGGGATTGAGGATACACAACCTTCTTGGGTGAAGGCTGTCTTGGGGTCTTCAGGCTGTGTTTGGAAATGTTTTTAGGGGCTGCACTATGCACTTGCCTCTGGTAATTTCTCCAGGGTTTGTGTGTTAAAGCAGTGCTGTCTATCAGCGGTTTGTGTGGCAGAAAAATCACTCAGATTTCCTGTGCTGGCCTCAAAAAAACCCCATGAAACTTCCAGAAATCTGCAAGAGTAGGATTAATTTCCAGGAAACTACTCCTTCTCCCAGCTGAGCTGCCCTTCAGCAGTGCAGGCAGGCTTGGCCCCCAGAAGGTGCTGCTCCACAGCTCACTCTGGCAGGCGAGCTGGTACTGAGAGGAGGACGGGTCTACAGCTCAGAGGAAAGACATTTTGATGGCATTTGTGTTGTTACCATTATTTAAAACAGCTTATTATAATCTCTGCTAATGTCACAGAAAGTCTGCACAAGCAGAGAACAATTCCTCTGGTGATCTATGCTGAATTGATTTCTATTTTTTGGCAGACTTTTTTACGCTATGCATCAATCCACGTTTTCTTAGTCTGAGGCTTCTTTTGAAACTTTTGAATCCAATTTGCCATTTTGCAAGTGAACTGATGGTTCTCTACCTTCTCCAAACCTCAGTCTCCCCTTCTGCAAACCCAAATTCACCATTTTCTCCTGCTGGGAACAAGCCAGGTTACCCCTTAAGGAGAACCTGGTGAGAGCAAGGAGGTTGTAAGGTTACCCCTTAAGGAGAATCTGGTGAGAGTAAGGATCCCTGGCTGCCCAATTCACCTCCACTGGCTCCAGCTCAGAGAGTGAGGAACTCTGATCTGAATTTTGGCTTAGGTAGGGCCCTTGCTTGTGCCCTGCCTGCCACATATGTGCATCAAGTGCGCTGCTACCCTGGAAAGGGATGACTGATACAGTGTAAGTCACACTTACATGAAGAGTTTTTAAATTAAGAATTTGCAGTGAGGTCCAGGGACCTGTTAAAGTGCTGAGGTATTTACCCTCCCCAGACCTTCCCTTCCTTCCTTCCCTGATTTGCCCTTTCCTCTTTCCCCAGCCTTGAAATGAAACAGAAAATTATTTTTTTAAAACTGTGTCGATAATTTATGTTTAGTATAAAGGATGATTTAATGGCATCACCAAAGGTCATTTTTTTCATCTCCGTGTTACTCTCCCAGCCCCAGAGGCTGTGCATCCTCTCTCTCCCACTGCCCTCCCCTTCATTGACCTCACACATCCCCTGTCACCACCCCTGCGTTCCACGCACCTGCTTCAGGTTCAGCCAATGACCGATGGAGAACAGAGATTTCAAACCGAAACCTCCGCTCCAGACCACCCCAAGAAGGAACCATTTCCACCTTGAAAACAGTCAGTTGCTGTTGCAAACGACAGGCAGACTCATTTCTTGAATTATTAAGGGTTTTTTTTAAAGCCTTTTATACCTATTTACGTGTGCGTGTGCATGCACCAAGTGTGCACAGTGGTACCTGTGTGCACAGATGCACACCAATCTCTCTCTCAAGTATAAATATATTGTATGTTAGAGCTGTAAATACTCCTTGGTCATGTGTCTATGTCTTCTTCAAAGTATCATATCCTCAGTGTTATGTTAACAACTCCATTTATTGATTGATGAAACTATGTGTAGACCTGTACCCCCCTGACATAGTTTATGTAGCTCTCTCTTCTCAAATAAAATACAAAACTACCACCAGCAGGTCCTCCTCTCTCTTTGCTCCATGTTGAACATTCAGCTTTAATTCATAGAAGCCTGACACTTAAAATTTATGCAGTTTTGAGCTATCCCAATTGTACAGAAACCTTCACATGATGTTTTAGGAATTTTATGTTGCTGATCAGGACAGTAAGGGTTGTTAACAAAAGGCAATAATCTATAGGTAAAATGCTGTCCCGACTGCAGTAAATTATGATCTCTGTGCTGATCTGGTTCATCCTTCCCACCTACCTCCATGTGAAGCTTACACCAATCAAGCTCCCTTCATCCTGGTAGAGACAACAGGAGTCCATCCTCCTCCTCCCCGTTTGGTGGATCTCTGCACCATCACAGCAACCAGCCCTCCCAGAGTGCAGAAATTCCCCCTTGGCTTAAAAGGATCCAGTCTCTTCCCTGTCATGTTGTTGGCTTGGTGCTGCTTGGATTGCCCAGCATCCAAACTTGGCTCCAATCTTGGGGCTGGGAACAAATCTCGGGATTATGGCAAAGTCCACTGCTGTCACTTGCTTCTCCTTGATTCCAGGCTTCATGCTGATATCACAGGAACCAGAGGATATTTACCATTGCAAGCTGAAAATAAACCAACCCTCTTTGCACAGATACACTTACTGTAAAAAACTATAAAGATGATTTGTGAAGTAACACTTAATTTACTGCAACTGACACAGACTCCAGCTGCCAGAAATTTGACTGACAATTTCTATTTATTTATATCCTGCTATACAATATCTGCCTTAATGCTGTAAATTTTTCTGATTGGAATTTCACAGTGTCTGCCTGGATATTTATTGATCATAAAATAATCTGCACAACCCGTTAAAGTCAAGGCAGGGAGAATGGATGCTAGAGAAATCACTCGACAGGATCTGGGTACCAGTGCCCAGGTAACAGGAGATGCTCAGATGCTATTTTTACAGCGTTATGTATCACTGAGAGCCAGTCATTTGAACTACTTCTCTGCTGTTTCCTGAAAGCCTCTTCTGAAATGCCTCCAAGAGCCTGGTATTGAGTTCCTACCAGCAACTCCATATGGACCCTGCAACATGCCTCATTTGCAGCTCCTCACCGTTGAGAAATCCCACCTTTACAGTGAAATCTGGTGTTTTCACAACTGTTCTTTCAGACAGCCCACGAGGGAAATGTTTGGCTCTTCCTGCAGCAGTAAGACCACTTTTTTTTTCAATTATTATTTTTGGCAGGCAAAGACAGAAGCATTCAATTTCTGCCCACGAGGGAAAAAATGTGAAACTTGGTCACAACTGGGAGTTCCCGTATTGCCTGTGAGGAGTCTCTTCATTCACAGCTTCAACCATGCAGCTTTCCAGTATCTCCAGTGGATTTTGCCTTCTGAGCTTGGCCTTTTTAATTTTTTTGTTTTTTTTGTTGTTTGTTTTATTTTGGTTTTTATTTTCCTAAGGGACACCTTTTCTCCCCTATGGAAATTAGAGGTGTGTGCTCTCCACATGTGGGTGAACACAAAGGGATATTTTTGTCATCCCTAAATCCACTTTTTCTCCCAAAAGTCAACACATCCCAGCCTCAATCCAGCACACCCCCACTTTCTCACCAGTAGCCTCCCAGTGTGACACCCCTCCCTACCCTGTATGCACACATTCTCCCTACTCCAACCCACCATTCTTCTGCATTCTCCTGCTCTTGTTCAACAGGAATTTGCTCCCTTCCCTGGAGATGCTGTGCTAGATATCCATTCCTGCTGCTTTCTGGAGTCCCAAACCAGGCCTCACCACTCATCAAATACAGCCCCTTTTCCTTTCTCAGCATCAAAATGATAAACCAGCAGCTGAAATGCAATAAAGACAAAAAGGAAATCCCAGTTTGATCACCCTCCTAGGAGTCACCATGTTCTGCCTGCTCCCAGTACCTGTTGCAGTTTTCCTTTGCCTGTTGGGGAGGAGGTGGTTTCAGGAGCATGCAGCAGCTGGTGGAGCATCTAATGGGCTGGAAGTAAAACTCCACCAAAATAAGGAGGCTGTCAGGCCACAGACACTTGCCCCAGACTGGACAGTATCCCTTGTGGGAAGTGGAAAATGGAAGGACTTGATCCACTCAGGGCTCCCTGTGACCTTTTCAAGCTCCATAAAACCCTTCACAGATTACCCTTTAGAAAGCAGGGAAGGCAAGCAGACCGCTGCATGCCCTCTGGGCAGGGGGAAGGGAGAGGTCCTGGCCTTCCCCCAGGTCGCAGAGGGAGTCAGACGAAAGGTTAACAACAAGATGTAATCACAAAGTAAAAGCATAGGGCAGGAATGGGACAAATCATTTCCTTTTGAATTGTGGCTTCTGTTATTCCCAGAGAAAAGCAGCAGGTATTCAGGAGCTTCTCATTAGCCAGCATGATTCCCATTAGGCTTTCTATTAACATTTTGTGGCCATAATAAACACCTGCATAATTTACACACAAAAAAAGGAGCCCATTCCAGGCAAACAGGAGTTGCCAAACAAGCTGAGACTGGCATAAGTGGGTCAGTTCCTGCCTGGAACATTCTGCTTGAGAAGGAATTGCTCTTTACACTCACCTAGGACAATTCCCTTGCAAGAGTTAAGTCTGAATGCTTCTGTCCTCCTGCTTCATTCTAGGAGGACACCTACCTCTGCTTTGCCAAGGAAAAAAAAAATAAAAAGTGAGAGAACAGGGTAGAAGTTGTCCCTGGAGAGATTCAGGACATTCCAGTATTCCCTAGTCCTTTGGTGTAGCTCTGAGGAGTTTTTTCCTGCTAAAAACTGACAGGGAAAGAAATCCTTTAGGAACACATGCATGATCCCAAACAGTAGATAAGCCCCAGGAGCTCGTTCAAAATCCCCATGGAAAGAAGATGGAACCTGCTACAGCCTGGGCTTGTTTATAGCCATGAAGCACACCAGCACTTCGTGTCCACTGAGAACTGATTAATTATGGGGGAAATATAGGTAAAACATGATCTTTCCAAAGGCAAGTTACAGGCTTTCCATGCCTTATCTGTCCTCCTAAGGACATGAACATAATTTCTGGGTATGGTACTCACAGTGAGAGCTCACAGGTAGCTCTGCCTCCTCCTCAGCTCTTGCCCTCCTCCCCGCCCATTGCCAAAAGTACCACAGCCAAGCCTGTGCCCAGGAGATTGAGGACAGGTTGTTTTGTCAAGGATGCCTGTCCCCCTCTCCTCATTTCAGGCTCCTGCTGCTAAGAATTTTTGTGCCCTTTATCGTAGCTCTCAAATACAGGGAGACACTTTGGAATTCAATTAGTCAAACAGTTGCCACAGCAACAAAAAACATATAAACTTAAATGATTTATACTCACAGACACCACTTCAAATAGGAATAAATTTAATACAGCAGCTGGGAATGAAATGCATTGTACAATAAGAAAATTGTATTTTTTCTCTCCCTGATGATAGGCCTCAAGGTCTTAATGCAATATAGATGAAAAAAGATATTTGGGCAGAAGGAAGCAGAATGCGTTGTGCTGTATTTACAATGCCTGCTTGGAGAGTACAACACGTAATGAGCATGTACATCTAATCACAGAGCTGATGCTCTTTTCAGACAGCCACAGATCAAAGATTGCAGCTACCAAGTTGACTGCTTGGTTTCACTTTCTTTGTCTCTCCTTCATCTCATGAAACCTTTTCTGTTGGCCTCTTCCCAGGTGAAAAACAATTCTACCCTCATTCCAGGAGCTTCTCTATCCCCTACACCGCCAGGTCCCAACCTGGTAAACTGAGATTGTGGTTTTTTTCTAGAAGAAAAAAAAATAATTCAAATATAATGGGACTCAGAGCAGAAATTAATTCTGAGAAATATCCAGGAAATCTTTTCCTCTCCAAGAACATTGCAAAAGATTGCAAGAAAATCTAGAATAGTCATTCAAGTGATGGTCACCTACAGTATTTTTTTCCCATAGAAGACTGAACATGAAGTGAATGCCACAATTCCTACAGTTCTCCTTTGACTCTGAGATTCCCTGGAGGGAACTACAGTACATGGGATGTGAGATCACAGATAGTAATGCATGTACAAACCTTTGGCATTAGCACAGTTTCAGTGCATTCTCATTCCAGTGCATACAAATATTTCTTTTTCCAACCAGAAAAGGTTTCATAAAGTGAAAGTGATGTAGGATCTTAGAGGAGCCAGTGAGTTTCCAGTGAACAGGACTTGTCTAGAGGTTGTGCAAAAACTGCCTCATTCCTTTCTAAAGGCACAGCAGCTGGTTTAACTCAGAACTGTGGCAAGTTGTGTGCTTGTAGCTCATCTGCCTCTCTGTTGAGGTGCCAAAGCCAGCTGCCTTGGCAGTGCTTGGGCCAGAAACAGCCAAGCAGTTCCTGGACTGCAAAAGAAAATGGAGACCCAACTACTGGCTCTTCATTTTCCCCTCAGCAGAAGTTAGCCTGTCATGCAAGGAGGAGTTTTGGAAGTTGTCACCTCCCTTCACAAGGCCTGGTCAGCGTGGCCAGCCACTCCTGTCAGTGGGAGCTGAGGCTGCCAACACCCTTGGAGGGCTCAACACCACGAGCAATTGTATGAGATCTTTCATCAGACCTGCTCCTCTAGACAGCATTTATGGTGGGAATAAGAGCTTTATTTCCTGTCCAGATCGTGCTCATAACACCTTCTCCTGTGCTTCACAAGGACTCCAACAGGACGAGGCTCACGCACTTGGGGCCCTTTGTGCAAAGGCAACCTCTCTGGCTCAGAACGTGTTTTGAGTAAACACTGCAGATCCAAGGGCAAGAGGGAAAAGCCAGGAAAGCACCTTTGAGACAAACCCGATACTTTTGTCTAAGTACAAACAAACAAACCCACAGAGGCCGCAGCCCTGACAGAACTTACTGGCTCCTCAGTGTAAAAAAATTACAGGGGTGAGTTTTCATGGGTTGTTTTAGGCAGGAGGTCAAGAGTGCTGCTCATTATTAGAGTTGGCAGGTGGGGCGGAGAGTTCAGGATGCTTTGGGTGCAAATTGAGATCAACACCTGCAATTCTCTTTGGCAGTTTGGGAAAGGAAAGCACACAGATGCACAACAACAACTAAACAAAGCTAATAATGAAATCATATTTATGTAGGCAGGAAGGAAGCTCAATTGCCAGGAGAGTACTAAAGTCTACAAGTGTAAATACATGCCAAATAAGTCAGCTTGATGAGATGCCAAGTTTGTTCAGAAGAGTATGGCACTTCACTGCTGAAGTGTTCCTGCAGGAGGGAAACCAGGAAATGTCAAAAAGGTCATTGGGTGAAATGTGTGGATCCATCAGAAAACTGTGCAAACAAGCTCATGTCAGTAGATTCACTGCTGTCTTGCAAAGTGCCTGTTGGTGCTGTCACATTGAAGCACAAGCATTTCACTCCCAGGCTGATCTAGAGCTCACTGTTCTATCCACGTGGCAAAGCAGAAACCACCACAATATATGGGTCAGAAGTACTGAGTTTCCCCCTGGAAGGTCCTGGATTTCAAGTACGAAATCAGAGGAAAAAGTATTGACATCCTGAGGGATATGGTGGGGCAAGTGTGTCAGGATTTGTAGGACTTGTATGGCCAATATTTGACAATGGAGGATCCAAGACAATAAAGGAAACGAGCAGTTTTACAGCATCTCTGAGCCTCACTTTCAGACCAGACTATTCACATATTCTGAGTCAAGAGGGGGTAAAAAAACCCTTACAAAACAAGAACAAATAGTGCAAAGTATCTCTGGAGATGCTTAGAGTGGAAATCAGAGACATCACAATATTTAGATCCTGGATCAGTCTTCTACAGACGTTACAAAAGGCAAAATCCTAAACAGCTGAAAGATGGAGCTGAGCCAAAAGTATTCAACCTGTGACAACAAAAGTCTTGACTTGGCTGGGGAGACCCCTTCATCTCTCTTTCCCTATGAAGGTAACATCTGTTCTTCCCTTTGCCTGCTCCATCGCTCTTTGCTTTGATGGCGCAGGGAACAGCAGGCTGGTGTGTCCATTGCTGCTCCATTCCTCCTGGATTAGGGGATGCAGCAGTTCAGCAACCGGCTCCCCAAGCCACAAACTACATTTATCATCATCTTTACACGCCTTTACACAGCTGGCTCTCCTGATGATAATGTGTTCTACAGTTTCCCTTGCTGGCGTGGCTTATGTTAATACTCCATTAACATTGCTAATCAGAGACAGACTTCTGGCAGCATCTCCAGGGGATGAGCAAATGTTGTCCTATGCCTTTCAGTTTAGGAGATCAGACTTTCAGATGAAATCCATTCCCAACATCTCTGATTTCAGCAATTAAATGGAGCTGCAGCATGTGGGAGCTGTTCAATGCTGCATGCATGTGGTTCCTACTGCTCCAAAATAAGACCTTTTAAACCGCCTTTTATGCCAGTCCTCAGATATGTGACATTTGGAACTTTTATTCACTTGGGAAATCAAAGACTGCTGGAAAGATGAGATGGATTCAAATCAAAGATAAAAGGTACAGAAGTCCTGAAGGTCTAACAGTGCATGCTCCCAGTTCAGCTTTACCCCATCCAGAAATCTATACTTTAGTTTGATCTATCCCTTCTCACATTTCAGGAACTTCCAAACCCACTTTAGCTTTACAAAAGTAGTCTACTTTTATTTGGATCAAGTAGAGCCAGGCACCGTGATACAATTGGTCTCAAGAAAATGTCTGGAAGTTCTACTTGTGTTGGCAAAAGGAAAGCAACTGCTCATTATGCAATTTTCAAGTCACCTCAGATTCCAGGTGGACTGCTATTCTCTACAGGATTCAGAAAGACTATCAAATTAGCATTTGTCAAAAAAAAAAAGCCTACGCTGTGGAAATAATCTTATTTCCAATCCAAATATCATAAATGAGGCAGAATGAAACACAACTGTTGAAAGGAGATGTAAAGCCTTTATCCTCTCCAACTCCTTCAGCCACAAGAAACAGCTGAGCAAGAGGATGATGCAGTTGAGCCAGTGAAACAGTGAGTCTGCTCAGCAAATTTATACTCTCATTCAAACAGATGCAACAATCCAGTCAAAATTAGGACAGGCTTCTTCTCTACTTTTCTCTTTCCTCTCCTCTCGTCATCTCCCTAATAACACCTCAAACCTTGCTGCCTGGAATGGGAGGCATTTCCATTGCAGGAAGGGATGCCTGCTGGTGCTTCTCAGTCATACAGAGCAGCTCAGATTTAACAAGCAGCTGCAGACCAGTTACATCTGACAACAAATCCAGTGCCTGCCTTCCCCCTCCCCGCCCCCCCCCCCCAAAAAAACCCCCCTCTATTCAATTTACAGAAATAAAAGGAGAACTCACAAACAATGCACATCAGTACCTAAATGATGAAGTGGTATATGACTCACAGCCACTTGGAAAGGCTTCTCCAAAACCCTAGGGAGTTCACCAGAACCTATTTAGATACACAGCTCAGACATGCAGTAGATGCAGAGTTTATTTCAAAGACCTCAGGAGTGTGGCTTCTGTGCCCACTCACTTTAAAGGTCTGAATTCCAAATTCAGCTAACGATTCAGCACATTCACTGAAGATGGGGAAAACTGTGGGCACTCGTGCAAGGTCCATGGCACATGGGTATGACCTTCAGTCACTGGCTGGAAGTGATTTCTAATGCATCAGCTCACTGCTATAATGATGTGCTTTGGAGCCATTAATTAACTCGCTGCTCTCTGAGGAAATTCTCTTTTCCTCCATCATTCATATCTGCTTGGAAGAGCTGCAGACCTGCAAGAGCTACGTGTGTAAGCCTGAGATGTGTGGGATGTAGCTGAGCAGACCGTGGGCAGGTGCTATGAAAACTTCCTCACACAGTGAGTGCCTCAGTGCAGCTCCATCACATCCCACAGCACCAAGATGATGCTGCCACAGCAGCTCTGCCAGTCCCCAGAGCCACTGCTGCTGGGACATCCCAAATCTCACTTCTCTGATCTTTGGCTCTCCAGCCTCTTATTCCACCTTAGTGGAAAGTGCCAATTAATGGAAGATGAGTAAAAACGTACTGAAAAACGTTTGCTTGTTTCTCCTTGACATAAATTGTCATCTGTCCCCTGTTTATTCATTATTCAAATGTTTTCACAAGGCTGATTATGGATTTTACCTCCTTGGACTAGAGCTTGTTTGCAGGTAGTCGAATACATGTTCTCCATATTCAGTGCCAGAGTGTGAATGAAGAGCCAGTCCACAGATACTGCAACCCTCCCCTGGCAGGGTGAGGCTTAGCTGCCTTGACTGAGGACTGAGACCCAAAATGTAAAGATGATATGTGCCTCCTGTGCTGTTCTACAATATTAACTATTCTGCAGTTCACTTCTGTTTTGTTTCAGCAGCTTCCCTCACTGAATCATCAGAGAGCAAAATTGCTTCCAAATAATAACCAGCTACATGGAGTGTTGTTTGGCAAGGGAAAGAGCAGAGTTTGACTCTAGATTTACATAAATCTCAACTCACACATTTCAATTGCCAAGTAAAGTGTTCAGACACCTCTTTCTTCAGAGGCAACACCTTGGGAGCCCACCTTCCCAGCCTGATCTCTGCTTCCTTTCTTTAGAGAAGAAACAGCCTCACTTATATAACACAGATATCACTTTTGAAAAGACTTTCAGCTCAGGAAGGCAATTTTTCCAGGTTAGGACAGTAATGAAAGGATTTTAGGCCAACTCAGGTCCCAGACACCCCATCTAATATTGTGGGGCTGCTGCAGGTTAGTACTTCTGAAACCCATAATAGACTGGTCCTGTCAAAGCATATAACATCTCTGGCTCTGACTAACATCCCTGCACGCTCTGGAGCAGCTCTATCCAGCAGAAAGAATGTACATTTGTAAGATTTCCACTGCACTTGTCTCTCTCTTTTGCGCACACAAATGAAAAAGTACAGATTAATATTTAAACAACCAAGGCTACAAATATCTTCCAACCTTCCTGGGCAAGAAAGTTCTCGTATGGAAAAACAGAGTGGGGAAAATGCACAGAGGGGAAAAATACCCTCTTCTCAGGTGGGAATTTACTTTTCATCTCTGCTCCCTTCGATATAACCAGGATTAAGTGCATTTCATCCATTTCTAAAGGACAAGTTGGGTTTCCAGCTGTTTTTCCACTATCAATCCCTGGAGAACAAAGCTTAGGAAGTTAAATGAGTTTGGGAATCTCATCTTCACTTTTAATTAATTTGAAATGAATGCATGCTAATGACAGCACCACAGCAAGATTGCCAAAACTTTCCCTATCTGTATAAAAAAGTGGTGAACACCAAAGAGCTTGGGACTTCACCAACAGATTTAACTCTTGCTTGCTCCAACTACAGCCAAAACCTTTGGGCAGAACAGGTTCAGGAGGATTCAGTGGTTTTCATCTCCATGTACACAATGGAGAGGTCCTGACTACCTCCACTCCAAGCAGAGAAGCCCAGTCCTGCTGGCTGTCAGAGTCTCTGCAAAAAGGATGACAGTCAGAAATGCATCCCGCTGGGTTCAGACTGTGAGGAGCAGAACTGCTGTTTCCCTCTTCAGAGTCACACTTACAGCTCCTCCTCTTAGCTTTACATGAACTGTAAAAATACAAATGCACTTCAAATCCCTCGTGGAAAAAAAAAAAAAAAAAAAAAAAAAAAGACAGAAAAACAGCCTGGTGAACTTATTTTCCTGCCATTATTCTCACTCATGGGTGGCATTGCCAGTGGTGTATTAGAAGGAAGGTTATTTGTAGATTTTTAAAGGCAGAGAGTGAGGTCAGGTTGAAACAATGGGTGTTAGGTTGCTCCTAGTGCTGACACCGTGAGCTGTGGCAGGAATGAGTGCTGTGCCTGGGATGCTAGAAATCTGTGTGTGGAACTGGAGACTGTTAAATCTGAGAACAGTTAACTCCAGTTTTGGCACAGAGCTCACAGGGGTTGGGGAAACCATTCTGCAGAGACCACAACCCCAGCTGTCAGGAGTAATAAAAGCTCAGCTCAAACTGTGATACAGACATGGTTGAGGGGAAGAACAAGCTGAAAAGTGGACTGGATTTGCTGATCTTACAAGAAGATTTGCTTATAGTCACTCCTGATAAATGGAAAATAAAACAGGGAGCCAGGAAGGTCTGTACTGGAAATTAAGCCAAAGGAGGAGAGAGTGTCATATGAAAGGAAGAATTTTTACCCATCAATGTATGTTAAGGGTCTTCAGGAGAGACCTTAAGGACATTGTAGAGGGCAAAGAATGAGTTTAAACAGAGCAGCTCCCACTGTCCCAGTTCACTGGGAACCATTTATCCTTCACAGCTCTGGTTGGCTTCTCTCATTTTGAGTCTACAGCTTTGCAGGAATTAGGCTCAGGACATCTATCCTACCAAAATCTCCTTGCTTCCCCAAAGAGCTTCTGCCACCAGTCTTCTCCTCCAGGCCCCCAGTTTGTCCATCTTCTCGGTGTCAGTGTAAATAAAGAGCATTCCTTGCTGTCCTTCAGAGGAAGACTGCCAAAATAACGAGGTTCAGCACAGGAGCATGGGTTACAGAAATAAAGATGACCACAGACAGGAAGGAGGAGAAGCCATTCATTAAGGAAGTTTTGATATCTGCCTGCCCTGGACCCTGTGTGGAGGAGCCAGATACTTGTAAATATAGGCACACACAGTTTGTAACCATAAACATTTAAAAATACCATGCCCAGAGGAGGCTTTTGTTCAGTTAAAACCTAAGGCATTAACACCATCGTGTCTGTGATCTGAATCTGTGCAGGTAGCCACTCTGCACTCTGAGGCTAACATTAGAGTGCCTTTACAGATGAGGAAAGCAATTACCTCATTTAAATTAAACAAAGAGTCCTAGAGCTGCTGTTGTGCAATGCTTTCCCTTCTGTAACCGAGCACCAGCGTATTTACATGGGGGCTTTTGTGGTTGGGCATAAGTCATTTGCAAGATATTTTTACTGCTTGCAGGAAATCTATGAAAAAGGATGAGGGTGAATGTCTTGGAATGCAAAGTACCAAGCTGGATTTTAACCACTGCACAACAGCAAATGGGTTATGCTTGGCTTTTTTACTATTCAGCTGGTAGCAATAAAACAGTGCTTGGCTTACTCCTTTACAGAGCCAAGTTCTTTATCTTGAAAGAACAATAGTGAAAAAGGCCTGTAGAGGAAGGAGGCAGCTTGCTGAAAAGTCCCCTTAAGACTTCCTCAGAGCTGAACACAGAAAGCTTAACTCCTACACCTCCAGCCCCTCCAGCACATCTCTCCCGGTTCCTCAGGGCACCAGGGTGGGAAAAGCTACAGCTCAGCCTTGTCTCTGCTCAGGGAGATAAGCACATTCACAGCTCCCCGTCTTAGGGGATAGGGAGACAACTTCAGCTGCTTCTCGAGGCAGTGCTCAGCCCATGAAGTGCAGAGGAAAAGCCCTTCCAGGTGATTGGGGTGTGCAGCTTCACCTCCGCATTCCGGGAGCTCTGCACTGGCAGCACAGGTATCTGCAAGGATGATGTTCACCCAGAGGCTCCTAATCACAGCATCCACTCAAAGGCAGAGAAGAGACAGGCCTCAACAGCAATGAATAGAAAAGGCTCCTTAAGTAGGACTGATGGTCACAGACAGGTCCTCTGGTGCTCTGCTCTGCCAGCCCCCAGATCTGTATCAGCACTACGTACATTACACGGTCGTCTCCTTTCTTGGCCAGGGACACAGCCATGGTTCAGTGTTTTAATTAGCCCACTCCAGGCTGCCTTGGTCATAAAGGCTCACAGAGAGAAAGATAAACATTATGCAGAAATCACGTTAATTTATAAAATATTCAATTAAAGAAAACAAACAGCATAAACCAAGATCGTCAGAGCGAGATGACAGGGAAACCATCCTGCTGGGAGTCAGCTGCCTCTGGCCTTGGGTAGGCAAATATGTTGTTCCTCTACACTTTTGAACCAGAAGGGGCCAGGGAGAACAGGACCACCTGGGAGATGAAGTTACAGAATATGTCCTGCAGCCAGTGGTTTTGACAGCTCAGCCCAGGGCCCCTTCACCCCTTCAGGGATCAAAACACTTGTCTTCCTCTCGTATTTTCTTCAAAGCAAGGAGAGGCACGGTCCATTCCATTTTCATTAATGTGCAGTAAAATTCTGTTATTTTAAAACCCAATCCCATCACTTGCAATTCAGGTATCTGTAAACTGCTGAAATGCAAAGCTGACTTTCAAGGGCATCTCTTGCATTCACACCAAACTGTGACCCTTGAACCCTGCTGATGAAGGACGATTTTCTAAAAGGCTGTGTGAAATGAGAAAGAGGATGCTGGGAATGAGAGCAGCAGCATGTTCTGCCCCCAGGGTTGGGCACACAGCTGCGGGAGCAGCAACTACATTCAGCGCTGGATCTCATAAAGGAAATGAGGAGTGGAGAAAATCACAGCATTTAGGGATGGAAAGGTCCATTTGCTGTCTTTCCTAGCCCAACGGTGACAGATCCCTCCCCTGTGCTTTGTTCTGTGTGCAATGACCCAAGCAACCAGGGCTTCTAGTTACTCTCTCAGGAACAACTCCACAGCTCCAGGAATCTCCATGACAGCAAAACTTAAGAGGCACAGCCTGGGTTTGCCTCAGTTAACAAAATGGGGTGGAAACAAGGTTTGAGGCTAAATACTGCCTTTAGCCAGTTCTGTACATCTGGAGTACTTGGGCCAGGTTTGCATCAGACCTCCCACCATCAGTGCTCCAGTCAAGTCCTTCTTGCCAAGTTGCAGCTCAGCTGAGAGCTCAGCAGCCATCCATGGGGACTGGCCTCTTCTCCTGCCAGCCTGTGAAAGCAGAATCCCTCTGCAGTGCCCAGGCAGGGGCAAAACAATGAGTGGAGGACTGCCTGTGCTGCTGGCCCTTGGCATTTCTCCTGAACCTTTTCCCAGCCTTTTTCTCGCAGGGCCATTATTGTTTCCAGGGAGGGGAAGGAGGCAGTGACCCTGTGAGTATTACAAACCATTAAGCTTCTCCCTGGGAAGGGGAGAGACAGGACTGCTCTGGCCTCAGTCAGTTGTGTCACTACCTGAGATTCCCATAATCTCCAATGGAAGCTCTGATTTGTTTCTCAGTTCCCGTTTCTCTTTGTACACAGTTGCCTCTCCTCTTCAAGGCAGCTTTTCGTGGGAGCTCTAGCCTCAAAGGTTCCTTTTTCTTCATGTGTGAATTACAGATGTCACAAACACCTCCGACATGGTGCATGATTCCTCATTCAAATGCAGACTAGCTGAGGGGGAAAACAAGTCTTTAGATCTATAGCATCCCCTGGGGATATCAGCAGAGGACACATGAGTGCCAGTGATAAGGCAAACTAGACACTGGATGTCACCAGCACTCCACTGGAAACACAGAGGAGGGAGCAGGTATCTGGCAGTAAAAACCTCCACTCTTAAAGCAAGCTCTCTGGTTAGATAAAGGAAGGGTTGGCTGGGCACGAATTAACAAGGATCATCTAACATGCTCTAGAACCAGAATAAATCCAGCAAAAGACATCTGGGTGAGGAGGTAAAGGAAATGATGGAAGGAAATTGCTATCCTAGCTTGGAAGGAAAAGCAAGACCAAGGATGATGTAGAGAGTCACCAGCCTACAAACCTTAACAACTGCCAAAGAAACAAGTGGTGGGATGGAGAGGGCTGCTCCTGCCTTGGCAAGTCCTGAATACCAGCATGTCTTAAGGGTTCCCCAGAAGGGCCCTGCACATCAGTAGAAATGAGAAATACCTGCCACCTGAATGGACATCTCCCAATGAAGAAAGACTTCCAATGCACATGAGCACCTGGAATTCTGTGCTCACAGAATCCTTTCACTTTCTTTCACCTGACCAAACACTCTTCTACCCCAAGGCCCTGTGAGAGAAGAGCAACCCTCGTAAGATCTCAACCTGGCTGCTGTTCAAATCCCAGGGAGAGAGAAGAGGGGAAGAATTCGGGCAAAGACCCAATTCTCTCTCAACCAGCCCCTTTGGTCTGAGGGACAGAGAGAGGAAAAAAAGATGCTTGAGGAGGTGAGGGGTTGCTACACATGTAGTATCCCAGACCAGCTGTTCAATTCACAATAGCACATTCAAACTATGTCTGATGCTTTCTGGAAGGGTCTCCACCTCACAAGCCCACGTTGCACAGTTGATCTAGTTCTTCCTGCAGAAATGACTCGGATTACAGCATATGCAGCACCTTGAGTAGACATAACCCATGCTGGGCTGCCAGACATGTGGAGCTCTTGGAAAGATACAAATCGTAGATCTCCCTGTTAGTCTGCAGGCAGATTCCTCCAAGAGAGCTTCATGTTCCAAAATGTGCATGTTTCATGTGCAAAAACAGGGATTCACACATTTCTGTGTACATTGACAACATTTCCCTCTGGACAGAAACAGCACAACTGGGTGGAAAGAAGCAGCTCAACTGCCTGTCATAGACTCAGCCCTGCCAATAACCAGAGTGGAGTGCCTCATAAGTGGGCTGTGTTTTGGCAGAAAAAAGGTGGGATTTTGATCCACACCTCTCTCCCAGCTCTGCAGCAAGGATTTGGGTGGAGGCTGTGAAATACAATGCAAAACTTGGGACGGTGATGGCTTTACTCCAGTCTGGGAAGCAAAGGCTCCCACCACACTTTTCCTAACACTAAGGGCTCCTACCTGGCTGCATAATTATATTTCTGTGCCCAAACTGCTTTGTTTGTTGCTTGTTTCAAGATCTCTTCTGTTTAATATCTGGGTTTGCTGGATCACCTAGGGAAACAGGCACTTGAACTGACTGCCACCCTGCTTTCTCTCTCCATAAACGAAAGCATGGGAGTGCTTCACTGACCTTCTAAACACAGAGGCTTCAAATTAAATTATAACATTGCTGATAATCAGCAGACCGGGGATTAAACTGATTGGGGCCCTGCCAGACCAGATTTAGCTTTCATTAAGTTCTGCCCACAAATCAGACTTACCCATACCCTCGCTCTTGAAGTTATAATGGGCATAAATGCACAGAGGGAGAGCAAAATCCAAAGTACTTTACTGTTTAGAATCCTAATCCTTTCAAGGTCTGGAAATACCTGGGGTCCAGCTACCACATAGTCTATCCACATCTGCTGTCAGAAGTAAAGACCTGAAAGCAAGTCATTTACATGAGGGCTTAAGAGAGAAATGACAAGAGCAGGGATGTAATCACTAGCACAGGGAAAGTCTGAAAGGAGCTTGTCGATCCCTATGAAATAGAGCAAGAGGCTTATATATATTTTTTTTTCTTGTGTGTGTAAATTTCCTAAACAGCTGACCTAAATGAGTTCTTACCACGATCAGATAGCCTGGGACAACAGAGTAATCCTTCTAATAGGATTACAGGCTGTGCTAAAGGAGACTTCAGGCTTCTCTGCTCTGCATTGTAACACGTACACACAGACACAGAGATGGACCTGGTACCTGTCAACCCACTGTTCTCCCCATTCACCCCCTTCATTACCCAGCCCTTCTCACCCCACTGCTTCTTTTGTTCACAATTGCTGAAAAGCAGCCACCAATATTGGATTGGGAAGGGAGGAAGGAATAAGTCAAAGAGCTGAAATCATAACACTGGACAGATGGAAGCGTGGGCAAATTGGCAACCCGAAAGTCTCATTTCACTATAATTCCAGGAGTATTGCCTGATGCCAGTCAGCCTTTCCACTGCTGTTCTGCAAGGCAGCATAAAAATCCCTGCCATTAAGATTTAGAGACAACAAAAAAAAGCTGGTGAGGAAGCACAGAGCAATTCAGCAGGAGGTTCCACGGAGCTTTGCAGACCTCCTGGTATGCTGGATCTGTCCAAGCCAAACACCTTAATGGATGTAAATACACACTTATGTGCAAACAAA
Organism: Sylvia atricapilla; assembly: GCF_009819655.1. Taxonomy (NCBI): domain Eukaryota; kingdom Metazoa; phylum Chordata; class Aves; order Passeriformes; family Sylviidae; genus Sylvia; species Sylvia atricapilla. The sequence goes on along the minus strand of NC_089152.1, from coordinate 7,335,045 downwards.
GCAGGAAGATCTACATCCCAGTAGTGGGTGGAAAGCTGCAGGGAAGTGTGAGGGAGTCTCTGTGCCATGAGAACAAGAAAAGAAAGCAAAGCACACACACAAAAAGGAGCCATTTCCTAATAAAGAAGTAACTGGCTGTGAGCTCCCAGAGAAAGTTGTAGTCAGTAGTGTCTAGTACAGCCTTTAGTCGCATGCAAAGGGATGGAGAATGTGCCTTGTAACTTCAGACTGCCTGAGTGAAACCAATGCTGGTGTGCTGATAACAGCTCTCACAAATACATTTTTCAAAGGTTGCTAAGAAGCACTTAGAGATGGTGCTGGAGAGAATTACAAAAACCACCAGATACAGTGGGGAAAATGCCTTGCTGTAAGGGACTGAGAGGAGCTCAATTCGCTTTATCAAAAAGATAGTTATGGGGGATAACAACTTCCAGCAGGAAAGATCTCAAATATTAGAGATGTATCTGCTCGCACACAGAAAGGCAGAGTGAGAACCAATGGCAGCTGAAAGATGAAGGCAGATGAACCCAAATGGGAAATCAAACATACATTTGCAATAATGAGGAATAGGAAGGAACGACAAGCTCTCTCTCTCTCTCTCCCCACCCCCCTTTTTTAATGCCTTTAAATTAAAACTTGGAAGATACTTGGAATTATCCCTGGGAGGCATCTTTCAGCCAAACACGTCCCTGCAATCAATGCAGGAGAAAGGAAATAAAAGGCACTGCCCAGCAGTCCTTCAGAGTGCAGCCTCGTCCAGGGAGAGGGAGGTCTCAGGACCTGTCTCTGCTGCAGGGTGACTCCATCCCCCCTGCCTTTCCCTGGGGTACTGGGAACTGCTGGTCCACCAGGAAAAACATCCAACATCCTGTTGGAATAAATATCTCCTCCTGCGTTCATGAATGAACAGAGGAGTCCTGCCCTTCTGAGGAGCCCATCTCCTCTGAACAGAGAGTGCTCCTCTGAACACATCAGCTGTGGCTGAGAGCAGGTGTCCCAGGCCTGCTCCCAGCCCTGCAGGAGCACTGAGGTGACACCACAGTGCTGAAGGTACACCTGAAGAGCTGGTTCAGTTCACAGCACTGTGCTCCTGTTTTGGGCTCTCCCTAGCAGGACACGTGCCACTCTTCCAAGAACTTGTGCTCATCAGCCCTGTCACCTGCACAAAACCCTCTGCCAGCTCCCAGGCAGCACCACCTCACCCAGTGATGGAGGAGCTGGGCTCCTCCACCTCTTACCAACCACAACTGGTTCTTCAGAGGCTAATTCTTATTTTATTTACTTATTTTTAAAGAGAAAAGTGGTGAAAAGCACCAAAACAGATACTGCATTTCTTTCAGCATCCTGGACTTCACTTGTCAAGAGCCAAGATGAGATCTCACAGCAAAGCAAGGGGCTGGCAGATGAAAAGTTAATCCTTAAGCCATCAGGAAAGGGAAAGAGGTTTGAAAGATTTAGAAGTGACTTGTTGCTTGACCTGGAAAGAAGATGCTGGAGCCCTGGGTCAGCAGCTCTCCTGGGCCTGTGATTGAGTAGGTGACATAATACAGATGACTGTGACTGAAAATTAATTGATGTTACATCCCTTATAAATCTGGACTACCTGGCCAAAGCATAATGCTCTCAGAGTGACTGAGAGCTGCTGAAATATTTATAAGAATGAGATATTACTTTGGCTTAGCTGGAGCAGAGGATTAACTTCATCACTCCCTCGTTTCTCCTCCCTTCTCCTAAAAATACGAAAGCTGCTTCAAAAGAAGGAAGCAAAACTTTCCTGTATCCACTTTAACAAAATGTTATTTTGAAATTAGAATGAATTTCCCTTTTTGGGAAAATCCCTGTGGGACATATATATATATATATATATATATATATATATATGTATATATCCCACACAGTGTGCCTGCACTTTGTAGCTGAAGCACAGGCTGGTTCCCTTCATCTCCCACACAGAACTGTACACCTGCCCCTCTTCCCCCCAGCAGCAGGACAATCCTAGTAGAATCCCTTTTAAAGGGGAAGGCTACAGGAGGACCTGGGATCCCTTTTCAGATGCTGTAATAAGCCATTTAACACACTCATGTGGTTGAGGTTACTCTAAATTCTCTCACATACACAGCAGTGGAAAGCTTGCCCCTGAAGCTGATCCATGCTTTGGGAAGTGGAGCAAGAGGACATCCATCACTGCCAAGAGAAGAAAGCACTGCTGGAGCCCTGTCCTTTCCACAGCCCATCTGCTGGGTGAACCAAGGGTCTAAAAGATGCAAAGATCACAGAGATCCCTGAGGGCTCCAGGCCTTTCTTGTGCAGAGCTTCCTGCTGCGGGGACAGCAGGGGAGAGGCCAGGGGAGCTGCAGTGATAAGAGACCCAAGGAGGAGGAAATGAGGAGAGAGGAAGTGAAGAGAGAAGAAAACAGGTGAGGTGGTGAATGAAGAAAATCCAGGTGGGAGCAGGAACCTTCCCATGAACTTATGGTGTTGTTCAGCACCTTAACCCACATCTCCCCCAGCTGGTCCCCAATTCATGTGCCTCTGCACAACAGACCTAAAGTCTCCATCTGCCCCTGAACGTCCTCATGGTGAGCTCACAAACTGAGCTCACTCATAGTGCTTCTCTCCGCTTTCAGCATTAGTTATGAAAATATTTGTACATGATGCTATTTCTAAGATTTTTTTATTATTATATTCATGCTGAAAAAGGAATTTCAACAGCTGTTTTCCTGTTGCCCTGCTCTGCCCAGCATTGGGCATGCAGGGAGCATCCTTCAGCCAGGCCAAAGGCCACCAGCTGCCTCCTCCCTGGCAGCTTTGAACCCTGACAAGACAGCACCTTTCACCTTAGAGCTGCTGGCTTCTCAAGAGCTGTTTTTCACCATGTTCTTCTATGCAGACACACAGAACTGCAGCCAGTATCTTTACCAGTTACCCAATATTTATCATTGGGAAATAAGGGATATTTTTGCTCATGAACCAAGGACTAAGCAACAAGAGGAATTGCCCAGGGTCTAAAATACATCTGGGTGCCCACTCTGGGCTGCTTGGAGTGCCATTGTCTGTCACCTACATTGTGTTATCTGCACTCAGAAGTAACTAACATCCCAGTTTTAGCTCTGACTTTTCTCTCCAGCTCTTGGCCTCATGAAGCACGACTCTGAGCTAAATAAAGGTTTAGCCTATGCTCATTAGCAGACCTAAAGTTTCTGAATTATCTCACAATGTCTTTATCAATATCAACAGCTAAACTCAGCCCAGGGAAAGGCACCATCTCGTTTCTTGCTGGCCTATTTGGATAACTGGGGAGAAAGTCTGGTACACTCTCCTCCACCCAATATGAATTTATCCCAGATCTGCCTCCCTTCCTCATTCCCCAGCTTTTTCCACTCCCATCATTTCCAATGAGCAGCACTTGCTATGCAAACAAGAGCCAGGAGACACCTGGTCCTTTTCCAGCCCTAATAAGCCCCAGGATCCTTTCTGGTGGCTCTAGTCAGCAACAGGTTGGTCACAGGAAGGGTTATTGTCAAAATATCCCTTTCTCTATTGTCTGAGGCTCTTCCACAGCTCAGAGGCACACAAAAGCTGCTGGCTGGGAGGATGACAGCACCAGGTGAAAAGCTGTCCTGCTTTGCTCTGTGATGGGCTCCACGTCCAGCAGGATCAGCACTTCAACAGCAACGCAGGGAATTTTTAAAGACATTTGTTTATCGCAGCCATGTGCCACCATTTGATTGCCTGAAAAGCCCAGGAGGGCACCCAAACACAATATCTCCCAGAGAGTGACAGTCAGGGCAGTCGTCAGTTGGAATTAAACAGACACCTTCAATAGAGAGGGAAAGGACTACAAAGGAAGCATTAAAAGAGCACTTACATCCCTCTCTTAGCCGTGGTAGCTGTTTCAGTTTCTCAGGCTGTCATTAGGGCCTGCCACGAGGGCCTGTGTCACAAAAGAACAGCACAGCCAAGCACAGCAGAGAGCAGCTCCCTCTGCCCCCACAGCAGCACAGGGCCATGGGGCACAACTGCTGCTGCACCTGCATCAGCCAGAGACCTCCCTTCTTCCCTGGAGGGGATGGTCAAACACAGAGAAGGTGGTTTCCCAGTGAAAGATGGGATAGGAACTGCTGTAAGCTTGCTTTAGGATTTCTCTCGCAATTCTGAAAATGCACCTGCTCCCTGTTGCTCTTGGGAAAGACATCATAATGGTTTCAGCTTCTGACTACGGCTTACAAAGTCAAAATTTTAAATCCACCCTACTCTTCCAGAGAGCTGTCCAGCCACCCCAATTTGTCAGTATTGTCTTCCAAGAGAAACCAAAGACAAGAAAATGATTTTATACCAAATTAGAGTTTTCCCTCTCCTCCTCTACTGCTTGGATGGAGAGGCAAACCTCAGAAAATTCTGAACTGTCCAAATGAAAAATGTATTCCTCATATGAACGCTCTGGGATAGTCTAAAGCAAAGAAAAAATCTTCTTCTTCAAAACCTGCAGACTGTCAAAACTCCTCACAGAGCCATTTTGACAAGCTCAAACCATAAACCCTGTAAGGTTCGCTGCCCATTAATATTCTTGGATGATTCCTTTCTCTATTTGATTGTCACCAAATGCAAACATCAGTTCTTCCAGACATTATCATGTCTTGTAATGAGAGAAAAAAAAAAAAAAAAAAAAAAAAAAAGAAATAAAAAAGGTAGATAAATAATCTGAATATCCAAAATCTTGCAAACAAGCATCAAACTGCCTATAACTAGATTTTCTGAGTTAATCATCCTTCCTGCCAACTCTGCACAGGTAAAGGAAAATGTTTTTTCACTGTTTTGCACAAGCAATTTTACACCCAGAGAAATGATGCTCATGAGGGTCTCTCCCCCACCAGCTTTTAGCATTACATACCTAAGCTTGTCCAACCAAAATGGCCAGGGAGCAATGTCCCTGCAGCAGAGTCACAGGGATCCCCAGAGGGCCCTTCACATCCAGGTTAAGGAAACATCCAGCCAGTCCTTGCAGCCAGTCTGATCCCCTGAGTGCCCCTGGAATTGCCCTGCTCTGTGCACAGCCCTGTCACACCACCTGGAAATGCCCATGGAGGAGAACAGCGCTTTCCCCAGGTGCCTGAGTCACTGTGAAGATCTGTGCTGAGCACTCCCAGGTATTTTTAGGCAGTGTGGATGGCAGCAGGGAGGACCAGGAGCAGCACATGTCCCTCCTTAGGCACGGGGCTGTGCTCCCCCGGGGTTTTGGCTGACAGCCTGAAACAACAGCATAGATCAGCGGGGCTCTGCACTCCTGTGACACTACATCAATAAAGGAGCAGCAGAGACAAGGGAGTGCAGGGACATAAATATATATGATTAGATTCCCATTGGTTTGAAATTTTTCCCCACACAGTCTTGCCTCTGGGCTGCACCTCCCCAGCTCGGTTGGAGCAACAGATATATACTCTGTCAGGGCTTTGATATATTAAGAACAGGAGGTGTCTGAGTCCACTCTAATCCTCTTCACATGGCTCATTTTTAACCAGGCTTTCTCACAGAAGCCATCCCAAGGACACCTCCTCCAGCTGAGTAGGGGGACTGGCTTGTCCGCAATGCACCAAGGATGGAAAACTGAGGGAACTGTGCAGAAAAAAGGCCTTTTTCTCTCTCTCTCCTCACCTCTCCCAAACACCACCCATGACTGACTGCTGCCACTGCAGCTCCAATCCATTTGTGCAAACACTAGACCCTGATTTGGCTGGGCAGAGACACTGCCTGGATGCTGCAGGAACAGATGGAAATTTCACCTGGAAGAGCAGTGCATAAATAAAACTGATAAAAAGTTCTAGGACTTGTGGAACGTGCATAATGTGCTTTATCAGAGATATCAGCTCCCATGCTTAAACGCTGCCAGTGGCTGCCAGGGGAAAAAAAAAATAAAAGGTCTCTTATAAAATTATTATCCTGTCACTTAAGTCAACAGCAGTGATACCACGATAGAAGCCAGCAGTTATGTCACATTGTTTTATCACTGTAATTACATCAAGAACACAGTAACTGTCTGTGAGAGATAAGATGATGGAAACAGCTCTGCTGAAGCTTCCTGTTCACAGTGCTGGGATTTGCAGGCTGGTTTGGGGTTTGGACATTACATTCAATTACTGTCCTTGAGTGCTGAAGGGCCACGTCAGTGAAGAAATACAACCCGAGGGCTCCCCTGGCTCCTCCTGCTGCAGGTGGGGTTGTAGGAGTTATCAGGGTCAGTCCTGAGGATCACAGAGGACCAAATTAATGGAAATTGGCCTCTGGAGGGTCCCTGGGCTTCTCAGGCTGCTCAGGCTCCTAAAAATGTACAGCAGGGTGACACAAAGTGGTGGAGGAGAGCATGTAGCCACATTTGCTGAGCAGGAATCGATCGACCTTTCCCCAGGCAGAAGGGATATATACTCAGGAAAAAAACACTTTGTAGGCTAAGAAAGAACTTGGCATGAGAAAGGTAAGCAATTCTGTGCAGCTTGTAGAGTTGCAGGAAAAGGCACTGAAAACTCTTCTGCTGACCCCAAAATGACCTGCAGTCCTTGATCTCACACTCATGCAAAGTGGCATAATCCCTACAGGCCCCACTAAATTCCAAAAAACCTGACACCCTCCAAATGCTTCCTTCAAACTGGTAAATTCCTAATGCATCAAGAGGTTGTCACTATTTGATGTTTTTTCCATCCCACTTTCCCCTTTGCTCAGGAATATAGTGCAGTGAGGCTCCTTCAGAAACCCAGAATACTCCTTGCTCCTCTTTTATTCTGGAAACTCATCTGTTTCTGTCCCTTTCCCATGGGTTCTGTGTTTATTGTGAGTTGTTCTGAGGCAGCACTGCAAACAGCATGCAGTACAGTGGAGCCTGGGAAGCTGCAGTTGTGGCAGCTTGCGGTTGTCAGGCAAGACTGAAAACAAATAGTAAAAATGAGTTTCAGACAGTAAGTTTTTTTGGGGGGTTTTACACAGAAAAGACAAGCTAGGTCACAGATGTGTAAAAAGACTGAAGGTGCCAGACTGGCCCCAAACCTGGTTTTCCTACCAACCCAACCTCCCTCTTTCTCAGAAATACATGAAATCATACAGCTATTAGACCGTCCCACACTTGGACACACAGGATTCAGGCAAGGAGTATGTGCTAAACACCTTCTGCCTTCACTGCAAGCGTGTTTTGATTTCCTCTGCTTATAGCAGGGCATGAAAATGGCATTGCCCCGGTTATTCCAGAGCCACTGCTTTTCAGGGCTGGACCATGACAACACCTCAGTCACCTACAGAACAAGCACTTTTCAGCACTTCATTACTGTTATTGCAGGCTGCAGAGAAGCCCCAAGGGAACCTCAGCACTGTAAGATGGATGCAGGGACCATCTTCTCTGCCAGGGGAAGATGATGCTGGGGAAAACAAAACTGTTTACTGTTTACTGCTCTGCCCACAAAAGTTTGAAATAAAATATCCTCTTGTCTGGAGTCAAGAGCAGCAGTGCCATTAAGGATGATCCGTCATGCCACAGAACTTTATCACGGTAATTACATCAGGAACAAGTTTACCATTGGAGAAAGAAGAAAGATTACAAGAAGCAATCCACCAAAACAGCTGCAGTGTCAGAGCTGAGAGATATGCAGAGAAGAGAAATGCATTACACAGGAGCAGTTGAGAATGAATTCCAGGTGGGAAGGGCTGTGTGTTCACAGATTGTGCTTAGAGCACTGGAGAGGATGACTGCCTACAGCCACATGTGATCCATGGTCCTGCACAGGACGTTTATTTGCATGTGCAACTTCTGCTAATCATGCAAATGGGTTTCCAGAGGGCCTTCAGGGAAACATAGAATCACCCATGGCTTTTTCAAGATTCCCAAAGAAATTAGCCTAATCAAAGTCCCTGACAGCTACACAGGCTGGAATTGGAATGGATCAAGAGAAGACTGCCTGCGTGTCCCTTGACATCTCACATTAACTGCGCAGCCATCAGCCTGAATGCTTGACCTGTCAGCAGCTCAGGGAAAGGACTTCTGTTGTTTTAAAGCCTTGTGGAAACACACAGGGGATGCTAAATTCAGATCTGGTGTGGAGCCTGTTGCCAGTATGGCAGGAACAGACACCAGTGGGAAAACATCCTTTCTTTTCTGCAGAGCAAGGTCACGTGTTGCAAACAAAAATACCTTAATTTTTTTTTCTTCTTTCTTTTTGACTCATCAGATTCTTGAGGCAGAGCATCACATCACCCTCCTGAGAGAAAATGAAGGTCATTACAGCCATTACCATTACAGTGCTAAGCTCCCAGCAGTATCATTTAAGGCTGTTTCCTCTGCCCTGGAGTCACTCTGGTGTCTTGCCCAGCACAGAAACCTGCCCTGCTCACCTCGTGTGACCTGCCAAGCATGTGCTGAAAGAGGTATCATGGAGGAGAGCGATTTGGAGTGAATGGTTAAGAGGGAAAACACCAAAACAACTGAGCAAGAATGGGATGAGAGCAGGAACAGCTGCCCTCACACGGACTTATTCACACAGGCCATGGGTTGGACAGTCATTTGGAGGGCACGTGCCCTCACCTTCCTGGCACAGGCCTGGACAAAATTGTCATACAGCCTGCAACAAATTATCAGCCCAGTAATAAAGATTGTCTTATTTTCTTTATGCCAAGCCCTGATCTAACTCTCTAAGCAACTCTAAACAGCACACACACACACATCAGTCAGCAAACTCCAGCCTCACCTGCTGACTGCTGTGATCCTGGATCCATTCCAGACCAGCTCCAGGCCACTGCACAATACAGAGAAAACACCCATTGCTGGGGAAATTGTGCTATTATTGTGACAGATGGGTTCACTTATAGCCCTCCAGCTTGATATTTCCATGATATCTCTAAACACTGGTCAACCAAGGATTCCCAGCCCTTCCATACTCAGTGCCCAGGAACACTCCCTGCTGTGGGATGCATCCTAATCAGAGCTACAAAGACTCATCCCCTCTGATCTTCAAAGCACTTTATCTCAGTGCCTAAGCAGAGCTTAGGGTGTGCAGACGCAGGCATTCACTTCTGCAAAAGCTGCATCTGGAGGAAGGCACAGAAACACAGAGTTTCAATGTGAGTAGAAATGTCACTGAACTAAAAGGTGAGCCAGGGCCCAGTTTGCCCAGGAAAAAAGCCCAACAGCCATTTCATCCTCTCACTGGGAAGCCTTTGTTGATGCTATTGCAAGTAAGACTTTGATAGTTATGAGAGAGCCCTTCAAAGGTGTTCTAATTGGTGGTAATAACTTTTAGATGCCCAAAGAAGTTGGTAGAAAAACAGACAGGCTAGGAAGGGAGTCAGGACAGGTGGGAGGGAAGTTTTTGGGGCAAATTGGAAAGAACAAACATTTTGCTTTTGTTATTGCATAACCTTCTGTTTAAAAATCATCAATAGAGCAGGAAAAGAGCATTTTGCATGTGTGTGTTTTCAGAGGGTGTAGAAGGTCAGTTCCCCAGAAGGATGCACTGTTCAGTTATTAAATACATGGTAGACTGAGGTTGGATTTATTGCACCAGGTGTAAAATAAGTTGGGAGTGTAAAACACCATCCAGCTTTCAAAGTCCTTTAAGAGGAGATATCCATGATAACATTAAAAGGGAGATGAGAGACCAGTTCTCTAATAATCAAGCTACAGTTATGATACCCTGCCCCAAAATGTAGTTCCCCCACCTCTATTAGCAGACCCCTGATGTAGTTGTGGCTGGGTTCAGGTTAGAGCTGGAGCTCTTCCAAAATCCTCATGTGCCCTGAGGGACAGCTCAAGGGCTGGGGCTTTATCTCTGTATTTCCCAGACAAGTGCTCAGCAGTGTTTCTAAGGTCTCATCCCCTCCAGCACAGGGCTGTTGGAGCATTGGGCAGGTTCTGCTTGCTGGGGCAGAGGGGAGAGCAAATTTTCTGCAGAATTTTTTGGAGTGGCAAGGGAAGAACTTATCCAGTCACCACATGTTACTGTAAAGCCATCACTGTGTTCACCCAAGCATTCAGACTGGTGAGCACTAAAGAAAGGGAAAAATACCTGCCAGAAGAATGGTTTCTGCTTCTTCAAAACATCAGATCTCTCTAACACAATGCAATGGAGAGGCTCCATTGCAGACTAAGTTACAGCAACAGCAGGACAGCAGGGTCCCTGCTCTGCCTGCATCTGTCTGAGGGACAGATTCAAAGCCTATGAAATCTTTCTTTTCTTCAGCGCTTTATATCTCAAGCACTTAGCCTCTATAGTCCATTGAGCTTGTAAAAACAATGTCACATCCCCCATAACAACATCACTTGGACTAACCAACACTGTCCTGACAGCCCCTGGTCAGGGCCCAGGCAGGCTGACAATATGCTTCCCATGCACATCCTTCGACAAAAACAGAAGCACTCAGTACCCAGGGCTTTCAAGCTGATACTTTCACTCTAGCTTTAATCTCCAAAATCAATTAAAAGCAAAGCAAACAAACACAAGAGATCATCTTTCCCCCCCCCCCTCCCTGTTTCTTTCAGCTTCACAGGCAGGAGAAAAAATTATCCTTCATGATATCACATTGGAAGCACGTAGCACAGATGGCTGTCACTCAGTCATTAAGTGCAGTTTTGCAATTCCACCTATCAGCTCCATGAACCAGGATGATTTGTGCATACTCGATGCATGAGTAACATACAGGAGCCATCCTGCATGGAAAGTCATTATAGATAAAACAGCCAGATCCCCTGATAAGGCTTCAAAGGGGCTGGGAGTGTATTGCCTTCAAAAACATTGCCAGTCCCTCCTGAGATAAGTCCCGCTTGAACCTGACTTCACCCGGGCTCAGCCAAGCTCGCTTTCACACTCCAGAGCTCTGCTTCTCTCTGCTGTGGCTAAACAAATAATCTTGTCTGCAAAGCAAGGATGTCTGAACAGAGAAGAGGAAGAGGCCTTACAGTAAAATACCTCTTGGGTCACACACCAAGCAGGTTTTTGTGACGGTAGGATGCAAAGGCACAGGTTGTCAGAGCTGGTGGATTTCCACCTGACGCTGAGCTGAGTCATTTTACCTGGAGTCTTCACCTATTGGTGGTGCCAGGGTCATCTCCTGGGTGGTTTGCATGCAATGCTGCAGGACAGCAGTGTTGAGTCATCCCATTCATTGCACCTCAGGCTGTGACCAGTCTGCTGAATTCTTTATTGGTGTGGACGCCTGTCCGATGAGTCCGTGAGTCACCATTCACAGAGAGCTGCCAGCCCCAGCTACCAGGAACATCTCATCCAAAAAGGTGGGGCCTATTTCTTGGTACAAGAGAATGATCAACTAAACCTCATTGCATATCAAATGCTGGAGGAGAGAGGAGTATAACACAAGACTGAAAGCTTCTGTTTTGTTGGCATGTGTTATAAGAAAGCATAATAATTCAGCAATATTTTAGATAATTGACATTTCTTGAAAGAAGTCACAGTAACAAAATTCCCATCCTCCTTAACACATTTCTGAGCATTCCCTTAAACCAGAACCGCAGAGACACCAGCCTGTTAATTATATTAAGATAAAGGGGAAATTTGGCAATTAAAGTCCCATTTTTTTGCATATGTCCCTGGTAGGCCTCTGATAACACTGTCTGCTGCCTGAAGGCAGCATTCCCCCACACAAGGTTTCCTGGAGACCCGCTGCTATGACTAAGCCTTCCATCACTGCCGTGTAATCACGAGCTCACACCAGGAGGCAAAACTGCTCAGACTGTGGCAGCCATTGTGACCTGAACTTTTCTCACAGAGAGTCTTAGGATGAGTTTCTCCACTGCCAAAAGCTCGGCAAAGCAGGCTTTAATGACTCTTCCAGCAGGAGCCAGTGGAATTTTTTGCCCCTTCATCGAAGGGAGGTGATTCTCAAGGACCTGTATTCATGTGTTGGCTTTGGTGGTTACTAAGGCTTGATCACTGGGACAGGAGAGGAGATAGAAAAGAGCAAAGTTGGTCATTTAATTCTGCTCACGTGCACTCCAAACTCCCTGGACACACATGAACACACAGTTAAGTATCCAGCACATGCTGATTCCACTTCTGCCAGCCCATCCCTGTCCAAGTTTAATTCTGAGACCATAAAAGTGACCCGAGTACAGCATTTAAGCACTGCTGTACTTTTGCCAGCAAAGTCCAGCCAAGCACAGAGAACAGTACGGGAGAAGAAAAGATCCCCAGTAGGGATGGGACACAGCAAAACCCCTCCCCATTTCTAGCCTTCACCATGTGTTTCCCAATAAAAGAACGCAAACTCTGAACTGAGGCAACGGAGCTTCAGTGAAATCTGAGCCAGGGCAATGCTTAAACCTCTCCACATCCCAATAACACTAAAGACTTGTTGACTGTGTAATTCTACATAAGGTTTCATGGTAAAAGCATCAGCAGCATGGTTTGTTTCACCAGCCTGGCAAAGCAAAATGCTCTTTCTTGGTTTGTTACCTCCACCCATGTGCCAACCCTCACCAACAGCTCAGAGAGGAGGGAAATGTTCCTTTCATGATTACTGCAGAGTATTCCCCAGACAAACACATTGCTTTACCTCAAACATTATTTAAGCATTTAGCTACTTGCATCCTTTGTCTGTGTGTGGAAGATTGACTTTTCCTCTGCTTGGATGAATTAAATGGTTTTTGCTCTTTCTCCTGCCCTCCAACTCCGCGCAAGCAAACAGTCGTGTTTCTGAAAAGACCATATTTTCTGTTGGTTTCACCTGAATAAATTCTGAAGTTTGAAGCTTCTTCTGCTTCCATCAAACCTGACCTAGGAGACAAGTGGCAAGTCAGGCTGAGGAGAAAGGAGGGAAAACAAGCTTAATTAAATTAACTCAGAAATATCAAGCATCATGATCAGAAGATGAGATTTATTCTTTTCTAAAGATCAGGAGACAGAGGATGGAGGAAGTAAAAGAAGAGATAAAGGCTTTTGGTATTGAACAAAGTGGCCATCAAGAGGCCCAACTAAATTTTTATTGTACCTTGATAATAACTATAAAAGGAGAGACAATTCGCCATCCCAGAATAATGAGGAAAAACACTCAATTTGAATTATCCATAAATACCCCATGCTTGGAGGCTTTGCACTTCTCAACATTTAAATGGCAGTTTAAAAATAAAATAAAGACATGAAGGAGAAAGGAAGACCTGCCCTTAGGGGAAAAAAAAAAAAAAAAAAGCAGGGAAAAAAAGATCTTTGTATCCATTCGAGTTGATGTGAGCATTTGCCCTATCAAGACCTAATTAGCAGTGGAAAAAATAAGCATTGGGGTGCCTGTGAACGGTGGTTTGTTACAAGCAGCATTTATTACAGCGAGATTTGACTCGTCTGAGAAGCACAGGGCTCACCCAGCACCTTGGTGCTGCACAGGCTGCTGCTTCCAGCAGGGTTCAGATGTCTCTGAGCCCGGGGACACTGGAGAGCCCCCACTGGCATCAGGAGCCTGGTGTGCAAAGCTTTGTACAAAAACTCCTCAAGGAGCATTCCTTGTTCACGGGCAGCCAGCCAAACAGGCAAAGCAGACAAAGGCAGCAGGAAAGGTGCTGTGATCCCCATTTCTTGTTAGAGGAGCTGAGCCATGGAGGGGTGAGTGTGTGCTCAGAGCCCGTGTGCGGTGTCAGTGGTACGACCAATGTGCCTTTCTTGCTTGCCCATACATGCCAGGAGGGTCCTGATGCCTTTGTGATTCCCAGGGTTAGCTGCACAGGCTCCCAGGATTGTGTTTGCTCAGATTTAACAGCAAGCAGCAGCCCCAAGGCCCCCACACTCCCATGATTGCCACACCACCAGTGACTGCTAGAAAGCCAGCTAAATCAAAACTGAAACACACCAGTGATATCTAAACAAATATACAGACTTTGTACTCAGAGCAGAAATGAATCCTTAAATTGATCTTCAATTCCGTCCATCTTAAAATTCTCTCTGAAAGACAGCTCTTGCCTCCTGGTGCCCTGATGGGGAGTAAAATTCTGGGATGTGCTGAGCAGAGATTTTCCAGCAGTGTCACCTATCAGTTACCCATCAGGGGATAACATTTTCCCAGTCTAAGCATCCCTTGGGGAGCATCACAGAGTGGGACAGGCTCCATTTGCAGGTTTCAGGACATTTTTTCATCACAGGTCACACACACACACACAGATCTGCATTTTATCTATGAGCTGTGATGCTGCCTCCAGAGACACTCCCTGGTACAAAGCAGCTTAAGGGCAGCTTCCAATTTAATGCATGAGAATGTCCTGCTCAACGTGCTTGAAGGAAAATCCTCTCCTCTCTCATGTAAGGACACAAGGTGCTGCTTGACCCTTGCAGGATGCCCTTCGATAAATCAGGCTCTAGCTGACACATCGTGTGGTGCAAACAGGCTCTTTAGCCATGGCTTGAAATGGGGCCAAAATCATCAGACTTAAAAGGGATGAAAAGTATTTCCTCTGTAGTAGACTTATTCATGATATATCTCCTCACAACCTTCCATTTCATTATGTTTGCACTAAGCAGCTCTCCCTCAAAAGTCTCAGCTGCAGAACCCATGCAAGGAAACAAATCTGTCCCTGGAGTCATCTGTGCTGATGCTTGCAGCTAATTCCTTCCTCTCTCATATCCCCCACGTTGTTCAAGGGACAATAAATAGCCCTTGAGATCTTAGAGGTACATTTCCCACCAGGAAAAGAAAGAGAAACCTTGCATAAAGTTCATCCCAGGATACACTAAGCAGCCCTCCTTCCACAGTCTCTAACCACATCAAAAGTTTCACATAACTGGGAATACCCAGGAGAGCTGATAGGTCTAATAATCAGTCTCACCTTTCTTGCAATTACTGGAGGAGTCAGGGGCTCTTATCAAACTCAGCTCTACCTTATCACCTCCTCACTGCCTCCCTCTTGCTTCTGACATCCTCTCCTGGAGGTGTTTCACTGTCAGCCTCTCTCAGCCAGATCCTTCACAGACCTAATAGGAGCAGACAAACAACGTCTCTGTCTGAATGATTAGCTGATAATCACAGACATTGTCTTTGCCAAGTTTTTTGAATAGAGGAGCCCAGTTCAGCCTCCCCTCACCTCAGCATCCCGCTGCCAAAGCCCACAAATCACATCAGCGTTAGGGAACGGGTGAAAAACAAAATCCAGCTCATATTGTCTGCCATCAAAAAGCTGCTAAATAATGCAAAGTAATGAAAACAATTTGGTTTGGATGATTGATTATAGGGAAATTGCTCATACCTCCAAAACGTGGCACTTCCAATCACATCTTTGTTTCATTTGTCAGCGAGGAAATTAAGTTCCTCTCCTGGCACAGGGCCTGTGCTGTCCTGTTAGCTGCCTTTGGCACACTGCATCACTTTGCAGCAGTTTCTTGCCCTTTTTGACACCTCACTTTGCCCCGCCTAAGCTGCTGTGACCCTATGGGACATGAGGTTTGGCTCCAGTTTATCAGACCACAGAGGCTCAGCTCTTCACGGAGGCAGTTCTCCCAGGTGCTCACATTAATCCCAAATGGCACTGACCCAATCAGCTTTGGAAAAGTCAAGAGGATGCCCAGCAACTGAGGATCTGCAGTTCTCTCCAAGAAGGTCTTCCCAAACTAGGAATTCCCTCCTTCACCTTAATGCAATTATGTAGTTTTAAACAGAGACTTGACCTTCAGATCTTGAAGGGAATGTCAGTAACTGCCTCCCACATGAAGAAGCAGAGGGATGAAAGAGGCACATTTGTGTCAATAAAGAGCAGAAAACAGACCCACTGGCACAAAAAATACTTCTCTTCCTCTCAGCTCCGAAAATCCAGCAACAAAAGGGATCTCCTAGTCCTGCACTGTGCTATGACAGGCAGTAGTTCTCTATATCCTTTGAATTAATTTAGCAAGCTCTATTTTAAAAACAAGTTCTGATTTTTGCCTCTAGCATTCCCATTATGAAAAGCTGTTTCAGAACATTGCTGTTCTGACAGTTCGAAACTTTCTTTCAATTTCCTGCCTAATTTATGCCTGGCCAGTTTTACACTCATGTTGTTACAGCAGTGCTGTTCTTTGGTTTAAAGAGTTCCTTCTCCTCCTGATGTTTGCTCCACAATGATATATGAACAGAGCTGTCACATAAGGCACGTTCAACCTAGTTTTACCACTAAAAGATGAAGACTTTATCTATTTATAGATGGGTTTTTTAACTCCTCGAGGAAACGTCTGTGTTTTTACATTGTGCTTAATTATAGATACATATGGCAGAAAGGCATTCTGTGGGATCATCAGAGGCAGGATCAAGTACATTTAAATAACTCAAATAATAGTTGTTTGTCAAATATACTTAAATACTAGTTGTTTGTCTAGCCCATTCCTAAAACTCACTAGGAGAGAAGATGCCACATCTTTCCTAGACAGCCTGTTTCAGTGTTTTACCCCTCTAGGGATTAGAAGGCTTTTCCTAATAAACATCTTAAATCTTCACCATGAATTCAATCACTTCCTTTTTCTTACACCAGTGACCATGGAAAATGACTCATCAGCAGCCCTTTTAAAAGTACTCCTTCTGTGAGGAAGACTGACTGCATCCCATTTCCATAGTTTCTCTCTTAAAACGAACTAATGCAGTGCCTTCAATCTTTCTCCACAGGACTTGTTTGCCTGACCTCTTATCATTCACTTGATTTGTTGTTGGGCTTTTCTTCACCCTGGGCTCTCCAAATTCCTTAATGGGTGTAGATAAAGTTCCACATCAGTTCTGGACACCCACTCTTGACTGAAGCCCTGTCAGCCCCGAGCAGGTTGTAATCATTGCCTCACGAGCCTGGCAAAGAGCACTCTTGTTAATACAATCTTGGATACAATGAGGTGTTTTGCAGCAGCCTTGCAGGGTTATTCATATTCTGCTTGTGAACCAGAGCAACCCCGGCCCTCTCCAGATGCCTCATTGTGCATTCCTTGTTTTGTGTTTGTGTATTCTGCTTTGCCTGCCCCAGAGGAGTGCTTTGCACTTGTCTTAATTTCATCTCTTTTGCTTTCAGGCAGGATCTCTCATTTGTAATGATTGTTGTAAGGGCTGAGCCTACCTCTCAGAGTCCTGTATTTACCTGGCACAATGACAGGCAGTGTTTCAGACCCCTGAACGGGGCACCCTGCCCTTCCAGCACAGCTCAGCCAGGATATGGATGCAATCTCCACAACTAGTTACATTGCTCTTCCAATATTATTATTAGTAATATTCAGTAAACTTCTCTTATTCCCTATCTTTAGAGATTATTTCCCCCAAAACAGCTCATGTACCTTCCCTTCACCTTCTAGGTAGCACGTTCTGCACAACATCCATCACTGTCACATGATTTGAACTTTCAGATCTCTTCTCCCATCCCCTGAACCTTCCCACCTGCCACACGACACCCTCTGTTATTCCATGGCCCTACTCACCCTTGCCAGCACCCTAAATCAGTCACAGCCTTGAGGTGGGAGCTTCACTTTCCCCAGAGCAGCTGTGTGACACTTTTCAAAGCTGGAATACACCAGTGCACACTTGAGCTCAGGTTTCCTCTAAGGACAGATTAAATCAGGGGTCAGAGAACAAACTTACATTCTAGTGATTGTGTCCTCACAGCATAAGGTACTCTTCTGCTCTGCTTCCTAGGAGCCTTCAGTGCTTTTTTGCACCTGAGTGTCCTTCCTACATCCAGCAAGGCTGGTCAGGGCATTTAAAAGCTCTCAGGAGGGCCCCTGGCTACACTGCCCTGGGCTGAGAATGTTCCATAATAAGGTCTCAAAAAACGTCTCTGTAACAGAGAGCACTCCAAGAGAAAGAGCCCTAGAGCCCAGCCAGTGCCTTGTCACAGAAAAAAACCCCTCTGCATGATCACAGGAAAAAAAAAACCTTCTGCATGATCCCAGTGGCCAGGGAAGAAGTAAAGTAAGTGCTCTCACCACCCACCCACTTTTGTTTGCTTTGACACAAACCCATATCTCCCCTCCCTGCCACTTCCCAGCTCAATTCTGAGGAGAGACAGAGGCCTTTAAAGCTGGTAAGTTGTGAAGAGCAAAACTTGTAAAATACCATCTCTCCAAAGGACATGGCACTGTCCTGGCATGATTTCACCTGAGGATTTTCAAGTGCATCACAGAACTCTTATCTCTCATGGCACTGCACTGAGGGACAATCCAGTCTGTGTTTGAGGCATGGAGAGGCTGCCCCACTTGGGACATTTATTCTGGAGGCATGAGCCCAGCAGAAAGCTGCTGAGGGCCCAGCTTACAAGACCCTTACTCAGAACCAGAACTAGTGTGACAGCAGGTTTAGGATGAACATAATACAAATTGGGACTAGGACTGCTAGATCTCTTGGGAATAGCTGCTCAGGAATTGGGGGAGATAGAAGCTGGGTAAGTGCTTCATTGCACCTCTTGGAGAGCTCTTCTCCACTCAATGAGTGGAGGACAATGAGAGTCCTTCCCTGGAGGCTGTCAGAGACTTACCAATGAAATGACAAAACAAAACCCAAAACCCTAGTGCAGCTGGGTGCTGGTGTGGCTGTAATAAGGGAGAGTGAGCAGTGTATCAGCAGGGGCACTGGGCTAAATGGAGCAAAATGAAATCAAAGTAAAGCTGCTGCTCCTCATAAGAGTGATCCTTCAGGATTTGGCTGGAAAGCTGTTCCAAACCACTGCCATGGACAGAATGCTGATTCCAAGCCCAACTCTCACCCACTGACATTTTGCAAGTGGCATTTTCTCGTGCTTGCTGAAGCATGGAGCAAACCTTCCCCCTTTCCCTGCTGCTGCTCTCACGTCTGCTCCCCATTCACGCCAACGTAGGGCAGGATCTTTCCTGCTTGCCAGAGGTGTGAAGCCAATGTAAATTACTTTCCTTTCTGCATTGAGGGAAAGTCGTATTATCAACCTGTCAGATCCAGACAGTTGCCAAGATGCTTTATAAGAAGAATTAAATCAGGCTCAATCTCAACAGATGGATTCTTGCCCCTCTTTGGGGGCCCCATGCAGGGCTCTGGCCTTTGCCAGCAGCAGCAATGCACATCAGCAGTGTTTTTTATTTTTTCTCTCTCAGATGAGCTTTATCAGTCAAAGCCAAGCATGTGTGGGAGACTGCAGCAGCATAAAACAGTCCACTATCATCAAAGAGTAGGTCATAAGAAAATTGTTTCCCAGGCTTTTAGCCAGGGACATATCACAATGAGCTGACAGAGGAATTACTTGGTTTCATCCTTGAAATGCAGCCCTCATCATTATTAGAAATTGATGGTCAGTAAGGACCACCACAGCCCCCAAAGCAGTGGCATGCCAGAAGGGGAGACTGTACCCCTCACAGATAAAATAAATGAAGTGGGAATTTTGCAAAACAGAATGGGATTATCTGTTTATGATCCAGCCAAGACAGAACACAGCCTCTCTCTGGCTTGGAAAGTTCCCTCCATGGATCGTGAACTCTGGGTCACAGTGGAAATGGCAGTGCTGGCACTGCTGTGGCAGTGGCCAGGTAAGTTATAGCTTGGTCTGGGGGAGGCTCATTGTCACAGTTGAGTTTTCCAGCACTGAGTATCAGTATTTCTCTTGTGTCCTGAGGCTTGATAAGTTCCCAAGTCTATGGGGACTTAACTCTACAGTTCTGAGGATGACATTCAAATCCATGTGAAATTCAGCAGCCCCCAGGCTCCATAAGCTACATGCATTTTGTCTTTCTCCATAGAGGTGGAAAAATATATTTAAAAGCCCACAAATACAATTAATAGCTCCTCAGATCCCTTCTCATTTGCTCTTCCATTTTCCAAGCCTCTACAATCGGATGTACCACAAACTGGCTGTGTAGGAGTGATTTAATACCATGACAAAGTGTTGTCTCTGTGAGGCTGGAGTCCTCCAGACTTGGCATCCCTGGATGACATGGATGCATGGTGAGGCCATGACTTCAGACCAGAAAATCCACTTTGTGCCACCATTCCTCCTTTCTCTTCTTCTGCAATCACCCCTGGTCACCTCTGCATTTCCTCTTCCTGAGAGGGAACAGCCTTCTTGTCTCCTCAGTGTGAAAACCTTTGAGACAAGAGAAGTTGCAGAAACAAAAATAATACAGACATAAAAATTTTCTCTTTAAAAACACTCAAATGACCATTTAGACCCAACTTTTATGGTGGGAAAGGAAAGCTTTTATTTGAATAACTTATGCTCACTGCCTTTGCCGGTTGCTTCTCCATGGGGGAAGGTTTTGTTAAACTCAGAAGTGATGAAGGCAGTGGAAATTAGAAGGTAGCCAGAGTCTTTCCTTCTCTCATCCTTCCCATCCCTTTCCTACCGTCCACAAACTGGGATATGGCCATGCATTGTCCCAGCTGCATTAAGCAGCTCTGGTGACAGTCACAGGCACTCACACTCCCAAACGTGCTCCTGGGCCACGCTGTTGAATTGTCTCATGCAGAACTGACACATTTTAAGATCTAATTATGATGACAAAGCTCTAAACAGTGTGGAGCAGACTCTCAGCCTTTGCTCATCAGTACCCAACTGCTCCCACTGATTCCTGCTCTTGGAGCAGCAGTTTGTTAGCTGCAGGAACCGTCTGTTGTTTTCAGCCTGGGAACTAACAAACTCTAAGATGTTCAGCCCAGGATTTGATTTCTGCCTGACGGAAGCTCAGATTTGATGCCCAGACCAGAGTCCGTGACATTCTGGGTATTTGGGTTCCAGTCTCTCGTGAGCCAGTCAGTTCATGGCCTGGAAGGTTACAATTCTGCCAGGGATCAGTGGCTTTTCAAATGGGATCAGGTAACTGTATGCAGTCAAAAACAACTCCACATTCCTTTCTTTTGCTTTATACATAAATAGCCACTGTTCCATAAACCCTGCTGCCAGGAAGGCTGCAGCAGTGCTCTCAGAAGGAAGTATACTCAGTTTGTCCTTTAGCAGGGGTGCCAAGGCATCTTGGATTCCTCCAGAGCTGGCAGGATTAAGATGGTCTTGAAAAAGCAACAGTTCATCTACAGCATTTATAGGCCAAGTTTAATAGGAAGTGTCCCCTTGCCAGGGTGTTCTAAGGAGTCTGCAAGACATCAGCCTCCATCCAGGCTGGCTGGAAGCTTCTCCAAAATCAGCCTACACACCTTGGCAGAATGGCCTGTCACTAATCCCTAGGAAACAACCACCTTTGAGAGCTAAAAAATAGAAGCTATTTTTAAAACCAGCAAATTTATAACCCCTAGATCCCTGCTTATTAAAACAATTAAGTCTCTACCTTACAGCTGCCCTCAAACTAGCTTTTCCTTTTCATTTACCTGTTTCCACACACCTCAGTTGTGTCACAGACTGCCACATCCAGACAGTGCCTGCAATTCAAGTGAGCTGTGAACCTTCTGAAGCCACTGAGGAAGAAACACAAAGGTTGTGTGCAGACACTTTGTGCCATCGGTTTGTTGCTCACAGATGAGCAGCCCCAGCTGGAACAAAAGCATTCAGCATAACCAAGCACCAAGGAATAAATTGTTGGGTATTTCAGCACTCAGCACTTCACATTCATGTCTCTCCCCCTTGTTAAATCTTTTTCCCATGGTCATGGGCAGCACTGAGGTCTCTGTAACAGCTCTTAACACAACAGAATTTCATGCACTGAAACTCTGGAGAGGAAAGGCACAAATAAAACATAAAATTGTTCTCATGACAACATACTAGCACTGCACATACTAACGCTTTTTTTTTGTTTTTTTCTTTACAGAAATCTTGTCCATTAAGAGCTTTTCATTCTTTTACCAGAAGCATTCCTGGTTTTAGAAGCGTGGGATTAATTTACTTGCTCTACTGCTTTCAGTTTAGCTTTTGTAGTATGGAAAAGGAATGGGACCTAAAAGTCAAGGATGTTTCCACTGAAATCAATGTGTTTGTCCCAGTGAGAAAACACCTTGGATCAACTCACAACCATTCATCACAAAAAGAACAGTTTGGTGAGAAGCATTTCCATTGGGGTCATGCCAGTTTTCCCTTCAATGAAAAGATGCCTGTGATTTCATGAGAATCTAGATCTGGTCTGCAACAAAAAGCTCTTCCCATCCAGCTGCAGGA
The DNA here is from genome assembly GCF_009819655.1 of Sylvia atricapilla. Classification (NCBI taxonomy): domain Eukaryota; kingdom Metazoa; phylum Chordata; class Aves; order Passeriformes; family Sylviidae; genus Sylvia; species Sylvia atricapilla. Next base: position 7,313,015 of record NC_089152.1, on the reverse strand, counting down.
ACACAAGTCAAATCTTTGGGACTTTATAATTTCATTGCCAAGTGTCACTTTACCTATTATCCATCTTCACTTACCTTGTGGTGCTTTGAGGCCCCCCAGCCCCCAAGATGTCAGGTAGAACATCCTTATACTTGGCTGACATTTCTGAATTTGATTGGATATTAAAGGCCAGGGGAAAGAAAAAAAAGAAAAAAAGAAAAAAAAAAAAAAGGAGGAAAATAATTTCTTATTTGAAATTCAGCCCTGGTACAATTACAGCCTGGGGTAAAAGCTCAGGTTGGTTTTATTTTATCTCAATGGCTTATTTCTTCTTTCAGCTGCCCTCCTGTCCTTGCACTTGTTCTATAGATATATAGGAATCAAGAAGGCCTTGAATCTGTAGTCCCTCATTAAACAAGACTCAGAGGTCTTTTAGACCAAACACAGATGTCTCTTTATTTAAAGGCATCCATGTACAGTGGGGCCCAGTGACTTCAATCACACCATAACACTACAATAAAGATCATGAATTAAAGAATAATTTTGAACCTGCCCTCGATTCCCTATGATAGAAAAGCAAGAGTTTAAAAAGGTGAAGAAACACAGTGCACTCTGTTGCTATCATCAGACAATCCTTCTAGCTCAGCAGTCTTGGGTTTTATCACACACACACAGAGCTCACAAGATAGCAATCCATTAAACATTTTTGCTAGAGCATTTAGTCAGAATGGGAACATCTGGAGTTGTGATTCAATTGTCCAGAACTCACTGCCTGATAATTAATATTCCTTCAAATGGCTCCTCTATCAAGGTGTCCCTCTAATTTCCAGCCATTTTCCTGAGGTTGGGAAACACTGCTGAGCTATTGCTCATCCCCCAGCCCAAGACTTGTATAGGAACATGAGATGAGGTGGAGGACTTATGTTTCAGTGTTGCCTCAGGCACATCCGCCAGACTAGGCATGAAAAATGTCACCTCACTCCAACAGCAACAAGAAAGAAAACACTTGAGGAAATGTTCCAGGAAATAAATTTGTATTGCCTCAATGGGACAAGCACAAGGAGGATGGATTCACCATCACCAGACCTCACCTCCAGCTCCAATATCTGTATTTTATAACTTTAAAGGGCCTCATCCTTCAGTGGCCTTTGGACCATGCTCTGGTGTAACTCAGGGATGCAGCTTTTGCCATCACCAGGCAGACCAAGCTCTGTGTCTCTGTCTATCTTACATGTGCAAATTCAGCCTTTCCAGGCATAAACTGACATAATTGTTCCACACTTGGATGGTGGTTTCTGCTCCTTAATTCAGCCCTAAAAGCCTGTCCAATTGAATTATTAGCATTTCACTCTCCTATCAAGCTCTGGGCAGCCAGGGAATCCTTCAGCTGTCTGAAAAATGTCTTATTTCTATGAAATTTTGCTTTCTAGTTGCAGGGAAACAAACTAACTAGATTGGAGAGAATGCATAGACCTTACATCAAACAGGAATGTGCTCATAAATATTGATGGATCATATGCTAAGTACTGGTAATGAGCAGCTGGATATCTTTACCTAAGAAACTCTTGGTACTTCTCAGCTTTACCTGAGTTAGTTTGCTATTTTTTTGCCTTAATTTTGCCTCAAACTATCTCTGCCTGGCAGGTCTGCATGCTGGTTTAAAGCCCAGTCCTATCTTCACAAATCTGTCTGAGGGCATCTTCTTTGATGTCTTCATCGGGCTCTGCCCCAGAGAAGGGTAAGAAAAATCAAAATGCCTACACAGTCTGCAAGTCCAGCTCTGTCTATTTGGTTTCAAGTGCGTTTCCAATCTCTTTAAGCTTCCAACAGGGAGAAAGGGATCTTACTCTATGCAATCTCATTCACACCTCTTCTCCTACTGCTGTGGAGGCATGATGTTGACTTTTCAGCAAACAGAGCCTCATTCCTCAGGGTGTCTGCACTGCTTGCTTAGCTGAGCCCCATCAAATTATGCTCAAATCACACTAAGACAAGAGAAAAATCAGAATATGCCCCTTTCATACCTGGCTTTTGTATTTATTTGGCTCTAATAGAATTTATCATCCAGAGGAATTTCAGTTTTTACAGAGCTGTTTCTTTTTCCCCTCTGTGATTTGGGTCAAATCCTATCACCAAGCTCTGCTGACTTTGTTGCATTGCTGTCCCCAGCCTGGTAGAGACGTGACAAGCAAACATTGCTGAGCTGTGCTCCAAATCCAAGCCAAGAACACCAAAAGGACTGTAGAAAAGAGCTGAGGCATCCCAGCCCAGCTCCAAGGAAGCTGATGATGCAGGCACAGAGCAAGTAACACTCAACCCCTACAATCCACATTTCCAGACACTGACACAGAGACTCTTCTGGATGTCCTGCTCTCCCTTTGAGAGAGGTGCTGGAGCCATCCGTTTCTAAATCAGAGCAGACATTGGGCCAGAAAGAAATAGAGGATGGCAACAGAAGGTCAAATGGACAGGGGAGGTAAAATCGCACGGAAATAAAGAGAAACGAGGCTTTTTATTGGGTCTATTCTGATGATGCACAGGTAGGAACATAACAAGAGCTGCTCTGACATGTAATTCAGGCTGACTGCTGTTTAGAAATGGCTGTGCTTCTCCAACAAGAAAGCCCGCTGTCCTCATTTCTGGCTGTGGAAAAGAAAGTGGCCAGGGCACATCACCTACATGGGCCAAGAGGTTGGAACTTTGAAACAAAAGGAGGAACAGCTCAGGTCACCTCAGAGGACACATTTGTAGCACATTTCACTGTGATCTTCTACCCCCCCCTACTTTATTCAAAGAAACTACGGTTTTAAATAAGCATCTTCAGCGTGGAAAATGAATCCCCAAGGATACATCAGAGAGCAAATGGGAAGGAAACTGTTCTTTGCAGTAAGGACACCACCTTCACTTTCACCTCAGCTCATTCCCATTTCTCCTTTCTCCCCAAAGTCTTTTTTGTAGCCCTGCACGGGTACCCTCAGCCTCTGTCACATCAACCACTGGCTCCCAGTGGGTCTCTCTGCTCCCTGAGGTTCCCCAGCTCAGGAAACCCTGTGAGAACATTCCTCCATGGATTATGCTGGCACCAGAGCTGCACCCCTTGGCAGCTGCGGGCTGGTGTGGGTTACAGCGCCTTTAAAGCTCCCCTGGCATTTAAACCCATTTGAAAACTCCCCGGAGCCTTTAAATGACTCATGCAATCTGTGGAGAATGCACACCTTGGAGCATATGGCCCATGTGCTGACTAACACCGTGGATAATGTCAGTAATGATGCTCCACCGTGCACACGAGCTGGGCTGCAGCTCCACTGAGGAGATCAGTGCAGGCCTGGGTTGTGTTTTTAATGAAGAACATAAAAATAAAGACATTACGGGTTTCTGTTTTCAAACAAGCTTGCAACTGTGCCACCTGGAAGTCAAGGAGATGTGGGAGGACAAAACCTAAGCCATTAGGTTATAAAAACTTCAGGAGAAAGCCAGATAGCATTGATAACACAGGTCTCTGTTCTTCAAGGTGATGCTTCTCAGGATGTCCTCCAATCTATGGGAATGCTCAGGGTTTATTTCTCTGAATTGCTACTCTAATGAGTTTCCTGCTCTTGGAGTGGGCTCAACAAATTGCCTCTTGGTAGGGAATAACAAGTCCTGAAGGAAAACCTATAACTGCACCTAATACCTCAGCCCTGTGAGACTGTATTTATTTTCTGTATCAGTTCTGGAGCTGAGACTCACAGGCTTCCTGCTCTTACAACTCACAACGGAGCAGATTTGCATCTCACATGAGGGATACCCGAGCTGTGGGTTGATTTAGTAGCTGGAATTTTGTGGTGTGTAGTGAAGAGAGACTCAGGGAAGATACTTGGCAAAGTAAACTGCACAAACCAGCCAAGAGATAGTCTTCTCCCTTTCACAGCCTCTAATGAACCCTTTGCTTCTTATCAGAACAGCAAGGGAACAGACATCCCTCCAGCACATAACCAGCCCCTCTCTGAGGATCAGGAGATGAAACCATCAGCAATGAGTTACAAACATGGAGTATTTCTGAACTCATTTGTCTGCTGATAGCATTCAGGCCTTATTCCAACCTGTAAATGGGATGTGCTTCACTAGTTTTAAATCACTCAGCAGGTGATAAGTGGTTAACGCCTGGAGCCCTGAGGTGCCTTCAAAACATAATTGCTTATTAAAATAAAACAATAATTAAGTGGAAGACACAGAACCTCATGACTTCTGAAAACTGGATCATTTTTTATAATGAGTCACTGAGGCTGGGAGGAGACAAGGGAGAAGGGCTAAGCCAGAGACCTGAGGGCACACACTGCTCTGGCAGCTGAGAAAGGGAAGGAGTGAGAGGGCTTGAAAACACCACGGAAAGGTGTTCATGGAAAGGATGCTCCAGATGCCAGCACAGCAAATACACAGCGGCATTTGATGAGAGGGGAAGGACATTCAGATTTGTGTTGGGGGCAGAAAAACTTGGTGCTCAAAAGGTCTGAAATCAAGAAAACTGTGGCTCATTTTCAAGCTGTTGGAGGAAAATGAAGGAGTTTGCTTGGTGACAACTCCTGCCTTGTCATGTGGCAATGGCCTTTATGATATGGATGGGTCACAGCTTCTCAGTTCCCTTCAGGCTCCAATTAAACTCTCTCAGTAACCATCTCCTAGATCAGGCTCTGCAGGAGTCAGAAGATAAAACAAATTTCTCACCTTCTTAGCACTGTCCATCAGTGATTGATCATGTCTGTGTGGAGATCCATAGGCCAGAAACTCAAACGTCACATCTCTCACAGGGTTTTTGACATCTGGGGTGCAGGAGATAGTTTATATTCTTGCATTCCCCCTTCCTTCTCTTCTTGCAAGCACAGAGACCAGAATTCTCCATCTCTTTCAGACAATGTCTGACAAACATTGCCCACCCCAAGAGCTTTGATTAGTCAGAGTAAAAACCACTGCATTAACTGTTCAATAAATAAATACCTGATTGTTTTCATCTTCTTCACGCCACAGTATGAGCTGCATAGTTTTAATCATGCCTTTGGGCTTAATCCTGATTATTTTATTGCAAACTGCAAGAACATGTCATTACTTACAGTGCCATTCTAGGCTTTAGTCAGTCCTTCAGGTCAGCAGGTGTTGAGGGAATCATCATGTGGTACCAGCTCTCTGTGCCCTTGCTTCTCAAACGATGGCAAACTCCTGCAAGCCCTGAGCTGAGAATTAACGAAAAAGGATCTGTGTAGTAATTTAAGTCCTAAATTTTCAACTCTTCCAGCTTTGCATGCTCTTTGCAGATATAATCCCACAGAAGAGAAGTGGGGATAGACAAAGAGCTGCCATATAACCCTCCAAACATGTAACTTGTTGTACAAAGTCACCAAGTAACAGGGAGTTGGTGACACATGCAGGCGGCTGTCCCTACACCAGGCAGAGTATCAGGCTCTCAGTCTGTAGTGTAGCAGCCTGAAAATATTTTATCTTGATTCAGCTCCAGGTGCCACATAACAAAACCACGCCGTGTTAATTGGCCCCTCATTAACAAGCTCAGCAGAGAGTCAAGGCTGGAACTGAGAATGGAGAAGTTGTCTCCAGAGTGAACTTACCCTCTCCTTGCGGGCCAGGGTGAAGAGAAAACCAGACTCCACTGTCTGCCCTCCAGCTGTCCCCAGAGCTCCCCATACTGGCAGGAGATGCCAGACAATTTTGGCTTCTAAACATTTCCACATTAAAAATGACTGCCAGCACTTCAAGTGATCTCCGGCCTCGGCAAGCAGGAAGGAGGCAGCACGCAGCTATTTTTAACCTGGGCTCATTTCTTAGGGAAGAAATCATTCATAACCTGTGTGCATGCAGTGCATCAAGGCAGGCTGGGCTGCAAGCACTCCTTAATGGAGCTGCTCTCTCTGCACTGGGCAGTGAGGGCCCTTTGCTCTGTCCTACAAGGGATCACAGGGAAATACTGAAGGGATGAGTTTACCTGTTCTGTGCCCACCTCTGATGCCTTGGAAGGCTGACCTGAAACAGAGACTGGACAGAGCTAGAGAATAAATTAGGTATTTACTGAAAGGTCTCCAGGATCCACCTTGGGCAGGAGAGGAGCCTGACCAAGGCTGCACCCAGGCTGGACTAAGAATGGTCACAAAATGCCTGGCTGGTCACGAGATCCTATGTTTTTATGAGTTTCAGTCCATTTGCATATTGGGGTTTAATTGTCCAATAACAGCTTCAGGTTGCAAGGTCTCATCCTTCTTGTTTTCTCTCTTCAGCCCACTGTTTATGCTGTAGGGCTGAAAGTTGTCCTTTGTCTCCAGCAGGGAAAGGATTTGTTTGGTCTCCCTACTCTGTGAAGGGAGCTCACTAACACTTAATATGAGGCTCAGAACTGCATCCTTAGGCAGCACAGAATGTGAAAATATGAAAGCCAAAGCATAGGACATCACCTCTGCAGTGGTAGGAGAGGAAGTAGGGGCTCCAAGCCACATCACAATTTTGTCATTAGCTGTCCATCTCTCATTCCATCCTTGCTCCTGCTCAGAGCCCATCATTGTGACATTCTTGGAACTCCTGCTCCTGCTCCCTGCAGCCAAACCATGTGCACACACAGTCCTGCTCATTTCTGGGAGGTTCTCCTCTGAAACACAGCTAGCTTAGCCTAAGGCAATTCAGGGATCTCTCCACTCTTCTCTGTGTGGGGAAAGTGCAGGTTTCCTGAACTTGACATCGTTTTCCTGCTGACCTGCCACTTCTCCTAACACTTACATCCTTTGCCATAATCAGTGGTCAAATGCTTCTGGCCCAGCAAGGCACAGATCACTTTGAACTGCAGTTCTGGTAATTGGGTTTGGCAGGCAATATTTGGCCCTAAGACCTTTCTCATCTCTTCGATTTCACTTTTATATGCTCAAGGATTTAATCTCTGAAGGTAAAAAAAGACTATTACAATCTTCTAATCTGTCATCTCACTTAGCTCTGGGTGTAAAAATTCACCTGGTGGTCCTATACTCAGCTCAGGAACTTTTAGTTGAGCTGGAATACCACTTTCAGAAAAGTGATCTAAACTTGATATATTGGATTTAAGTAACAGAGAGCTTGCCTCATACCTTAGGCAACTGTTCCAGGGGTTCATCATCCCATTGTTAAAAACATCCAGCTCATTTCACAATTGGAAATCAATGCGAGACAAACAGAGACATTGGATCTTGTTGCATCACTTTCTCCACTAGTCTAAAAAGCCTCTAACACTCAGTAAGTGTTGCTGTGGTTTTTCCTCCCTCAAACCGTGAACAAGTTGCTCCTAGAATCTGCAGTGTGCCAGCTTCAGAGCAGAGTACACAAAACAAATACTCGGCAGCTTTAAAATACGCTGGTTCATCATCAGTCTCAGCCTGAGAAGGTTTGGCTTTTCAGTGTTTTTCTGCTTGGAGAGCCCCACTCCTATGCTTGTCCCTAAGATCAGAGGGCTTCTTTCACACCCTCACGTCTCAGCCAACTCAGAGGTGCTACATTCCCCTCACCTCCTCCTAAAACCCCTCTTGCTCATATAAAACATGAAGGCCAGGTTAACAAATGTGCTTTTAAGTTGTATGAGCTTAACCCTCCTGCTGAGTTTCAGGCTCCAAAAAGCTTGCAGCACCATTATAAAAACATACGGTTCAGTTTAGCTGCTTAAAATTAGACTGTGAATCTCCAGATCCCTTGGGATGGGTGCATGCTTTGGGGAGAAGAGGGAAAAAAAGAAAGAGACAAAGCTCAGAAGTCAGCCAAAATACTCAGGCTCTGAGCTTAGCTCACAAACAACTGCAGACCAAGTTTTCAATCTGCTGCCTAAGGACTCCTGGGATCCACAGACCACTTCTAAGGGCTCTCAACAGGTAGTTATGAGAGCAAGAAAACCATAAATTCTTGCAAGAAAATTCATCATGCTACTCAAAAACTTTTGGGGCCCATATAGCAAGTGAGGATGAAAGCTATTGATTACAGGATGAGGGTGTAACAAGCTGAAGAGGAGCTTGAGCTTCTTTTCTTCCATGACAAAGAGCATCACACCTCAGTTAAGAAGGCACAGACACTCCAGCTATCCCCAGAAAGCAATTGCAAAACTAAATGTGTCTCATCAGAATGCAGCTTTTGCTAGTTGCTCACACCAGACCTGCAGTCCTCACATGTAACTCCCTCCAGAAACAGCACAAAAGAGAAAGAAAAACATCATGGGAAATACAGAAGTTATTTGAAGGGGATCAAAGCCAGCAACACATCTTACAGTTAAAGTCTGAGGGGAAATCTACCCCAAAACCCAAACGAAAACCCCTCTGTTTATCCCAGCAACTCTAAAACACAGATCCTCCTGCACTGCCCTTTTCAGTGAGCAGAGGGAACTGAGGAGAGGGATGAAATGGTCCCAGCAGCTGGGCCACTTTGCTGGTCTGCAAATCCCTGCCCTCAGCTGAGAAGTTGTGTGTCCTCTCCTAGGCAGCTGCCCCTTCTCCCCAAATTTATTCTATAAGCTCTTTGCTTCAGTGACCAGAAATACAGCACATGTTGAACGTGCTGTTGTGTGGAAGGAGAGAGTACAGGTCAGAGGGATTAATAAGAATATAGATAAGTGGTGCACCAAAACAATCATAATATCATAATACCATAACAATCATAAATTGAGCTGTATCATAAGGTCTTAAAATTTCTCTCTCCAGACAATGTAGTGTGTGCACACTTCCATCCTTCCCGTGGCTGTGAGTCCCACACTGCCAGAGCCTGAGACCTCTTTTCCTGAAAAGAAATATGAGACAAGTCTTTTTTTTTTTTTTTTTTTTTTTTTTTTTTTTTTTTTTTTTTTTTAGAAACAGGACAGAACAATCTTCCTTTGAATCCTTAAAAGCACGACTTCTGTGATCCCCCCATCTGCTTTCCCACAGGATGGCACATATTTCCAAAACACCCCTTGGAGGAAGGGGAGAAAACTGCTGTGAAGAAATCCAAAGTAATGGGAAGATCCTAGGGAAGCTGTTGTAATGTATAATCAGCCCATTTAATACAGAACACTAATGCACAGCTGCTGAGAAAACTTTTGCTCCTGCAACAGCAAAAAAAAGCCTCTGAGTTCAGCTTGGTGCCTACATTATTCTACAAAGAAACTGTCTAATTGCAGAGACTTTTGTAGCCTTCAGTGTTAACCTCTTTCCCTCACAGCCAGCCAAGCCACAGAACTGTCTTGATTAGAAAGCCTTGAGCAAGAGGACCAACAGAAAATGGATTAATAAATCCAACATGAAAAGTCTGTTACTGTTGGTCCTAGATTTGTATCGAGAATAATCTGTTTTTTCCCCTCAGCAGAGTATACTTGGCCAATGACACAGAGCACCACTCACCTTAAGACTGTTTCAAGCTCCCTTTTCAATCTAATTTTTCTGTCTCTGTCATGAAATCTCAGGCTCATTGGGGGCTGAACCTGTAAATTCCCTTGACCAGTGTGTTTCTGTGGTTTTGAGCATCTCAATGCCTTGTGTTCTCAGATTAGAAGGACCTTGATCCTGCAGGTGAAACATGAGAAACTTGAAGGAGGGTCGAGGACAAGGCAGAGGAGAGAGAACAGAGCCCAAGAAGGCACTGGAGCACTTGGGCAGAGCACACACAGCAGAGCCCAGAGCTTTAAGGCACCATTTAATCCTTCCATGCAGGGCACTGGATGGTGGTTCAGACAGTTCTCAGGCTGCAATGGAAACTATCAGTAAAGCAGCCCAGGGTCTCTGGACAAGCCTTATGGCTTGCAAAGTAACTTGGAGAGATGGCTAAGGAGAGCTGTGAGCAGGGCTTGCTCCTTGTTTCTAAAGCATCATCACCACAAGCTGAAATAAAGTGACTTGTGGCTCAGGAGGTACCTGCAAACCTGAGGTTTTGAGCAAATGGCCCCCAGCTGACAGCCAGATCCCAGAGTGAAAAGCAATGAGAGCTGTCGTTTCAATTCTTGGGCATCTACATGAGAGCTTCAGTTCTCAGGGCTTTCACTTTGCTAAGCCTGCACCTCTGAACACGGCGTCTGAAACAGCCCCCAGCACCTGCTCGTAACTTCCACAACCTGCCTGGCACACCCCCAGCCAGAAAGCCTCGCTGCTTCTCCTGAAATCTGGCTCAGAAATCACAAATCCCAGCTCCAGGCCAAGTGAACACTTTGTGAACCGTTCTGTGAGGCTGGCCTGAGTTCAGTGTGCAGATGATGTGTTTTCTGTGGGAAGATCCTGAGCCAGACTCATCCACACAAAGTGCAGGCTGGTTGAAGGTAAAGCTGAAGCAGCTTGTCTGTACCCAAAGGCAGGAGAAGTTTGGGATTGCTCAGGAAGATGCTGTCACTGGTTGTTGACAATCATTAAAGGCAATCACCTCTACATGGAAGGTAGAGCTTGAAATTTTAGTTACAAGCATAGTAAATAAACTTAAAGCATTAAATAATCTTATGTGCTTCAAGTAGTATTGTAAACCAGTCTTACAAGAAATCCCAAGTTTCCTAGTAACCTCCCATAAGCCTCTGCAAGAGAACAAAAATGCAGAGAGTGCTGAGATTGTTAATCAGAAAAGGACAAACAACTATGTCTGACCAGGCACCAGTCTGTCCACAAAGCCTTTGCCAATTAAAAGCAAGATGGTTGTGTTAAGGATAAAGCAAAGGTTCCCACGGTGTTTGATCTTGTCTAATTAGCAATTGCTAAGAAGCAGTGGGAATTTTGATCTGGAGGAGTTTGGAAAACGGTATGCTAACAAAACCACGTTAGAAATGGAATTTATTCCAAGAGATCATGCAACAGAAAGACTTAACTACATTAATAGTTCAGTTTGGAAGAGCCTAACTCTTCCCTGCTGGAATTAGGTATCAACCCACGGAACATATTCAGCTGCACTGAGACAGTTAAAGTGTGTCGCTTTAAAATGAGAAGAATTTAAATCATAAATCTACTGAACCATTCCCAGTGTCTGTTTGTGGTCTCATGCTTGGATTAAGGTCACCAGAACAGTTTTGACTTTTTTTTTTTTTTCTGAAGCTTCCCCCTCTAACCTACCCAGCCCCTTGGCTAATTCAGTCCCTGCTCAGTACTGTGGGGGTCTTTTTGATCCCTGCCTGTAACAGCCAGTGATCAAAAGATTTTTATTTGTTGTTACTTTTACTTTTATTTGATTTGTTTGCCTGTGGTTGAATATTTACTTTGTGCTTGCGATCCCAGCTCTCAGCTTGATCCCTCAGAGTCTGCAATCCTTTCCTGCACTCCAGTATTAGCCCAGCCTGGGACTAATTGTCCTCCAAGGTCTGGACTGGCTGCAGGCAGTTTGCTGTGGCCATAGGTGATTGTGCCACTGCAAGGCTTACACTTGCAGTTATTTTCCTAGCTACAAGAGGGTGACATTGTCACACACAGCTCAGCATTAATGACACCTAGCCAGAAGAAGACATGTCCCCAGCTCAATTTTCTCATGGTACTTGGAAGTTTCAGAAGGAAGGCTCTCTGTTGCACCAGTGCTTCTAAAATTCACCTCCTTCTTTACCACTGTGGCAATAGTTTTATTCCAAATTCCAGTAACTTGTGGGATCATTCAATTTGTTAGTTTTCCTTTTGAAATACAGCTACTTCCACAAACTAAGTATGTTATGCCTGGGCACTTTTCTCTTATTTCTGGCAGCAGCTATCAATTTTGTCCTGATAGATTTTTGGCTCCACTGTACAACAACAACAAAAAAAAAGTCAAGAGAAAAATATCTTTAATTCTTCTATGAATCAAAACATTCTCATTTGGATGTCACAGCAAAAGCCCCAACACCAGAAGAACAAGGATCATTTTACAGATAATGGTAGGTGAAGAAGCTGAAAATAGGATTTTGTGGAACCACTTTAGAAAGGATATGAAATCTCCATGGGGAATTTATTAAAGCAACAATGCAGCTATTCTGTAGCTTTTTGAGGCAAACAGAGGATCAGGTCTTCAGTCTCCTTCAAGCTTGTTTCCTCACTTGAAATTGTACTTGTTATCCACAAAACTGGCTGCAATTACTGTGCCAGAACAGGTTGGGCTGTGACTGACTAGATCTTTGTACACTCACCCTTAGGAAAACTAGATGCTAATGCAGACTGATTCATTCTGCACATGAAAATTGGAGTTTTCTATCAAAAATTGTGATTCTTACTGCCTCTCCCAGTAAGTTTGTCAGACTGGAGTGTGAAGTGAGGATCAAAAAAAGGATAATCTATGGCTGCTTCTTCTTTCTTCTATAGTGTCTTTCTTGTACTTCAATCTGGACATAAGAAAATGTTTCTGCTCTGTAATTCGTGACAACTTTTAGTTACGTCTGTGGCAATTATCTGAGTTTGATTTCTCCTCCATTCCTTTCTTTGGTCCTTTTCTTTTGTCTTTATCTTCTCTTTCTTTTGCCATGTATCACCTGTTTCCTCCTTTCTGTGCCTGTTCCCTGGACTGGAAATGGCACAGGTGAAGCAGAGAGCATCAGTGTCCCCGCCAAGACACCCTGAGCCACCCAGCCCTGCTCAGCCTGTCTCTGACTCCCGTCCAGCCAAGTCCCACCCTTCCCCTTATAACCCTCTCACACATGTAAGGCAGCAAGCCTCTAGGTGTGCTGTTGGGATGCCCTTTCTCAGAACTAACTATTATATATTTTCTTGCTGGGGTTGAAACCCTTGTTCAAATCCACTACAGTTTTCCAATTTTACAAAAATAGCTATTATTACTTTCTCCCAGTAGCACACAATTTATCTTTGAATTATTTCTGTTTCAAGCCTCTGTGCGAGTATGGATTTAGCTTATTTTAAAAAAAATTTTTTTGTCTTTGTTTTATCTAAATTAGCCAACAGTGAGCTGTGGGCCAGACTGTCATATACAGTTTCTTCCTTTATTTTCTTCATATTCATTCATGTGTAACACAAGAGGCAGACAGATTCCTCCATCCCTTTTCATTCCTTGTGCTAATATTTCCCCACTGGTTTTTTTTTATTAGAATTTATGGTAATAATTTATTAAAAAAAAGCTTTTTCATGATAGCAGTGGTCTGTCTTCATCTTCCCAGATCAGATATGTTCATCCTAGCACAGCCAAGTCATGGAGAAACCCACTGACCATTAAAACACCAATTCATATTTATGAGCTTGAAATGCCCAGCCATGCTCCAGGAGCTGGGACAGGAGTGGGATCCTGCTGTGCTGAGCCCTGTGTGCACATAAAACCCCACGAGCAGGACACACTGCTCCACACCCTGCTCAGTCCCTGCCACAATTTCAAAGTGTTAAAAGTCTGATGTAATTTGTGAACTCACCTCTGTTTATATGAGCACTCAGAGAGTTAAAGCCAGCAGTTTATTTTGGTTCATTTTTGCTTTTTTTTTTTTTTTATAGTGACTGAGCAACTCTCAATTTCTGTATTATTCACACCTCAACAAATCTTATTTCATTAGATTTTGGGAACTGCGATGGTAATTTTGGTGATTAACTTTAAATTGAGGATAATACATGAGCAGATATTAACATAATGTCAAAACAATTTTGTACAATTGTTACTTAACCTCGGTCAACTCATTTCCACCTCCAGCGTCCTCTCAAATGGACTTTTATTAATATGACACAGGCAAATATAAGAGAACCCTGGGCTTTATGCAGGGAAATGATTAAACAAGAACACTTATCAGAAATGATCATGCAGGGTAACAAGGCAGCAGGGCAAATCTCTGAATTCTCAGATTCTTAGGGCTGCATCTGGCCTTTAGAAGAATTAAACAAATGAGCCCTTGACAGGAGGCTTGTCTTGCCTGGGTGACAACTATCTCAGCAGCAAGATGTTTAGCTTCTTGCATTTATTATACACAGCTGATTTTAAAGCTGATGGATGGATATTAATTACTGTGAAGACTGAAGATATTAATTTCTGTCTTGTTATCACAGCTACACATAAGAAAACCCATTTTTTAGGGTTCATTGTCTGTGGCCCCTTCAGTCAATGGACAGACCAGGAAAAAAAGAAAAAAGAAGGAAAAATCCACAAGATGAGTGATGAGTCAGAAACACAGCCAGGGGATCTGCTTAATGCCATGATGACTGGCTGCCTCCTCCTTCCAGGAGGCTGCTCCCATGTGCTCTGCTCATCCCTGCCCAGGAACCACATTCCTGTCCTACACCACAGCTGGCAAAGAATCCTCCTGGGTTTCCTCTCATTGACTGCCAGGGGAAAGAGAAGACATTCTGCTGTGTGTCCAGCTTTCAGTCTCACTGGACTTCCTAGGACTTAGGCTTGCAATTCCCAGAGCTTTTTTTTTTCAGTCATTAGAGCATCTCCCCAGTCATCCTGAGAAGTGGGATAACTCCCTTGCCACTGAGGCTGGGAAAATGGGTGCTGGGCTTGTTGTAGATGTGCTGGGGGATTGGCAGGCTGGCCAATTTTGCACATGTATTTACTTGAACAATCACTTCCCAACCACAACAAAAATTGGAAATTTGCCAAAATTTGTGGCTGGAGCCACAATAGGAAAATACAGAATAAATGGAGGAAAAAGGCCCTTAATTTGTCATCATACCAGCTTTTATCCAAAGCTCAGCCATGGAGATTGGTGCTACTGGCAGAAGAACTCCCCTTTAGCATCTAGCTGAGATGCTTCTGAGCAGTTTGATGTTAATTTGCATAGCCCCACTTCCTTGGAGAACAAATCCTTCCCACAACCCCTGCTTGGTGCAGCACCTGGCAGCCTTTCAGGTCTGGGCTGTGAAGAAGTTCTCATCAGCATCATCAGGCTCTGAAAATGTATGGTATATATCCACCTTTGCATGTCAAGCCCCAGACATAGATTCCTGAGACAGGAAGGGGAAGGTAATCACCTTGTAATCACTGGCAATGAATCCACAAATCACCTCCTGCACCTAAATTCACTCAGAAGAACCTTAATTTAAATACTCAAACCTTGAAATATTCAAAACCAATTACTGCTTTTCACATGTTGACTTAAATTAATTCTGACATTTGTCCCAAATGTGTAGGGGAAAGAAAAAACAAAGGAAGAAAAGACATATAGCCCTTTTGGTTTGGTTTGGTTTGGTTTAGTTCATGTTTTTTAAGAGATTTTTTTTCCCCCCCACATAATCAGTCTGAATGGAACACAATAAATCTGAGAAGGTAATAAACAGCTCATAAAATTCACTTTTCAAACTGTTGCTAAAACAACTTCACAACAGTTGGTGCACTAATGGCTCACTGGAGGGATCAGAGAAAGCTTAGGTGAGCCGTGAGCTCCAGGGTACAAAAAGTGCTGGTTGTTAGCACAGTGCCGCGGCTTTGCATTAGGAAAAGTCACTATCAGAGCATGTAGAACATATGGAGTAACTATTAGGAGCTGTTTGCTCCTTTCTTTTCCTTTAGTCTGTCATTTTCCTCTGAAATAAGCTGCAGTTTGGAAGGTTTTGTCTTTTCTACACAAGGTCTGAAATTTACGGCGAGGTCTTGCAGGGCGACGTTTTGAGGCTTGCAGCAGGTAGAGGATATGGCACAGATGTTCTGGGGAATCATCTGGCCTGAACATCTGCTGAGGGCTTGGCAGTGGTGTGAGGAACCAGATTTGATGCTCCTCTCCATTGTGTTAACAGCTCCTTTTTCATTTGGAGGCCTTTTCTGGTTCAGGCAGCTGGGACCACTGCCTCTGCATTTACCGCATCTGCATTTCACCAAAGCCACATTCCTTAGGGGAAAAAAGAAGGCCTTTATCCAACCTCTCATGGCAAAATAGTGTTTGGGTGAGAAGAAGCCCTTACTAGAGCTAAACCTCACTGCAACAACAAGCCCTCAAATGGAGGGACCATGCAGTAAACAAAGAATTGTTGTTTCTGCAACTACCAGCTCGAGGAAGAAGGAACAAAGCATGAGTCACTGTGACGTGCACAGGCGGAATTATGAATGATAAGCTAAAAATAAAATGCTTTCAAATATATTTGTGCTCCTGCTTCTGACTGAGGAGCACATTCCTCCAGGGGAGATGACACCTTCCCACTCCAGCTGGGCAGCTCTGTCAGCCACACGCAGAGACCCGAAGCAGGCAGCTCCCCCACTGCCCTGCAGCACAGGGATTTGAGCCTGATGGGTGGTGGCAGCCACACAGCTCCTGAGGATGGGACACTCCGTAATTGTGGCATCATCACTCTGCAGTCCTTCCACGGCCAGACAGCGCCCATTCCAAAGAGGCACCCTTGGTGTCAGCTCGAGAAGCAGTCACAGCATCTTGTGACTCTGTCAAAACACAGCATCTTGAGCCTGCACTGAACTGAGCCAAAAGTTCAGCATCAAATACCACTGATGGTAGACTTTTTCTCTGATAAGTACTGTGAGTAGCTAATAAGAACACATGAGCCACACTGCCAATGCAATGAGGTTCCTCCTGAGCTTCTCAGTGCACTGATACTTTACACTGTGAATGGCTTCATCCTGTCCCAGCAATGCAATAATACGAGTGCATAAATTTTAGAGGGCCTTGCTTGGTGGTTTTCACAGATTTTCCATAATGTTTAGCCATTTTGCCTGGGTAAGGGCAGGGCAAAGCCCAGGCAATGGCCTTCAGTGTGCTCCTTTGCAGCTGAAAGACTTGGTAGACCTTGATAACACTTTCAAGTTTATAGTAGCTCCTGCTGGATGTTACCCCGAAGGGGAAGAAGAAAAAAGACAAGGTGAGTTCTTTTAAAGCCTATTTGCAAGCTTGAAACTTCTCTCTGGTTTTATCTATTTATGTTAAAAAAGCGAAATTCTGAAATTCTCAATGGATGCAATACATCACCAGCTCAAGACTAGGTTCCCACCACCAAAATTCTGGAGAATATTTGGAATAAATATGTGTCAGGCTGATGTACAAACCTCGGCAGCTCTGAGGGAGAGGAAGCAGAACATCAGAGACACAGAATCGGGCAGGAGTGGATCCACCTTGAAGCAGGGGAGGAAAGAATTCCTGCAGTTGAGTTGCCAGCATGAATTGCTGCTTTTCCAGGTATAGTGGGAACACTGAGAAGGTGGGAAATGAGCCTTGAGCTCATTAAGTGAATCCTGAACATCTGCAGATATTATCACAGCACACAGGAGTCCAGGACACTTCTAAGGCTGTGGGACAGACCTCAGTGAAGAAGACAGCTTTGCCTTGATTTTGAAGACTAAATGTTGCTGAGCTCCATGGGCTGGAAAGGGGGTGACTCTCATCTTTAAAGGGAACAACAGTGGCATCTGACTTCCCTCCTCTAGCTAATGAGCTATTAGAAATTGTTTTTGAGCCATACTCTTTGGCCTCATTATCACTGTGTTCCCATAAGCTCTGACTGTTATAATGAGGAGAAATCTGGACTGATGCACAGCTTTAATGAGATCCAGTGTAGATGTAAACCAGAAAGTCTTATATGTGAAGTCAGACCTCAAAGTGCAATAAGAGGAATAGGTAAAGGTTTTACCTCAACAGAGAATCCTGGGTGGGAGAAGAGGAAACAACAATTTTCATGTCACAGGCAGAACAGATGAAACTTGCCCCGCACATATCAAATGTGAATTCAAGAGATGATACCTAGAAGAATGTAATTCACCAAGGAGAAAGGAGTGAAGCTAAAAAGAGATCCAGCAGCTAATGACTTCTAAGAGTTGAATGGTGAAAGGAAATGCTCGCTGTCGACAACACCAGTAAGGAATGACACAGCCAGAAGAACAGTTCTTTTGTTCTTGTCTCATATCTTTTCATGAAAATTAAAAGGGCAGTTTTCACAGCTGGTGAAGGACTTTTTTTCCCCCTTCATTCTGCCATCTGATGCCATCTCCACTTTGAAAACAGCAAATTTATGCCTGAAGCTGAACGGGTAAAAAATTAGACTCTGTTGCCTGTGGGTATTTTGCCATGAAGAGCAGCAGGACCTGATGAGAGGTTTCATCTAAATCAAATCAAAGAATATTCAACAATGTCTCTGTTTCCACAGGAGGCTTGCAAGCAGCAAGAGGGAGCCAGGAGCCAGGGCTCAGCTGGGTACACCCCAGGATGCCCAAGGCAGTCTGTGCTATGAAGGGAAGTGAATGGGGTAAAGACTGTCAGCTTTTTGCCTGCATTCACTGAACTCAATGAGCCAGAGTGAGAGATCTCCAGTCTGAACCCAGAGGGGAGGATTTCTTCACCATGCAACAATGTGATGTTTCATTAGGTTAAGAAGTGGGGATAAAGCCGGTATGAACTCCCATCTTCTCAACAAAGCTCTGTCTGGTGGTGCTCTGCCAGTGCACACCACTGTCTTCTCCTCTTTGTCAGCATCACATTTCTCCTGCAAAGATCAATAGCAAACATTCACCAAGAATTATCCTGAGATAGTTCCTGTCAGGTCTTGGGGTTTGAGACAAGTAAGGAGAAATCTTTCTTTCAGAGCAACTTTTCAGGAGTATCTGTGGCTCTTTTCTGAGGCATTTTCATCAATTTGTGACTTTGCCATACATAAGCATATTCATATGGGGAGCATCACGGTTGCCATGCCCAAAAGATGTCTTGCATCCACAAAGACTAGAGATTTCTGATATTATCTTCAAGGAAATTTTAAACACTGCAGATACTGATATGGCTGGCTCAGCACCCAAGCTCTGACTAACTCATTGAGCCTCTGGCTATGCCTCCAAATGGTTTAGTCCCTGTGTGTATCCCTGAGAAGATTTTTGTCCTGGGATGACCATGATCTTCAGAAAATCCCATGTGTGGAGGGGTTTATTCCCCAAACCCTGAAACTGCTCTCTCCTTGACTGTACTAAACTGTGACCAGCTTTCTGTGGCTTCTAATTAGGAGAGAAGAAGCACAAACATTAAAGGCAGGGTTCTTTCTGCAGAAAGAACTGGGCTGGCTGCAGCTCTCAGTCCCAGAAGCATGGAGTGATGTATTCCCCAGCCCCTGTGCCTCCCAGGAGTGGGAATTGCTTTGCTGTGACAGTGGCTCTCACTTTACAACAGGACAGGCAACCTGTTCTTTCTATAGAAAGAGGAGAGTGCTATCCCTTGATACAGTGCTTGGAAAATGCAGGATTGTTGTGTTTTATTTTTGATCATTACATGTCAAGGATTCAACACTGAACAGCTCAAAAGGATTTTGTTATAGCAGATGCTGTTGGTTAGAGATGTAAAGCCATGCTCTGCTTCCCTACATCCCACCTGGAGCCAGGTGGAGGAAGCAGACAAGGAGAATGCTGCTTTTTTGACTGATTTTTACTCCATTAGCAGTCATCAGAGCAGCCACTGGCTGAAAGTTGGTGCCTGCTTTGGGGATGGTGCACACATGGCACAGTCTGTGACAACCCAGGGTGAGTGCCTGCATTTATTTGTAAGTTCTTGAGCTATGATTCAGGTGACAGATCATAGATTTGGAAATGATTGAGGGACGTACCTCTGTGTGTGTGTGAGTGCCCCTGAAGTGCCTCTAATTTGTATGCATCTCTTACTCCTGTGTGTGTATAAGTATTTGCACACAAAAAGGAGGGGAGGAATTATGAAGAGTCCCTCTGGGTTTAAGAAAGGGTCGCTGTTGCTGCCTCTAGGTGTAGATTTGTATGTTCAGAGGGAAGGGTGCTTCTTGAGGCCACTCTGCTTGCTGAAGGCTGAAGGTCTGGAGTGCTGGATGTCTTGTATGTGGCACAGAAGGGGTGAGGCAGGGACAGACCTAAATCCAGTTAAATAGAGGGGTTGTGCAGCTTTGTGACACCGACTGCCTTGTACGACCCAGGAATATGTGTCATGGACTGTTGATGGAGCTAAACTGCCTTGCCCAGTGACAAATTCCCTTTAGCAGAGTCCTGTCCCCTTGCAGATCCACTGGGAGGACATTTGTCAGGCCTTGCAGCAGTGGTCTGGCTGTGGTTACCCATTCAGTTCTGGAGCATTTCCACTCTTGGCAAGAAGCTGTTAAAAATAAAGGGGTGGCAGGGAGGGGGAATGTATCAGCTAATTGATTAGCTCCGTGAATCACAGAGATGCCAGCCTGTCAAAGAGTAAATCACTGGAGCTGTCTTTGATGTCTCCTTTGGTCAAGGACACACCAGCCTGCTGAAAGTGTTGCCTTTCCTTTAATGTGCTTTCTCTCCTCTCTCTCTCTCTCTCCCTTCGTCTTGTGCATGTGCATGCAGGGATGTTTTTCCACTGGATGCCTGCAGCTGCCATATTTTGTATTTTCATTCCTTCTGCAATTACTGGCTAGGCAGGCCAACCCTGTAGGACAGGCCTGCAGAGGAGTGATTACTAAGGAATGGGAAATGCAAAGAGGGGTATTAGAGACCCCTCAAGGGATCTCTCTCCCTCCCACCACAGCGCTGTCACTCACTCTGAAAAATACCTCCCATTGCAAATAATCATCCTGAAAGTAATGGGGGCCTCCAGTTAATCCCATCTCGTGGTATTTGGAGGAGTGGGGAGATGCAAGTGGGGGTGGCTGTAGGCAGAAACACATGGTCTTTTTTGCACTGTGTAAAAAGCTATTAGTTGTTTTTTTTCCCATTTCCAGCATGGCTGGAGATTCACTAACAGTCATGTGGTGCTGAAAGACTATAATAAAAAGCTAAGTGATGAGGCAGCTTTTGTGATGGAATTTCAGCACTCCCAACAGGAGCTGAAGCCAGATCCCACATACAAAAAAAAAAATTAAAAAAAGAGAAGTGCTATTCAGACAAAACAGAAAAAGCTAACCAAATTTCTCTAAATTTCAAGCCTGAACTAGTTCCAGAGCTTCAGAAACTGTTATAAGGCACATCTGATCCCGCTGCCAATGCACACCACATCTCCTATCACGTGCCACCTCAGATGGAAGACTGCTCCCCAGGAATGAACTGCTTGTCTTGGTGCCTTGCCAATGCCACCTGGCTGACTCTGTCTAGGTAAAGCACAGTGCTAGTGAGCATTGGCTCAGACAGACACTCGGATCTGGGCCAGGCTGGAGATGGCCTGTTAGGAGCTGTCGCTCGCTTGGCTGGGTTGGTTTGTGGTGCTGGGAGAGGGCTCAGCACTCGAAGGCTCCTGCCAAGATTTTCTGCATGACAGCACCCTCCTTTACTGCAGTCTGTGGCTGGACTGAGCTTCTTCCTGCGCTTCCCAGGAGTGGGCCTGTAGAGGAAAGGCGTTCTGACATCTCCAGGCTGTTCTCCTTGGAGGGCCCTGCAAACACAAGCTGCTCCCTGTCCCAGTGCATGCAGCCCATGTGTTAACAGCAGAGAGCTACTGGCCACAGAGAGAGAGAGGTGCTCACTTCCTTCCTCAGAAGGTAGCCTGACCCCAAAAATGCTCATGGGAGCCTGGAAAGCAGAGAATGGGACTCCCAGAACATACCTTGTTGACACTCCTGCTCCCTCCACCTCCCCAGTAAGCAGCTCAGGGAATGTCATCACTCAGCAGGCTTAGGACAAGCCCAAAGTGTCAAAAACAAATGGAAGAAAGCACCAGGGGCTGAAACAGCAACAAAGGTGCTACTGAAGAAGGATAACTAGTTTTGATGGAAGGATGTTTTATGCTAAACGCACTAAAATGCTCTGTCTAGCTCTTATCTCAGGCTGTTTTAACCAGCTGTTTCCATCTTCCAGCATGAGTTTATTGCCACAATGGCTCTCATGTAAGAATTTCCAAATTGTATCCAAGTCAACCAATCAGTTGGCCCCTGGTAAGGAACCTGGGTGGAGATTTGAGTCTAAGGTGACATCTCTTGTCTTTGAAGCAATTATTAAAGCTTTTTTTTTTTTTCCCCAAAAACAATTTTCATTTGCCAGCAGCTTTCTTTAACTGTAAAAACCAGGACAAGGCACAACTTTCTAGTGTGGATATATTCATTAATATCAGTTAATATCAGTTCATTCCTCCTACTCTTCTTCCTCTCTGTCTTCAGCATGTTGCCTCAGAAGAGGGCTGAAAAAGGCTAAAAAACGTGTGCCAGTGTGACATTGCTCATGGACACGTGTTTCTGAGAGCTAGAAATGCCAGTCCTTGGAGGTTACACATGGAAACACTCAGTGATTTCCCCTTTCATTCCCCATCTCCATTTTGCACTGTCAGGTTTAAAAGTTTCACCCATGCCATGTGAGCACTGCATTGCTCTAAATTCCTCCTCAAAATGACACACTTCCTATGGCAATCTTGTTATCCTCACCAACCAAGCATGTAATTTTCTCCTCTTCTCCTCTCCCCAAAAGTATATGATCTTACTTTATTAGATTCTATATCTATAAAACAAGCCGTGGTAGGAGGCACAATGAAAATACAAAGAAGGGTGATGAGGCATTTTGCTGCCACCTCTGAATTCTGACTGGCTTTCAGGATACAGAAGACATTAAGCCATCATTCAGAATAAACATGTTAATCCCTCTCTAAACCTTAGCTGCCAAAGCAGAGGTGACCACCGGTGGCTTTTGAAGGGCATAATGCTGTTGATCTTAGCAGGAATGTAACTTACTGCGATTTCGTTGTGTATCTTTAGCGAGAACCCCCTGACAGGGTGTTAATGGCTGGATTCATCTGGAGAAGAGGTGATTACTAAAAATGTGGAGATGATGGTTTAACATTACAGCGCATATGTAAGTTCTTTTTCTTGGGCTTGAGATCTTAAAGAACCTCTCAGAGGTAATCAATGGCACTTTAGTACCCTTTGAAGCTTTTATTCACTGCATTTGCATGGTACTTTGTGACACATTGACTTTACTATTTTCCTTCAATTTTACACAAAATTGCTCCAGTCCCGCATTTAAGTTGCTGTAAATGTGGCGATCTGTCAGCTTCAATCACACACTGCATCTGGGGCTCCGTTTCTGCAGTAAAACTTGGGTCATCATTACATTTTCCTATGCTCTAGGATAGCAATGGGCTAATTATTTAACTCTGCACCTGCCCTTCTGTGAACTGAGACACTGCACCTTGAAAGAACTCCACAGGATTGGCATTGACCTAGCAGAGAATTACAGTGCTGGAACACCAAATTGATATAACACTAAAATAAACTGGGCTCCAAGGCTCTGAATGGGCAATATTGTATATACTAAGTGAATGAGGGCTGAATGTTCAAACAGCTTCTTTTAAAATGCAAGAGCAATTTCCTAATTTTAAGTCTGCACATATATTTGGGGGTTGATTTGGGACCTAAAACAGGTGCCCTTTTTTCTTTTTTTTTAAATCTACAGCTTTGATCTCATACAGGCACATGATGTTATCAGTGTCAGAAACAAACTCCATATGGAAAAAGTCAAAGGCAATTTATACCTCATGGATATAAATTGGAAAACTGCACTTTTAAAAAGATATCAAAAAGTATAATGTATTCATCTGCCTGGAAAATGCCATGAATCTCTCATTCCTCAATATCTTATGTTCAGCCAAGCCCTTTCCTGCAGCTGGCACTGTGCAGGCTCTTCTCCTTGCAGCTCAAAAGGTTGGAATTAACCTGACTGCAAGGAAAGCTCCTTCCCACACAAAAAACCCTGTGACCCACCTGCAAGGAAGACCACGAAGAGTTCAGGAATCAGCACCCCAAAGCTGTGGATGGCCCAGGCTGAATTTGGTGAAGCCATTCCCTCCAACTGGGAGCACTAAAAGTTTGGCATGAGGCGTGGAATATTTAACCAGGCTGCCACTGTGTACAAACGAGAGCGAGTGCTTTGAGCAGAACATCTGTCAGCGAGGTGGCAGCTGGCAGAGCCCAGCAAGGATTTTCTGGGGAGAAATGGGCACAGTTTCCTAATTTTGTTGCAATGCTGAGCTGCGTGGGAGGGTGAGGGGAGCAGGTGTGAATGGGTGTGTTGCTGCTCGATAAGGGGCAGAAGAACAAGCGCCCTGAAGGCACGTTTGAGGAATGTGGGACAGAAGACAGGGAGCTGTGGGCTCAGCAGGTGGCTCCTGGTGGTCCAGGAAATAGCCTCTGATTGCTGCAGGCTTCTCCCACCCTGGATCTGTCAGCAAACCATGATGTCAGACTTCTCTCCATGCAGAATGGGTTTTTGGATGTGTAAGTGTCTAACTCAAGGCCCTTAAGAAGGGGACACTTGCAGCAAGGTGGGTGTTTCACCAGGGGCTCAAGCTCTGGTCTCGGTGCTCTCAGGGCAGATGGGATTGAGCAGCTCAGTCATAGGCAGGTATCAAGACTTAGCTCAGCAGAAGGAAAGAGTTTTGGGTCCAAAAAATCTTCCAACCTGCTCTGGGCAGAGATGGGTCTGACATTGCTCTCCCATTTGTCCTCCTCCTGCTTTCAAAGGAGCTTTCTTTGACTTGCCAAAGGAGCAGACTCTGGGTGTCCCATCACTGGCTTCTGACTTCCCTCATGAGCCCTCTTCTCCCCAAACTGACCCCACAGTAGGAAGGTGAGTCTGGTAGAGGTATGAGGCTGGAGGGAGGAGGACACACAGAACCCAAAACCAGCTTTGAGAGGGAGCAGGCTTATGTGTGAGGAGGAAGGATGTTCCGAGAGAGAGGTTCAAGGGGTGAAGTGGTCCAAGGAAGTCAGTCTGATTGCAAAAGTTCTTTGTAAATACAACACGACTTCAGTCGAATATTTAAATGATTTTTCTCTGTGTCAGGATGACTCCCTGTGTGCACACAAGGGTACCCGCAGCCCCACTCTCCTCTTCCACCAGATCATGCAAAGGCTCAGAAGTGCAGTAATTAATTTCCCCATCATTACCACTGCTGCCCTGCAGATAATTCTGCTGAGTTTTTTTAATTTAGCACTATTCTGCAAGCAAATATTTCCTCTTTTTGCACTAAGGTAGAGATTGCCAGAGGCTGAGGGCTTTGTCCATGATGCAGGTCACTAGAAAGGGTTAATCAGCTGGGGGTACATATTGTCTAATTCCCATAGTGTGGGAGTGAGACAATGGGAGATCAGAGTTGGACTCAACTTCTTTGCATTCTCCCCCACGCTCCTTTTGGAGGGTGTTTCAGGGACAGGCTGTGAGGAATGCACACTATCTAATCTGCATGTATAATGTAAATATGCACATTTTTATTTGCTCTCTCCATCTGCAGGGAACTTGCTGGCATCAGAACAGCCATGCGGGCTCACAGCAAAGTTTCCTTGTAAAAGGGAAGGGGAAGGCTCAGCAAGGCTGCTGCTCTCTCTTGTGCAAAGGGGTACACAGAGCCTGTCCTGCTCACACCTTCACATTTGTCTTTTGGTTTCAAAATCTGGGATGGACTGGGCTCCTTAAAGGGAGCTGGTCCCTTAGCTGAGCTGGAAAATCAGTGTGGAAGAGGGAAGAGAAGAAATATCACTTGGCCAACCTTAAACCATAATTTAAACCAATTTCTCCAGCATAGCAGAAACCTAAAAAAAAAATAATATTTAGGATAGGACAACTAGGTTTTATCTTTTGGAACAGACAAGATTAAATAGAGGTAAATTCAAGAATGCTAAGCTGCTCAGCATGAGGAAATCAAAATGTTTCATCTGAGTTGTCAAAATAAAACGTCTAGGCTGTACGTTTTGCAGGTTTTTTCCGTGTTTGCATTTGAAGCAAGTTGGGTAATTTGCAGATTGACTAAAGCAGCATTTTTTGCCTAAAAAAAAAAAAGTAATTTTCATGAAAAGCTGTTCCCCAGCTCCATTGTGGCCTTCTGAACAATGCTATTACCCTGGCTGGGAAGCAGCAGCAGCAGCAGCTGGAGTCCCTTGCCCTGCCATCAATAGCTTGCAGCACTTGGAGTCCTGGCTGCCCTATAAATTGTCTGTCTCCCAACTGGCTGAAATATCTGACTTTGCTCCACGAAATTTTTGGACTCAGGTCACTTGAAATCAGGGAGAGGTGTTGCTGTGTGGAAACTAGTGGTGCAAAAGAACAGAAGTTTGCATAGGGTCACCAGCGTCTAGCAAAAAACTTTCTTCATAATCTCTTTCAAGAGCATAGATCTGCCTTCCCATGGAATTTTGCAAAGGCATGTCTCACTCAGAAGGGGTTTTAATCTATTTTCCTTATTTTTCCACTGCATAGATGTGTATTTGTGTGAGGTATTTGTGTGTACGTGGTTGTGGCAGCATAAATATTAATAGCTCAAGGGTGAGAATACATGTGGCCCTCAAATGAGGTTACATAAACACACAGCTGCTGAGCTATTTGTAAATTTATAAAGACACACTTCCATCAAGAGTGTGAAAGTCAAATAACCGTGCAGGGAGAGAATGCACATGTGCTTCATAAACTGCACAAGATTACATGGTGCTACTCAAAGCCCAGCCCCACTGGGGTCAACTGGAGCTCCCTCACTGACTTCAGCGGGATCAGGACTTGGCACAGTGCACTCGCTGTGATTTCCATGGATAAAGTAGAGTGAGCTACTGGAAAAAAACAGTGTGAGGAGTGCCAATCCCTTGTGACTTGCTGACATCTGAGCCTGATGGCGATGATGCATCAGTGTAACAGCACAGAGCAGAGAGCCTCCACCCTTGCCTCCTGCAGACCCTGCTGTCCATGGGAAAACAGGATGTGGATAGGGCTGTGAGCAGCAGGAAAGCAGCTCTGCATTTGGCCCCCAGCACTCTGAGCTCTGCCAGGGAGGGGCACCGGTGTTGCCTCAGCCAGACCAACAAAAGAGCATTGCCTGTGTGTTGGGAAGGGTTGGTGTTGGCAGTGTGCAGGCCAGAGTATGGATTTCCATGCAGTCCCCTCCGTGCAGCTTTAGCAGCTGCTTGCAGTCACACCTCCCCAGGAGGTTTGGCAGTCACTGTCAGGCTGCATTCTGGATGGCAGCACTCGATGGGGCTAAGGTTTCATCCCATGAACAAGGTGGAGCATGCAAGGAGATGAGTCAGAAGCAGGAAGGTTTCAGGCAAAACCAAGGGTTGTTTAGACTGGGAAATAGATTAAAACCCCTCTCATTTTCTGGGATTCTTAAATTCTGGAGTACTATATTACACTTTTCCTACTGCAGAAGATGCTACTCACACCCCAGTGGCAAGTCTAGGATCATTATTTGGGCTCACAGAATTACCCTGGGCATGACAGTAGCCTCTCAACCAGGAGCATCTTCCTAAGTGGCTTTTCTCACTCTGCTGCAACACAGCAAGTCCAACTCAGATAAAGGCCTTGATGTGTGGAAATTTGTTTGAACCTTCTCCATATCCTCTATTCCCCCTGGTTTGGTTTAAGTGTTGAAGGAGGAGCTCATAAGAAACTATTCCACAACCTTCCTGAGGCACCACAACCTCATAGGAAGTGTGTTGTGCCAAAATCTTCAATTTGTATTTTGGTTTTGTTCTGTAGTATCACTGATGTTTTAACAATTGGTTCAAAATGCAGTCATGTAGTCACCCAGCCCTGGAGGATTCTCTTTATGGGCACTAAAGGCTGGGATTCCTTTTTTCTGGGTCTTCACCAAAGTGCCTGATTGATAGAAGGCTGGCCCAGAATCCTTGGGTACCCAGTGAAGAGGAATAGGCATGTGCAGATGGCAATTCAGATCTTGGGTGAGGTAAGGGAAATGGACTGAATCCAAGCCTCAATCTGCCCTTGATATGGAAAACTTAACTTCTAATGTTTTAACTTTGCCCTCAGGGGAGGGAATCCATCTGGGGGAGGTATTATGCAACAGGTAAATGTGTGCTGGAGTGCACTGAACACTCACCTCCCCCTGCAGACAAGACCTTTACTGAAATGAGAATAATTGAATTTTTGGTTCACTAGCAGGAACACTTCTTTTCTGTATTGTTTCTGTCTGTTTTTTTCCAAGCCAAAACTAAAGGAGAAAAAAAAAAATAGAAGCAACATCTTGGTTTGGGCAAAATACTTCTTTTGTCTCTTTAACAGAAGTAACAGCTGGATTATGAGCACACTTTTCAAAACAAAATGTAAGGCAAATTCTAACCAAACTAGACTTGCAAAGGGAAGATCAAAACATTTTCTTTGAAAGTGGCAAAATGAAACATTTGGATATGAGTAACATATTCAATGTCAAAATGAAGTTTCAAAATTCCCCTTTTAGCCTCTGAGAAGGATTCAGTGAGGCAAATATAAATTTTAAAAAAGTCGCTGTTACCAAATCTGCATTGCCCACTGAAAGAAAATAATCCCAAAGTGTCTTTCTGATCTAAAAATGATTCTACCAATGCAAGAGATCAGGCAGCTGTTTCTTGGACACAGTGCAGAGCTGCTCTAGTTAGCTAGAGTCTCAGCAAGTCACCCCTAGGCTTTGCACTAATGTCTCTGTTCAGTGATCATGAATCCCTTGCAATTTGGAACATAAAAATCCTGCTAGTGCCATCACAGACAGACAACAGTCACCTCATCCAGAAGGCAGGATGAGAGCAACCTGGCCTTGATTTCTCATACCTTTATTTCAGCTATTTGTGTTTGTTCCAACCAGCAGACTGGCTTTTGCTATATTTAGTTTCAATCTGGGGAGAAAGGCTGAAGGGAGTAATACAAATTTTATGAGGATGTTTTGTACTTTATCCCAAGTGTTTCTTATTTTCTTATGTAAAATATAAGTGAAAGAAATGGATGGGTGGGGGGAAAAGTGGTTTCCCAGAGCAGTACAATCGTGCAGATGGAGGAGCCACGCGGGTTTTGCAGAGGAGGACTGGGGATGAGTTAGAAAGGACGGCAGATGCTGATTTCCCAGTCGGCAGGGTGGAGGGAGCCCCGCTGGCCACCAGCCAGCAGCAATCCTTTTCCTGGGTGGGAACGGCTGAGAAAAGCCTGGAGACAGAGCAGCCAATCTCTCGGTGTCCTGTCAGCACGGACACCTGGCAGGGCCTTGCCGGGATGAGGATTTGCGAGCCGGCGGAGGGAAGGAGGCGCAGCCCGGGCCGCGGGTGATGGAGCGGCGCTGGCGGAGCCGCTTTTCGCCGTCTCCGGCGGCGCTCCGCAGAGCCGCACTTAGCCCAGCGGGGCGGCCTGGCCCCATCGCCCGCCCCCTCATTATCCAGACGGGGATCTCCAGAGCCACTCCAAATGCCCGTGATTGTGCAGGCGTTAGGTGGCAATTTGCCAGCTGGAGCTCGGGGCTGCAGCCGGCGGGACAGCGGGGACAGGGGGGACAGCGGGGACAGCGGCTCACCGGGGCAGCCAGTGCGTGTGAGCATCCTCCTCCCCTGCCCGCTCACCGCTGATCCCAGCATCTCCAAAGGCTGACTTTTTTGCCTACCTTTAGATGTCTAGACATCTGAAAGGCTACTTGAGGCATGGCCGTGAGGTCAGGGATATAAAGGAGACCATGTGCTGGCGCTGGTGATGTTATTGTGGAATGACAGCGCCGCACTGCATGCATTGCAGCGATTTTGCCTCCCTACACCTCCTGCAGGCCATCAGCCGTCTTCCGTGAGCTTTGCTCAGTGATGTGCTCTGCATGGACTTGTTGCTGGTGTGAGCTGTGGCCTGACCTTAGTGCCACTGTTTGGACAAAATTCTCTGATTTTTCCCAGGCATACTCTGTACAGAGTAATCAAAGAGCCCTGGCTGCTGGCCCTCTGATGCATGTGCTTCTCACTTTGATTTTCCTCTGTTGTCACACAGCATCCAGTCTGTATGATGGCATATTCCCCACATCCCTCTGTGAGGGATATTAATCTGCTCAGCTGTATTCATTCTGGTTTCTGTCAGCAAGCAGTGGTCTGGAGCACGGGGGAAGATGAAAAGAGGCATCCTGTAAATCCAGGCACAATCCCTGGAAGCAGCAGGGGTTCAGCAAGGATGAAGCTGCCCCAAGACTGTTTCCTGAGATGGACTGGAAGTGATGTGTGAGAGGCAGATATGGGTGTGCTCAGCCTGATGAGGAATGACATGAAAGGCACCATCCTCAGCAAGGAAATATGCAGATATCTGGGGGAAGGAAAAGTGTTTACCCCATAGGGGAACTTGCGTTGGTGCGACAGAAAGTCACTGATTCCTGAAAAAAATTGGTAAATCTTCCAAATGAACAAAAGTGTTTGAGAATTTCTCCAGGAATACTGCACAAAATAAGTGCATTTGCTAATTGTTCTATACCAGATTATTTTGTTTGGCTCTAATTATATCCTTCCAGCAAAATAAATTATTTCTAATCCCCTCCCTGATAAGCGAGCAACAGAGAAATTACCTGAAATACTGCACTTGGACAGGGAAGGCAAAAATACTATTTAAGCTGCAACAAACTATAGGGTGCAGCTGACTCCCACTGCTCCCCTTCCAGTATTTGTCTATTGTGTAATTCCAGATCTATGATACCTGCTATTCCCCGTCCCTTTGAAATAATCTATGTCTTTGTACATCACTTTTCCACCACAGATCTCAAAGTTCTTCGCAAAGGCAAATACCATTACTATCATTTTATGGATCAGAAATCCAGACACCGGGAGGTTAACTGCCGCAGGACCGTCCCACATTTACTCTGCGACCACCAGATCATTTATGATGCAGGTCAAATTTCCCTCTTCCATTCCTGGATCACTTTCTCTCCCCTGCTCATCCCAATAGAATGCAAAGGCTTGTGCAGAGATTTAAATTTATGTGGAGTTATTGACACTGTGTTCTGCTCTTTGTCTCCTTGTGGTTCCTGGAAATTCTTGTATATCTGCCTGCTTCAGAAAGAGCTGAGATAATTTCTTTTTCTATGAGCACAGATTACAAAACCAGATCTGGTTCATGCATCTTCCAAACTCTGAAAGAGCCTGACTGTGAGAATTCAGCTAAGACTGTTTGCAGGATAAAGGATCATTACAATATTCAATATTTTTGACTCAAGTTTGCACTCCAGCACTGCTCCTGACTTCATAGGCTGAAATGCTGATGTCTCTTTGTACTGGAGTCTCCTTGGCCCAATTCTGCTCAAGAATGCTCGTGGCTGTGTTTAAAATTCAGAAGAAGTTTATTTTTGACAGTAGCCTGTGCCTGAACTTTTACACCCAGCATCAATTGTGGTGAGGGGAGAAAATGAATCTTTGCCTTTGAATGATAAACTGTTTAAAAGTAGAGCTTATAATGGCAGCAGTGAAAGAGTTTCATTTATAGCAGCCTCAGTACCACAACACTAATATATTTCATGGGACAGAAGAGTGACAAGAGAAGAGAGGTAAAGAACCCACAATATTTATCTCTGAGGTGTTCCCCCAGCAAAACCAATTACTGATCCTGTTCTGAAGGGTGTGAAGCTGTTGTCACACCTGAATTTCCCTGTGAGACTTGGATAGGACACCAAAGACAGAACAGTTGAAAGGACATAATTCAGTCCATCTCAGTAGATTTGCAGAAGTTTATTTGTGCCAGAGCCTTCACCTTCTGAGACCCTTTTCTGTTGGTGTAATGCACCTTTTGGTGGAAGCAGGTAACCTCAGAACATCCTCATCGGGAAACTATTAAAATACCAGCACAGGGGCAGCTGTTTTGGCAGTGATCTAAAAAAAGAGCATAAGAACAGTGCAAAAATTTATGAGGCTTCTCTTACGTCTTCATGAATTCCTGATGATGTTATCCCTTCATTGCTCTAGTTCTCCTTCTCCACTCCTGCACAGATACTTTTGAGGACACATCCTGATACTGTTCGGGCACTTGCACCGTGAATCTGAACAGTGAACCCCACTGGCCAGGGTCCCTGCAAACCAAGGTCAAAACCACTTGGATTACAGAGAAAGATGCTCACACAAAGGCTTTTTTCAAGGAAATTCTTAAGGAGAGAATAATTAGAGGCACGGAAGTAAATGCGAAATGGGATAAAATGTTAGATAGGTTTAACAAAGACTCAGAGAGTGCCAGACTAACTCGATATCATTCTTTGATAAGATAATTGATTTTCTAGACAAAGGAAAAGCAGTAGATTTAATCTATCTGGATTTCAGTAAAGCATTCGATATGGTGCTGCATGAGAAATGATTAGTTTTGTTGGCAGATCTGGGGTTTAGCACAGGAACTGTAAGGCAAACAAAGAAACAGCTGAAGGGGAAACAACAATAGGTTTGTTTACAGGGAGAAGCATCAGGTTGAAAACAAGATAGGAATGTCAGTCCTTAAAGAGCTTCCAGGTGTCTAATCTGGTTTAAACTCTCATGAATACTCTTTGTTACACGTTCAGTGTATAAAAGTGTGTATAACATTTGTACCTGGGGGTACAAACTTGGAAAACTTTACAAATGGGAAGAAGCGTTG
Source organism: Sylvia atricapilla (assembly GCF_009819655.1). Taxonomy (NCBI): domain Eukaryota; kingdom Metazoa; phylum Chordata; class Aves; order Passeriformes; family Sylviidae; genus Sylvia; species Sylvia atricapilla. The sequence continues at coordinate 7,280,954 of NC_089152.1, read as the reverse complement.
GAACACTGTATGAAGAATTAGATGATTTTGAGAGCTGGAATAACAGAAGCAGGATTTGATCTACTAGTACAGGCTGCTGTGCCATATATTCGGGTACCAGTAGTAATATTCTTTACTGTGATCTGTCACTTGGCAATGAATGTGAGAAGAAAAACATGGGTCTGACAATTTAGGGGCCATCAGTAAGGTGTCACTGTTAAAAAGTCTAGGTGGGATTTGAGTATTGCAGCTGGTTCTACTTGAAAAAGTAAGGAGGCACCTGTGCAAAGTCAGGTCTTCAGATGTGCTGTTTTCTGATCAGGGATGGGGGGATTTAATGTGGAGCAGTTGGAGAACAGGACAATGTGGCTGAAAAGAATGGAGATTCCTACTATCAGAATTAGGAAGACCTGGCTTACACAGCCTAAAAATTGAATTATGAAGTGTTATAAACACCAGGAGAAGGCAAGAGAAGGCACGAGCACTTTAACCTAAAGAAGATACTCATAAAGGTATTCAGCTTAGATTTCAGAGGATAATCTCATTCCACCAGAATATTGAATGTCGGTTAGGGGAAATGTATTCTAAAAACCTGCTAATTTAAAGATGGAAGGGGATTGGTTGTGGCAGAGTTGTTTGGGGGAGACTGAAATAGCACATGCCCAAAATATTCAGTCTCCAGCATTGTTTTTTAGTCCCTTTTTAATCAGTACAGAGAAATGAAATCATAAAACAGTATGAAAAAGGAAGCAAACAGCCAGTCTCTTGGTTATATGTTTTGTCAGTCCCCTGCTGGTGCCTTGGCTTAGAATTATTTATGTTCATTCCCAGTGTCTCATATCTTACCAGTTCAAGTTGATTTCTAGCACATATTTTTGCATTGCAGTTAGGTACATTGCTCTCAGGCAGAAATACAATATTCACAACTCCCTTAGTGCCATGACATTCCCTTTAATATGGACTCCAGAGGTAAATCCTGCACCCCATCAACAGGGACGCATTATTCCCCCTTTAAAATGACCTTGCCTTTCATCCAGACCTCAGTGGTCAATCTAAATTGTGTTGCTCCAATGAAATGTAGTTAGCTGATGAGCTCAGAGAGACATTATTTCTCCTTCCCTAGGCATAGCCTGCAGCATTAGTTTGTAGGGGGTTGGCTGGCACTGATAGAGTGATCTCGGCATTGGAAAAACAGATTGGCATGATGGGCATGAACAATTTAGCAGGCTGGAGGCAGGGAAGCAGGAATTTACAAGCAAATTTGTTTAAGTACAGATTGTTTCGTTTCTGAGAACAGCAGCGGGGAGCTCCGAAGTTGCATGCTGCTGCAGCTGTTTAGCCATTAGTTGAAGAAAAGAAAGGAAAATAAATAAGACAAGACAAAGGAATAATCTTTGAATAGTGACAGAATATTTCAAAATAAGAGGGAAAAAAAATGTAAAGGGTGCTTTTTTTTTTCGCGTGGCAGGGGACAAGATGTGAGATTGGCACCAGCGAGGTAAATAGAGATAACTATATAGACACAGAGAATGCATCCTCTGTTCTATCCCATAAAATATGAATTCGACACTCTGAACTGGGCATCCACTTAGCAGACACGAGGATAATGCACAGTGAGCAGTGTAAATATAAAAATAGAGCAAGCCCAAGTAAAATTAAATCAGGATGATCTGCTGCGAGCTTAGGAGCAGCAGACTGGGACGGGGCTTACCCAGCACGCAGGGCTCTGCCTCTGCCATCTCCAACAGAGACATCGTAGAGATGTTCCTGCATTTTACAGCAGCTTCAGCCTTCCGTCAGAGAAGGCGTTCTCTGCTCACAGTCCCCGCTCTGGAAGTGAGAAGTCATTTAAAGATTAGCCGAGATGTTATTTCTATCAAGCACCCTCTAAGCCTGGCCATTAGCAGCGAATTGGCTGTGAATAGTGTCAGAGCACCTTTCATTCTGACAGGCAGCTTACAGGTGAGGGACTTTCCCAACCAGAGCTGCTAGTCTTATAGCTAATAATTCCTTACAGAACTTTCTGTCCTTATTTGTCCAGCCACTTTAAAAACCCGTATAAAAATTTAGCATCCACAACATCTCGCGGCGATGCAGAGTAATCTCCTGATGAACGTTTTGAACTTGCCATCAACTAAATGTATTCCATAACCCCTCATTGTCTTACGGAAAGAGCTAGTGCATGATAATTCCCTGTTCGTATTTTCTATAGTGAAATAATAGCAGAAGGAAACAATCTCCTCGTGTGTCCATGAGTGTCTCATTTTGACCACGGCAGACTGCCTTTTTGAGGGCATGTCAGACCATGGGTCACAAATACGCTGTTGCTGCACAGCTGGAACAATGGTAAAGCAGAAATTAGGACATCTCAAAGATCCTGCATTTTCTGCCTTTTTCTTTTCTTTTCTTTTTTTCCTCTCTTTCCTTCATTTTCCATACTTATTTTTGTGACTGGTCTGTCTTACAATGCCCACAGAACTTGCAGGTAATTTCATGTCAATGCTATTTCTGACCACACTGGCTGAAGCTCCCATTTTGTAGGGATAAAGACATACAATTTTTACCTCGAGTTGATAATAACAGGAGCTTAAGATTCACTGATTTGTTGTCAATGTCATAACCCACTTATGAAAGCATCATAACACAGCCATAGAAGCATAGCTAATTGAAGTCCATTTTGGTGAAATTACAAGGGAAATTGGCCTCTTGTTTAACAGCATTAATTTACTGTGTTCCAAAGTAAGGATCGATAAACAAACAAACAAAAATAAGCTTTTGAGTTTATTCAGCAGAGAAAGAATTATGACATGAAGGATAATGTCTCCCTGTTTTATGATACCTCTGGCAATAATATATTGAAGTTGTTACGAAGCCATGATCATATCAGAGACATTGAACAAAGAAACAACCACAACCAAACTCAATTCTACATATATTCTGTCACATGAGAGACAAATCAATCCACTCTCATAAATAATAGCAAAATCCCTTGAATAGCACAAAAATTCAATACGCCTATTAGAATGTCACCAGAGCCCTTTGAACAAAGTGCATAAAAACATGGGTGGAAAGAATCACGCCAGTCCCATAACTTTAAACATTCCTGGATGGGGAGTGGTCACTAAAGATCCCATCACATTTTATTGAAGAGAAGAGATTTAACATACTACATGAACCCCACTCTTGTTGGTCAGCTGTTTGTTGGGAGGTTACTAAGTTTTATGCAAGGCAGATGAAATTGGATGAGGATGTGGTCAAGACAGAGGATTAGACACACAATTTATGAGGCTGTTTGGGGAATGAAGACACTAAATCTCTTGTAGTCATTTATAATATCATTTTTCACTGATTTGGATAACCTTTGTGACCTGGCTTGTCATATATAAATATCTTTTTCTAAACATTAGGATCTCATTTTTGTCTTTGTATCTTCAAGGCATATTTACATCCTGGTGTCCCAATACAAAACTGCTATGCAACAAGTTCTGAGGGCCAAAATCACCCAGGATACATCTCTATGTCCACAAAACCCATCCTATGCATATTTTGCTTCCAGACTCATGCTGTTTATTGATATTCTAGTAATGTTGAGTCCCGAGGCCCCCCAAGTTCTTTTGGTTCTTCCTCACATCCCATCTGTGGTGACTTAATCCACACCAGGTCACCTTGTCCTCCAACCAAGGCTACCTCTGGAGTGAGTGTTCTCCTTTTCCTCACCTAAACCCTCACCAGTATTGCCTCCCCTTTCGCGGTGGAAAAGGAAGAAATGGGACTAGAAATGGGACTTGGTGCAGACAGTGGGGCTGAGAGAGGCACGGAACTGAGTGTTTTTAAATAAACTCAGGGAAAATCACATTGTATGCTGAGCATATGACTGCCATAATAGTTTGTCTCATAACAAGGCTGTTAGCCAGAAGGGAAAGCAAAATTGTTGGTTTTTTATATGTGTAACTAAGCATGCCTGGACAGGAGGACGCATTTGGCATAATTCTAAACACTGGATGTGTCTCAGTGAAAGCTCCCCCCAGGGCTGTGGGGATGCCCCACTCGGTGCAGTTTGGGGAGCTGGAACAAACCCTGCGTGTCATGTGCAGAAGTCAGAGTAAGGAGTGAATTATTTGAGTATTTTAGGCTCAAATAAGCTTGTCTTGACAATGACAAGCCCATCAGGAGCTCCAATTCTGCCTCCTGGAGACACTAAAGCAAATGAGATGATTCCTGCTAAGTAGCCACCTTGGGAAGAATTATCTTATTTTATTATTTTTAAATAGAAAGCTTTTAAATACAGATTCAAGAGGACTGAGTAGAGCTAATGCATCAGGAGCAGAGAATGCTGGTTATTTGTCATAATAAAAACACTGATATGAATGAGAGAGGGAACAAATCACACCAACGGAACTGGACAGCCTGTCTTGGTGGCTTGCTCCTCTGCTTTGCATTAGAGTTCCTCCTATCTTCACAGCCCATTTAACCAAGTCCAAGTGCTTCCTTTCACTGCCTGCCATCCTAATCTATGTAAACCAGCTCAGTCAGGCATTTTTCATTGAACTAATACATATTAATGGGCAATAATACAGTTGTACTATTGCATATATTTTCTTGAAGTACAATTTTCCATCTAAAGAATTTTATTCACATTGCTGCATGGTAACTGCATCCACAATAATATCTTTAGTGATTATTCATTACAGGAATAATACAGCTGTGCCAAACACTATATTTTAGTGGCTTTTTTTTTTTAATTTTTTTAACAGAAGATGCAATTATATTTGTAGATTAATTGTATTGTTGTCATCAACAAAGAAAATAATTTTCTGCTCAGGTATTCAGAAAAGCAGTGGACAGGTAGAATTTAGGTGTCTTTCATGTATCTATGAAGAGAGCAGATTTTAAGAATCATAGAATCATTAAGGTTGGAAAAGACCTCCAAGACATTGAGTACAGCCTTTGACAGAACACCTCCATTCCAAATAAATCACAGCACAAAGATCCACATGCAGTCATTTCTAGAACACTTCCAGAGCAGATAACTCCACCAGTTCCTGGGCAGTGTGTTCCAAGGCCTGGCCACCCTTTCAGTGAAGAAATTCTTCCTGATGTTCGAACCTCCCCTGGCACAGCTTGAGGCAGTTCTCTTATCCTGTCACTTGCTGCCTGGGAGAAGAGCCTGACCTTCACCTGGCCACCTCCTCCTGCCAGGGAGTTGTAGAGAGTGGTAAGGTCTTCCCTGAGCCTCCTCTTCTCTGGAAACCTCAACTAAGGTTAGATTTCCAGAAAAAGGTTAGACTGGAAAGTTTTCTCATATTCACATAACTGGAAAGTTTTCTAATATTCACATAACACATTTCCATTGGCATTTCCATGTACTTACAGGGCTGGCTGGTGTCTGTGATTGAGCTCAGGTAGCACAGGGTGTGAAGGAGGGGTTGTTAATGGTCAAGCATTGCTCATGCAATGCACATGCAACAAGCCAGTGTTGGATGATGTCCTGTTTCTTTGGGAATTGGTACTGAGCAATGGAGACATGAGCAGGTAAAGAACGTGGCAGAAATAAATCTGGCTGCAATTCACACTGAGTGATCTTTCCTCTGGTCTCACCTTTCTCCTCGTGCCCTGTGCATTGCCCTCACTCCATCACGGGGTACCCCTGGGAACACAAACAGACTGCTCAGTATCCTTCACTCAATTTGCTGCCCCAGTATGAAAAACCAGCAGCACAGGACACCACGTGGAACAGGATTGATGGGATGATAATGTGTGTCCATCCTTCTCACTAGAAAACTTCATCATCAATTACTGTGTCAGCTGTAATTGTGTTGTCTCTTGGGGAGAGGCAGACAGTGGCATTGTTCTAAGGAGGCAGCAGGCTCTGTCCTTTCCTACCATGATGCAATGGCTTTCTGAGGGGAAAACAGGCATCTCTCGAAAGCTGAGCTGCAGCTAAACTGGCAAACCATAATTATCTGCAACGGAATAATTACCAACATAAACACCTTCAGGCAATAAGCAATTCCAGCTACTCCTACTGAAGCAATTTGACCTCACTTAATGTCTATTATACATAACTTTGTAGAGTCCTATTGATACTGTAATGTCAAGATCTGTGGGATCTGCCAAAGTTTGTTTCCATTGTTTACTGAGGAAACAGCAGTTCTACAGTTGCTTGGGAGATTAATTAACTTGTCAAATAATTAAGTGGACAGCCTGTAACGAAGGTTCCCATTTCATAATTGATTTATCACTTTAGAAGTTTCCCAGATTTAGCTTCTTTACATGAAGGCTTCAATACAAGGAGAAAAATATGCTGTACATTCTACTTACTTGTCCAGGTTTTTTTTTTTCTGTTTTTGCCCTGGGTTTGTGAGGAATGTCATAGTGATGGAATAAATCCCACATGAATCTCACTGAAACTTTTAGGGTTGGATGACTATTTTCATTTTGATATCAGCAGATTAGCACTTGCTAAATGACAAGATCAGATTTTTAGATTGAGCTACTGCTGCAGTGAGTGCTAAAATTGTTTGGTCACCTTCTCGTCTAATGATCATTATTTTGGCAGACCCAGTTTCAGCTAGCTCCTCTGTATTCAGTGATGAGCTAAGGGCCAAGTGAATTACCACTTTTTATATACTCTACCTCATCTTTGTTTCCCTTGAAAATACTTGCAATACTTGAAGGACTTTCTGGGGATTTGTAGCACTGAATCTCCTCTAAGTTTTACTGGTGTGTTAGTTATCTGAGATGGAGGGCAGTAAATAAAAATATCATGCATTATTCACCTTGCCCCTGAACTTAGAACTTCACGTGAAAGTGTGATACACTGGCATACTCTGAAGCTGGCTATTCTGGTGAGATAGGCTCATTTTCATTGATTTTCTTAGAAGATTATGTATTACTTACATGAATATGCTGACATTTTGTTGGAGCACATGTGAAAAATCCTGTCTCTTTGCCTGCCAAAGACCTTCCCAGGAAAACAGTTGTGCTAACCTGTTCAAAGAAAGCATCCAACAGAAGATTATAAACCTGGGTGAACAGAAAAATGCATCAATAAATAAACGCGAGACTGAATTCTGAGTCTGCATGTGTCTGGAGGGGACACAGGTCTGGGGCAGTTTGTTCCAGCCTCTCATTAACATGAATAATTGTTTTGTTTCAGGCAAGAAACCTTTGACTATCAATAAAACATAGTTGGTGTAGTCAGCCTCCTGTGGGGTACTTAATGATCCATAAAACTGTTTAAAGGGAAGCTGCCAACCTGATTTTGGCCCAACCTGTGACTTTAGTTTTGATGTATCTATATTATACACATACATATTTGCATTTATTGGCTTCAAAGTGGAAACTTCAGAGAGTATAGGATTGCCTGCACAAACTTCATTTGCCTCATTTAAGGAACTGGGATTATATATCATAGTTCATGACATGATCACAACTGTAGCTTCCAATTTAGGAGTGTCCTGTGATCCTTTGTGGCTGCACCACATGGCAGCAGAACTCCAGGGCATGAACAGTGATAGGGGCATGAGGAGCACAAGGAAGACCTTGCAGACAGCTGAGAGCTTTCCACCAAATGATATGGTGAGACAAATTAGCTGGAGAGCATCCATTTGCCTTGTCTTTGGCTTTGCTTCCCTTGGCTTTGAATGTTCTTCACTGAACACATTGGAAAGGGACTTGACAATGAAGATTTCTATCTCCCTGTTGCTTCCACCACCACCTCTTTGGCCTAATGCATCTTATTTGAAATTGTTTGCTGTCATAGTCAATCTCTTTAAGGACTTGGAAGAATGCTTTAATTAGCCCTGATGAAGTGGCTGGAGCCAAGTGAAGCCTGGTGGCTCTTGCTCTCCTTATGTTTGTGTTTTGTGCCGTGTATATTTGCTGGCAGAATCTTAAACCTGACTAATTACTTTTTGTGATGTCTAGACATCTTTAGCAAAGTGATTCTTTCCTTTTTTACCAGTGCTTATAATTTACATTTGCATGCTCCTCCATTCATCCTGCACAATCTTCAGAAAGATATACCACTTAAAAATCACATCACTTAAAAAATCACAAAAAGGATGAAGGCAAGCTTGGAGGAGCTTTGAAATTGTATCGTAACTATCAGCCATGATGTTCCATCTTCTCCCATTACTGACAGACCTTTCCACCAGTTTTGCCTCACTTGCATCAGCTTGAGCTCCTTGCATCAGATTCTCCTCCATGCCCCCCAGTTTCCCAAGGAAGATGAATCAGGACTGGGGTATCCCAGGATCAATCCTTTCCCCTTCATTTTTTTCCTCTGCCCATGTGGAACATGAAAGGTTTTGTAAGCTGCATTAGAAGAAAAATCTCCCTTCTAACTTGTCCTTCTAGAGAAGAAGCACAAAGGAGCCAGATGCCCAGCATATGACTTCAGTAGATATTAATCTAAGACAGAACAGATGATCATCTGTGGGAAAACCATCCTGTTGTTAATAGAGCCTTCAGGAATATTAGCAGACTGCTATAGCTTATGTTAGTCTCTCAAAGCTCAGCTGCTTTTTCCTCTGTACGTGTTCCATATTCACCCTTCTCCTACTCTCCTCATAGATAAACACATCATGCAATCCTCTTCATCTGCCACTCCATTTCAGCAATTTTCCCCAACTGATGCTTCAATGATACTTCTCTTCTCTCCTCAGTTTAGTCCATAGGAAATGTAGCATTAATAGGCTAATATCTGCATATCCGGTTCTATATCAAGGGGATGGAAAACGGCTTATTTCCATGTGACCAAAAATAACCTGAAATCATTGCAATTCAATTCCTTGCTTGCTTTACATCTGCTTGGAAAAATGTGGCCCAGGGCAACTAGGAAGAGAACTCAACAAACTCATTTCCATGCAGGAGCTGATTAGAATCTGCGGAGATGTTTTTGGAGGTGGAATGCTGCTTCGCTCCTATCGCAGTCGCTGTCTCAAAATTCATCAAGCCCATTGTAGTAATTATATTAATCACTCAGAAACTCCGGCAGGATGTCACGCGTTATGAAGCCATAGCCTGATATAAAGTAATTATTCAAATTTTCCCCCTCCAGAGGACTGTACGTGGCCTTACCCAGGGAGATGTTCAGGTCAGAGCTGAGAACCTGTGTGACATTTTCCATGAATTCTGCAGTATTTGAAGTTAAGGCAGTTACATCTTTAGACACCAAACTAAAAATAGCCACGTATGTTGATGAGACAACCTTTGAGTGCTGTGATGAATGAACACTTTTCTTTTTTTTTTCTTCTGAAAAGCACTCTTTGTTTTCAAGTAGTTGACTAAGGACAATATGCACATGTTCTCCTGAAAATATTCTCAGAAAACATTTCAGAATGATAATGCACAGCCATGAAAATATGTCTTCAGCCTCCAAATCCAACCAGCTAGGCAGGAAGACTTCCAGGGAGAGGCATCTTCTTGACTGCATTTTAAAGCAATGGCTCTGAAAATAGCAGATGCTTCACTCTTGCTCACCTGCCTTCCCCCCCCCCCCCTTGTGGGACTGGCTTTCACTTGTGAAATGCCAGATCAGAAACAAATGCTGCCACCTATTTATAAATACATCCCCATCAACACCCTGCATAATGCCTGTGCAAAACAATATGCCCTGGGTGACTCTCCTCTCCTCACAACAGTTCATGGGCTTCACTGCAATTATTTCCAATGATAATTGTAAAGATAACACCATTTAAATTATCTAATGTTTTATTCAATATTTCGGTGAGTTTCAATTACTTCCAATTATAATTCAACAGCTTTCTATTTAAAATAATTATTGTCTTTTATAACCTGTTTCAAGTCAAATAAATTGTTTGCCTTTATTCCTTCTTGGCTTCTTCCACAGGTATTCATTCGAGGTCTCCCTTTGGTTTTCCAGCTCCTCATTAACTTGTGTGGCCTTTCATTAACCCTTCATGTGCTCTCCCACTCTACCACACAATCAAGCCTCTGAGAAGAAGCTGTCAGCACAGCCCCTGAGATAACCACAATCAATTAAACTCATTAAAAATCAATTTGATTCAATTCTGAGCAACAAGACACAATCCTGGTAGGCTGAATAGCACTGGAGTGCTTGGAGCTAGGAGGAGTCCACTGGGGCAAAGATGTTCCCCATCTTTGGCTTCGGGGCATCCCATTAGGACATGAGGGTGTCACCACGAGCTCTGACAGAAATATGAGCACATGGCAAGTGAGGGGAGCAGTACTACAGTTCATCTTAAAACAGGAATACTGTGGAGTGAGACTATTCTTTGGCTTAATAAATTTATAGGGAAATAGTGCTTGAAAGGAAAGATTGTCCTTAAAGACGCACTTGCAGTGATGTTAACTTATATGTTATTTTCTTATTTCTTTGTAGCATAAAATATGTCCTGATAACAGGAACTGGTTACCCTGATTTTGGAAAAAAAAATGTTTGATCATAAAGCTATTTGAATTGTGAAAAAAACTCCCTTTGGATATAGGACAGGAAGAAACTCTTCATTTGCAAATTGTTGTCTCCTTGCTGTTGTTTGAAGGTGAGTTCCCAGTTCAATAGCTTTACATAACTGCGAGCTATTGAGAGATTCTGGGGAATAAAAAAGTTTGTTTTGTGTAGATGTAGAACAGAGGGACTTTGTCCTTCATTTCACTCAGTTTCTAGGTTTTTTCCTTGATGAAAATGTGCCACATTTAAAACAAAATTTAGGGATTTTTTTAAAAGTAATTTAATTCCCCAAGAGAAAAAACTCACACGAGTCTTTCAGCTAAAACCCATGTTTTTAAAAATATTTTTTCCTAGTGGGACACTGCTAAAAATGAAAGCATGTGTTCTTCTCTTTGGATTTTTTGCCACGATGTTGTAATTTAAACAAGATGCTTTTCCCACACAAAAATATTATACACATTAGACAAAAAACATCCAGAAAACTTAAAGAAATCCATTTGGGATTTTTCTCCAGAAATGGAAAATTAGAAAAAAATCAAAATAGGCCAGGAAAATATTTCCATTTAGCCAAAACAGTACTTTTGAATTAATTTATTCTCCATCAAAACATTTCACTCAACTCTAATCGCCGGACTGAAGTCACCCTGCAGGATTCAAAAGGAGTTGATTTAGATGCTCCCATGGGTTCCCATGAATCAGAAGATTAATCAGTCAATCATCTTCCTGCTCTCACAGTTTTCTGATGTTGAGTAATTCTCCAGATCATACTTGCTGAAACTCCTTGTCTGGCTTATTTTTCTACCTAGCAAAGATGACTGCAGCACCCACGGCCCCAATCCAGCAAAGCACTTTACACATATTCTTTAGTTAACGTCGTCTCCTTGATGTTAATGAGGTATTCATGTACTTAAAGTTAAGCCCGAGCTTAAGTGATTTGTTGGACAGAGTCCTGAGCCCTGGAAGGGAAGGTGCTGAGAGCCATTCTGTGGAAGCATCCTCAGCTTTAAAGCACTGTGGCTTGGCAATGGTCAGAAGTTGTATTGATTTGAGTAAATCAGTTTAGAAACTGATGAAGATCCGTTTAAGCATCTCCCATCCAAGGCTCTTCTCTAAGTCGTCTTAAAGCTGATTTTATGAGATGTGCTCTCCAAGCAGGATAAGAGCAGGGCTTGCTCTGACTGACCAGGCTCAGCTCATGAATGATTTGCTGAGCTCCTGTAGGCACCTGCAATGAGAAGCTGCTTTTGCTGAAAAGTGTGAGATCTGTCCCTGGACACCCATAAGTAATCACCTTGCTGAAAACAAGCAAACTCAACTTGCTGAACTTTTATACAAATTACATATTTATAGCCACTTTCAACATCGAAGTTATCAACCTATTTTGTTCAAGACTCCATTTCAGGTGATATAACCTGCAAATTACTGTAATGTACTCTGCTCTGCTATAATTTATATTAAAACCCCTGCCACTATTATGTGTAGGTGGAGGGCAAAGAAGTTTCTTCCCACCTCCTTGCACTTTGTAATCTTATGGATCCCTCTGAAATGTAGCAGATAGCATTGATCATGTTATATAAAAAACAGCTGTGCAGTGCAGTGCAGTGATATACCTGTCTCTAGGCATTGTCAGAAAATCTCATGTCTTCCCTACAGAAGACTACAAAATATGTATTTCTTGAAAGTCGCCAATCAATTGCTTCAGTCTTTTCCTGCAGACCTGACACGGAAAAAAAAAAGAAAAAAAGTATTTGAAATGTCAATTCAAAATGCTTCAGAGGCAGGTTTTCCTGACTGGCAGAAGGAGACTTGTTACTGACAGCACTACAGGAAAAAAATTCCTGCTGAAATACATCATTCAGTGCCTTTGCCATGGTCTGGAAAGCAGATAATGCAGAAAGATTGTGTAATTTGATGCAGGTCCGCCCTTGGGCCAAGCCTGTTACAGGCTTGAGCAATATCAATAAAGTACATCGAAACCAGACCTAATTCTCACCTGCTGCTCCTGGAATCTGCTTCAGGGATTTGGGTGGGTTTTGGTACAGGTGTAATAGGGTCCTGTATGCCCTGATCCTGACAAAACCCATCATGTGAGGAAGTTCTGAGGCCTGTCGGTACCACAAGTGGCACACACCATTTCTCTGCTTGCATATCAGTCTTGCCTTTCTACCAAGATAAGCCATGAAATATCAATGCATTAAATCTCTAATTTATTGATTTCAGAATTAGTCTTACTGTTTTATCTCAGTATCTGATCCCAGCCTTCCAGACACAAAGGACAGGGATAAGAAATCCATAAGCACCAGTGTGTGGTTAAAGAACAGCTACTCCAGATAACATCCAAACATTAAAGCAAGGACAGACTGAAGTCAATATGCTCTAACATATTTTAGTTGTTTCTTAATAAGTGGATAATTTTGAGACTTCCCAGCTCAATCATCTTCTGCTTTTTCTATTCATTCTTCTACAAATCCTCCTGTGTTTAGGACAGAGTGGGGCAAGGTGCTGGCTGGACTCAGGATGTGTTGATGTCCATTGACCAGATGGATCCCAGAGTATCCCCATGCCTCTGGCTTAGACTAACAGAGGTGCTGGGCTGACCCCTTCTATTCTCCTCTGCCATCCCTGCATTTCCACCTTCCTCAGAAGGGTGAGAAGCTGTGTTCCATCACTTCTCATCTGGATTCAGTCTGACTCACCTCACAGCTCTGCCAGGGCATACCTACACAAAACCCAACAAAACCCCTGGGGAGTCCTTGTGGCTCCATCACTGAGCCTCATCCCTCTCTTGCAGCCCTCTTCCCAGTTTGGGTAGCCAAAATATTTTGGTCTGCTGCCTGTTGGATCTGCCCACACACCAGCTCTGTCCTCAACAGTTCAATGCTGGTCAGTTCCTCCCAAAATCTGCTTTCCTGCCAGTCCCCACTGGGAGCATCCCAGTATGTCAGCAATGTCAGCAGTGGTTTATGTCAGCAATGTGGAGAGATTCTGGGGTTGTTCACCTGAGGCAGGGCTACTGCTGGGCTGAAGTGATTAAAATATTAACTGCTGGAATAGCTGTCCATCCCACTCATCTCCATCAGAAGCAATTAATATGGATTATATATATTTTGCAAGAAGAATATCTTTCCTTTCAAACCTTGGAGGAACTCCAGGGAGGATTAGGTAGAAGACTGAATGGGCTAATTTGCATAAATTAGGTAAAATGTGAATAGCAATTTGCATTCCGAAAGGCTCTCTCTGACTCTTCATGATATATTGATGCCATCTGGAAAACCTAGCTATGAACCAGACATTTGTTGGAACGATTTTCCCCGGGCTGTTCCCACAAACTTTGCGTGTATGCTCAGAAATATTCCCCTTTCCTCCTACTGCTTGGAGCAGGGTTAAAGATCTCTTTATATGATTGACCCTCTTTATTCAGGAGAGGACAATTCAGATAGCTTAGAGAAGAAATGGAGGGTGCACTGGAAATACTCTAATTGCTGTTCTTCACCAGAGGCAAAAGTTCTGGCTATGGCTGTGTTGAATCCCTGTGTTAATATGGCAGCAGAATACCAGGCTGGAGTCTCATGTCATTTTTCTTTACTCAGATTACATCATTTCTTTGGGAATCATATTTTATGAGCTTACTTTTTTCTCCCTTTGATATACAGCTTTTCCTTGCCTTATAGGAATTTCAGCCCTGCTCCTTCCTTTATCAGAAAAGATGCCACATTCTGGAAGTATTCAAAGCCAGGCTGGATGGAGCCCTAAGCAGCCTGGTCTAGTGGGAGATGTCCCTGCTCATGGTGGGGTGTTGGAATGAGATGATCTTTGAGGTCCCTTTCAACCCAAACCATTCCATGGTGTGTCCTCCGTACACTGAATTTCTCACATAGCCACACAGATCCTGCACTCTGCCCAGCTCCATCACATGCCAGAGACAGTAAAGTCATAGTGGCAGTAAAGTCACTGTTCCCAGTGCCTCCAGCAGAACATATGAGCTGATCACCACCTTCTCCCTTTACTAGGGATCACCCCCACTTTGCAAAGGTAGGAACTGAGTCAGTTCACCACAGGCACCCATAAATCTCCACAGCTCATAAATCTTCTCCAGGACTTCTGCTGCCCCTTGGAGCTGCTGCTGAAGCCATCACTGAATCCCTCAGTGGTTAAGCAGGTGGTCTGCAGGTCTTCCTCCCAGAGCTGCTGATGTTTCTGAGGCTCACGGTAAGGAGCTACTGAGCCTCAGTATCAGTGCTTCGTACAGACAAAATCATCTGGGGCCAGACCAGGCAAATGCAGCACAGGGCAGGAATGACAGCTAATAGATAAAGACTTTACGTGCCCCAAGGTTTTAGGGCAAAGAGACAAAGACAAAGGGTCAGAGAAGTTCAAGATGCCAGGAATGGCAAGAAAACCTCTTTAGATGTAACCTTTTTAAAGCAGGAGGCTAAAGGAAGCTGGCATCAGGTTTGAATGTGATTTATAGTATTCTTATGCAATGAGAATTGCCACTACCCCCAAACCCAATTAGTTCCACAGCCCTTCTCCAGACAAATGTGTCTGAGCTAACAGACAAACACGAACTGGGGCATGAGTCACTTGCTCATGCAGTTGCCAAGTTCACAGACTGAAGTCCGTGATGAGTCGAGTCTGTATCAGCTGCCCATGTTTGAGAGGCTGGGTCTGGAATATCTGACATGAACAGCCTTTGCCCACAACTGTCAAGACTGGGGTGAAGGTAATAGCATCAGATTTATTCTAAATAAATACTTTCCAATTTAAAAGGGTGGATAAGGGTTTGGTGATTATATAGTAACTGTATAAAGCCCAAACTCGTATATCCTGCAATTAAATTCCAAGAGCTCTGCAAAGCTCCCTTAGAGCTGCAGAATTAGAGGTCATTTCTGTGTGACCTGGAGGCTAAGATGGTATCAAAAATATCTCAGAAGTTTCAAACTTGAAATCCTTGACTGTGCTTAACTCCTTTAGGCCATTCTGTTTTTCTTTTTGAGAACACCAACAACAGCAGTAACTTTTTATGCAGCTTTGTATGTGTCATATAAACTTTTGATAGTAAATGGCAAGCTGACAATTTTTAGATTAAATGTTTTTTTTCTCTTGGTGAATGTAGGTCAAAACAAGCTGTTTGCAGAACTTGGTTTAAACGAATTCCCTCATTTGAAGATTCCTTAATTTTTTTAAATGGCAAAACATTCTGTTTCCTCATTTTCAACAATTAAAGGATTTGTTTTTAATTTCAAAAAATCTTACCACTATCTAAACAAAATATTTTCAAGGTATCTAAATGAGCTGTACATTGATCTGATCTGTACTATTTTTTTTTTTTTTTTAGATTATTGGTTCACAAACACTGATAAATCCAGGATAGGGAAAATGATTACAAAATCTTGCAAATTCCCACAGGGAGAGAAAGTATTTCCCTTACTGGTATAATAACAAATAGCAATCATAATGAATGTCATAATTACAGTGGTCGTGAGGATAGTTATTGGCAATTTAAATCAAACTGCTCCCAGAAAACAGGAGAAAGTGGGAAGGAGTGAGGTGGGTGGATGATGGCTTAAAAGGATGGTTATTGATCGAGTTGTTCATGGTGGATTAACTCTGGAAGGGAGAGCTGGATTTATTTTATCTTTATCTGTGAAAAAACATTGAATATTTGTTTAATTTTATTGCATATGTGCAGCATAACTTGATGACTACACACAATTTATAAAAAAAAGCCCATACTAAAGTAATTAAATGCTCATTATGTTAGTTTTTCTGGCTCAGGAGGACTAGATATTTCCTTGGGCTCTCCTCCAGTCCTGTCTTCCGTGCTTCCATACCTCATAGGCTAATCCCTTCAAAACTGACCTTCACTGGGCTGGGCTCAGAGCCACTTGGGCTCTGACAGGAGTTTCCCTAAAGACCCATTTCAAGTCCAAAGAGCATTTGGGTACCTGGTTAGGCCAGGCAAAACAGGAGGCTCTCCTATATTCTCCCTGGACTCCAGGATAAGATATATGCAAGTGTTTTTCAACCTTTTCCAGTTAGTTGTCCTCTAAAGCCCCATGCCCTGCCCATGTAAGCCCTGTCCAGCACGCCTAAGCCTGCTGTGAAAAACTTTACCCTTTTACAAGATCTATGGCTTCCGACTGCAGAGCCATTAGAAGCAGCCTGCAGGTCCCCAGGCATCCTCCGGGCTTGAAACCCACTGGTTTGCACCAGGGGACTCCCAAAGTAATCCTGCAGAAGGTGCCGAGTCCTGAGTGTGCTGAAACTAATGGAACAGGCGTGAATCTCAGCAGGAGATAATGGAGGGGAGAAGTACTCACAGCTCTGAAACTGCCCACTCCGGTCCACCAGGAGCAGCACAGCTCTGCTTGACCTGATTTACTTCGTTCTCAGGCACATCCTGCAGCTCCAGGCTGCTGCTCAGCACTGCCACAGCTTCCAGCCCAAAGCCACCTTGTGAGCCAGGTACCTGCTGGGCTGAGGGTGCTGGGTATGGGGCCAGGAGGGCAGGACAGCCATTTCCTCTCCTCCTGTCACTGGGGATGAGAGCTCAGCCCCCACCTGGCTGCACTCTTCTGTCAGGGACTAGTAAAGAGTGATAAGGTCTCCCCTGAGCCTCTTTTTCTCCAGAATAAACTCCCCCAGCTCCCTCAGCTGCTCCTCAAAGGACTGGTGCTCTATCTGTGCTTTTCTGTGTGTTATAGCACAGGTGGCTGCAGAACTCCCTGCCAAGAGAAATCATTGACTTCTTTGTCTGGGATAACAGTGGAAGGTCCAAACTCTGATTAAAGTTGTCTTGTTTGTTTGCCCTCTCTGTAGTTACATGTGGGTATAGGATTCACCTACATCTGCTGCACTTCTCCCCCTGGAGAAAACATTTCGGCAGTACCGAGAGGAGTCTAATCAGGTATTAAAAGCAAAGTGAATTGCGCTTGCTGTAGAATTGGGGTAAATTGCTAGAGCAATGATAGAGCCCCTCCCCTGTTTTAATCCATTTTAATCTCATTGTTGAGTTAATAAAAACCTATTGGTTTACTAAATCGATGTAGGGTGTGATTCATTATTATGCGTGCTGCTACACAGATTCAAATACAAACTCTCTCTGCTATAGACTGGAACAACACTGATCCAATGGAAGTTGGCTCCAGGGAAAAATTACCTCTTGCCACTTGTCATAGAAAGACACTAGCTATGGTAAATTTTTGCTTGTGTGAATCAGAGGCTTTATTTGACTTCGCTGATGCTGAATGCACTTGAAATATTTTTACAAATGATTTAATCTACAAACAGAAAAGAAACCTCCTTTTGTTTGAGTTCATATTGGATTCATTTATGACCATTAAGCAAAACAGCTATGCCCTATAATGAAGAGGGATTACTAGGGAAACAAATATATTTGTTAGCTTTATTCTTCCCCCTGCATCTATTAGAACAAGTCTGTGTTTCCAGCTTGCATTTCATTTTCTTTATGGCAGGCTGCTGGAGTTGAGACATAAATTAAATAGATACATTTATATAAAGTCTGAATTTCTGCTGCTTTTCTGTCTCAGATCATATCATTCTTGCCAACTGTCTTCATTTAAGAGGGTCAGTCTTTATACTACTGGGGAAACAGACTCCATTTTTTTCATGCTATTCATCCCGATAGCTCTCTGAAAACAATGAAGTTCTATGAACTTAAAAAGTATCTCTCTTACTTATAGCCTTGCAGATATCAGATATTTGACAGAATCATTTTCTTCTTTAAGAACCAGTTTCAGTTGTTTTGTTTTGTTTTAGTTTTTGGTTTTAATTTTTAATTCTCATTAAAGGACTTGAAAGGGTTTGTGTTCAGAAGGTGCTGTTTTCTTAGGAGATGGTTTTCCTGATCGATAAAAAGCGTCCAATGTGTCACACATAAAAAAAAAAAAAAAAAATTTAAAAAATATGTTATATACAACCATAAGTCCTTGCAAATAAGAATATATCCCAGAGTAACAAACTAGGACTCCCAAGGACTTTGTGACAGCTGTGAAGGACTCCAAGCTCTGACATATGATCAAGTGAGAGTGACTTAACAAGTCACCAAACATCAGAAGAGCTGAGGTAGCAGTCTGGGCACACATTCTTGGCTGGTGACAAAGATATAATAATGCAATTTAGCTTTGCTGACAGTGAAACAAAGTGAAGGTACATCATATTATTTTGCATTAGCTCCAGGCAAAGAGCATCTGTACAGACAGGTACCTTCACTCTGCTGATGTGAAAGAACATATTAAGCTTCCATGACCCGATGTTTTATCCAAAACCTCAGATCCTCTGGCTTCAAATATCTTAAGCTTTCACTATATCAGGCAGAAGGGATTCTCTAGCCCAGGTTCGTCAGGGGAAGGCAGCAGTTGCTCACCACCCCCTGTGCAGATTAATGGAGTGCAAACAGACTGCACTGAGCTAAGGGGAGATCTGCAGCCTCAGTTCCACCAGCACAAGGAGCCAACAAGCTCAGGACAGACTCATGTTCAAACTGAGGTCAAGTCTCTCACCCTTAATCCAGAACACAAGACAATTGAAACATGGTCCCTTTACAGAAAGAGGCCTCAGCTGCATAATCAAAATGCTCAGATTTCAGCCTCTTCAAAAATCTTAAAGGATTATTACAGACTTTAAATGGCCTCTGTCCTGCACTTGTTTGGGGTGTCCTTCCCATCAAATGGCACACTGGAGGCTTCCACAGAAGACCCAGGAAAATGTAGGGAAATTACCTTGACTCAGCAGTATTTGGTTTGAGGTGAAAAAAGAGAGAACATGAGAGCTTGAAAATGGAAAATCAATCACAAATGAGTTCATTAGGGCAGTGACAGTCTCAGCTCTGAGGGATGAGCATCTTTGAGCTCCATTTGTGGGTTTCTATAGATTCATGAAATTAGAACGATTTGGGTTGGAAGGGTTCCTTAAATATCATGTTCTAATGTCTCTTCCATGGGCAGGGACACCTTCCACTAGACTTTGATTGGACTGCTCTGTGTTGGTGGCTGTTGCCCTAATTTTCCCCAAAATTTTGGGTTGGATATCAGAGGCTGGATTCTTCCTGTAGACAGGCAGGATGTCTTTCTACAATCCCATTACAGAAATTGTAATGTACAGTAGATATACAGCAGAATTAATGTCACCCTGGAGGGATAAGCCAGACAAGAAGAGAACCTGAGCATTGGTTGAGGACAGGAAGTGATAAAGAAGGCTTTATTTATTGTGTACATGGAAAACCACCTATTCCTATGGCTCTGCACAAAAGCAGGATAGTGGGAGAAAATGAGTAGGTAATGAGGACAGGGACAGAGCTCTCATTAAGAAGAAATTTGATATAGGCAACTTCCCTCATCTACCTCCTGAATACACCTGACTTGGAGCTTTGAGATCCTAGTGATGGATTAAATACAGAAGAATTAAAACAGAACAGGGTCAGCAAATCCTTCCTTCTTCCAGTTCAGCAACAGCCGTGGAAGGCAGTTGTGCTTCTGGAATGCAATGCTCCTTCCTCCTCAGACACCTGCATGCTGGGGTAGGCTGGAGAGAAGGTTTTTCCCGGTATCTGTCCCTCTTGCTGCCTTTTAGTTTCCTTCTTGGATCATAGATTTCAAATCACCAGTCTACCCTGGCTCTTTCTACAGCAAGTGACCCATCAAGAATGCATCAGTGAAAAAGATCCAGCTACAAATCACTGTCAGACTGCAGAGATCTCTTTACTACAGTGGAGCTGGAATAGATATCTACATACAAGGCCACCAAAAAAACCCCTATTCCTCTAGTCCATGGAATAGTTTCAGTTCTTGACCCAGAGTTATATCTGTGCACAAGAGACAAGAGCAAGAAGGGAGTGGGGAGCAGGAGACAAAGAGAAAAAATTAGGACATTAGTATATATGCTCAGTGGTACAGATATAAATGGGATTTATTCTGCTGAGAGAAGTGATTGTCAGGATCTAGGGGAGTGTGAATGTGGGGTTCTGCTGAGATGCCCCTGATTTTACACACTCAGGTCAAATAATCATAAAAAAGCCTACACAGAAAGCTCTGACCATTCTGGCATCTCTCTGCTATCCCAACAGAAAACCTTTTCCTTGTGCACTAGTGTGTGAACATGCCCATCTTCCTCAAGATTAGGTTTATCTGGAGATGCATCCCTCAGTGAGTGCAGCAGCCCAGCCCCAGCTGGCAGCCGCGCCTTGGGTTACGCTCGCTCGTTCCCAACACAGCTCAGATCCAGCAGGGAAGAGGCACAAACTCTGTTTTGTGTCAGGGCCAGGAATAAAATCTTCACGCCTGGAGCTCGTGGGCAGACAACTCAAATCGCTGGCACAGAACTAAACTCTGGAGTCCTCACAATACCTGGAGGATTGTTCTTCTTAACCTACTTGCATTTTATTTCTCTCGTCTCTTCTTTGCGCCTCTGCCACTCGGAGCACTGAGTTACAAATCTGTCTAGTAGAAGAATCTCTGCTCCCTCAAATGGCCTCCCTGGGCTGCAGAACTCCATTAATTAGCATCTTTTAAATGCTTGGGTAATATTCGTTGCTCCTTTTTGAAACCATTTCCCCGAGCCCTAATTTTAATAAAGCTGGTTCTCGTGAACATTTGAATATTAAAGCCTTTGGTTACAAAAAGACGAAAGAGGCATTTTAAAAGACAGCTGGGCAAAGATTACTTAAATGGCTGATATAATTTTGTGCATCTGTGTGCACGTGTGAATGTGCAGCACCTCTGAGATAAAGCATTGTCACAGAGGTGTTTCTGTGTCAGTGTGCAGGAGGTCAGAGTAGCTGTCTTTGGGGAGGTGTCAGTGTCTGTCAGGGCAACAACAACATCAGGGGCCCTGGGGAAACATGGTACCGTGCAATATCTTTAAATGTGTATGAAAATTTCTCTCAAAACACACCAGAACGGGCTGAGTTTGCTTTGTGTAGTTGCAAGCACTGTTTCAGATGTGAAAGGTGAACTGAAAGCTGCTGTATATTTAAAGGTCTTATCCTGGGGAGGGCGTTTTGTATTTTATTATGTGTATTCTTCAAGCTTTACAACCTCACCAGCTGGGGCTGATGGTGGCAAAGGAATGTTTGATTTCGTGCAAAGCACTTCTCTGATGGGGATGATGTAGTAAAATCAGCTATGTATGTAATTTTCTTTCAGCATTGTGATGAAAGATCTCTAGTTCTGTGGGATATTACTAGGAAGGGTATCCTTATCTTGCCAGCAAGGCTCAGATTTGCTCTGGAGGAACCAGAGGACAGCCTGGACTTCTTTTTTTTTTTTTTTTTTTCCTCCCGAGGCTGAGAGCAGAGGTGTCAGACCGATGATGTTTCTTGTTATGTTGATACATCTTGTCGACTCTGGACAGGGCATAGACTCTCTGATTCATATCTCACAGGTTAGTGGATCAGACAGCAGTGATTTCTGCCTTATCACAAATCTGAGGTTCAGTGATCAGTGAGGTGTAAGTATTTCTTCAGATACTTCAGCCTGCCTGGGAAAGATTTACAGCGGTTTCCTTGCTGAAAGGCTTTATACACTGTCAAACCTCTCCTGAGTCAGAGGGCTGCCTGTCAAAGGGCTGTTATTTGCTCAGAAAGCAGCTGTGTTTTCCCACGAGATGCAGTGGCACGGCCATGATTTGTAGCCACTGTAAAATGATGATAATCTGTTATTCACAACCACCAGAGGTGTGGCCACAGGGCTTTGCTGAGCTCTACCTACTGCCCAAGCTAACACACCACCTGAAAAGGAGGCTGGAAAAATTGTTCTTTTAATCCACCTGATCTCACTGTCCCCTTTGCTGTGGCTGTTGCTGACCCTGAAACATCCCGAGGAAGCCTTGGGGATCTGATCCCAGCCTGGATCATTCACACACCAGCGTTGCTCCTCACCTCTGCTGGAGCTCAGCCTCACACTGAAAACCCCAAGTGGAGGAACTGACACAATTTTCAATAGTTTCATTCTCTGTATTTGTTTCAGTGACAGATTTGAGCAACAGTCTCCATTCTTAAGCCATTTTCTTCTTAACAAAGAGGCTTTTCAGGAATGCTGAAGCACTCTCTGGCTCTCTTGTGCAGGAGCAATGCTCTCTGTGACAATGTCTGTGCTGCACTGAGCCCTTGTCCCTTCTGCCAAACCATGTCCTCCACACACTTGACTTTAAGGAGATGTTCTGTAGCTGACCCCACTGGAACAGTCACAGGAGGTCAACACTGTGCATTGGCTTGCAGACAGAAAGCCAGAGTGCTGTATTTGGAGGTCAGACTGCTGAATTTGGAAGAAATGAAGCAAAAAGATAATGCAAGAGAGCCTCCAGGCTTCCATGGGTGACCTAGGGTCGTGGAGATGGCTCCTCATTCCCATGCAATTTCCCATGCAATATTGGGAATGTGTACAGTGCACTGGATCTACCTGCAGAGATCTGACTGCAAAATTTTAGGATTTATATTCATGCTTTACATAATAACCAATCCAAAATTAGTAAATAATCCTGAAATTTGACTCCTCCATGCTTCTTTGGATCATCTCTCTAGTAGGTCTGGGCTGTTTTCCCAAGATAACTGCAGTTCCAAAGGCTGGGTGTGAATGGAGATTGGGTTAATTTAGATTTGCTGCCAATGATCCTAAATGCAGTCCAAGGGTTTGGAGATACCAGTGAGAGGCTGAAGTGGAAAGAATAATGCACAGGAGTGAGTGGGTGGCTAAAGTGACCACAGCCCCACTGTGGCTCTCCAGCTGCTTGTGGATCACAAGCAAATTTATCTTGTGTGGCTTCTTTCTGAGGGGCAACCCCTCACCCTGCAGCAGAGGAACCCAGCAGAGCAGCAATCACTGCACATCACTCCTAAAGCTCTCCTTACCCCGGGTGGGGGTGTCTTGTGTGTGAATATTTTGGTCATTGATTGGGAAAATCAGAAAACTGACCCTCTGAGAGGAGGCTGAACTTCTCCACTCAAAGCAAGAGCAATCAGCAGCCAGGTCAAGCGATGAAATCACAAATACAGTGTGAGGAAGAGAAGGAGTTTTGCTGAGTTTTATGTAGGGTTTTACCAGCTCCAACTACCCCACAAAGTGCAGGGTAGGTCTTTCTTCTTTCTGGTGGACGGTCCTGTGCTTCTCTTAAATTTTCCTAGTGGTTAAAACATAGACTCTATTTCTTTAAAAAACCAAGGAAGACTGTCTTGTACACACTCAGACTGCAACAGAAATCTGATCTTGAATGGCAGAAAGAAAAAAAAGAGAAAAGGGGATTTATAAAGGCTCAAAGGCAAATATTTATCTTATTTCTTTGCATCTGTTTAAATAATTGACTAGAAGTGGAGAACCTTCTAGGTGAGATGAAAAAGAATAATTTTTTTTTCAGGAAGGCATATAATAGGTGAAAGATTAGTATTGGTTCTAAATGCAGAATTAAACCCAGCTTCAGGCCTTCTTTGCTTAGGATGGAAACATCTTTTCATGATTTTTATGCATATGAAGGAAAGTGAATCTTTTTCTCTTGTAGTAATTGCATTTTTAGTCACAATTGCCTGTTATCTTTGCATTTCCCACAGGTGGAGATATTGATTTTCATGGAGGGTTTGCTTTAGCTGTTCATCTCTCAAAACCCTTTGTGATATTATGAAATATCAGGCTGCTAAGTAATCAGTGTGGGGATTATTTTTTTCTAATAAACACACACACAGAGGAAGTAATTTTGTTTATTCAACTCCTAGTTCAGGGTTGAAGTTTACTCCAAAAGGAGGCAGCAGCATAGAAAGAGCCCAGGTTATGGTCCAGGGGAGAGAGGGAGCCCCTTTCCAGGGACTGCCCAGGGAGCAGATCCAAAGGCCATTCATTCACTGCTAGTCGTGACACCACAGGTGGGAACCTGTTCAGCCTCCTCCCATTCAAAGATCTTTAATTTGGGGTTTAAATTTCTTTTTCAGGAAGCTTTTCCTGTGTCATTCATGAAGTCTCTTTGTCAGAATGGCAATAATTCTAATCACCTACCTTTATTTTTCCCTTGCTCGCTGTTTTTGCTACAGTCTGATGAGACGAGTTTGGTCAGCTTCCCATTTGGTAATAAGCAGATTTGCTTTCTGATTTTCAGTCACGCACAACACAGCAAGAAAACAGCTCATGGGGGTGATCAAAACACCTCACTGAAACAATTTCTGCTTATTTTGTGTTTTGTAATTATTCCTTTTCTCTTTTTCCTTCAGCATCATGGAAATATTGAGTCAAAATTAGGTTGCCAACATCACTTAAAAAGAGATGAAGAATTTTAAATCCCTAGTCAGTGCTAGAATCCACAGGCAATCCTACAAAAGAAAAAAAAAAAAAAAGAAAGAAAAAAGGGAGAGGAAAATATTTATACTCAGAATCAGCATAATTGTCATAGTTATTCTTGCTAATCTTTATTTTACCTACCAAGCTCTGAATTTCAGATTACTTCCTTTTTTTTTTTTTTTTTTTTTTTTTTTTTTTTTTTTTGTTTTTTTGTTTTTTTGTTTTTTTTTTGTTTCCCTGCTGGTGGTGGTGAATATCAACAAGTGTGAAAGCAAAGGTAGGATGCCAGATTTCTGAAGAAAAAAAAAAAACACTTAATCCACTTTGCTCTTCTGCTCTGGCCTCAGTCTGTTGGGAGAAGAGGAACATAAAGGTGGAAAGGGCAGGGAAACAATTTCCAAAAACCTGTGCAGTGGCTACAGGAGAACAGCCAGAAAACAGGCCTGAAGCTGCTTCAAGTGTTGTTTTATCCCTTTGATACTCTCCCTCAAACCACCTTTCACTTCCATTTTAGCATCTGCCACCAAAAAAAGAGAAAAAAAAGGGGGGGAAGAAAACAGGCCAGTGAAGGTGGATGGAAAAGATTTTTCTCTTTCATAGGCTTTCTTAGAAATTTGGTGGTAATCAAATGGAACAACCCCACTCCCAAGGTGAACTGAAGCCCGCTCGCTTCATCAACACCCAATTTGCAGAGGATTTCAGTTCTACAAGGCCAGAACCACCTTTTGTCAAGCAGACCCCGTCCTAGAAGCTGAAAGAAAACCAAAAGTAGCACCAGGCTGGCAGGGTTGTCACAGGCTTGTGTCCATGTGGGGCTGTGGACACTGAGCTGTGGGTAAATCATGGTCACTGTCAGTGTGTGGAAAAGAGGATCCTGGGCTTAAAGATCACATCCTCCTGCCAGGAAAAGAGATCTGTGACATCAAAACTTTAATTCCTTCAGAGCAGAGACCTATCTGCCTGTCAGGACTGAATTTGATGTGTTTTCAATGCAGTTATATGTGATGGATGGCTTGGGCCCCCTACAATTTACCTGCCAAAAGTTAATGTAAATGCTGCAGAAGTTTGCTCCAGAGGAAATGAAAGCCCAGGACGTTTCTGAAGTCTGGGAGATAATTAGTGTGATTTACATCCTTGGCATTACAGGAAGCTTAACATTTCTCGTGTTCCCATGAAATGTTGTTGGAGAGGTGGGGGTTTGGGAAAATGACGTTGGCTGAAGTGCAAGGATCAGGATGCTTGTGGGGAGTGTAGCTGCTAACACAGATGGAAAGCTGATAACAGACTGAGGGGGTTTCAGATCCCACGGCTGCACAAGGACACACTTTTACAGATGCTGGAACTGCTGAGCTAACCACTTTTCCTTTGAAAACTACTGCTTCGAATGGATAAGAAATGTCTTTGCTATACTTAGAGGTGGATTATGTGATGGGAAAAAATAGAAGGGCTACTTCATGTGCCAGCGCATGAAACTGCCTCCAAGCCTTGCCAGGAAAGGAGAAAAGCACCGCAAAACCTTCTCAAAATCCTGCTCTAATGAGGAGCAGGTGTGGGTTTTGCAGAAAGGCAGGTTGCAGGGCAGCTCCAGGGAAAGGTGACAAGCTGTTGTGATGGGGAAGGAGTACACAGAGGAGCACAGAAGTGGGAATCTCTTAAATTCAGGCCTTAAGGTCTGACTTGTTGGCACATGAAAATCTCTTCAGTGCGCACCATTCTCAGAGATCAGTCACCCTCCTCATGGGATGGAGACTGCACAGTTCAGCAGCAGGATTGCTGTGGATCTGCAAGGTCAGAGGGGCAATGGGGACAGGCAAAACACTGCTGGGCAGATAAGACCATCTACATAGGGAAAAGCCTCAGTACTGGAGGCTCTGGGCCAGAAAAACCCATGGGAGAGCGGCAGACACAAAGAGGGGATGCTGGTAGAACAGGGGTAAGAGATTTCCATCTTTCCAGGTTATTAAGGGAACTAGCCAGTGTAACGGTGCCTTTAATATTTTAAAATATAATTTAACTTCTCATATTTTTGCCCTGTGTAACCTCTTCTTGCCTTCTCTCCAAGAGATCTCTTCAGTCCACACCGGTGAGTCGCCATGGAGACTACAGCCATGTGATGGCAAGACGTGACTCCACACTGCTGGAGCCTCATCACTTAATTATTTATTAATAGACTTTTACCCTCATAGCCTCAAGAGATACAACATCTTGTTACCAAGGCTGGGAGAGAAACAAGAAACAAAGGCACAAAAAAAAGGGAAGAGAAAAGCAGGCAATTAGAAATAATTAATTAGAAGTACTATAAACATGCCAGGAAACATGTAATAGAAGTGGAAATTGAGCTCAAAACCCTACAGGTCAATACTGTTTAGCTGAAAAAGTATCTGGCTAGGTAAAGAAAAGACACCCAATATACAGGGAGGTGAAGTCTGTGGCCAGGGTCATTTTGCTGGGTGCAGTCTGCTGGGATGGCAACATGTTTTTCATGTTCTCAGCTGGAAATGAACCCCAACATCTAAATCACAACGCCCTGCCTTTAAAACCTTGCCATAAAGATTTTGATCTCCCAGGAATCAGGAATAAGAACCATGGAGACCACAGAACCTTGTGGCTTTGATGACCAGTCACAGTTTCTAAATTGCAGAGTCTGGCAAACACTTGTGAAAACCTCTCACTCCCTGAATTTATGATTGAAGCAGACCTGGCAAATAATGGGTCAATTCACAGGAATGAGCTCCAGTTTATAAAAAAGGTCAAGATGCACAGCAGGATTTCCTTGCCTTGTATTTGTTTTAATTGAACAGCTAATCCAGCCTATTATAATGGAAAATAAGTTCAGGCATCATCTTATTTCTCTCTCTTTACTTTTAGACTTCTGTAAGAGCTACAGCATCAGCAGACCATGTATTACTTTTTCTGAAAACTTCTTCCCAATACAATTAACCAAAAAAACGTTCTTAGGACTGCTTCAAATGGTGACTCTCAACTAGGAGGAGAGTGAGAACAGGTTGGAACTCTGACAGGGGATATCTGTGCCGTCTAGATAAACATCAGACATGGCAAGAAAATGCACTGGGCCAGAAAAATTAAAATCCATCCATAATGTGTCTTCAAAGAGGGGGGAAAAAATAAAAATCCTTCAATCCCAAGCACAATATAAAACAAAACTGGAGGAATTACATGGCACAGAGCCAAGCAAATTTAAGGAACAAATCTAGGAAACAATGAAACGTAACAGCTCTGACCAAAAACAACCATTAAATGTTAAATGCTGCTCTTGTAACTGACAACACCAACAACTTTAAAGGGCTGTTTTACTAGCATGTGCATGTGTGTGTAGGGAATACTTAGACTCTCAGAGAGCTGGTTGAATTTGTATTTCTTGTGTTTTGTTGTGAGGCTTTTCTTTAATATTGCTTTCCTTTACAGATTTGTGCCAATGGAAGGTGAAATCCATAGTCAGGCCAATTGCAGTTAAGGAGGTTGGAGCACTTTGCATCTGCTCTGGTGGGCATGAAGGACTGCAGGCATCACCTGCCTGCTTGAAGCAGGTCCACCTGGAGACATCTCCTGCCACATATGAATGAGGCAAAAAATCTGCTGGTGGTGGCACTCAAGCATCTGAGAGTCTTTTTTGCACTTTTCCTCACCATTTCTTCCTCCTTTGAAGAAGGACAGTGTTTGTGTTTGTCTCTACTCCACAAAGGAGCCTGAAGGAAGGACTTCAAGTACAGAGGAATAACTGAGGCAACTGAGGTCAAAAAAGTGAAGTCCTGGTCTTCCCCTGCCTGGCACAGCTCAGCAGAGAACCATCCCCAACCACCTTTCTTGCCAGTGCTAAAAGAGAACAGCCTTGTTTGCTTTTGTACATCTGAGACAACCACAGAGACAAACGATTATTTCATTTTGAGGGGCACAAGGGCTCAGGCTACTCCTTTTTCTTTGCTGTTCCACACTTTTCTTATTGTCTTGTCTCTCCTCCAAGAACTCCAAAATCTCTGTCAGTTTGTCTGATCAGCCCCTGTTGACTCAGTGATGAGTTTGTGAGAAGTCTTCCTTACACATTTCCCTAGAGTTTTTAGAAACAATTCCTACCAGCTCTTGTACTCGCTGACACTAGCCAGGTGATTCTCTAATCATATTGAGTACAGCAAGATTAACCTGTCATTAAAAATATAATTGTTCTTCAATTTGCACTTCTTTCTGAAATGGAGGCTGAACAGAATGCCAATGCTGTGACTGGAACTGTGCTGCAAAGCCTCTGGCAACAAAAAGCCTATTATTTGCAAAAGAGGGGATCCTAATTGGAAAATATGATGGAGAGAAAATAGTGAATCCCCAGTAATCTCCTTCCAAAATGATAATGTATGTGGTAGAATGAATATTAATGCATCATATTTATGAAATGGGGACACTGGAAAGTGCAAGATAAGTTTTCCTTCTCTCTGCATTTTACTTGGCAAACAACACTCGGTGGAGTGACATTCACCCAGAAGTTGTCCTCTCTGTCTCAGGCACAGCTGAACAAAAATGCACCCAGAATTTCCCTTATCTGTGACCTTACGACAGCCATTGTCCCACCTCTGGCATTCCCTCCCCACCACCCTCCTCTTGTTCATCATTTCAAACCTGACACTGCTCACACAGCCCTGCTTTTCCCTGTGAAGCCAGGGAGATGAGGGAACTTGGACCAAGCCAGCTGGAAACGTGGTGTTATCCTAATATCCACTATCACTACACACCAAGTACCAGCACGAGGGACTGCTGAGAAAGAGAGATGTTTTGTTTCAAAATCATTCAACTGGATTTCAGAGTCAGGTTTCTCAGTCCCCCTGGACTCTGGAAGATGACTGGAGCTAATGTGAGTTTCTGTTAAGATAGAAAATTCAAAAACTCATAATCTGGCCCTTCCTGTTTGGCTATTAAGTGCTAAGAAGTGCCAGAGTTTGTCCTGAAGCCCTTGGTAGAGGTTGTGTCACCCAGAGAACCCCCTATATTGACCAAATTCTAGTTTCTAGCACTGTAACTATAGTACATGATGTTTTTTTAGGACAATTGACTCTCCCTTAAGTATAGTCATTACCTGTTCTGGCAGACTTCTTTGTAAGTCTTTAAAAAATAATTCCCAGAGAATTGAGGTTTATTGGAGAGAAATATTCTTTTATTTACTTGCCCATTCCCACACTATTATCTTCCTGTTATCTGCTTCCTTTGGAATTAAGCAGTTAACACAGTTACTGTGTAGAAATGTAGATTTCCCTTGGCACTCCTTGGAGTGAAGAAAGGATAATTTCAGACAGGTTCCTCTTTAGGTAATGCATCTGCCAGAGCTATCTCAATATTTCTGTAGGACAAATGAGAGTGACAGCCTGGGAGTACAGGAAAGGAAGAGCCTCATGCTGATAAAAGACCTGAGTGGGACTCAGGGATCTGGACTCACTCTGGCCACAAACTTAGTGTGTGACATTAAGAAAACCATTTTATTTCCCCATTCCTTACTTCTCTACCTGTCAAAAACTTTGCTTTCCCTCAACCCTTTTTCTACTGTGTTGGTGTAAATTACAAGCTCTTAGGTATCATCTCTGTCCCATCCTGACATGTTATTTAGCAGAAGGCAGCATGGATCTTTGCAAGGGCCTTTAGAAACCAGAGCAGAGGTAACAATAACAGAGATGACAGGAGAAAATATCCTGGGGACTACAAAGGTGGCTCACTGTCTGCTGATGTCAGTCCACATAATCCCCACACAGAACCCACACAGTGCTGCAATCACCATGTGGTCCCACCAGGATTACAGGAATGATTCACCTACAAAATGCTTCATCAGTTTGCACTTGTGAGAGGACAATTTGAAGGTGAGGGTGGCTCTGGGGCTGTCACTGATCTTCACAAATATTGGACATGGAGTGTGACAGGCAAGTCGTGTGCTCTGGCTTTAAACCTGGTCCTTGCTACTTCTGCTAAAATAAGGTCTCAGCATGGACAGCTTAAAGGCTGTGGCACAGACAAGAGGAGTTTTGAATACATCCCACAGGGTGACACAGGACATAGAGCTCTGTAGGGACAGCAGGACATATCCCATTGCAATGACTTTGTGGTGTGCTTTCTTCACTCTACCTCCAGCAAATGCTAGGCTTTGCATCCACACGTGCTAATTCAGAAAGCATCCAGCATTAGGAGAAATCACCTCCCCCAGGCTATCCAAAACCTTCAGCCACTGCCATTCAGAGCAGTCTCTATATAGGGAATAATTATTTTAATCAGGAGATGTGTTAGAAATAGGATTTGTGCAGCTGTTGTGTGGTTTCCTGCACTTCCTGGAATGACTGCCTGGAAAAGTGGGTTAAAACTGTAGGTGGAGGGGCAGTTGTCATGGAAACTGCATCATTGGCAGCTTCATTTCAATCTTTTCTTCCTTCTGATAATTTTCTACCCATTTTGCCACTCTGAGCTGGTACTCTGCCATCTTGGTTCTCCCCTTGCCTTGATCAAACTATCCATGGTGCCTCAAGTTGGGGTCAAGCTGGAACGTGAACTCAGCTGGATGAAACATGGAAAACCAGAAGAGAGGGCCACGAGCCTTGGAGGACAAGATGTGGCCTCAGGAGTCATTGACATCCATGTTTAACAAGTGCAGCTGAGAGTTAAATCTCAAGTCCGCCAAATATAATCCAAAGTGGCCTTGAGAGAATGAATTACCTTCAGTTGATCTTCGATTTCTAGTTTTGCTTTCCCCAAATACTCAGATTTCTCTGGCACATCCAGAAAATGTTCCAAACCCCCTAGAGTTTAATGAGCTTTTGTTGAGGTCATTATTCAGTTAAAAAGAACAAAAAACCAAGTTCCCAGAAGGTGTATTCCTTGTTATTCACACTTTTCTACATACTACTCTCAGTTTTGGAGGCAAACTAAACCCATGAGCTTTCAGAAACCAATCAAATAAATGAGAAAAATGAACAATTGGGACTAATGAACCCGAAAATGATTGGTCCAAATTATTGAATAAATATAGCACTTAAGAGTAATGAAGATACTTAGGCAGCATGGGGACTGATTTCAGAGCTATTTGCCAACTAGACAGCAGTCTAAATTTGCAGCAAATTCTGGGCCTGATTCACCACTGAGTTTTCTATCCCCTTGTGACTCTGAAAGCTGTTTTGCAGAGTAATGAATTAAGTTCATTACTCGAGATGCACAGTCCCCCTGCTCACACCAGCCCATCACTTCATGTGAGGTCTGGCAGGACTAAGTTGCTTTTTATACAAAATTTAAGTTTTAATTTGTTTTCAGCAGATGCAAGAGTCCATTAGTAGGACAGAGGAACTAGAGCAAAGTCCTCACCCATCAGTAAAAAGTGCTTTTCCCTGACTTATGACCATTTATCTGTTATTTCCTGGCCATGTCTGTGTTTTTTTTTTTTCTCCCAGTCCTAGTTTTATCTAAGGAACAGAACCACAGACACAAAAGATGGATTTGTCTTGTATGGTTGTTTTTGCTGTGGGTCTTTGGAGTGCTCCTCAGAGATGTCTGCAGAGGAACACCCTCAGCTGAGGGTCTTGGGTCCACAGCAGTAACTCAGAGATCCAGAATTACCTGGCCCTTTCCATTCCAGCTTCAAACCCTCACTGTGCAAATTAAAAGAGGGTTAGGTGTTTCCATGCTGATTTAACAGGGAAACTGCAAGTTTAGCATCACTTGGGATGATTGTGTTCAGTGCAGCCCGTTTCACTGTTCTTCATGCTACCAGCAGCAGCTGATGGCAACAATGGTCCTTTGCCTACGTGTGTGGCAGTACCTGCAGTGGGAGGAAGGCTCAATGGCAGAGATGAACAGCCTTGGCTCCTGCAGGTTCCTGTAAATGAAACACTGCAGCCAAATAAAGGGAAGAAGGGGGAGGGATGCATAAGGAAGAGCTCAGCTGCAAGGAAAGTTCAACCCCCATCGAACTGCTTTCCCTTTCCCAGCTGGGGAATGGAGCCCCATTTGTCATGACTCAGAAACCTCACAGCCAGCTACCTGCACATCACATCCAGAGCCTGTGGCTGGGATGTGGAAGGATTTATAAACATGTAGGCTGGAGTTTTATTTCCTGATAATCTAGTTTAGTGTGACAAATGGCCCCATGAACAGGACACCCTCTGGCTCTCACTGTCCACGTCACTTGGACAGCCTCCAGCTTCCCAGTGCTGGAGGTGTTGGCTTCCTTCCCAGCACTTCCCTCTATCTGCAGCCCTCCAGCAAGTTTTCACCACTCCAGCCTCTTCTGAGGCAGTGACCCCATGTACCTGTCACATGGTGTTCTCCAGATAGCCATGGCACTGGGCAATGTGTCCCAGAGCCAAGCACAATTTAGGAACTTAGACAGTGCTTCACTTTCTTTGTCATTCCTCTGCCCCCTCTCCTTGTTGCTCCTTTCCTCTCTCATGCTCCATCCAGGGAGGTCTTGGATGAGGCTGTAGGTTGCTCTCCACTCACTTCTCTAACCCTACCACAATCCTGTAAGTGTGATAACCAGCAGCCCAGTCAGCTCCCTTACCATTCTGTGAAACAGGAACCTCATTTGCTTATTCTGTCACACAGCTCCAGGCTCAATGTCTCCAGATGTTGAATCCTGTTTAACACCCCTCAGAAAGGACTTCCAATACCACTTACACCAAATGCTGCCCCTTATCCACCCCTTCCTCACCACTCAATTGGTACCCCAGCTTAGCAAATTCTTCACCTGCTAATAAATTATGAAACAACAGAAGGAAACCATGTCCTGTTTTAAACAGAGCTGTGGTAGCTCAATTCAATATAAACAATTCTGGCACTCCAAAGATTTTTAATTGGTGGAATGAGCATTTGTGAGAATATCAAATATCTCTTCTGAGCTCTACATAAGTCAAATGAGTCGGTCTGAACTAATCTTGTGATTTCAGGGGAATCTTCAAGGAGGCCTCAGCCCATCTGAGAGTGCAAAACAATATTACAGCAAGGCAGAACTTACTGAAATTTTTTTTTTTCTCTCTCTCTCTCTTTTTTTTTTTTTTTTTTTTTTTCCTAGCAGCAACAGCAGGATGCACTAAGGTGGGCAGATGGTGCAGAACTTATCATTTTGCTTGGGTACCATGGGCAAAGGCTGGTAGGTGTGTGCACCTGCAGGAAAGGTGCTCTCCATCAATGCACATGTGCTCAGGTGACATAGATACACGCGTGCATTAGAACATGTGACATACTTGGATGTGCGCTGCATCCACGGGCAAATGCTCTTGCATATCTCACACATTTTCATGACAGACTTACATCTAATAATTTTCAGACTGTGCCTGAAGAATCAGTGATTGCATTCTCTGAATTACTGCTGTCCAGTTCCTTCACAGAAATCATTAGCCTGTGGAAATACTCTTTCTTTTTTACCAGCAGACGAAGCCATATGCTCATCCAGAGGCAATTACTCGTCTAATACAAGTTCTATAATAACCTTAAATAGTACAGAATAGCATAATTGTTTGCTTTAATAAATACTTCAGAACACTTTAGCTGCATTGTAAAATGGCTTCACAAAATCCTGTTTCAGCTTCTTCCAGCCTGCCTCCAATGTTCTCCATCCTTCTGGCCATTTTTTTTCCCTTGGAATTTTGCAGTGATTCCTGAACAGAGATGTTTTGAATCGCAAGTGTGAGGAGTTAAGAATTCTTTTCTCTTTCTCTTCTAAATGGCTTTTCATCATATGTTGGACCCAAGTATCTATTAGGGTAAAATCAATAACAGCTCCCAGAATAAGGAGAAAATGCCCCAGACTTAATATACTTCATGCACAGCCACTGCAGCTGTATATCCAAAAGGAAGCTAATAGAGTGGCTCATTCTACAGATTACTGATGTTTGAAACAAGCCCATTGCTGAAATCATTAGGAACAATGTAATTCTTAGCATTACAACGGAAGTAGGGCTCCTACTTCTTTGCCTTTATAGGTACATCAGAGCAGCAATGATTTCTCTGGACTCAGTTCTTAATACCTGAACACCTGTGCATGCTAAAATTGATAAAATTGCCAAACAATATCCTTCTTCCTTTCTTCATCCCTGTGGGAATGTATGTGAAATGTTGTATGCTGAGTGACAAGCACAGACAGGAACTGAAGAAATGTGTCCCTTTGTTGGGACTTCAACATCCCTCTGCCTGTTCAATGACCCTCTACTATTTTCTACTGTTTTTCCTTTTCTAATATTTCAGGTAGATCCCGTGCTCCTTTCTCCTCTGAATGCTGTGAAGGAGCCAGTGAGTTGGGAGGGATCCTCTGGTTGATGAGAGCTGTTATTTAAAATAAAATTATTCATCTGAGCACCAAAAGCTCGCAGAAGACCAGCTGAGTGACACCCATGACACTGAGCTTGCATGTCAATGCAGCCTTTGTTCTTTAGGACTGGCTGGGTCAGGCACACACAGGAGAGAAGCAACTCTGTTCCCAGCCCCTCCCATGAAGAGTGGGGCACAGCAGGACTACTGGCTGCACATCAATCAGGTTGCTCCAGAGAAAACAGTGGGAAGATATTCCTGCTCTCCCTCCCAGGTCCTGCGATGGGACCAAACCAGAATGCAAAACACATCCTGAGTCCAGGAAACCAAAAACCACCCGGAGACATAAATGTCGTGGTTGCTGCACATTTTAATAGTATGTAGATGGACAAAACAGCAACAGCATTTATAATTCAGGAACATTAAAGAAAATATAGCACTTTCTGGAAGGCACAGTGGTGCTCTCCATCTGCCTTATCACTGGACTCCAATGGTTGGGTGCCCACAGACCTTTTGCATTAAATTTTACATTGATTTTTATGGCCAGTTATTACATGCAGTGTCTGAACACTCCAACTGCTCTGTCTCCTCCTCCCTGGTGTGGTATGAAATAAAGTTCATGGCAGTGGTGTAATGGATGGCTAGGACCAACTCCAAAAGTGGGGGTTTATCAGGTAATTATTTGAGGGGAGTCAGAAAATGTGGTCTTTTATGTCTACATATAAAAACTGCATTAGGTTTGGAAAGAGCCAAAATATGTCATATCATGGGTTCCCAGTGCTTATTCAGCCCCTTTTCTCTTTCTTCCCTTTCCCTTCCAGAGGAGCATTTCTAGACCTTTGTTTCACTGGGAGGAGGCCAATTCCAGCATCCCATCACCCACAGCCCAAGGAGAAAAGGATGCACTGGTGTATCCCTTTCTGGAGCCCAAAAGGTACTGAGCTGGATGCTGGAAAAACACAAGTTTTATGGCAGCTGGCAAAAACAAGGCCTGGATGCCTCTTTTGTAAGCTGTAATGTGACTTCCAAAATCAAAAGGGTCAAGGCTGCCTTCCCAGGTACTTGGTAAAAATGTGTTCATACTGCTTTGTGCTCTGGGCCCTTCTCTACAGTGAGAGGAACAGACTTTTACAGGGCCTGTTGTGATAGGACAAGTGTAGGGGCATCTATGGACGGCAGGGACAAGGAACTCTGCAGACCTGAGATATTCTAGAAACACGTGGTTTTATTGCAAGGGCCGTGGGTAAAGAGGGCTGCTTTCAGCCACCAGCCTCGGCTGAAGGGAAGCCCCAAAGAGACAGGGAGAGAGACAGAGGGGGTATGAGGTGAGGGAGGTGAGAAGAGTGCTGGGATCAGGGCGGGAGGAGAGAGGGAGGGAGAAGAAGCAGAGGGAGAGAGCGGTAAAGAGAAGGGGGCAAAGAGGCAAGGGAGGAAAAAGGGGCGAGAAGAGGCGAAGAGGTAAGAGGTAAGAGAGTAAGAGAGTGAGGTAAGAGCGCAGGGAAAAGAGCAGGGAAAAAGAGAGCGGCAAGAGGGGAAGGAGGAAGACAGCAAGGACCTTGTTCCAGCACATTATATTTCCTTTTGTGTTGAATATTCTAATTTACAGTGACCAACCGACGCAAGATACAAAACCTACAAACTTTGCATGCAACCTCTGAGAACTACTAAATTACCATATCATCCTAAATTCTAAACTCTAAAGACTACTCTTCTTATCTACTTTTTCCTTGATGCCTTGGCAGGATGGAGAGGGGCTGCATTCTTGGGTCCTTTTGTTTTCTGTCCTTCAACCTATCTCCAGTTAATCAGCATCTTCCTGCCTGCCATGCCTCCATCTCAAAGCTGGCCTTCATTTCTATTTCACTCACAGACTTTATATCTCCAGTATTTCTTACCAGACAATCATATCCATAAGCCCTTCCTGTCCCATCTTTCCCAACAGACAGGGAATCATGGTTTTACACTAAAAGAGAGTAGATTTAGACTATATTGTAAGGAAGAAATTTTTTACAGTGAGGGTGGTGAAACCCTGGCACAGGATGCCCAGGGAGCTGCTGGATGCCTCATCCCTGGAAACATTCAAAGCCAGGATGGATGAGCCCTTTTAGTTGAAGATGTTCCTGTTCAGCGAGGTAGGACTAAATGGCCTCTAAAGGTCCTTTTCAACCCAAACTATTCTGTGGTTCTGATAAAGGCTGTTCTCAGGCTGACTTCAAGGAGAACTGCACCCTCACCAGGAAGGCTCAGCAGGTGCTGGATTTGCATAGGCTTGGACTGCATATTTCCATATTTCAGGATTCTTTTCCTTAAAAAAGACTGCACCACCAAAATAACAATTAAAAACACAGAGTTGAAATATTTTCTAAGGCTCAAGTAAGGAGTTAAAAAGAAATTACAAAATAACACTTGTTTTCTACATTACATTTGCCTCTCTAGGGTAAAACTGCGTGGTTCAGCCTGGAAGGGGGATCAGCATTGTTGGACTGTTGCAGAGGGAATTGTGCCTTTTCCATACATCTCATTTATATCTATCTGAGAAGAGCTGGGCCCATTGTCTCAAAATTGCTTTGAGCTAGGACAGGATAAGGCAGGCTGTGGATACATGAGCTATTAGAGCTATTAGTGATGGTGATGTTAGACAGTATCGCTTGTCTGTCTGCTTTACAGTTATAAATGTGTATCATTTAAAATACAATAAGGGGCCAGATGCTCAGCTGGTGCCTGACATCTATCCACCAGGTTCTCACTGCCACAGCTTTAGCATAATTCACTATATTTACAGGGAGGATATATATCTATATATCTATATCAATATAGATATCGATATCAATATAGATATAGATATATAGATATAGATATAGATATAAATTTGTTGTTGATTTTGAGATCCAAACTATGCCCATGACATGTGAATTCAGCACCTGCCCACATCTCCATGGAATGGTGTGTCGTGCATATACTGCCCTGAGATTACAAACTGGGAGTTGAAAGAAGGGTCCAAAATATTTAAATAATATCTTGTTCCTAAAAATTTACCATGAATGTTTGCTTGTCCAAAGACAGAAAGTTAAAATTATTTTATTTTTAACATGCTAGAGACCAGGTAATCCCTTCTCTGCCAGCCTGGGCATCTAACTTCTGCAAATGCCAGTTTAAGATGAGCAAAGGAAGATGAAGAGCTCTGTGAATCATACTCCTTGGGTTCATGTCAACTATGTGCTTGCATAATGCCTCTGAACCAGCTGCTGAGTATTATCTCTAGTTTCTAATCCTCTAATTTCAGAGTTCTTTTGTGCAGATTATTGCTAAAAACTTCATGTAATTAATATCAATTATTTGGATTTGCAGTTTAATCAGTGTCAGATATTTTCCAGCTCGGAAAGCTGTGCTATTCCTGTTGCTGTTATTATTAATTTCTAGTCTCGGTCACCCAAATAGATGATAATAAATACAAATGTAGATTCACTTGATACCACAACTGTTCATGACACTAGCTGATAAAACCCAGGAAATTCATGAGAATCACATTTTTATTCCTGTTACTCTGCCTGAATCTGTCCAGTCTGACAAATCTGGTCTCAGTGAAGCTTCAGTGTCCCTTTGTTGCCAGGTAGCTGGTGCAGTCAATTTAGTTTGCTGTTGAACCACTCTGAATGAGCACATATTTAAATACCACATTTCCTCACACAAATGATGCCCTGCTCCTTCTCCTACTCCAGATCATTCTCAAATCTAGATCACGACCCTCATATCATTTTATTTAAAATATGATCAGCTGTGACTGCAGGACATGAAGTGCAGTCACAGAATAGCCAATATATGTCTATGCCCATTATATTAGGAAACACAGCCACATTTTTTCCAGATCCAAAGCCAGATGGATAATACCCCATGAACTAAGTGCTAAGGGAGAGATTTCCCAGGAACAAAACTCACATGTGGTTTAGCCAAGAACGTGCAGGTTCATGCTGGCAGCTCAGGGAGTGAAGCTATTTTATCTCAACCCCATTCACAGGTTCAAGTCTCACACCTGAACTGCCCCACACCTGAATTTTACCAGCTCTGACTATTCAGCCACAGCCTCCTCTCTTGCAATTCCTGGCATCAGATAGTTCAAGATGCTGCAAAAATTCACCCTGGCAGATGTAACCATGTGTTCAAGACTGGGGAGCTGGAGGAGGGAAAGCCAGTGCCTGGAGGATGGAAGGTGGAAGTGAACACCATTGGACCACACAGCTTGCCTTAGGGTAGCACAGCCACAGCACAGGTGTGGGCAGGAGATGAGTTTTTTGCCACTCCAGCAGATTTCCCAGGTTGGAAGGATTAGCAAAATGAAAATGTGTTTCTGTGAGAGGATATAGAAATACTTGATTTTGGCAAATATTGAAGCTAAAAAGGCACAAGCAGGTCCTGCAATAGCCTCCTAAATTATTGTTTCATGACAAACTGTTTAGGTGCCTCATTTCATACCAGATGAGTTTGTCTTTTTAATTTTGGATTGTGTTATTTATTTATCTATAAAGTTTTACTTTGCATGTCATCCAGTCATTTACTAGCACATAAAGAGGTCGAAATTCCTTGTTTTACTGATTCTAAGAAATTCCAGCAGGAATTTTATGGAAAAATTCTATATCCTCATACTCTGCAAAAGGGTAGAGGAATGTACTGTGCTGGTGGGGTGATCCTCCTTATCAGAAATATAAGGTTTTCTCTACATATATATATATATATGTGTGTGTGTGTGTGTGTGTATGGTATGTATATATCTATATATATCTATATATATTGTTTTTTTTCTAGCCTTTTATATATATATATATATATATATATGTAAGGTTTTCTTCTAGCCAAGCTACAGAGAAGGAGAAGCAGGTGGAATGTCACAGTGCTCATATTTGCAGACGTGTAGGAAATTGTGACTATGGCGTGGCTAATTTACAAGTACCTGATTTTACAGCCTTAACACCCTTTCAATGCAGCACTTTGCACATACTGCAGGACTTATTCTTCCCTCAGTGGGGCAATACGTGATTTGGTGTGTGATTTGGTGTTTAACTCCTAGTCGGTTGTTCCAGAGCTGCAGTGAGTGCTGACACTCAGGTGTGGGAGATCACACCTGGCCAGAGGTGACTGCCCCAGGCCATGGACAAGTGCACAGGCAGGAGAAGCAGGGGACCCTGAATTGCCTTTAGAAAGGCTCCAGGAATAGGGTGATGAAAGTTCATGTCCTGCTTGGCTTTTCCTTGATCCTGAACAAAACTGCCAATCTCAACTTTTCAGTACAGTAAGTGCATGCAGAAAAATGTGTTTTTATTAGCTAAAGTTGAGGGGAAAAAATAGAAAAATATGTCCCAAGTGATGACTGTTAATAATAAACTCATTATTTTGGAATGAGAGAATGTGGCTTTCTACACTTTCTAAGAGAGCATCAGCAGAATAGGACAGAGAGAATATTATCTCTAAAAGCTATGCATCATTCTCTTAAAATGTTAATGTTCCATTTCTAGCTGAACAAATAAACCTCTACAAGTTGGTGGAAGAAGCACTAATGAATCAGAGTGCAGACCGGGAAAACAAAGAACCAGAATCTGACTGCAAAAAAGCATCTTTCAAGGAATAAAAAAATAATTAAGTCATTATTTAAAAATTGTTCCAGTAATGTGCTGTGAACAAAGGGCTGTTAGCTTGAAAGGACCAAACAGCTTTTATTTCAGAGTACTTTATTTGCTGCAGGACTATAAACAAGATCCCCAGCAAACCCTTCAATCAGAGCATGTGTTTTTAAAAAATTCAGAAGCTTTTTCCCCATTTACCATTTCCTTGAAATGTTGAGGGGTTTTTTTCTGTTTTGCCTCCCTAATGTATTTATAGTGAGTGTGCAGTTTCCACGTGGTTTAACATCCAAGTCAAAATCGGGTGGATGCAGGGAGCAGCTCTTCATAGCTTGCTTTTATGGCTTTCATTGAGTTCCTGGTGCTACAAAACTCACTGCAAAGATTATGATAATGCAAGATCTGATCTCATATATGGCCATGTTGAATGAAAACCCCAGGCTATTTTCATCATCCAAACACTCAGGTTTATTATCTGTAACATATTCCTGCCTCAAAGCGCTACCCAAGGTTGTGTTAGACACTAAAGAGCCACCTGGAGATCCTGCCCTCAGGAAGAGCTAAATTGGACAAAACCAGAAGGTGATGAGAAGGCAGAGATGAAGTGATGCTTAAAGGGATGCAGAGCAGGCCAGTGGTGCAGATGTAAGCCTGCCTGCATTTAATAACTGTGTCCTGGTGGCAGTACCTTCAGGGATGACACTGAGTGTTGATGTACTGTTTTCCAGGGAGCAAAGTGGTTTGTTTTCCCAATTGTACTGCTCCAGGAAGTTTCTATGACTGCATCTCCCATGTTGAGAGAGATCCAGAGCCCTGCTCTGGGCATCATTTTTGATCACACTTTCTCCTCTCTATTCTTTCTGATGTCCCAGTGTCCCATATGTGGAAAGGCACTGCTCAGTTCTGCCCAAGCTGCTGAGAAACCTTGAGCCAGTTCCTGGACTCTTGGAAAGGTGATAAAAAACCACAATTGCAGGCATCTCCTCAGAAAAGCTAGCTCCTGTGTTTTACAGGAATTTCAGTCTACTTTCCCCACCTCCATTTTTGTGGCCTTTAGAATAGGCTGAATTCACTCTCAAAACCACTGTCTTTATGGAGCTTCTGGTTGCAGCTAGTGCTCCTCAAACTTTTCAGTTCCTGTTCTTTGCAGAGAAAATTCAGGAAAAAAAAAAAAAAAAGAGTGATTTCTGAAGAAGGACCCCAGTATTTTGAAATTTCTCATTAAATGAAAATTTCCCTTCCTAAGCTGCTTTTGAAAATTGCCCCATTGCAACATTTTTTGGTGAATAACATAATTCATATGAGAGCCAACACAATGAGGCTGAAACAAAGTGCTTCAACCTTACCCAAGCAGAATGTTAAATAAAAGTCAGATGAAATTGATACTGTCCCTTGAAACACTCAGATTTTCAGAATCAGCATTTTCTCATAGCAAGCTGTTCCATATCCCCTGCTGGCAGCAGGCTTAGAGACATCAGCTTTTTCTGGAAAAGCTTTAAGAGCTGGGTATTATTATTGTTATTATTATCATCAATAATATGCAGAGGAAATGGAGCTAGAAAACAGAGGCAAGAGGATAGACTCTGCTTTCTATGCCCACTAGCACTACGATTTTGAATTCACAGAGGTCCAAAGGAAAGGAGAGTTCACCTCCACAAAATACTGTCCACCTCTCTTTGCCTCCACGTTTCTACTTACGAGTACATCAGCTGCTCTCAGCTCACTCTTCCACTCTGATGGGTTCATTCACATGTCCCCACTGCCTGGCATGACATCCTAACTAACCCCTTAATGCTTCATTTGTGGATTTTGCCACTTTTGTTTGCTTTTTTCCATTTGCATGGAATAGAAAGGTAACACTGATGATCAGAAGGAGGTCTTGGGACAGCACTTCAGTTAGATAAGTGGACTCACGCAGGATGACAAGGCCACTGTTGCTTGTGAGCTGCACAGATTCACTCAAATACCTGGATGACAAGTGCAATTTAAAGCTCTTTAGGATGGATGTTAGCACACACACACTGCTCTGTGAGCAATCCCATTAGGAGGCTGAGCCTGGATGGCAGGGAGAAGTGAGAATGAGAGTGGGGCAGCGTCTCATGGCATGAGCTGCTCTCTCAAGGTGTCAGAAGTGGGTTTGGAGCAGGGTGTAGAAAACCAGACGTAACTCTGTCTCTGAGGGTTCCCATCCCATCTGTGGAGACTGGGACTGACCACAGAGCTGTTGCTGCCTCCATGTGCCATCAAGTCCCCAAATTAAAATTATTAATATATTTTCCTTCAGAAAGGATTATCGACACGTGTGGCTGACACATATCTGGGTCCTTCATGCACGAAATGTTTTGTCTTCCCCTTTAAGGAGTTTACTGCCTCACTGACCTTTATACTCTGCAAAGAAGCGTTTTAATCTCCCACACTGCTGGGCTGCTAAGTGGTTTCTCATTTGACTTGTGCTGCTCAATGGTCTTTCCATGTTGACGGGCTCTATTAAGTCACTGGGTGTTATTCTGAAACTCTTCTAAGCTGTTATTTTCAGTAATAACACTTCTATTTGTTCCCCAGGTCTGCCGCGCCCACAGGAGGTGGGAGGGGATGTGGAAGCACAAATTCTCATTAAAAGAAAAAGCAATTTTCTTTGGGAATAACCTACCTCAAGGCGACCAGGAAGGATCAGAGCACTGGTTCCAGTATG
Organism: Sylvia atricapilla; assembly: GCF_009819655.1. Taxonomy (NCBI): domain Eukaryota; kingdom Metazoa; phylum Chordata; class Aves; order Passeriformes; family Sylviidae; genus Sylvia; species Sylvia atricapilla. The sequence goes on along the minus strand of NC_089152.1, from coordinate 7,237,676 downwards.
AGCCGAGCTGAGACTGGAAATCTTTAATCAATTCTCCTATTGAGGGCTTTCTCAAAATGGTATTTATCACTCAGAGCCTGTCAGGAAGTCTCTGTGAGTCTAGGGAGCATGTCAATATGTTATGGATGATGTTGTAATTGTTCACTCCTGTCAGCATTGTCTCTCCCTGTAGAGTTTGTACATAAACAGCTTGTGAGTGCTCATCCTTCAGCATTATTTTCTGTATATTAGTCACGAGTCATGTGACTTACTTTCCTTGAAAGGGGGGGAAAGAAAGGAAGAAATATCTTAAGGAAACTCCCCATGGAAGACAGAAGAACATATTTTTCACTGAATTCATCTCATCATCACACAAAACTTGGGAACAGGCAGGTTGGGTGAACTGCATGCAGCAGACAAAGCCACCAGTCAGCCCACCCAGCACGGGGTGAGTGAGGGTATGAACAGGCAAAGGGCAGAGCTGGTCAGTCAGCCCAGGAGATCCCCTGGCCCTTCTATCAGAGAAATTACAGTGACCCTTTCCCACCATTCTCTGCTGCTGCTTTATCCTCTCCGTCTCTTTTCTTGCCTCTGCATTCTGGAGCCTTGAAACCCAACATCAGGGCCAGCCCCGTGGTATTTCCAAACTCCTTTTTTTTTTTTTTAGGTAGAGATGGTGACACAAAATCCCTCTGACTGTGAGGCCTGTGGTGCAACTGCCCCGTGTTGTTAAAGTTCTTGTTGGTTAGAAATAACTGCATATTGTTCACCATTTCCACCCAGTCTTTTCCCTCTGTGCCCATTATATAAGGCTGTTTTGATAAGCCTGTGTGATGAAATCATATACACATATAGTACAATAATAATATCAACCTCATAATGACTAGGGAGAGGATAAAAAATGTCGGCTTTATCAAAAAAATGATCTCTTTTAACAACAAATTGTAACTAATTAGACTTTGAATGGGAAATCAAATGAAAGTGCATGAAGGCTCAATTTTCCATACAGCTGACGTTCTGACCTTTTTAGGAGTGGAAAAGAAAATTATTTTTAATTAACATGACTAATCATTTCCTGTCATTTTCAGATAATTGGCTTTGTCGAAAAAAATGAGCTGTTTTGGGGGGAAAACTGGGAGGGTGACAGTGGCAGCTCTACTGGCATGTTTAACCTTTTAGATTCTGCCTGCAAAAGGAATTTTGAATCCTTGTTATCATGGTGAAAAGGCTTTATATGGAAATTTGATGTCCTACGCCTCTTCCTTTCCATATGGCTGATACAAATTCATGCACAGGGAAAAATTATTTGACACACTGCTAGACTTCTTTTACTTTGAACTAGTACCTTATTTTAAAAAATGAAGAGATGGTTTAGCTAACAAACTGTTTTCAGGTACCTCTTGAGGTCATGCACATGATCTGGGACAGAGGGTCAAACCCTGGAGTCCTCAATAAATTCTACTCCAGCTAGTTGGGAATTTGGCTTGAGTGAGTGTAGCCAACTTTTATTCTGACTGAACAACAAGCAATTAAAAGTGGCCAGACCAAGTGTGGTAAAGACTGTTTCATTGTACCTGCTTGCTGGAAATGTGGAAATGAAAATCCTAGGAAAATAGAAATCCTAGGCCATGAGGTATGAGTTCAGTCTCTTTTAAGCAGCAATGAAACCTGATGTGTTGGAGGCTTTCCTAGGCAATTGTTGTGAGGTTTTAATGCACTTCAAGGGACGGGCAGAGTTGTTGGAGAGAGACCAAAGGAAAGCAGGAAGATCAAATGACTGAAACACGACCTGCAAGCAAAGACTGAACAGCCTGGGATCGTTCAGGGAAGAGAAGAGAGAATCCAGTGGGGAACTTAAGTTTTGAATAACATTAAAAAGACACTCAGGAAGGCGGTAATCTGTCCTCCTCTTTCAGTTAGTGGGGTAAGTAGAAGTGAGAATAAATTGCAGGAAAGTCTCAGAAGAGATATTAGGAAAAACTTCCAAGTGATGAAGAGAGCAGAGCAGCAGGAACTCAGAGGAGTCCCTGCCTCTGGTAGTTTTAAATGGGACAAACATCTGTCAGGGATGACAGGAGGACAGTTCACCCTGCCTTGGGGCAGGGAAATGCTGAAGTCCCTTCCAAATGTGATTCCCGTAATTGCAAAGGGCAAAGTATTCTTGTTTGATATCAGCACGCAGGATGAGGCTCTAAATAATGAGCAGGTTTTGAAACAGAAGGAAGACACAAGCATATGGAAGGTGAGCAACAATCAACATTGGATGTAAAATGCAGCCACGAAGAAAGAAAAGTCACCTTTGTTGAGCAACTGAGTCAATACACAGAGAACCTCTGTCCCAGCAAGGAGCTGCTGCCTGTAGCCTGGTGCCTGCTTGTGCAGTGCTCTGCTGGGTCACGATGTCCAGAGGTTTCTCAGGCTCTGGGGTTGTTACTGGTGCAGCCATAAAATGGCTCCTGAGATATTTCCTTGATGTGGTGTCATCTGTTACCTTTTGGCAGTGTGGATTGTGGGACCAGGCTGGTGGCATTCACTCTGGCATCTCTTGAAATGACTGTGATGGAGCCACTGACACAGAGAAGGAACAGCTCAGCCTGTTACTCTTCTATTTAGAAAAGAAGGAACTAATTTCATGGTTCTTTTATTCAACCCCTATGAAAAATAAACCCAGAAAAAATTGGTTAATATTAAATTTATACTTCATGTAAAAGAAATATCTGACTTTCACATTTTCCAACCCCCTTTTTCTCCTGCTGCCTCCACTTACAGAGCATTCCAGCTTCAGTAGGATGGGGAAGAAGCAGGATAAATTCCTAAACTCTGTAACAGCAACTCCCGACCTTTCCTCTTATTTAACTGACATATTCCATGGCTGAGGAATCCCCATTTTACTGATATCAAAACCGTGTAGTCATTTCTATTCATGAAACAGATCAGAACAAGTTCCACTAATGACTAAGAGATGTATTTGGGAGTGGAGAATTCTGCAAATTAGCAATCAAACACAATAAAAAAATCAAAGGTGCTGCATTACAAAATACACTTTGTTCATTTATTTTAACAAGTATCACTTATTTTCAATTATTTACAGTGCTAGTTAGTGTGCTCATAAAGTACTGTGGCATATTGAGTTAAAAGTAATGGATTCTTAGTGCTGGGAAATCTCAGCAGAGCACTCTGCTATTAAACACTGGTAGGAATGAAAGGTAATGTTATGGTGGGCTGCTTTCTGGGCTTTTTTTTGCTTGTTGTGGAGCACTTTTTGATGGGGTGAAGATAATTGGGTCTGTAGATTAAGGGAGTAAAGAATTAGTTGAGTTCTCACCGTGAAGAGTTTTGTAAATTCCCACATCAATCTTTATGTCTTCCAGCTCATCTCTCCCTTTAACAAATCCAGCATTCAGGGCCTTATCTCAGGGTGTCTTTTCCAGTCTGAATTCTCTGGCTTTCTTCAGCTGCTCATCATTTAAAGACAGTTATTTTTTTGGCATTTCATTTCCTGCTTTTTTCCTCCTCTTCTTGCATCTTTTATAGATGGTGATAAATGTGAATAACAATGTGCCCAGTGTGAAAGACAGAGTGTAAAACCCAATTCCATTCGATTTCTCTTTTATTCTAACTTTAAGCCTCAGATTTGCCCAGGTCTCACTCCCCCAGACCTGTCACCTAAATTAAATAGTGACTCTTAAAACTGATTGCTGTGAAGAAATAGATCTCAGAAGCAAGAACCTAATGCATCTTAAAGAAAATTTCCTAATAATTGTTGAAACTCATTTAAATTTCATTCCCCACCCCTGAGATGTGGAAGCAGCTCAATGCTAATCAGAAAAGGGAGAAAAGTGACCTTAATTTCAAATGATCTATTTTCAAAATCCTGTTGAAGGCAGAGAAAAGCTCTGATAATTTGCACACCATGGGGATGGCAGAGGAAGAGAGGGGCCGGCAGGCAGGGAATACTGAGACACTTGTCTGCTTTTGTGCATCACTGCTGACACCTGCTGAGGAGCACAGCCACCCTCCCAAAGCTGGGAAAGGGCTGCCTCCTCCAGCCTGGGAAAGGGAGTCCCAGCTTTCACAGCAGGAGGGGCAGCTTGTCCACACTGGGAGGAATGAAGCAGGTTTAGCAGCAAGGAAAAAACCCAGCTGTCCAAGTTGGAGAGGAGAGGCTTTCTCCAGCTGTATATATATATATATTTTTTTTTTTTTCTGGTATTCAGGTCTTTTGCCTGTTTTTCAATATTTGCTTGACATTTTGGAAACCTGAGAGGTTTTTTCCACTATCTCAGGCTCTGAAATAGATGGGACTGAGCTGCCCTTGGACCCTGGCCAGGAGAGAAGGGATCAGCAGCAGGTGATGCTGTAGTCAGAGCTGATATAGATTCAGGTCAAGGTTGGTTTGGAAATAAAAGTGACCAGCTCAGGCAATGGCGGTTTCTTTAGCACATCTTGCTTGCTCTTATGGGTTAATCTGGTTGGTGGCTTCCTGCCAACATGTGGGAGTTGCTCTGGCAAAAAGTGTGGTTTTCTCTGTGTTCCTGCTGTAAAATGAGGGGTTCTCACCTGCCACAAACCTTCCTGCTGTAAAAAGCTGCTCAGCACAAGGAGATGCCCAGCAGAGTTATCATCGTTATCTGATGTGACACAAGAAGCATTTAGCAGGAGGCAGCTTCCTCTGGCGTGGTGATACAGTGAGGATTCTGATGGACAACTTGCATTAACATCATAGACCTTGGGAGAGGAAAAAAATAGAAGGGAATTTTCTCTTTAAATAGATGTTTGATAAAAGAACAGAGGCAAGCAATGGCTAGATTTGCTTTGTTAAGCAAGTGTCCAGAGTATTTGCATTTTATAATTGCTCCTGCAAAATTTGGTGTGAGCTGAAACTCAGCTTAGATTTCCTGTGCTTCTCTTTTCCTCCTGTGTGTCAGAATGTTAAATAGCTTTAGTTGCATCTTGCCAGGTTCATCTTGAGCTCTGGTCATTCTTCTACTGAGTGCCACCCCACTTTCAGTGAGGGTCAAGGGGAGAAGTCCTTCAAGGGCCATCCATGGGGATTGTGCAGCACAGCTCATCCCCCTGCCCCAAACAAAACACACCACAAGTGTCAGAATATTGCTCCCTGTTATTAATCCCACTGTGATTCGAAATGTCGTGCTGTTACTGCGCACACAAAGATACTTGAGGGTTTTCTGATTTCAATTATGATTATTATCTCTTTTGAGAGATGTTTGCTCTGCTTTTGGGAAATCTTCTCTAGAACAGCAGCAGACAGCAGTAAATAGTGCTGTTTGTATTAAGTGTGCACTCCTGCTTGTTGAGGACCCCTTGCTTTGTCCCACTCTATGAGAGATGGTGGGAGACTCTAAAAATATGCTGCAGGTAGCAAGGACCCACGTTTAATTTACACCATCTTTTAAACTAACTAAGCTAAGCCAAAGTTGAGATTTTCACTTTGCAAATGTCATCACTAAAATATTTACTCTGAAGAACTTTTTCTAGATATGGAAACAAGTCAAATACATTTGTCCCAAGCGCCTCAAACCACATCCTGAGTTTTGCTGTGTCCACAGCAATGGCCAGTCCTTGAGGTCACCACGTGCTGTAGGAGTTCATGGAAGTGATAATGCTCTGGGAACACTGAGCATGCTGCTGTGCTGTCATTGGGAAGAGCACGGTGGCATTGGACAGTGTGAACTTTGACTCACCAAACCACATTTGGGGTCACCAGGAGGCTCAAATGTATGCATGTCCTTCAGGTCCTCAGCACACCATTGTCCAGAGCAGCACCTGCTGAGCCCTGAGAGCATCCAGGAGCTCTCCAGGGGTCCCAGGCATGACCTGAAATCCTCCTTCCAGCTCTCAGGGGACTGACAGCCACACATGAAATGACCAGATCAGCTCATCACCTCTCCATTTGTCTCAGCAAGACAGCCAAGAGCTGAGCTGGCCAGGAATAGAAATCACAGGTAGAGAACAGAAAGACAAATGACTAACAGATGCTTGCCCCGCCATTCCACCTGGACTGTGGCTAAAGGGTCAGCCCACTGCAATCTGCAGGATATATATTTTCCTTCATGTTAAAAATGCTGAATATTCAGTGTTCCAGATTCTTGGTGTCTGTCCCAGTGGGTTAAGTCTATAATCTCACACCTCCCACAACTCCAGTTAACTCATTGTCCTCCTAACTCTGGGTATGAGCTTCTCTGTCTCCCATGACCATGTCCAAAAGCTTCTCTCCCACACAAATTTAATATTAGAAACACTTTCATTTCAAAACGACTTCCTACTCCTTCCTTCAGATGTCCCTTTCCTGGGGTGAAGCAGGAGAATAAAGGAAGAAGGTACTTCCTAACCCCAAGGCTGCCACTGCTGCCATTCCTTATGAATGTTTTACAGAGCCTTCCAGATGCACATTAAGCTTGATGTGAACTCTTTAAATCTCAAGAACATTTAATAAATGGAGAATTGGTCTGATTAAGTCATACCAGAGATGAATTTCTTACATTGATACAATCTCCAATGAGTACTGTACTTCATTTAATAAATGTATTTATTAAATACATAAAAGAGTTGTAAATGGAGTTCTTGTCTTGCTGAACCTTATTAGCTTCATCCTTATTTAACATTTATTTTCTTGAGATGAGACAATATTTGTTAAATCTTGAACACGTCATTGCAAAATCCACCCATGGTTTATTCAGACTGACTCTAAATATTAAATTTCGATATTTGCTAGACCTGGCTCCTTGTTTAATCTACCAAGATCTCTAACAACCACAAGGAAAGATTTGCTAACTCAAAAATAACTGTTATCGAATATCCAGTGGGTTTTTAAAACTCTACTTGATATTTAATAAATTTTCCCTAATATTTTCTAAAGTCTGTTTCACCTCCATTAAAAATGGGGAAAAGGAATTTGTTGCAGTCCCTTTTTGGATTCACATGAAACATCATAAGTATACCAGAAGTTCCCAAAATCCTATTAAATTGCCATGTGGATTTTCTCTTTCATTTCTCATCATTGTTGATGATCAATGTATTTGTGCATAAATAACAGCTCTCTCCTCCAAGGCACTGCATCACTCCTGTCCTACTCACTCCCCACCAGCAGAATTCAGTTGGTGGGAAATTATAAATCACTGCTGGAGCATTTCTGCCACTCCACCTTTGAGATTGCAGCCCATAATTTTTTCAGACCTTTGCTGGGAATGTGCAGATTGCCTTGGTCAGTTTTATACATCTCCCCTAAAGAGACACATTCCAAGAAAAGTAATCACGCTGTATCCATAGCAGAAACAACGTTTCCCCACCTCTTATTATTCCAGTCTCTTGCCAGACTAAGACAGACAGAATAACAAACATTTTACTTAGTTCTCAACCTGGAATTAGAGCATTTTTATGTCTCTGTCTAGTTCCAGAATTTCTGGGGCAGCAATCCCAAATTATGTTTGGCCCAAAACCTCTGCCAACTTGTCTTGCAGATCATCCTGCATCCTGATCATAAAATTTCACTACAAAAGAGAAAATTGAAAGCAATTATGTTCCTGTGTGCTTCTGTACACCACTCCCCCTGGCCTTTCAGAGCCCAGGGATGGGGGAAGCACAGCCCAGGAATCCTCCTCCACCACATGGGCAAGGCAGAGAAACTGAGTGGGGAGGTGAAAGTAGCCTAATTTACTTGCCCTGTGTTTCCAGCCTTCCCATTTCGTGACAGTTCCCTTGAAAACTCCTCTTTTCCATGACAATGAATGCAGATCCCTTCTTTAGTGTGTCTGACCTTGGAGCAGGTAGCAAAGGGCAGCAGAGGAGATGATAAAACTCTCAGCACCGGAGATGGAGCTCCAAACCTGCTCAAGGCTACAGTGGAAATGAGCTCAGCCACCTGAATCCTGTCTCTGCTTATCAAGAACAAGGAATATGCCACTGTTCTCTTGCCTGGCACTCCAGGCACAGAGGAGATTGCAGGAATACAGAGGTGGGCAGTGCTGTGGATCACTGCGTGAGAATTTGTCCCCTGAATACCAGGTGCAGTGCAGAGAGAAGTAGGTTTTGCTGAATGCTTCAGAAATGTAGGGCTGGGACAGAAAACTGCTCTGGGAAAGGCACTCACCCAGCTAATTTGGGAACAGGATGGAAGGATTCAGCTCTCCTCTAGGAGTTTCATAGCAATGCTATCAGACTCTCCCTTTATTGCTTATCAAAATCCTCTTACAAAAACATGGTGCCAGTATATTATTTAATATGAGCACTCTGATATGACAGTGAAGAAGACCAGACAGGCCAGACATGACAGATAACTTGGCAGTTAAAGCTGCTGCTAAAAATAAAGGCACAGATTTATTAAAGAGTTACAGAGAAAGGGTCTGCAGTCCAGCTGATCTTGTGTCCAGGTCCCACATATTAAACATTTGAGTTTGGGTTCAATTAAAGTTTGCAAGTCTCTATAGATTTGTAAATTTGCCTGTGATAATTTGCTACTGGGTTCAGCATATTCTCCTACTGATTTATAGTCTTGGATGTTCTAAGCAGTATTTATTGCATCAGATAGTAGAGCCAGCTTTCAGGAAATGCTGGTACAGATGACACAAGCCTTGTACATTTTGGGATTTTTTAAAATACTATTTATAAAGAGGCAGAATTTGGGGAAATTCTTGAGAAAAGCAGAAAGGAGGATGCAATTATAGATTTTCAGAAGTGGTCAATGATTTTCTGAGCATCTGAAGAAAAGCAGCTACATGTTTTTGGATAAAGGTGGGCATTATCACACTGCAAATCTGCTCCTTTTCCATGTGAACGGTGGCAGGAACACAGCACAGAGAGATACAATATATGAATCTACTTCTGGAAGCCTGGACTTGTGAATTATTGATAAACAAATAAACAAAAAACAACAAAAAAATCCCACAAAGCAAAACAAAAACCACACACATACAGAAATTTAAAAACCCCAAACCAAAACAAACCAAACCAAAACTCCAAAGATCTCTGACTTTATATGCTAACCCAGTTATTTATCAGATGAGTTGGTTGAGCCTGAAAGGAATCCGTGTCCCAGCCAGGCATAATTCTGCAGTTCCTATTAATACTTGTCTGTCTATTGAGCTTGATGAATATAGAAAGTCTGGATGCACAGCTCTGAGCTCCTGTAGGAGCAAAAGACAACTCCTCATCCAGTTCTGACCAGGACTGGATTTGAGACACAGCTATTTAAGAATCCATCTGTAATAACAGGCACAATTTAATTCAATTCAACAGCCTTGTAGGATTCAGAAACAAATAAACAAACCCTTCACTTCAGTCGCGTTAGAATTTATCTTGAGGAAAGCCAGCCTCATAAAAAATGAAGCAGAAAATCAACAGCTAGGATGGTAAAAAACTTTTCCTGTGGCATGAAAATTGTTGAAAAGATCACATTAGCTGCTCACTAAAATTTATAGCATCAAAAATTGCAGGAAGAGTGAATGCAGAGAAAAGGGCTATGTTTGGTTCAGCCACAGATTTAAAAAAAAAAAAAAGAAAAGAAATAAAGAAAAATATACTTAAAGTAAAAGATGTCCACTGAAGAGCACAAATTGGGCCAAAAAGAGGAAAACAGAAAAGAGGTTGGCCAAGTTCAGTGTTAATCTGTCATATGGCAGGGCAAGAAAGGTTTTCAGAAACAGCTCCTGAGAGGCAATTGAAGTCACAATTCACAAAGCACATCAGAAACAAGAAACTTGTCAGATATTTTACACTGGCAGTTCATGATTAGTGTGTAATGGGTCCTCAAGAAAAGAAAAGATGAAGTGGAAAAGCCTAATAAATTCTTTTTATCAGAGTTCACCAGGGAGGAGGTCAGTAGTTTATGAGGAATGAATCTGAAAAATTCTCTATTTGAAATGCAGGTAGAACAACTTCCAGAATATGTTTTCACAAAGCAAATGGTAACAACCCTTCCAGACCAGATAAATATAAATGGTTGTGCATGAGGAAAATCAATTTTAATTGTAAATACATAGAAATGGTTCCAAATTAGCTAGAGTCTCTCAGGAGTTATCTTGGAATCACTAGGAATTTCTCTGAAAAAGTCAGTTCAGTGCTCAGCAGATGTCAAGAGTATGTTAATAACAGTTAGGAAATATGTAGAGCACAGAAGAATAAAAGGCACTGTTAGAATTACTCACATCTTGATTATTCTGGCTGTGCCATCTCAGACAAAAACTCTATAGAAATAGAAGGGGCACTGAGATGGCTGGAAGTGTAACCAGGTGGGTATGGGGCAGGTCCTGGCCACAGAAATCAAAAGGTTGGGGCTCACCAGTTTCCTGAGTGAAGGGTGTATGTGTGGTTATATAAAACCATAAATAGCACAGAAGGGACTACAAACAATTTTTCACTGATTCTTCTAAGGCAGAAACAAGAGGCACCGAATAAACCGATCAGGCCACAGATTTAAGCAGAGAAAAGAAAGCCCTTTTTCATACACAAAGCATAATCAAACTGTAGAGCTCATTGCCCAAAGTATAAATGGGTTCAAAAAGCAATTAGACAAATTCATGGAAGAAAAGTACATCAAGGGCTTATTAAACACAGTGAAGTGGATCCAAGCTCCAATTTGGGACTCTCTAAGCTGCAAGATTACTGAAAAATGAGGAGAGGTGTTGACAGGGAGTTTTCTTTCTCTGTTTTTTTTTTTTTTTCTCTTTCTTATACACATTTCTAAGCACCCACTACTAGCCATGGACAGACGGACTATTCTGCTCCAGCTGGACATTTGCTCTGAGACTGGATGGTTGTTCTGAGGCTGTTGTCTCCTGTGTTGCAGGGAATAAACAGGACTCATCCCCATTAGCCCTCTGCCTTGCTTCTCCAAGATTTCTTCCTTTCTCCCCTTGAAGTAGCAGGGGGAAACTGCTGCCTGTAGAGGAGACCTCCTGGATCAGCCAAGTCCAAAGCACAGAAGTTTCCAGTGGAGTGTTTCCCTGGTGCTGCATTCTGCACTTGCCCAGGAGCTGCCAGCACCTTCAGCACTCACATCAAGTCAGGGAGAAAACTCTCCTGAAGCTGCCCTGGGCTCAGCACATGGCTGACAGCAAGGACAGAAGGAGCAGAGTGGATGCTGATGGAAGAGCACCAGGGTCACTATCCCAACCAATTCCTCAGGGGTCAAACTTTGGCTGCTCAGACAAAGCTGGTGCTCAAAAGGATTCTTTGGTTTGTCCACTCCCCAGTGATAAATTGCCCAGAGTTCTATTTGCAGACATTTGGAAGCAGAGCTCCAAGGTCCCTGTGGTGGGCTCAGAGAGTGGCAAATGCAAAGAACTGAGGAAACCTTGAAACTCCATACCACTCTTATCACAGTTAATATTTGGAGCCACTTAATCATACAGGGCTTTCAGTTACTAAGGCCCTTTTAATTTAGAGTGAGAGTGTGTGGTAATTAGCCTTAACCAGGTCATTGATCTTAGGGGAATACACTCTGTGAGGATCTACATCCATCTTGCATACTTGAGAGAGGGAAGGGCTGATCAGCTTGACATTTTGGCTCAGGATTAACAAGGCAGGTTAATGCTGACCTTCTGCTGGGGCCCTTCACACCCAGCTGCCCATGGAAACACCAGGGCACCTCTCCCATGAGCCCCATGATTCCTCTGGATTCTGCAGGAGCCCTGCTGTGAGTGGAGGGTTCTCACCTTTACCTCGCTGTAATCACGGAGATGTTCTCCATGACCTGCCACCCACTTCACAGATACCGCCGAGATTTATGGGCTGTTTCAACAGGAACTTTGCTCCCTCTCTGATTCCACTCCTCCCTGGGGCAAACCTCCAATTCCAGGTCAACAGCTTGCTGCCACAGCCAGAGCTGAGATGTCACACGCTGTGCTCTCCACCTTCCCCTGGGCTGCAGGGGTGCAGATGCTGAGAACCCAGGATGAATAAATCCATCTCAGCAGCATGTGCCTTGCTCCAGGCATGAAGGGACAGAGGCCCAGACCAGGCACTGTTTCACACTAACATTTTCACAGCCAATTTCTTCAAAATGTGCAATCAAATTAGGCCAAATCATTCAGCACCTGCCATTTCGTCACATGAGCCACTCACTGTGACCGTGGCTGTTCTCAGCATTGGGCTGGAGCCCAAGGTGGAGCAGCAATCACCATTCCCTATCACACAGCAGCTTTTAGGGCTTGTTCAGCTTTAGCTCTGCAACAGTTCTCACTGGCCTTACATTTTCAAATTTCTGCTTGGAAAGCCTCTCTTCTGGCTTTTTAAGAACTTTTTTTTTTGGTTCTTTTTTTTTTTTTTTTTTTTTTTTTTTTAGGGTTTTTTTTTTTTGTTGTTGTTTTCTTTTTGCAAAGTTGGCTCTTTAGGAAACTCTGCATGGACTAATAGCTCACGTTCCCCTTGCAGATTTTGTGGAAGACAAAGGGGAAGCAGGCTGGACCTCTCCCACACCCAGATTTCCCACATCATGTTGTTGCTATTGCCAGGTTGTGATTTTTGGATTTTTTTCTTTTCTGGGTCTCCTGCCAAACATTTGTCTGCTTTGTCAGTTTTTTATTTTTTTTTCTTTTTCTGGGGAAAAAAAAGCCTGTTTAATTTTAGCAAATGGGTTTTTCCACTTCAATAGCCTCAAAATTTTCCCTGGAGAGCTGTAAGCCCTTTTAATATATTTAGGTTGCCAGATTTCTTATGTTCTCTCTCCAGGAAGCCAATTTTGCTTCTAAGCTCTTGAGAAAGGGCCAGTCTCATATTTTCTTGCACTTTGAAGCTCTTGTACACCACCTTCCCTCTTTTGTCTTTTCTTTCACAGTCCTCCTTAGGTTCAGCACTTGTCCCTGAGGTAGCACAAAGGCCAGAAACCCTTCCCAGGCTTGTGTTAAGCTCCTTATCCATTCTGGGTCTTTCATCCTGTATCCATCAGCAACTCATTCTGGTGTTTCATGACAAGCATCCCCACGTGCATTGCTGTGCACCAGGCTGAAGACACTAACCAGGACTAAATGCTTCAATGGCTGTGTGCTCTGCTCTGATCCAGAGGCTCCGTGGGGAATTTTCTTCTCTCTCTCTCTCTCTTTTATTTTACAAAACTCTCTCCTTGGGAAACACAGCACAGTTCATGATCTCACTTTGCCTTCATCGGTTCTTGTAAAAAGCAAAGATACTCACATTCCATAGCTCCCTCTTTTCCTACTGAACATCACCACTGAAACCTTTGCTAAGTGTTGAAATCCCAGAATAAAACAGTATCCTGGGATCTGGCCAACCCCTTACAATCCAAACCTCTTTTCCAGATATCTTGACTAGTTCTAGTACAGCTTGAACAGGATCAGAGGAAGATGCAGTGTCCAACAAGCCTCACCACACACATGGGGAAGAGCTGGTTCAATTACAAATGGAAAGTGGTTCCAGCTTGCAAACTGAAGGCAAGGCAGCTTGTGGTGTCTGTAAGTGAACCAGCAAATGAGTTGTGTAATACGTGACCTCTGGGACAAACACAAGTTCCTTCTTCAGACCTTGGCAGGTTTGTAAACCACGAAAAAAAAAAAAAAAAAAAAAAAAAAAAAAAGGAAAAACCGCACAGCTGAAGTGTTCTGTGAAGACCTGAGGAGAAGAAAGAGTCACACTGCTGACTGACTGGCTTCATGGTGAGACCATAGCAGTGTAAGTAATGGATCTGCAGACTCTGGGGAACAGGCATGGCTACTCAATAAAAGGAACTGTTTATTTTACAGTCAACAGTTCTAACACAAGGGCTCTCAGGTTCTCTTATTCATGATGACAAATTATTCCTGGGATCAATGAGATTCCTTTTTACTGCCCCCCTATTTCACTTACATAAAAATACACATGCATTGATGAGTTTTAAGAGCACCTTTGCAGCCACTAATTAAAAACATGTTTCACACGTTATTCCATAAATATGTCAGGACAGTTATTACCCCAAGACAAGTTTTCACTAAGGCAGTGTCCATCTGGTGTCACTAAGGTGCAGAGGGGATTTAATAAAGCCAAGGCTGTGTCTGGGAATGGACCACGGGTGTCCTGATTTGTGCTCTAATGAGCATGTGTTCATCTCAGAACCTGACACGGGGCTGCACTGTGCCAGGAATGCTCTGCTCCACCCAGCACCCTGAGAATGGGGAAATATCCCCCAGGCTGGACAGAAAATGAAAATTCCATTCTGTGGGAAAGGACTAGTAGATTTCTCTGGCTGCTTTAACCATGAACAAGGACAACAAGTCAAAACATTTAATTATTCTTTTTTTCATGAACCAAAATATTTTGAAAAGGTTTTCTTTCAGTCTTCTCTGAACATTCAGCCATGATATCATATTGCTTGCAAATCCATTCAAATAATGAATCCAGGGCATTCATTTACAAAAAAGCATGAGACCTGTTGCACTTAAAATCTCAAACCACTGCCTGGTCACCCTGGGGCTCTGCAGCATGACCTTGGGCTTGGATGCTGAAAGAGGAGCTTAAGAAAGAGAAGGCTGCAGGTGTAAGAATGGCAGGAATCTGACTACTGAGAAACACAGAGCAAAACACAAATAGGATTAGCTTCCATGAAATCTAGACGACGGCTGTGTAATTTATACAGGATTCTTTGGCTTGTCAGCATCCTTCTTGTTTTCTGGGCTCCACTCCTGTTATCTCAGAGCAGGAGAAGGCTTATAGCTCTCCTGCCAGAACCAGGAACCTTTAGTCAGATTTAAGAGTAAGTGACTGTGGGAAATGAAAATTAACACTCTGGGGACAGGTGAGATTATCTCAGTGCAGGTCATTATAGTTTCCATAAATCAAATATATTTGTCTACACATACACACACAGATCTATAGCACAAGGTATAAATGAAAGGTCTGAGGAATATTTAATCAGAAGGACTTACTGTGTGGGCCTGTGAGCAGAAGGCTGTGCAACAGGACTGGCTGGGAACTGCTGATGGCAATGCAGAGTGTGTGACAGACCCAGGACCTGTGGGCAGATCTGCCCTTAAGTTCTCACCAATGGAAGAACAAAAAAGAATCCAGCCATTATTAAAAATTTCTCACCTCATTTATGGATATTCATATTATGGGACTGACACCCTGGGTCCAAACATTCCCTTTACTGATGTATTTGCTCCCACAATGCCATTTCAGTGATCTGATTTTTTGATTGCCTGAGCTGGAGGGGGAGTGGGAGAGTGAGCAGCAGGATTGATAAGAAAATTCACTGTTGCACTGCTTGCCATGGATTAGTGTGTCCTGTGCAATGTCATGAGAAACTGAGAAGTTCAGAATTACAGAGAGGTGATTTTCTTCTGTCCGCTAGACCCACTTCTGGCTCTCTCAACCTGTTTCTTTGTCCTCACTGGACTTATTTTAAAAGGTTTGAGGATTATTGTACAGAGGGAAAATTGAACCCTGAAAAGGAACCTCTCCTTGGATCTCCTGCCACTGCCCACAATGGCCTGTGCCTAGAAACTGCAAGAACTCTGCAGCTCCCATTTGATCTGGGCCAGCAGATCCCCCAGTGCCATGAACAGAGGGACAGGCACAAATCATTCAACAGTTTGTCACCTGGAGCAGTGCTGCTGCTTCAGAGCGAGGCAAAAGCGTCGAAAATCAGGTGGAAATCCTGAAAGGACAAAGGAGATGGGATCCAAACTGTATCATCTGCTGACTTTGCTAGCTCAGCCCCTCACTGTGAGCCCCTCACCCTGCCAAGGTGATGTTGTAAAGGAGGCAGAGGTTTAAAAACAGGAATGGAATAATACAAACATGCAGAGGCACTGCTTGTGACTGGAGTCCTTAGTTTTGGCATGATGCCACTGCCAACTGAGAGAGATTTCCTCCACAGGAAGGAATATGATCTGAATAGGACAGGAAAGCAGCAATGGGAAGTAATATTCTTCCAGTGTTAGATAGGCAGCTGAGGCAAGCGACTAACTCACACCTCTTCAGGGAGTCTGCAACAGAAATTGGACTTAAATCTGCATCTACCAGGGCCTCTTGCAACATTTAAGCCACAAAAGCAGCTTCTTCCAGCTTTCTTTCCTGTACAAATGCTCAGCCAGTGCTCAGCTGTTCTGCAGAGCAGACTGGCCAACTCAGAGGAGCAGCATTTCTCATGAGGCTCACAGTGCTGCTCAGTCAGAAATACATCCAGCAAGTTGGAGAGTCAAGGAGAGCCCTGGAAAAAAACTGGAAATGAATCCCTTAGGTTCCTCTTCCACTTCACCTAAACAGTGAATTTCCACATGAACCACACGAATCAGCCACACTTCACTTAATGCTGACTTGCAGTATGAGTCACACACGGCAGCAGCTCCATGCCAGTGTTTCCAAGCCTCCCCCCACTGAGCTGGCGTAGTCACACCTGGTCATAGCCTCTCCTTCCACGCCGAGGAGCAGCTTTGCTCTCCTTCTTTCTGTCCATCTTTCCTGTCACACTCTTTTCCACGTTCTCATTTCCCTTAGACGAGAAAAGCAGCACAAGGACAGGGCATGTTTTACCTTCTGCGTGCACTGAGACTGAGCTTGTCTTCAGAGCCTGGTGCCTGACAGGTCTGAGCTGTCTCCTGCAGTCCAACCAAAATCAGAACAGTCACTCATCATCATCCTCACTCACCTTTTTTGAAACTGGGACTATAAATGATCTTTTGAGCTGATACAAATTCATAGAGCTGCCACTTCTGTCTTACCTCTCATTTGCAAATTTTGTTTTGAGGACATGAGCAGAGGAATGAAGATAAACATCAGACATATTTCACCTGCAAGCTCCATTTTTTTTTTTTCTTTTGTGTGTGTGATTTTGCCAATCATAGCTCTGAGCATGCTGATATGATGAGGAGGATATCTGGTGAGAAATGTTATTGATAGTGAGTGTCAGAAAGTATCAGTGAAGATCTCACTGTCTGGACATCTTCCTGAATCCTATCAGAGCAATCTGAAGTTCCAACATCTGTGCAAGTGTGCTGGAATGCTTTCAGAGGCAGACTCCCTCATGAGCAGAGGTGCATGAATAAGGAATTTTTTTTTTTTTTTATTTGCTTACAGTTCTGGAAGATCAGAAAAGAGATTGATTTCAGGGTAATCCAAAGCACATATTTTAAAAAACACCGTCAGCAAACAAAATGAGAACTTGCAAATTGTGGTCATTCAATAGAATGATTTTTAGTGAACTAAAAACTAAGTTTCCTTCAGCTTTTGATTTTGTTGGTATATATATAAAAAAATTACTGTGCCTTTTTTTCCTCTTCCAAAATGTTCACTTTCTTGAGTTAAAGCCAATCAAATTGACCTACATTAGAGAAATGTAAATTAATTAAACCCACCAAACTGCACTGAAAAAAAGCAAAATAAAACCATTTCATTCAGAAATTCAGCCCTGTCAGAAAAAAACTTCCTGATGTAATTTCACTTTTCTTGCTTTATTCAGCTTGCTATTAAAATAACTAGGGTGAATCATTATCCAAAATTAACTCCAGTTTAGTTTAGGAAATAAATAACTTCCTTGAATTTATCTTTATTTTACCTGAACACTGCTGCCAGCTTTTACAAAACAGGCAGCATATTGTCTTCCTTACTTAACAGAACTTTAAAAGAATCTGAATTGGCTTCTTAAAGCAGAGCAAAGCAATTAACAGGGCCATGTCAAAGACAAATGTGTAATAGGATGTGATCACTTAAAATCACTTAATTCTGTGTCTGGCTGCTAAATATTGGTAAATCTAATCAGGGCTGGCAATAAATAAAATGTTTGTGGCATCAGCAGTCCTGCCTGAGAACTCAACATGGAGAAAGCAAGTCTCTTTATTATCAGTATGGAGAAATTGTTGTCTTGGGGCCGTGGGAAGCTTGCACAAGCATCCAGAAATCCAGTTCTTTATTCACATCCATGGATAATATTCTCAGCACTTTTGTATTTGCAGATCTTGGCTGAAAATCACATGTTAACATGCTCTTTGCTATTATCAGGGTGGGATATTGACTGCAGAGGTCTAAACAGTAAACACCATGGAAACACCTTTGCCTTGGCATTTCCAGGCTCTGCATGCAGAATGGGAGTGGGAGGCACAGCAGCAATCAACACATATATTTTAGGTTATCCATACTCCCCTCCGCCCCTCTTCTTGAATCTGAAAAGGTTCTTGCTTTCTAAAGTTACATAAAAGAACTGGTGGAAAAAAACCTAAGGAGTGCCATAACTTATCCTTCCCCAGACACTGAGTCCTGGAGTATGACTGGGGAAAATACGGCTGGAGGGGCATCACAGGGGAAAATTGTTTTGATCAACAAAACTTACAGAAATAAACCTATTGAAAGCAAAGCCTTCTCTCCATCAGAAAGACTCCAGAACCCTCATTCTTCATAATATGCAGGTGGTTTAATGACACCAATAGAACTCGTCCTGTTTGGCCTTGTTGATATAACTGAGATCCTAAATTAGTCCAGGAATACCCAATTTCTTAACAAAAACACTTAGCCATGCTTCCCTTTGGCTTTTGGGCACCCATGAGCAGGGGAAAACCAGGGCCACGAGCTCAGCACCCTGCAGTGTGAAACAGATAAAAGCTGTGGCAGGAGATGAGGCCCTAATGGATAACTTCAGAGGAGGTCAGGGATGGACAAAATGACTGAACCATTTGTCCAACTTTCAGCTGTGGCTCTTGTCCCCTGGGTGTGAATGATGGACAGCTGATGGGATCCTGCAGCCCTCTGGCTCTGTGCATGCACCACTCACCTTCCTGATGCCATGCTGATGTCACAAGCCCCAGCCTGCTGTCCCATTTAAATCAAAATATCACTGACATTGCCTGGACCGAAAGAGCAGCCTGGACTGAAATCAGCTGCTGAGCTCACCCAAGCCCAGGGGAGGAGCCCACCCAATCCTCTTGACAGTCAGCAGTGTCAGGAGCAGTCTGTACTCGCATTGCTTAAAGGAAATTGGAATTTACTGAAAAGGAATTAGGAGCTTGAGGTCAGAAACACTACAGCTTCTTTAAAGGTGGGAGAAAAAAGTCTGGCAAAAGATTAACAGGAGTGCTCTCTAAGTTTTCTTTTCTTTCTTTTTTTTTTTTTTTTTCCTAGGTACCTGTTAATTAGGATAAAAGTAGGAAACACTATCTAACAAGGTTCCTGGGAGCAAGCTGGAAAAAGCCTTAATGAATTCAGCATTACAAGATGGTTCCTAAGCAACAGAACATTTCAGCTGAATATTAACCCTAGTCACAAGGAGAGAAACAAATGGTCTCAAAAATAACCCAGAAGTCAGTTAATTAAGACAATGTCTTTTCTGAGAAGAGCTACTCCTGGACATCTTAAAGCAAACATTGTTTGGGTAATATTTGAATGAACTTTTGGCTGACAGAATAATTTCAAGACTTTTTAAAATTCATTTGCTGTTTTAGTACTAATCATAATTATGGCTGTTTATAATAAAGCACCTTAGAAGATGAGGCAAAGAACAACGCAAAGATGTAAATCCTGTAATGTTAAATTTTATAGAAATAAACTCCCACAAATTGTTGTCCCTGAGTATGGACCAGCCACTGTGTATCTTCAGGTAGAAAAGAGATGAACACAGCATTTGGGGTAAGAGCTGGAGAATTTAAGAGGTGAGAGGAACAACTCAAGGATTTACGTAGATGTTTGACTACTATTGCGTAGTTGGATGGGTTCAAAATATTATTTAGCGCAAAAAGTGGGATCATGCACCTGAAAATAGGTTATCACAGCTATCAAATATCAACTGAGCACTGGCTAAAGGCAAGGAATTAATCAAAACATGGAAATTAAGTCATCTTCAGTCATGTTATCAGTCTCAGACAAGAATCATAAGTTCATCACTCTCTTCTGTGTCTAACCAGGATTTAATTTCCTCAAGTTGGATGAAGGACACAGCTTTTCATCCTTAAAATCATAACTCTTACTCTTTGAGTATGCAACCAAGTTTTTGAAGACGTACAAGTAAATCAATTAATTTGTTTATGAAATAACATTAATCATAAATTCAGTCCCTTCAAAGAAGAGCAGCATCTAAGGCAATTTCTTCTTTGTCCCCAATGATTTGAAAGGACTGCAAATACAAGCTCACGTAAATCAAGAAATTGCAGTATGGGCTTATTTAAATAAATTATGCTGATTGCTGTATTAGAGTTTGTAAAATTGTGTGGAGGTTACCAAACTTTCTTCTGCTCCACAACCAAGGGAAACCCAGTTTTGATCTAGCAGGGAAATGGTGAAGGTTGGTGTTGGGTCACTGGTGTGTTTTGGCAGCTCTGCCAGTGCAAGTTAGTTAGGAATTACCAGCTGGTGCTTGCTGGCTGGTTCTTGGGACAGTGGTTCCCAGGATGCAAAATCTCTGCTAGGACCAAATGTGCCTATAAAAGATGAGTAAATCAAGCAACTTCTTACAACATGAAATATAAAGAGGTTTTTAGTTTCAGTAATAAGTTTGTAGCCTTGAAAAGACCAAAATTCAATGTAAAAAGCTACCCTTAAAAACATTAAAAAGCATACAATGTAAGGCAGACTCTGTATGACTGCTAATCTGTAGCATTATTATCTAATAACAGTCTCCTTGGGTTTCTTTACCAGTTTTGTATGACATTTCTGATAGTTAAGGGAAAATAAAAAAAGAAATTAAAGCTGTTATTGGAGAAAAAATAAAGTTAAAAATGGAGTTTAAATTGCATCATGTGTGTAATGTACAGGTGAAACTTTCTGAAAGTGACTGCAAATGGTCCCCAGCCCAAATCTTGAAAAACTTGCTTCAGAAGTATTCTACTGGGGAACAAAAAAACCCAAGTAATTTTACATTCCGGTAGGAACAGGAAAGGTGATAAGTGATCTCTACTCTCACTGCAGTGCTGATACTTCAGTGAAAATGTGTGAAACATAATTGAATAGGTCTTTAAAGACCATCACTTAGAAGCTGATTATATTGAATATCTGTAAGTGTAACCACCTCCTTATTCGGTGGTGTGACAATGGCTGGGCTCGGATGGCTCAGTGCTTCCTCAAGCGTCTTCTGAGAATTGGAGCAAAAGATCTTTGTCCATGACGGTGCCAGGAACACACCTGAAGGAGGATCAGCTTTGGGCTGGCATAGTTCTCCACGGAATCACATCTTTCCTCTAAGTGCAGTTGGATGGGGGACAAGACACCACCACCTAAAAGCATCCTGCTTTTATTTAGTGCCCAACTTTAGGAATTTTGCAGGAATGGCTGGAACAGGGGCTTGGATGCGAGGGGATGCCCAGCCCCACAGGTATTAATTTCCATGCCTGGCCTTGACCCCCTGGTTCTGCAGGAGGATGGGAGGGAGGAGGTGGCTCAGGTGAGGTAAAACCTTCCCCAGGGCAGGGAAGGAAGCCCCGAGCATGACAGCGGGCACCGTGCAGCACGTCCTGCCTCACTAGGAGCTGTTAATTGCCCTCCGCATGGAATTAACTCTCCAGCCATCCCAACAACTAGTGCTGCATCTAAATCTTCCCTTTAATGGGCTCTCAGGGAGCGAGCGGCTGCAACCTGAACTGTGCTCTGCCACTACATCAATCTTCCCCTCATCACTCGCACGTTCTGCAGCAATCCCGAGGAACAGAAGAACAGAGCTGCTTGCCCTGGCTGTAATTCTCAACCCTCAGCTGCCTCTCTGATTCTCGGAAAAGGAATTTAGAGAGAGCATCTCTCAGAGTGGACAAAAAACCCAGAGGAACGGTCAAGTGAGAAAACAGGATTCTGGTCTGGGCATCAAAAAACAAACAAACAAAAAATCTCCGTGAGGGCAACTGAGAAAACAGAAGCAGCTATGAGTTTTGGAGCAGGAGGCAGCTCTTGATTTAAAAGGCTAATTTGATGCATCAGGGACATGTTTTGGCTGTAAGGATCCAAAGATCTGTTGTGCTTCTGTGTTTCCACAGTGCTCAGCACAATGGGATTCTGGAAATAAACAGCACTTAAAAGAGCTTGGTTTGAGAAAGGAGCACGAGAAGGGGCTCATTGGGAAGAGTAGGGGGATAGGCTTTATTTCCATGCACATCAGAGGGTCTTGCCCTGAGAAAGAGGTTTGGTTAATTATAACTGGCTAGGCATGCCAGCCTTTTGATCAGGGATCTGAAGTGTGTGTACACAACTCTGAAAATCCAGTAATTGTTTATAAGAAGTGAAGAGTCAAGGTGAACAACTTTCACCATGTGTTGAAGGCTTGAATTGATTCCCTTAAAACTGCCAGCTAAATAGTCCAGCTGGCAAATATAAACTCACAAAATACTTGTGCAAACAGGGGAAAAAAAAAAGTCAGTTGATAGATGATACTGTTTACACGGAATAAATTCTGCTTCTCTGCTAAGAATAAGGTTCACAGCTAAGCAACTGATTTCTCAAGAGTTAGGTGGGAAGCGAGCTATTTTTTCCCCCTGTGACCAAATTACACACTTTCCATTCACACATCTAGGTGCAAGAATAACCTTTCTGCAGGGATTATTTTTTAAAGAGCTTAATTAATATTTCTGTTTGCCTTGAGTAGTTCTCAGAAACAGGGAAAAAAAAAAAGAAAGAAAAAAAAAAAAAAAAAGGAAGACAGTGTAGCAACACAGAAAAAAGAAAGAAAAGCCCAGCGTTATTTTAACACTGACAACAAAAGTCACCCTTAGATGAATTAGTGATAAACTCCTGGGGAGGACTCCAGCTCCATATGGTGATATTTGATATTAGTCACGTAGGATTGGACAAATCAACTCCACATCCTGCGGTACCTGAGGGATTCGGTGCAGCCTGTTTAGCATTCCACTGTGACCACCTGAGAGACACTGCCATTGTCCCTCCTGATATAAATAAATAACTCCAGAATGCCAAACAGAAAGGGGTGGGGATGGGAATGATAAATTCTGAGTCAGAGGCAAGCCTGTAGAAGGGCTGTAGCTGTGATTTTTAGAGGTGCTAATGAGCACCAACAAAAAGCCTCCGACAGCCCCGTGTTGGCAGGATGTCCTGCCTGATGGAAACCAGGTGCTCTCTGGGTTCATAGCTTCCATGTCTCTGGCCCACTTTCTCATTTCTAAATGTTTAGTTAGAAAAATACCTCTCTCTTCACACCAAAGGGTAACTCCACGCCTCCAGGTCAGTGCACACAGATTTGGCCCACGGCAGCACACGGCTCAGCACATTCATGCTCAAGCTTTAGGGGTTTGGGTTGATATCACGGGAGGAGGCAAGGCAAGAAAAACACTTTTGGGTGTTTTCTGGGCTCTGCTCTCTCCTGAACAGCTGTTTTGCAAGATTCTGTATGTGAGAAACTCAGTTTCTTTGAGGAATAAGCTCCTCTGTTTGTCTTCACCCCCTCATGCTCACACCAGAACAAGAAAGCCTGGCCAAGCATCCTGTCTCTTGGAGTGTAACCCAAGAGCTGGAAGCACTTGACTCTGCTCAGCAGAAGGGACTCAATCATTCCTCTCTCTCTGATGTGACCATCACAAGCCCTCTCCAATTAGCCTTAGACTACCAGTATACCCAGAGCTGTTTTCAGGAACAGAGCAGAAGCTGTGTTTAATCCACGCCGGTTTTTGCCATGCGGCACTGCTTCTCTCTCTTGAATATGACATTCACAGGAAAACAAATTAATGCAATCCTCTCCCAGCACCTGACTCACTCATTTTGCCCATGCATGCACTGCTAGTACACAGATTTAGCCACAGATTCAAAAAAATGTTTTATTTGGGGCTTGGTTTGTCAAGCCTACTGACAGTGCATCCCTGAGCGTTACTCTCCAAAGCCCATTACTATGCAGAATTGCCCTCTTGAACCCAAAGTCCAGTACTCACAGAAGACTCCAAGGTCATGCTGAGATTGCTGCCAGGGGAAGGCTCTGCCATACAAAGGCTTTTTATGGATTTTAAGTGATTCGTTTCCCAAACTGATAGAAACAATGAAACGGAAGCCACCAATGAAAATAAAACTTCATGGGTTTGGCAGCAGGCAGAAGCTGGGCCCTGACTGAGAAGAAAAACCTGGGCAGTGGTTCAGGTTAAGTTGCACCCTCACGTGTGTGAATACCTCCCCAGCCACACCCAGCACTTTCACAATACTTATAACCACAGGTTTTCTTCCCTTGCCCTAAGTCAACTTATTCTTTAGTTTCCTACTGCCCTGAAGTCCATCAAAGCCAGTTGCCATGGAAATGGTTGTGATGTGCTTTCTCAATGTCCTCAGCCATGAGTGCATATCAAGAGCTCTCTCTGCTGGTCTGCAATCACCATCATCCCTCGTGGCTGCAGATGGCCACATCAGTGGTGGTACCTGGGAGCTCTCAGAGGTACAGCCTGCGTCTCTAAGCACTGTCAGGGGCTGGAGTCTGCCAGTGCAGCTCCTGGTTTTGAGCTGTCTGGGAATACTCAGCTTACCAATAAGCTGTGAAGTGCCTGTGTTTTCACAGTCTTTGTCATTTAGTGAAGAGCATTTAGTGATGCTACCAGGGGAGCAGGGGGAAGGAGGAGCCTTGCCTGTGCTGGCACTGCTAGAGAGAGCTCCAAAGCAAGACTATGAGAAGCTGCAGGGGTATGAGAAATAATGTTTGAGTTTTTTTCTATTTCAGCAGTGCTCTCAGCCTAGGAAAATTGGCAGTGGCCTAATCCCTTGCCTGAGCAGCTTTTTTTCATTTTTCATTTGAGCACAAGGCCCTTGTGTGGGGTGCAAACACACACAAGCCCTTTTTTCACGCTTGCTGTAACAGCATTAGGAGGACTGCGATCACTGCATGACTTACTTTTCAGACTCTCACTAATCCTTCCATGGGCTGAGCACACTTTACTGCCTCCCAGATACTCCCAGGAGCAGCAGAGCTAAGGCTTATTATTAGCATAATTTATTATTAGTATTGCCTCCCTAAAATACAGCTTTTTAGGAGACCTGCATAGGACAGGACCTGCCACTCAGTTCCAGAGGTTCCTACAGGCAAAAGATTTGCAGGAGCCGTTTCTAGGTTTGCCATGAAGATGCAAGACCACCAACAGACCCAGTCTGGGTACCAACACTCTGATTTCCCTCTCTGCCTGGGTGTCCATTGTCTGTACACCAGAAACCCACAGGAAAAGGTGTTTTTGCAACTGGCAACCAGGGACCCCAAAACAAACCCATCTCTTGCACCTTATGTGTCTCATAATGTCAGTCTTAAGGAGCTGAGCACTCAGAAACTCCTTGAAAAACATCTGGATCTGACTTATAATTGGTGTAATTACAATGTTAAAAAGAGACAAAGTAAGATTTAATTAACTAGGTGGTGCTACCAAGCTCGCTCTCTGCTAAGCACACAGCTGAAGAGCTGAGCATGCTATTCCTCAGTAAGGGTTTGATTTTTTTTTCTCACTGTCATGGTGATGACATCTCTCTGATGGACCCAATAGCAGTGAAACAGCAAAGAAAACCACTGAGGTGCCACTCGTTGTCTGCCTTCCACTGCTTGTAGTACAAGCTAATTGCTAGCTTTTAGCAGAGCCCAGATAGACCTTTTTATGTAAAAAAAACACCCCAAACCCTCCCAGAGTTGTGTGATACTGTGAGGCTTTTAATAAGATTTTGATTTTAAATTGTTTACTACAGAAGTGTATGAAAGCTGTATCTAATCTGTGCACAAATCATCCAAGCTACTTTCTAGCCCCTAAGCCTGGGTTGAAGTTGCTTGGAGTCTTAAAGAATAAGTTGGTTTTTGTTTCCTCCAACCACTGTATGTTTTTTCTCTACTTTATGAAAAGTTGAGAAAAAAAAATCACCACAGATAATTGGAGGAAAACATATCAATTAAATGTTGCAATAGAAGGATAAGGGGCAGAGAGGGCTGCTGGTCTTATCATCTGAAAATCTCAGAAATCACAAGGTTGACCAAGCACAGAATATTTTCCCTCCAATCCTGATTCATAGTTAATAATTGGCATGAAAAAGCAGTCGGAACCACGGTGTAAATGCATATGACAGATTGGCCTCGGCAAATGATTCTCTTCCATGAACTTATTACAGCTGATTAAAGTCCTGCCATTGATTTTTTGGGCCATCCTGGGGAGACCAGACATGAGGTCAAGCACACAATGGAAAAGTGTATCATTAAATCCAGTCCTTTTGGGAGTTAAGAAGAAATGCCAAGTAGTTACATGGAAGTTTTAAGAGCTCAACCTGAGATCTACCTTTTTCATAATATTTCATTTTGACAACAGCCATCCCCCTCACATCCTACATCCCAAACTAATGAGATATTTAGTCACTGAGAAGAGAGCATTGTGCCAAACCCCAGGTGACAATATTTCCAACTTGGAGGAACATATCCAGGTTTATGTGACCATTTTCCAACCCTCGAAATAAAAGAGTTCAGTTGCTGAGTCTTATTTCCTCCCCACCCATTCACTGGTCTCCTTCACTCAAAAGCATGGAGAGAGGAACACTGGTAATGGGTTTATGGCATCCCAGAAAGGAAAAGAAGCTGCCAAGAGCAGGTTTTGAGGAAAGATTAGCCCAGAATTATCAAATTACAACCAAATTACTCTAACAACCTGCTGTAGAGTCGGTGGACATACTTTTAGGAAGCAATTTATTTATTTTGCTTCCCTCTGGAGATGCTGGTGTCTCTCAGGTAGTTAGCGCAGGATAGCTGAGCACCTTGACTGGGTATTTCACCTTTCTGCTGCCATGGGTTTCCAGAACTTGGGAAGGAAGAGCTTTTGGGCATTTATTACTTATCAATGCAATCCTTGCTCCCATATGAGACAGCACAGTGACAGCAGGACAATCCTTCCTGCCCTCTTCTGTGTACTTGGGGCTGTTACCAATATCAAATATCAGGTGAGAGGATTTTGAAATTGCATGCAGGTTTGAGGAAAATGCTATTCAGACTATTAAAAATCCTCAGACACTGCAGTTATTCTACTGAAATTTGTGCAGGAGAAGTTTTTAGGTGTGGAGTATCACAACAAGAAGCTCTTTGACCTACATTTTGGATGGCTGGCTCGTGTGACAGACTGTCCAAGGCGAGGCACAGGCTAATGGAACAACATCAAAGCCTTACTCAACGTTAGCCTTTTTCTGTGAGATGCTGAGCACAGTGTGTGAGCAGCCACATGCCCTCAAGGGCCACCAAGCCATCCAGAATCCAACTCACCCCAAGCACAGGTTTGGATCGGGCCCATTCCCCCACTCCCAAATCCTCTGCACCTGGCACAGCAAAGCTCTTGCTGCGTGAGCGGATGGTCCGTGAGTGAAGCCTGGAGGCTCCTGCTGCTCCTGCTGAACCTGAGCAAACCTCTGCCTGGGAACCTGGGACAGATCCAGCTTCCTCCAGCAACCACGGGCAGCCTGCTGCTCCATGTAAACCTCATTTGCATTCCCACTCGAAATCTGTTTCAACTCTCCCGTCCATATGTTTATCAGGGAAGAAAGGCAGAGCAAGGAAAGAGGGAAAGCAGATGAGTGTCTTTTCTCAAATTATTGCACCTCTCATTTTAACTTCCATTTCATGGTGGCTTCCTCCCTAACCCCTCCCAAATTGTTTTCAAAACCTTCCTCCTACTAGCCTTCTCCTGTTCTCTTGCTTCAGATCTTTATTAACACTACAAACCCATCCCTGGAAATGCTTTCCCTTTGTAAAGACATCAGATTTAAAACAACAACAAACAGCATGGCATCTTTTAATCCACCAGCACTTTTGCTGTTGCTTCATAAATGATTCTGGTTGAAACTCAGATCTCCTGGGTTGACTGATGGCAGAATCACATGGGAAGTGAATAGACAATGATCCTGGAGAGCAAAGGCATCCCAGCGATCAGGAGAGGACAGACTGGTTTGATGGGAGGGATTTAAAGCAGAAATGTTTTTTGAGGTCCTTGCATTTTTGAGATTCAGCTGGAGAAGAGGGACAGAAGCTCACTGCAGTGCTCAGCAGTGACTCTTGAGGATTTCAGGCTCAAAGGTGGGAAAAAAAGGATTCTGTGAGCACCTAAAATCTGTGAGGTGCAAAACAGCTTTTTCTGGAGAGGTGGCATGAAGAAATCTAGGAGTCTCTCAATGTTTTGATTCAGCTTTTCTTTTAAACAAAACCCTTTGAGGTCCTATTTTAGAGGCTGATGGATTTTTCTTTTAAAGGTTAAGCCAAAGTTAAAAATGCAATGCAAATTTTTCAAATCAGCTCAAGTAAAATGGGTCATCTGATCTGGGAACTTATCCCTGTGCTACACATTTCCTCAGTTTAGCAAACAGTGTGAAAAGTGTCAGGCACTGTCCCAGCCCAGGGTCCCTCTCTGCCCCTCATATTCCCTCAGACAGGGAAACTTTGAAATGAGGGGTTTCCTTCTGGAAATGGAGTGATGACATGCAGATCTCTCTGCTCAGCTCCTTCCCCCACCACTGAAGTGAATAAAATACCAGAGAAGTCACACATT
The DNA here is from genome assembly GCF_009819655.1 of Sylvia atricapilla. NCBI lineage: Eukaryota > Metazoa > Chordata > Aves > Passeriformes > Sylviidae > Sylvia > Sylvia atricapilla. The sequence continues at coordinate 7,209,309 of NC_089152.1, read as the reverse complement.
TGTGTGCAGACAGCTATGGAGCCCCTGGGGAGGGCCCAGGTTTCTTTTCTGCTCTGGAGGGAGATTGGCTGTTTTGCCAGGTGCTTGGGTTTGGTTGTTTTGTCTGAGACTATGAGGATTCTTTCCCTGATGTCACCTCAACTTTCCTGTCCCTTCTGGTGTGCTCTGTGGCCCGGTGCACGGGCTCACCCTGAAGTTTTATGCAACAGCCACATTACTCTAGGAAAATCCAGGACACGAGAGACATCCCATCTCTCCTGCTGCCTTCCCTTGTGAAGAATAGCTATGGGGTTTTGTTTTCATCTCTCACTCCAGGCCATTGATGTAGGGTGGAGGGCACTGGGACAAGTTCTTTGAGGGCAGGTTGAGCAGCCTTGGACACCTACTTTCTGTAAGTCTGCCTCTGCTGGAAAGGACAGGACTCGATGACTCAAAATTGTCCCTTCTAGACCTAGCCTCAAACAGCTAAATGATGACTTAAAGGTCTCAGAGATAAACCTGCAGCTCTCCTGGATTCTGCCATTCTCAGGGATGCTTGTGAAACAGGTCAGTGCCATGGCACAGGGAACTGAAGTTACAGTTACAATTTGAGCAGAATTCCTTCCCCACCAGGCAGTTTTCACTAACTTCCTCCCACAAAGAATTTAGTTTAGAGTTAATTGAATTAGCAAAGGCCATCAAATACTTCCACAAGGTACTGGGTTCATTTTGGCCTTACAAAGCCAATCAAATCATCAGAGAAGCAGAAAAAATTCGGTCAATGGCTCACATTAATCATCTGAGAGAAGAAAAGGAAAAAAACCAACCAAACAAAATGCAAACCAAAAAAACCCGAAAGGCAAAAAACACCCAGACTGCAACTCTCAGAAACTTGGCTCACACCAGACATGGAGCACTAGATGAAAAATTGACTCTGTGAATTGCATTATAGATTTTGAAGATGGGTCTGTTTCTGAGAGTCTGAGATTGAAAGTCTGCTACGTGCTGATGGAGTTTGCTGCAGCAAGGACCAGCTTATCCTGGGGAGCTCTGGAGAGAACAAGCCCAGGGCCTGTGCACACGTGTCAGGGGGTCTCTGCTCATGCACACTGTGCTCACAGTGTTGGATTTGTGGCAGGGACTCAAAGTATTTCCCCCTTGCAAGTAAAACAAGTCAGAGGTGCAGACAGCGGGCACGTGGACGTGGGTGTGTGACCCCCAGATTGGAGGGGGGGCCTGAGATTTGTAAAAGCATTTTTATACATCTAGAAGGGGTTGTTTTGTTTGTTGTTTTTGTGGGGTTTTTTGCTGGTTTTTGTTGTTGTTGTTTTTTGTTTTGTTTTGGGTTTTTTGTGTTTTATTGGTTGGTTTTTGTTTTTTTGGTAGGTTTTTTTTTGTTGGGTTTTTTTTTTTTTTTTTGTGGTAGTGGTGGTGTTGTGGTTGGTTGGTTGGTTGATTTTTTCCCCAGAGCCAAAAGCAGGACTGACTTCCTCAGCTTTCCAGTCAGGTAAATTCATGGAGGAGCTTTGAATTTACAGGCGAGTGTCCGTCCTACCTGCCAAGGAAGCACCCCTCACCATTTCTGACCAGTCCCAGCAATGCCTGGATGTGGCATCTGTGTCACCACACCTGGCACCACGTGTCCCCCTGCACATTTGCTCCTCCAGTTGCCACAGCCAAGGAGCACCTCACAGTGCTGCAGTCGCCCCGTGCATTAAATCCCTGCAGCCTCTCACCCCAGATGAGAACAAAACACCTGCCACAAGCTGTCAAGTCAAAGGCAGTGCTAAGAAATGCAGTCGCAAGAGGAAAGGCTGATAAAACTACCTGGTTTATTCCCCTGCCAGGAAAAGAATTTAGATCAGATTTCAGGCCAATCTCTGCATCTCTTTCGTTTTATTTTTAAATGAGTCTGGTGTAGAAGGCACCAGACTGAAAGCCTGCCCTTCCTCCCTGTTCTTGTGCTTAACACTCAGATGTAGAGCTGATAATATTATATTTTTTAAAAAGATAATTCGCTGTCTCCTTTAAGAAAAGAATCTGTATAAGACAAAAAAAAAAAAAAAGCAATCATGAAAAGGCTGAGTTTTAATTAAGTTCTTTGTTCAAAAGATTTCAGAAACTCTTTTGCATGTAAGGGAGCTTGGGGTTGGTTTTTTGGTTGGGGTTTCTAGTTTTTCTTTTTCGTTTGGGTTTTTTTGGGGTTGGTTTTTTTTTTTTTTTTTTTTTTTTTTGGTTTGGTTTTTGTTTTGTTTTGGTTTGGTTTGTTGTGGTGTTTTTTTTTTTGTTTTTTTTTTTTGTTTTGTTTTTTTTTTTTTTTTTTTTTTTTTTTTTTGTTTTTTTTTGTTTTTTTTTTTTTTAATCCTTTCTTTACCTTACTTAGCTAGTGAGTTCGTAAGGATTTTTACATTGATTAAAAAATAAACCATCCTTCTAAATAAGAGAAGATGTTTCAGACTGCTGCAAGATTTCCAAATTACTAAATAAAAGATTCTGTCTCAAAAAAAACATATTAAGACATGATTTCTCCTCTAAAAGTGTGGGACAGCAATAATTTTGAAAGACTTGAATCATTTGATGGGACAAAACCCTAATTTTGCAATTGTATTACAAAAGACCTGCAAAGTAAAAGATGAAAACAGAGCCCTGTATTTCACTTCTGTAGTAGCAAAAATAATAGAAAGGAACAATTATTACTTTAATGGTAGGAAATGGCTATGCTAATTTAGACGGAATAAATGTGCATGAAATATCAAATTTAATAGTATGTCCAAAGCAAGTAAAACACTAAAAATTTCTAAATGAGCTTCAGAGACTTACTGGGGTTTTTTTGTTACATAGAGTTTAGTAAGCAGTGACAAGCTCTAGTGGCAAGAAACCACAACTAAAAAGAATTTTATTCTTTTATTAAATATGCAAAGAAGTTATCTCAACTAGAAGTCTTTACAGTGTAGAAAATTATGTAAGCCTTTCATTTTACAAGATCTCTTATTCCTTATTTCTCTAGCAACAGTTTCTATAGCATAAAATGACCCCTCTAGACACTCTTTAAGATGTATTTAAATACGATATTTATGGGGAAGGAAAAAAGTATTGTGAAGTTTGTATTCATGCCCTTATTTTAGAGAGCAATTGATTAAAAACAAAATAAAATCAACCACATGAGGAAACACCATGAAAGAGAAAAGAGCAAGACAAATAGTAAAAAAGGAGAATTCAGGGCTAGAAAAGAGCAGGTGAATTCTTGGACTCCTCAACTCATCAGAAATGGCAAAGTCATATCACTGCTGGATGTTTCAGACAGTGCTTTCTGCTGTGTTTATCTCTGCTCTTGTTTTGTGATGTAATCACAGAAATGCCTTTTTTTTTTTTTTTTTTTTTTTTTTTTTTTAATATGGGGATGTAGTGATGGTATAGGAGAAATCCTGTAGGAGAAAGAGAAAAGGAAAAGAGAAAAGAACCCAAGCTCACTGACTGCAGGACTGCCAGCAGTTTGGCTGAGCCACTGAAGACACCACTGACACTTGGAGCTTTCTCTAGAGCTCATTGCAGTGAATTTGCTCTTCCTGGGCAAGGGGACAAAGGCCTGAGCTGCCACAGTGACCAGAATGTCCTCTGGCCTCAGCACCTGAAGTGGAAAAGTTCATTCCAGCCCTGCTCCTCTTGTCTTCAGCACCATACAAAGGATCCTCAGGGGTGGACACAAAGGCAGACTGACCTCCCACCACACAAAGTCAGCCAGCAGATGAAGAAAAACAAGGAATTCATCAGATGTTCTGTGCCTCATGGACTGATTCCCTGGCCACTGAGATGGACAAAAGCTCTGCCAATCCAGGGTATCCTCATTCCTACAGCTCTGGAAAAGGCCAATAAGCCATGGGCAGGAAAGCTCAGGCCTTCCTGTTCCGCCTTCCACTTGACATTTCTCCTGCTGGTGATGAATTAATTTGATTAGATAAGTAAGTAATTACCAAGATTCACTCCCTATGCATATTTTCACATCACAGCCAAAGTCAGAGATTGCTGGAAACTGTGAAGTGCCTGCCAAGAGCCCAGTTCAATTCCCATGGTCCAATTTTAATTCTGAAACCAAAATCGCTGAACTGTCATCTCCTTGCACTTTCCAAAACCCTGCCTGCCTTCCACCTTCTGTGAGAGCCCTTTTTCTCTATCAGGGCTCTGCCTGACCTAACTACACACTCAGGTGTGTTTCCTTCCTCTCCCCTGAGCAGGACGGAGTTTGACTAGTGCCCTTCAGCTGAATCATTCCCAATATAAATCAGCCCAGGATACTTCTGACTCCTGTGACAGATATCCACGAGCTGGCATTCAAGCAAAGCTGCTATAAGCTCTTACTTGGACCTTACTGGCAGAAATACTCAAAATTTGTGGAAAACATAAGAAGTCAATGATAAGAACTTGTTCAAAAACCTGAATAAATACTCACCAGGGAAAGCAAAAAGGCCGTGCTGTTTTCACAGAGCTAATATTAATTTACTGATTTCTTGATTAAAACAAAAATGGAAAAATGATTCCCAGCAGGTTCCTCTTCTCTTGCTAAGTAAATAGCAGGGATTCCATTACACTGAAAATGATACATTTGATGCCAAAACCTAGATAACGTGTTCATTTCTTCAATTCATTCAGCCAGTGAGATTCCACTGGGCTGGGACAATCTCCTTGCATTCTCAGATTGAAAAAGAAGTGTGGAAAAAAACAACTCATCATTATGGGCTCTAACAACTGGCTGTTGACCCAGCAGCCTGATGTTATGAAATAAATCTGGAAGGGCAACACAACAGCAATCCAGAACTGTTGCTGCTCAGCCACCATGGCCAACAGAGTTGGAGCAGAGAGCAAAAGGGACTTGGGAAAGAAAGGGCAGCGTGTGATCTTTGACTGCAGAGAGGGAAGGCCACCATAAACAAAAGACAGATGCATGATCAAAGCACTGACAAGCACACTTAGTGAAATGTGCTCTTTACAGTGAACTCAGTTCAGGCAAGGACAGATTTTGGGAAGGGTTCCTGGGCTTGTGGAGCCCAGCAGAGACTCCTGCTACTTTCAGTGGTATCTCTCCATCTCCCTGATGTGTTTGGTCTGGCAGAGACCATTTCCCCCTCTTTCTGATGCCTAGTAACTCAGACTGGCATTAATATTAATATCTACTGCAGATCCTCAAAGGTTTGGGTCCTTCACAGAGATCTGCTGTTATTTATTGTTTGCACTGCCATTTTGCCCTTCTTTGCTTTTGCTCCTTCTTGGCTGAAGTAAGTTAGTGAGAAATCAAGAAGTCCTTTCACAGGGACCCCAATACCTTTCTGAGAGTGGAAAGAGGAATATCCAGCTGCAAAACATTGTGTCCAAAACATCTTCTGACACCGGTAGGACATGCTGTCTGGTTTCTAAACTCTCCACTAGGTCCTGGATATATTTGCCAGTCTGTGCTACCCTTGGGCACCTGAAATACCACACCTGTGTTCAGGTATCTGGTTTTGTTTTAAAATCCCAGTGGCTTTCTATCAGTTATGTAAGAGGGAAACTTTCAAGAGGAAAATTCAATCTGTGAGCCAAGAAACTTGAAGACAAAGGGTCTGATGAGGCACAGTTGAAGTTGCGCAGGAGTTTTTTGCACAAGTGCCCAGCTCAGGTTGTTTATCACCACTCAGCAAAACCTTGGCTGTTCCATATCAAAGAATGATCCTTCCTGTGCTGCCAAAATGACACAGTGCTGATAGACAAATCCTGCTTGTTAAACACCACAGCTGAGTGCTGCCCACACACGCTGCAAGTACCTAAGGGGAAAATGGGCTTAACAACAGAGTTAGAGCACAGATCCTCAGAGTAAAAGATAGGAGCCAGCACGTGTAGCTCAGAATCAGCAGCCTTTGGAGAGCTGAATGCATTTGAGGAGGCCACTGCTACCAGCTGCGCTTCTCTAAGATGAATTTACATTTAGCACACAATTAATTTCCCTTGCACAAATGAAAGGGATTTTGGATTCCTCAGGGACAGGCATCCCTGTGAGCTTGGCCACGAGGCAGGAGATGTTCCTCATCACAGATTCTGGGTCAGCTTGGGGCAGGGAGGATGTGTTTCATTTCAAATATTAACCAGGATAAGCAATTTTTGTTGGATTCCAGAAGCTCCTCAGGGACAAAGTCCTAGTTGTAGGGAATGTGCAAGCGGTGAAATTCCACCCATTCAGCATTGATGGCCCGTGTTACTTGTGCTGCTGCTGTGTCTCCAAAATCAGCACAACATTAAGCAGTCAAAGCCATTATAAAACTCAGTCTGTTTAGCTGGATGTGTAATGTACTCAGAGTTATGGACAGGTCTGCTCTGTTCCTATCAGGATCAAATGCAGGTTTGGCCTGCAGAAGACGATAACTTAGGCCATTTGTGTCAAATTCTCTGGAGGGGCAGTGTTTGGGAATAAGCCATGTGTACCCCACAGTGTCTGAACTTCCCAGTCTGAAAGCACATTTGGTAGGTCAAGACAGGTAGAGAGAGGCACAATGCAAATGCAACTCTGAGGATCAGGAATGCAGCACTAAATATCTAAATAACATTATAGCCTACAATGCTGTGGACATAGACTACCAAGCTGTAGAATTGAAGGGGGAAAAAAAAGCGCAGATAAACCCCTGAAGAAACTAAAACGAGAGAGAGACTAGTTTTTTTTTTTTTTTTTTTTTTTTTTTTTGTTTTTTTTGTTTTTTTTGTTTTGTTTTGTTTTTTGGTTTTTTTTTTGGGGGGGGTGGGTTTGGGGTTTTTTGTTTGGAGTTTTTTTGGGGGGGTTGGTTTTGGTTTCTTGGTGGTTTGTTTTGGTTTGGTTTTTTTTGTTTTGCTTTGGTTTGGTTGGTTGGTTTTTGTTTGTTTGAGTTATTTTCTGAACAGGCCCTTTAAAAGACCCAGATTTTGAACCCTCTGTGCACATAGTTGATGAAATGATGGATGATCGGATCAAGCCTGGCGAACACCAGAAGAACCCACATCACTGAGCTAGAAGACTTTTTCTGCCGTGCCCTGGAAAGGGCTTTGAACTTGCATCCAAATCTGCTGAGTTTGGCCATGGCTTTCCCCTCAAACAGAGGTGTGGAGCAGCACAGTGGAGCAGTTGCATTCTGCCGGGGGGGCTCAGAGAGCAGCAGCTGATGGAGAGAGGCAGCTCCCTCCACTTAACACAGGGCGAATTCCGGCTCCCAACAGCATGTGAAATTTGCAGCTCGCTGCAAACGGGTTTTTTGCTGATTGTGTCACACTCAGTTTCCTAAGGAGGAAGCAGGGAAACTGAGCCTTATTTGCATGAGTTTCACATCCCTCTCCTTGGCTGAGAACACACTGTGCTGTTCGATGGACAGCTCCTTTCTGATTCACTGCTCTAATTATGTTTTACAGCCGGAATATGGTACTTATGTCAAAGCTGATGGGTAAAATTCTACTGAGAAGCAACAACATTTTGTAGCATTCTCCCGTTGTTCATTTCCATGACTTCCCTTCATTTTTTTCCCCCTCAAGGCTCATTTTCCAGGCACTAGTCGTTCTGGAGAGAGATGTTCTCACCTCCTTGATGCTTACTTTTGACTAACAGCCATATTCTTCTTTTATTTGTTTATTTATTGTACATTTGCAGGCATATGGTGACAGAAAGAGAAAATAAGGAGAACAGGTGTAAGATTTGTCTAAAGCAGCTGGGAAAGAGTTGTAGTATCTGTCTACAGGTAGACCTTCACAGTAACAATAATCCTTTTGCCATGGAGAATAGGATCATACAGGTTTAGAGACACTCGTATTTCCAACACTAGTTCAAGCCCTGTGCTATATGAAACTGCTTCTGGTATGCTCTGTTATCCCACATGCAGAACCTCTCCCGGACCACATGTCAGAGGAGAATAGACCCCAGTCCGTTTTGCCTCTCATCCCAGACAAAAACCACCAGCAAGAGCCGGGCAGTTATCTCTTGGTGCCAGACATCACTGCAGGGACTATCCCAAATTTAGGGATAGTTTGGCTTGCTAACTGCCCCTGAGAGGCTCAAAAAAGAGGCATCCCTCAATTGCAAATCTGACCTAATTGCTCCTTATGCAAGCAGCCCACAGCACTACACAGCCCTTCCCGAGGGAGAAGGGCTGGAGCCACTCCTCCCCACCCGATGGAAGAGGAAATGAGGAATTTCAGAGGAGGCATGGAATAGGACTGCAGAGCACCAGTGCTGCTGGGCTTAGCTTCAAATCATTTTTCCTTGCCTCCTATCATTTTCTTCAGCCGGTGTTGGAGCTGTTCCTGGGGCTGGATGGTTCCCTGGCTATTCCAAGCTGTAAAGTACAACAGGACTCCAGGCCAGACAGATCTGGTGTTTGTGTGCGTGCTTGGCAGGCAGGGAGAGGAGAGGGAGGGGAGCACAGCTCGCTGCTGCAGCAGCAGCAGGATCACAGCTCGCCTAACGGGGGAAAAACAAAAACATGATCTCTCATTTAACTGTGCTAAATGACAAATCGCTTACAGGCAAGGCTGCCCACTGGGGAAAACACCACCAAGGTGATTGTTTCTCATTTCCTAGAGACTGCTGACCAAGGGAGGAAGGGGAAGAAGGTGTATTTGAAATGCTGGTCAGGTGCTTTATTGTGCTCAACCGCAGCTATTTTCTCCATTTTTGCAAGAACATTTGGTATAACATTATTCTTAGTCCTTGGCAACATTCAAATGAAAAGAAAAAAGCTCAGGTGACTGTTTTAAAGCTACTTTGTCTTTCATTGCTTAACTCTGTTTCAGCAGAACTTGAGGTACAGATGGTTTCCTTTTCTTTTTTTCCTAAACTTAAATCTGCCAAACTTAGGGTTCAGAGATCTGTCTTTTCACACTGCACCTGCTGATGGGCCAAGCACCTACACTGTGCTGGAACAGTACTTTTGCACCACCCCTTCTCTGCCAAAAAATACATTCTGGTGTTGCTAAGGAAATCTTTCACCCAAATCTTGGCAAGGGAAAAGAAATGCTTAATTTTTAAAAGAAAAATAAGTTTTCATTCCTTTGTTGCATTTGTTTGCTGCACCATACAGCGCCTATTCATAAAACATAAGCCTCATTTTCTTAGAATTGTAGAATAATTTAGGTTGGAAGGGATCTCTGTAGGTCACCTAGTGCTACTGCCTGCAGAGTTAACTTCAAAGCAAGATCAGGCTGCTGAAGGTCTTTTGTAATCAAATCTTGAAAGCCCCAAGGATGCAGAGCCACACCTCTCTGGGCCCCTGTTTCAGTACTTCAAAAAACTCACATCAATTTTTTTTTATATATACAGCCAGAAATTCTTTTTGCTGCAGCTTGTGCCCACTGGCTCTTGCCCATTGATTGTGCACCTCTGGGAAGAGTTTGGCTGTGTCTTTGCTATAATACCTCTTTCAAAGGCGCTCTCACTCATTAGCTGGTCGCTGTGGAGAAGCAAAGATCTCCCAGGCTCACCTGTGTGGGTCCACTCTGCTCTCTCCTCCTCCTGTGCCTCATCCTGCTCATGTTTTTGCCCAGTTTTCCCCTTTGCTTTGCCTGAGATGGCCCATCCCACACATCATAGCACGACCAGATGGAGCAAGACCATCAAGCAGGAGGTGAGAACTAACGATGCACAAAACAGATGTAACCAAAACATCAACACAGGTGTCCAGATAAGGGGAATTGTCCCTGTGGCTCCCCTGTCCCCATCTGAACACCCAGTTGGGGCTGACTTGCTTCTGAGTATTTTGTAAGCATCAAGAAAAGCCTCACTTTCCCCATTTTACTGGTTTGTTCCACTGTGCATGCACGTATTTTGTCAAAAAGAAGACATAGAAATCCAATAATGAGTTCCAATTCCACAACAATCTAACCTTTTCCTCCACAGTGTGAAGGAACACTTGATAGAATTAACATACACTAATTAACATATTGTTAGTGTCAGAAAAGGTCTTTGATAAGTTTTGATTATGTTTTGTTCCTCGATCCTTACATTTCAGTTTCAGGATGCTTCACGTTGACTTTTTATTCTTTTCCTCTTACTCATCCTGATCGATACATTTCTAAATTCTGACAAGAAATCTCAGGAGTATTTGCCATAGCTCTAAGCAGGCCAAAATCTCTGCACTTGACAACTCAGAAACACGTTGAACTTTCCAGGATTTTACAAAGACAGAGTCATGTTAACAGCTTTGACTCTATTTTCCAGCCAAATTGCAGATAACCTTTAAATAGTCTTATGGAGGGATTTCTCCAGAGATTATCAGGACAGGTTTGTACTGAGAGATCATTTTGTTCTCTGAATAAACTGAGGTTACCAAGAGGTGACATTTCAACAATGTCAACTGTTCTTATTTCTTCAGTAATGTGTTTCAATAGAGCCTGGTCTGGGACAGAGTAATGCATTCCCCTGATAACTGGGGTGAGCTAAACCTGACTTCATGGCCCAGATTCTGGAAAGTCTTACCCTGTTTCACCATATTACTGTGTTTGGTTTTATATGCAAGCACCAACAGGATAAGAAAAATGCCAAAGGGAACAGTCTGTTGCTCTCTCTGTCAAAAAAATGTTTTAAAATGGTTCATTAAATAGGATAAATTGTTTTCTCATTAGTATTCAAACCAGTAAATAATGCATTTTTGAAGAACACTTTATTAATTAAAAATGTTTATGTCTTTACTAAACAGATTGCAACAACTCTTTCTAATACCAAAGATGATGTTATTTCTCTGGCGTTGTCATTTGTCTATTAAATTATCACTAAACAAATGAAAAAGATTAAATATTTACCCCTAGAGTCAGACTTAGCCCATAGAATGATACATGGACCAGTTCTCCATGTCTGACATCCAGGTTATTGAATCCTTTGCAGGAACAGTACTTTGCATTAGTTGTACCTTTTGGCTTGAATTAAAATACCAGCATGAGAAAAGGAAAAATATCATGAGAATTTGGGGGCTGGGCTTATCTAGCAGCATTCTGGGTTGTGCATGTACCCGAGAAGGATCCTGGCTCACACTGAGTAGAACTTGCAAAAATAGTTTTTGATTGTGTAAATTTAAAAACCAAATCTTGGTTCTCACTGTTTGGACCAGGTTATACTGGAGGATGTTGCACGTGGAGGACTGTGCAGGATTTCCAGCTGGAAGACTAAATTTCAAGCTCTGTTTGAAGGGCCTCAGTTTTAACCTCCTGGACGCAATCCTAAGGTTTGCCATGCCCAGCCACATGGCAGTGCTGGGACAAGATGGGGACAGAGGCTGGGTGTGGCCTTGATGTAAATATCCTGCTCTGCCAGAGTCTTAAAGCTGCTGCAGGGTCCCGCATTTGTTGCAATGATGCAGGACAGCCACAGGCAAAGGTGGGAGATGATTGCTGCTCCTGGGAAGAGCTGGGAGCATCTCCCAAACCATCCTGCCCCTAACTGCCTGGGATCTTGGGTTACAACTCCCTGGGATCTTGTTCCTCTCCAAGAGGTGGTCTGACACTAATCCTTCTCAAAGCTCAGGAGAGAAAATGGATTCCCTCCCCTCACCGTTGTGACAGACTATGATCCTTCCTATAGGTGGGCACAAAGTAAGGCAACAGAGAGATTAAGACATGAGGTAATAAATACATTCCTAAGTACAACAAAAATGCAATCTTAAATTTTCACAGCCTGGCCTTTTAAAACTCTCTTCAAAAGGAACAAAAGAACACATCCAATATAATTTGAATTTTGGAGCTCCCACTTGACTATTCCCACTGAAGTGAGCGTGTGAGGTGAGCAGGGGAGGCAATGCCATTAAATGGAAAAAATGAACAAGGCAACGTAGTTGCTCTGAAGCTACAGGACTTTGGTTGCTCTGAACTGATTGCTTGAATGCTTTTTTTGTGAAAAGGTTTTTTAAGGCACAGCTTCATTACCAAAATGTTAACAAAGCTAAAGCCCCAGGAGCAGGCAAGAAAATTAGAAATGTTCACACATTCAAAAGCATACAAAAATAATCCCTTTCCATTTTCAGGACAGAAATGCAGGGAGCTGCAGCAGAGCACATCGCCCTGCTAGGGTACCTGGGGCTCTGCAGATCAGAAAGGGGGAAAAACCAGCACAAGGCACATTCAGGCAGCAAGTGCTTCATTATCAGTGTGTTATTGTCTGATGATGATTGACTTCAGATTCTGAACAGCAAACAGTAAATCTTGCTGACCAACAGAACCCCTGGGATGAGAAAACTTCATTCATCTTTCTGAGTCTTGAGCCTATTCTGGCCTCAGCCCCTCAATCTGTATGGCAGAGCACAAATTCACTTTAATTAAACCATGTTATTCCAGCCTGGGCAGGCCAGAAAGTCTCTGTAAATGTTTGTGAGGGCAAGTGTCAGAGCATGGTCACCTCCCAGCTGGAGGCTGAATTGTAAATGCTTCTGACACTTGGGTAAAACAGTGTCTCTAGTCAGTATTCATGGAATCACACTCATTTAGGTTGGAAAAGACCTTTAGGTCAGCAAGTCCAACCATTAACAAGCACTGCCAAATCCACCACTAACCCATGTCCCCAGGTGCCACCTATAGACATCTTCTAACTATCTCCAGGGATGGCAAGTCAACCAGTTTTGTGGGCAAGCCTTTCTTCTAGCTGCTTACAGAATATTTACTCTCACTCTTTATCCTGGTTGGATGACCTATTACTGGCTGCCACCAGGATTCCTGCCTTGTTGGCATTCCCCCTCTATCCTATTGTCCCACCATCTAGCTCCAGACAATAAAAACACTCTCTGACATACAGGGATGTCTCTTCTTCCTTGCCTATCCTGAGCCCATTTTTAACATATCCCTTCTGAAGAGTTTACAGCCATCCACTGCTGCAATCCAGTTGTCTCAGTCATCCCATAATGTTTCCAATGTTTCCAACATAGATTTCCAGATGCACAAGTGCTTCCAGCTCCTCCTGTTTATTGCCTGTGCTGTGTGCATTGGTGCAGACGTTTTTTAATTGGACTACACATCCCTTCACCTTTTTAAGGGGAGAAGTTATTAAAAGCAAGAGTTGCCCAGAGTGTTTTCCCTCACCAAAGGAAAAACAGCTCTCCCATGGGTATAAAAACAAAACCCTGATTTCATTTTGGGGGGAGTGTTTTGAAATTTTTTAATTAGCCAAGCAAATTAAGAAGCTTAAGGGCAGGTAAGAGTCTCTCTGTGATTCCCTGGACACCTCAACTGCTGAACTTCACCTGAGAGAATCCCTCCTTTTGTGCATCTCCCATTAGAAAAAGATGATTAAGTGAACTGGACTAATTCTATGTGTAAAAACAAAACAATCTCAACTTCAGGAGGAGGAAGCACGCTTCAAGTGCACGTTTCAGTCTTTGTTCCAGTTATTTATTCCTTTTGTCTTTCAACATCTAGCAATCAAAGGAATTAAAAGGATTAAACAGCACGCACACAACAAGTGATGGCTTAATACATCAAAGCAGAAGTGACAACGAGTGAAATAGAAGCCAAGGAAATAGACAGTTTCCTAAGACTTCTTAAATTAGATCTCCAAGTTCTACACGTGAAATGGTCACAACACAACACATAGATCCCAGTAAAACACAACTGCAATTAAAAAAAACCAGCCTGGGATAAAAAGCAGAATAAAATACACTTGTCAGTGTTGCAGATGTTGCTGTGTCCTGTGGCACCTCAGATTAGAGATCACCGAAACACATCTACTTCTGCAGCTGATGCCAGCATAGAGCCCCTTGCTCAGTACTGCATTAGGTTGGGCCATGAAGGGAGGTGTGGATGCACCTGCCCTCCCAGGTATTGACAAATACGGTCCTCCTAAAATGAATGGGTTTTCTGAACAGTTGATCTCTTCCTTTCTCAGCTGTGGTTAGTGGCAGACCCTAACCTGCAGTGACAGGAGTTATGTTCACCATCAGCACAAGGTTCCCAGATGGATTTAGCTCAATTAAAATGTCCGCTGAAGTAACATTCAAAAGCTACATGCAGCTTTACAAGTATCCTACCCAGCTATAAACTGAATATTTTCTCAATTTGCAGCCAAGGCTCCTGGCTTCTATGTGCTCCAAAATGATCTACATCTACCCCTGCAAAGGGCAGTAAACAAAGAAAAAATGAGAGAGGGAAGTGGGGTCGGGCCTTCTGATGACCCACTGCTGCATATGGAGGTGAGAAGCAGACTGAGGACACTGCCAGTCCCACTTTCAACCATATCATGCTCAGAGCCTGGCAGAAATCGTGTTTGTTGGATACAACAATCTAGTTGTATCAGGACAGTCATGGGGTTGCCTCCAGCATGTCCTGCAGATCAGAAATGATCACCCAGAGCTGAATATATCACCACCCATGGGCTGCTTCCCCACTTCCACCTCCCTTTGACTGAAACATTGCAATGGATTGTGCAGGTGTTCCTCAATCTTTTCTCTGCTGGCTTAGGTCTCTTCTCTCAGGGTACACTGATGCTGGACCACTTTGACAAGATGTTGCTGCAGTTGGCACTCTGAAGGGAAGACGATTCTCCTTCTACACAAGCCACTGAGATTTGTTCTGAGGATGTACTTTTCATTTAAAATCAGAGCAAAGCAAAGTGCAGGCACAGATGTGCTGCCTCAGAGCAATATTCCTGCTCAGGTGCCTGGCTGGATCAGGCCCTCAGCGTGGACAGGATCAATAAAGCTCATTGCTATGAACCACCATATAGAATTTCAATGCCATGATTTCAGCAGCTCCTGGTCACCAGGGACACGAGGGCTACTGATGCTGTTGCAGTTACTCAACAACACCCACTTCCCTGCAATACAGAGCATGAGTCGGAGCATTTGGCCACTTCCAGGGAATGTTCTGCCAGGACATCTGGAAATCCTGCTCTCAGTGACAGCCACCAGTGCAGAGTAACATCAAGGCACCATCCATGCTGGCCAGCTTTGTTATGTAGTGGAAATAGGAGCAGTACATTTTGCAGACACGTAATAAATCTGCGCAAAATGAATATCGCGTTTGTTGCCCAGTGACATGAAAATTTTGTCTTCCCTCCAACTGCTATCTTGGAAATCCAAATTGATGGGGGTAAGAAGCATCAGGGGAGGGCTCAGGATGCTCTGGATGAATGACATGCAATTCAGCCTGACATAATGGCCAAGAGCAGACAGCCAGTGTTTCAATTAACTCCGCATGTGATGGAGTCACATAGCCTCTTCTATTAGCAGTACTTCACTTCAAAGGGCCAAAGAAACAGCAACACTCGTCCCCTTGAAGTACCAACACTTCCCCACACACACAAAAAGGTTTGCAGCTACAAATAAGCCCTGAGCCAAAACTGGATGCTGATTACAAAGCTGTTAGAAAGTTTAAAAAAAAAAAATAAAAAAAAGAAAAAAAAAAAAAAAAAAGTGAGTTGAACAAAGGATTAGTTGAAGGTAGAACTCTGGCTTTCTAAGGAGAGACAAGAAAAGGAATTCATTGCTCATTGGCAATGAATTTGCTGGTCAATGCAATTTGCTGGTCTGCAGATGAGAGCTGTCTCTGTTAGCAGAGCTTGTAAGTGCAGGGCTCTACTGGCTAAACAGGAAGTATTTGAAGATCTTCTCAATAGATGTCTGCAAGGAAAGTTTGGGAATTACAAGAGATGAAGTTTAGATAAGTCTCCAAGGGAGCTGAGCTGTTGATGAGCAGTGAGGCCTTTTTCCTAGTTAGGTTCTTCTGAGGAGGAGTTAAATGGGGAGTACGTCTGGTGGCTTTGGTGCCCAGTATGACATTGAACAAGGTCCTCAGGACATCTTCTAACAGCAGAAACCCCTTCTACCACCATCAGCAGTGCAGTAGATTTTGGAAACAAATAAAGCTCCTTTTCCACTGGGTCAATGTCCTATATCCTTGCTGGCCTTAAGGACCCCTGTTCTCCTTCATGAACACCCCTCACACATAAACCTTTCTCAGCCCTGAAGTCTTCCCATCCTTTTCTTTCCTATGCCACTTGTCCATAGCAAGACCAAGACCAGTCTGTGTCAGGCCTGTGCATGTGCTGAGCAGCCATCTAGACCAAAGCAGGACAGGTAATGCTCTCAGCAGCCCTCATTAACAGAAACATGCAAATCTCTCTCCTTTGTGTGTTCTACTCAAAGAAACATAATTTTTGCTGTCCAGAATGGCTGAAATTGGTCAATTAATTCAGAGACCATTAGGGGAGGTCCACGGGACTGTGGGACCAAAGGTGAGGGAGCACATGATTATGGATTCTTAGCTTGGGAAATCAGGCTAAAAATAGCAATAGACTGAGAAAGAACCAACCCCTGAGATGCCCTGAAGAGGTTGATCTGCAGCATCAGCAGAGCAAAGGGGGGTGGGAAATCCTTCTGAAAAATTGCTTGGAAGAGAATTTCATTGGGGGGAAGTTAGTGCTTGCTATTATCTCCTATTCCCTGGCCTTAGGAAGAACATAATTCCATTTCAGCTTAACTATTAGGAAATGAGGGTGAGATACTCCCTGTCTTTGATCACAAAAGATGTTTTACCAGGGAGAACCACTGTCTCCCCCTACAGGGTGATCCATATCCAAGGCTAATGAGCCTGCTAATGAGAATTACTACAGCTGCCAATCTTCAGTTCCAGAGAGGTATCTTGCAAAGCAAAGTCTGTAGAGTTCAGCTCCTGAGGGAGAATCACTGCAGGACAATGCTGGGACACCCTGGGGTAATGTTGGATGTAATCATACAGGGTAACTGGATGAATCCTGGGCTATAAAAATTGTATTATTTCATTGCAAAACTCTGATTTGTCTCTTCCCTCTCATTATAAGTCAAAGGAAGGAATATGTTCTTCCTTCCCCCAGGCAACACTCATTTGGATGCAAGTGGGAATTTCTTTTGGTGCTGTTCCTGGCTCTTCCCTTCGACAGACAGGAGAGTGCTTATTAGAGCAGATGCACAGAACATGGGAGATAGCCTGATTACATTCCCAGCATTAGTCAGACAATATTCAGGAAAATGACTGTCCATCCTTCCCTGGATCGTTTGCCAGTCTTCCCAGGCTGTTCAAGAACAACTTAAACACTGCCTTGAGTGATACTGCAACATGCACCACTTGCCTCCATTAATCTGAGGAATGACAGAGCTCAGTGCTGCCTCTTCCACCACACAGCCACCAGAATCCCTTGGATTAAACACCAGGTCCCCACATTCTTCAGAAGGACCCCGGGGCAGGCTGGACCAGCAGTGCAGTCTCTGGCTCAGCTCAGCAGGGCAGAGAGCTCGTGCTGTCCTGCCCCTCCTGAGTGCTCAGCAAAAAGAATTCTCTTCATTTTAGAGCTGTTCCTGTGCAGATGCAGAGGGTGCCCTCACTACAGAGCCATCTCTCATGCCATCAGATCATCACACGCCTAGGCAAAATCCAGACAAGAAGAAAAGCAGAAAGAGGTGGCACAGAGGTCAGGAGAAGCCGAATCTCCCCTCCTGCCTGGGCAGCTGGGCAAAAGGAATTTGTGATATTCTGCTTCTGCAGTGCCAGAGCAATGTGATATTTTCCATTGACAGAGAAGAGAAATGGAAGGAAAAAAAATACAACAAAAAAACCCTCCCCCAAACAAACAAAAAAAAAGCTTTGCAAGAGGCATGTTGCTGTTGCAGAAAAAAACAGATACCAGATCAAAAATCTCTGCTTAAAGACAGTACATATGCCAGCTCCAGGGGATTTCAAATATTTATGGTTTGCTACATTTTTAATCTTTAAGATTTCCAGGGATGCTGTGTGTAGAACATGCTGCAAGCTCATCCCATGTCTGACATGGATGTGGCTTGTAATTCAGTGCAGTGGTGGGAAGAGGAAAGCAGCATCTCTCAAGGGTTCCTGAGGCTCACTCCTCACTGCAGGCCTCATGAGGCTTTTCACCGTGCCCTAGAAGCAAATTCTGAGATGTGTCCTCACACACAGACTCTGGCACTGGTTCTGCCCCCAGCAATTCCATATCAGGCAGTGCTCACAGCACTCTGAAAGGTGCTCTTGCTGCAGCCAGGGAGGTGCAAAGGAGAGATGATGCCAAGGAGAGATGGTGCCCACTCCCACAGCTCCAGGACACCTTATCCTATCTCTGTCACAATGACAAAGGAGAGTCCCCACTCTACTCCATGGCCTAAATAGATTTCTTGCCTTCTACATGATTAATAACCTGAAAGAGATTAATTTTTAAGATCCCACCAAGGAGTAATTTGCAAGGCACAGGGGAGATTTTGGTTCCTCTGGTACAGCAGCATGGGCTGAAGTGCTTTAGCAGGAGTTTGGTGTGTGTGCAGAACACCTCAGACACACACAGGACTAATGCATCTAACAAAGGTGCTGGGATTATTATTATTTCAGCTCATGTCACCTTCAATTAGAAGAGATTTTGGGTATGCTTGCTCATATGCCTCCACTTCTCTTTCCATGTTTCTTGAATAAAATAAACCTAAAATACCCAAAGCTGAGGTAGGATTTCAAGGAATTCTGGCTGCATCACACTGGCTGATGTTTGCCTCTTAAACAAGGGTGAAGCTGCATAAATTATTCAGGCTCTTGTATTTTAACTGTCAGAGAAATTTAGGCTTCTTAACCCATTTTGCCAACTATCATGTGAGCTGAGGGAGTTTGGGAGAGAAAAAGTACTTTCTGCAGGGTAGAAATGTTCATATTCGCAAAGAAAATATAAGATGTGTTATTCTTGGGTATAAAAATCATGTCCTGCTCCACTTTTCTCAAAAAGGCTTTACTTTTGCTCACCCTGAGGAAGCTGTAAAAGTGCTGCTGTGGAGGTCACTATTTAAGTTGTGCCTCTGCGATTACACCCAGGTTCTGGGTGCTGATGGTCCAGTGCACCAGCCAGCTTTGCCTGAAAGCATTGTTACTGTGCTGCATCTTCCTTATTCTCAAAACTCCCTGAGCCAGCAGGAACATCAGCTTTCCTCCCCCATGCCATTCTATGCACGCTGCTGGAGCTTAAAACCTGTGGGTTACAGCAGGAGGGGAGCACAAAGACTGCCCTGTCCACCTTTTAAAAGTGATGGGACTGATCCATCCAGAGTGAGCCAAGTTACCCCACAGGGGATTTCAGCATCCAGCACTTTCCTGTAGGTCACACGGAGATTGATAATTTTCCGTGGTTTTTCCCTGCCTACTGTAATCTGGCATCATTAGACAGCACAAGGACAGCTCATTTGAGCAGCAGTTAAGGGATTACAACTGGACTGTGTCTGGCCGTGCTTTCTTTCCCTGCACAATGACCAGGTCATAATTAGGATGGGAATTATGGTGCTCAGCGATGTGGAGAGGCATTAAGTGGTTGAGCTCCTGGCGCTGTGACCAGGTATATGCTGCCAGGTTTCAAAGTTCAGCAGCTTTTCAGGACTGGCAGAACAGTGGCTTCCCACTGTGGCACAGCAGTGAGGATCCAGAGCATTTCTGCAGAGCCAGGTGGCCCTGGGAGGAAATGAGGAGCCAGAACCACAGTGTGGCCAGAGCAGCACAGCCTTGTTCAGCCCCTCCACTCCTACCCAGGGAATCACAAATGGCCCCAACCCTGTCCCTACACGGGAAAACCCTGCAGCAAGATGCACTCTCAGACACCCAGATCTGTGGTGGTTTCACAGGAATTCAAGCCTACATCCCAATTTAGGCAGAGCAGCTATGAAAAACCAGCCCCTTCCTCACCAATTTATTTGCAAGAACCCAGAAGTATTGCTTTAATGCTGTTTTCCTCCCTTTTTATTTTTTGATGCACCTGACCTTTTGGAAAAGAAAATGCTATTGACTGGCTTTTGCAGTGTTACCAATGTTCTGCAGTGTTAATTATTTATAACCACATAAAAATGAGGCTAAGCACTGGATGTTCATTTGCCAAAGCTCCATCTCTACTCCTGTGCATGTTTTTTAATATGTTCCTCACAGCAGTATGTCTGTTGGAGAGTTTTACCACCAATTCCTCCCTTCTTGTGAGCATTTAGTCAAGCAAAGCATTAGCCAAGCTTGGTCCCGCTAGCATTTGAATTAGGAAACTGGCACCAGCACAGGAACTCCCTTGACTGCTCATATAATGCTGTATAAACCTTCAGAATTGCAGATTTTACAATTTTTAAAATTTACAATTTTTAAAATGCTTTCTAAGAATGCAATGCAATGTGGTTGGCCCACACAGATCAAATAAAAAATAGCTTAGCTGTTGCAATATGACAATTTGTCATATATTACAGGAAGAATATTATCAAGAAATAAACAGTGACACACAGGAGCCTGCACCTTACTGGTCCTTCAGTACCTCAAAGGAAATATCTTCCCAGTGATTTTTATAGATATTCATGGGTGAGTGTAGATTTCTGTGAAGACAAGCCATACACAGGGAGCAAATAAAAGAGTGCAAAAATACGTTTGGCTTTATGTGTCACAGAAAGGGTATAATCAATAATTTTTAAAGGAGCCTTCCGCTGGGTTTTTCTTCTTTAATTCTGAAGCTCAACATGCTACAAGCATGTGTTATGACTTCAAATCAGACTATTTGCTTCATCTGTGTATTTATTGAATAAAGTAACTCTGCTTTCCAATTTCAGATGATTGGTTGGTTTGAAAATATACAAAAAGATTTTATGGAGTGTTAAAACATTTTCTTTTTTGTGTCTATTTTGTTTCAGCAGTAGTAAAAGGTGATACCAGAGGATAGAAATTGAACCTTTTTCTGTTGAGGAGACTACCCCGAGATATCAGCCATAGTTTCACTATCCTGAATGACAGACCATGAAAGATTATTCATCTGCCTTCCTATCTATCTACAGCAATATGGGTATCATCTGCTCCTGTGATAAAAGCCCCCTGGGAGGCTCTGCTGTTCTTATCAGATGTGGCAGCAGTTGAAATAGCAGCTGAGTAAGATAATAAATAATAAATGAGCCTATATATTTTAATCTGATGTAGGAAAATGTTAACTGTTAATCTGGATAATGGAGGCTCCATGTCCTAAGATCCCCTACCCATGAACTTCAGGCAATCTCTCCCTGAGAGCTTCAGCTTCGACTTTTCACTGGAATCAAGCTTCTGAAGGCATCAGCATTTCTCAAGGGCTTTCTCAGAGGAAATCACAGCCTCACACTAAATAGATTCATTTGCTTGGGGCCGATAATTACTACTCCTCCACTGCATTTACCATTTTGGGATTCAGATCCTGTGCTTTAAGAGACACCAGGAAACACTACTGTTCCTTCCATCAGTTTTCCCCAGCACAGCAGTGTCTGTAAGGGCTCTCAGGCCCTTCTGCCGGCAGCAGCTGGAGCCTCATTCTTCCAGATCAGCCTTTTCCCCATGTTTGCATTAGCTGAAGGATTAACATCTGAAAGCAAGGTGCTATGAGTTTTTGAAGATTCATTCCTAGAAGTTACTGGAGAGAAAAGGCTTGGGAGCTCCAGGTACAATACAAAAGATGGGAATGCCAGCTCAGAGCAGGCTGTGGTTGAGTAGATCCGACCGGTGCTCTGCAGAATGATTCCTGCTGTGATTGAGGAGCTGCCGGTGAGCACAGCCCAGGGCCACCTCGGGCAGGGGCTCAAAACAAAAACCCCCCAAACAGCAGCGATGCTGGACTGGGGACCTCTGCTGACAAAGCAAAGAGTGAAATCACCAACCTTTCCTCTTCCCGGGAACAGACCAAAACACCAAGTCAAAAGGCAGCCAGTCCATATTTCCATGTGCATCCCAGCAGCTCAGATTTCCCTTCACATGACCCACACCTTCTCGCAATGAGGGATTAGGAATCACCCCCACCACTGCTCTGTGCTGAAGAAGTGATACCAGGAACATAAAGCCAAGCATCTGACACCGGGAAACGTGATTTTGGCAATTCCTTAAACAGCCGTGGGAATAATGTTTGTGTCACAGGTAGGGTTGGCTACAGGTAGCAGCAAAATATAACAGGTTTTTGCAACTGCCATGGGGAAATATAGTCTGATGTAACTGTTAAAGATCTGTTCATATTCCAGACAGCAAACTACCATTTGCAGGATGAAATTGTTTGCTGTTTAAACACTGCCATTCAAGGACATTAATTGCTGTGGGTTAGATTAAACTAGATGGCACAGCAATAAGATTTGAAGCCTGGGAGAGGGGTGGGGAGGAAGGAGGAGGGGAAGAACAATCTTCTCTCATAAATAATGGGATCTAAAAAGGAATCTTTATAGGGAGAGATTAATCTGCGAACAGCCAAGTTCAAATCTAGTTCATGTCCTACGGGTTCTCCAAGCAGCCCCAGAGGACACAAACACTGCCCTCACCACAAAAACAAGACTTAAGCTTCTATTGGGGTATTTATTCCAAATGTCTGATCAATCTCAAGTGCCATATCAGAAAGTGGCTTCTTCCCAAGGTGGGACAAGCCACCCAGTATCACAAGAGAGGAAATGCTCTGTTTTTAAATGCAACAAGTGGCAGCGGGTAGGAAAGGGGGCAAGCTGTAATGACAACCTTTTGTTCAGTTTCTTGCACACACATATAGATGCAAAGACCTACAGAGCAATATTTCACATTGCATTGCAGGCAGAGAGGTAATTTTGGTCCAAACATCTTCCTGTTGTATGTACCCTGAGTGCTTTGCAATAAACTCCTTTTCTCAGCTCATGGGAAGGCATGTTATTTATTCTTTTACAAATGTAAGCCCATTGTAAATAAATAAATAGCAGCTCTGGGCACTTTTTTTTGGAGTTGTCTTTAAAAGCACTAATCGAAATGTAATGACAGGCTGGCAGCCAGTTTCACTATCCAGAGTGCTGATAACCAGCAAAGGTTTGCAGCCACAAAATTAACATCACAGCTGCAAACAAAACTATCCTGCTGTCACTCACCCTGTCCCAACCCTCTGGAAAAAGCAAACAACAAACCCCCAACCAGCCAAACAAGAACTTTGCAGAATGTTTTGAAGGTCGAGAAGTTATGGCACGGTTTAGATCAAGCATGGAATGAATTTTTAGTGCAATACTAGTAGAGGGAAGCTGCCATTTCTGCAGTCTCCCCCAGCCCCAGCTCCTCCAGCAGTGGTTTTATGAGCTAATAATCAGCAACCACTGCTGATTTGCTGTAAGCATCTGTATTGGATACATCAAGGCACCTACAACCTTCCCAAGATGTCTCCTTCGGAACATTCCACGGGAACAGGAATTTCTTCTCCCAGCCAGGGAGGACAAGAGCTGTACCCATAAGGAGGACAACACTTGTTATCTTCTCATCCACAGCAGAGGGGAGAGGAAACCACAGTTTGTTTGCAGCAGTTGTAGGAGCTGCCTGAGCAAGACTCCAGAACTCCAACACTCAGGACACTCATGGACATCCTCTCAATTTCTGCTTCTATTAGGAAGCTCTGAGGGGATAGTTTAATAGAAGTCTAGTTAGTTAAATAATAGTTTAGATAGAAGTTGACCCTCAGTGTTAAAATAATTTCACACAGTTCCAAGTAATTTTGTTTAAAGGAATACCTTGCAGCACCCCAAATTAATTGCAGACCTAGTCCAACAAAGACCATATTAACAAACCAGGACCCTATTTTTCACTCTTTGCAATCAATTTTACCCTGGAGCAATTCCGTTGACTGCAGATGATATGGAATGCACAAGTGAGGATCTGGGGCTTTAATAATTGTTTCCAAAGATGTAGTGCAGACAGTGCTGATAACACCAGCAATAATCCCATCTCCATCCCTTAGGGCCATCCTAAAACTCTTGGGTAAAAAAAATGGTATTACCAGTTTTCAGGTGTCTGGAGAATTAAGTTACTTTCTGACAATACTATACCTAAAGCAGTATTTAAATTGTATGTTAAATAAATGCTGTGATTATTAGCAGCAGACTTCTTGAAGTTGAACCACCAGGTAGCTGATAGCTATCCTATTACAAACTCCAGAAGCCTCAGTAGAGATGTACTTAATAATTGTTTGGCATTAATTTGTCATGCAATAATTATCCTATTAAATCTAAATTAAACCCTCCACTCAGACACTTCATCTAAAGTGTGAACATAACAATTAAGAGAGAAGGGGAAAAGGGGGATGATTTCTGCATCATTTGCAGTGTAAGAGTTTGTGCTTTTGTGAGCAACAGCAGAAAAAGGGATTTAAGAACGAGAAATCATTCTGGAACAGAAATACTCCCACCATAAACAAAGATCCATCTTTCTGAGTTACATATGGTGCACATCTTAGGGTAGCATCTTCTTACGCTACAAACTTCAATACATTTATTTCTTTTCCATAAGGAAGTTCCGTATTGCACTTCCTCTATAAGGAAGAAAAAGCAATTAAGAAAAAAATAAATAAATGTGGACAATTGACAGAGGTTGGAATTGCTCTCATCTATTGAGCCAAATAACAGCTTAACAAAACAGGCTGAATTTCTATTTTACAAGCTCCTCCTGCTGTCAACAGGCAGGAATCAGGCTCTCCAGAGGGAGATCCATCCCACCCACCTCAGAGCTCAGACCTGACAGCTAAAATGAGAGAAGAACAAATCCCATCTGAAAGCCAGACAGGAAGCCTGGAACAAGAAAGATTTAAACTTGTTCTCATGTCCTAAACTGAGATTTGAGACAGAGAGCTGTTCTTCCACATAGGATAATGTAGCTTGAAGTGCTTAAAATGTCATTAAGTAGCACTGCTGAGATGAGGACAGTCTGGGTAGTTTTCTTGCCTTTTCCTGACCAACTTAATTTTGGGATCAAGAAGAATGCCTTTTTTAAAGCAAGACAAGATCTATTTCCACTTGCAATTTCTCAATGAATTTCCACATGAGCTGCAGAGCAGCACAGTACATGACAGTCACAGGAGGTTTTCATCATCAATCCAAACTTATTTTCACAGCATTTAGGCCTGAAATCTATTTAAAAACGCAACTTCCTTCAATAGAAGAGCCTCCTCTTTAGGTAAAAGCCCTATTTAGTGATTTAGATTTGGGTTTTTTTAGTTATATTTTCCTTAGGGACAGCAGTTCCCTATACCCTCCAGAACCCCAAAATATCAGTTGTGGTGTTGGTTTTACAGCATGTGATATTCTCTCTCTCTTCCCAGGCTGCCTGAGCCAAGCGTGTTTCTCTCTGTGCCATTCTCCTAGGAGATAATTACCTCTTCACCTTTCTCTTCCTCTGCTAACACTCTCTCCTCTGCCAACTGCATTTTCCCACAGAGATGGTATTACTCATCCCTCTAACAAAACTCTGATGATTTCTCAAATTATACTTAGCTCTCCAGTCTGGCACTTGTGTCTCTGTTCTTCTCTGTATCAGTTTGTCTAATAAATGTCTTATCTAGATCCTTAGACTATTACAGTACAAACAACACAGCCTTTTTCAACCAAAATGTTTTCCTCTAAATCACAGAAAAATGTGACAGGAAGGTTCATTGTGGATTAAACTATTCACTGCCTCTGTTTTGTTCCCACGAGCTTGTTTCCAACCCCACAAGTCAGCCTGGGTTTAAAAGGTTGGTTTAAAGACTGCAGTAAGGAGATATCAAGAGGTGTAGGAGTACATTACAAAGGAAGAGCAACACACTTTGATACAGGAACAAGAACAATAAGTAACTAGTTCTCTGAAAAGTTTATTTATAAAATTTAAGCACATTAAGCTGGAAAGGAAGCTTGTCTATTCAAAGACATCTGCAAATAACAGACTGAGAAAGCCAGCATAAACAAGGGCTGTTCAGGTAATCATAGCAAATAGAATTCAGAGCAGATTAAATCAGAGAGTCTATTTATCATGAGTGGCACCCACACATGGTATATTTAGGGAAGTTTTCCTCCGGTGAATTTGGTGCTGGTGGAAGTGTGAGACAGACGGCCCAGGAGGCTCATTCCCACCCACCAGCTGGGGGTCTCAGCCAGGACAGAGCAGCCCTCTCTGCTTCACTGCAGCCAGGCTGGGAGAGGAGGAACCTCCCACAGACACCTCCACACTCACCCAGCGCTGTGCCAGCCGTGGAAAAGCCTGAACCAGGTTGTTACATTCTCTTCTAAAATATCGTGACAAAAAAGTGAAACCCTTGAATGTACGAAATGTTCTGCCACAGGGACTGGGCAGTTTTGTGCCCAGGCCCTATCAGAAAATGGCTGCTCTGTGCTCCAAAGCATCATTACACAGAATTTCAAGGACTCTTTAACAGCATTACCTCATTCCCATGATGAGAGGTCCTGGATCCATCGTAACCAGCCATAAAACATTTCCTCATTTGGCCAAGATAGGGAAAAGCTACATAGAGAGCTACAGAGGAAACCTCGATTTTTTTCTCTAAGACAATATTAGAAATGAGCAAAAGACAGTCATAGGAGGGTTGACAATGCAGTTCTCTGAAGTATCTGTCATGGAGATCATTACTGTTTAAGGACTGGAGATTCATTACTGCTGCTACCTTTATGGACCCAATGCCATTAATCCCCTACTTGAGCAAAACCATGGGGTGTATTGCTAATGGCTTCCAGGTTCCTTTTTGGATGCTGTGAAGCCTATATGATAATTAGTTCTCTAAATTAGCGCTGTTTCCTTTGTAATCACTCCCCTCCCCAAATGATTTCACGTCACTATTTCTTTGTAATATTCTTGGTCTCATTTCCCATTATCACCACTGGAATCACATTGATAACATTTATTTAATCTTTTTCCACAGCTCTCCTGTACATTTACTGTCACCATCTGCACACACATTGCATTGATCATATGAGACTTCCTAACTGCATTAGTGTGCATGGACTTATGAACATATTGAGTGCCTAAAAAAGCCTTTTTAAAATTTGTTATTGGCTGGCTGTGTCCCTGCTGGAGTCCTCTGGGGAAGACCCAAGGAAGAACAATTGTTTTATCCTTTCTAACAACACTACCACTGCTGCCTACCCCTGTTCTTTCACAGGGCCCTGGAGATCTTTTATAGCATCCTACACTGTCACTGCTGTGCTGTTAAACCCTCATGAATGCAACAACAAATTAATAACACCACTATATACAATAAACAACTGCTAGCATAAAGGAAGCAACAAGATCTCTGGCAACACCACCATATTCCAACGCTTAGCCAGTGGATAAAACAAAATTGTCTGGTTCATCTTGCTCAGGCTGCTCAGAAAATATTTACAGGCTGATTTCCTTCCCTGTTTTGTGGTTTCTTCACTTTTTCTTTTCTGGTAGGAGACAAACCATGGCTCAAAGCCAAATCGGAAATATCCTGGGGCTTTTCACTGCCTTATAAACAGTTAGTTATAGTCATTGATACATTGTTGGCATGTAATAAACCCTAATGTCCAGATTGCTTGTAAAAATACGAATCTGTTATTGATGTATGTACCAGTTGTGCCTCAAGGCTCTCTTCGAGATGAGTTCCCCTTAATTTTGAGGCCTAGACATGTTTACATTAAACAGACACTTGGAAACTCAAAAAAACCCTTAGCAGCCTCAGTACAGACTCTAGAGAAACTCTGATTAGACAGAGGTTGTGGAGGAAATGTGTGGCACACACAGAAATGAGCACACCTTTGATGGCAGTTAAATGCTCTACTTACAGTTCATTCCCTGCCTATACTGGCAGGAGATTGAAAGGAAGAATAAGCTGGGAATGTAATGCTCAGGCAGAGGTGGAAAATTCTGGCTAAGGCCTGCTAGAAAGCCAAGGTAATAACTCAGTAAAATATTTTCTGCTCCTCTCTGCTGGTGATATTCTCCCCTTCCAAGGTTTCACTTAAAGACAAAGAAACTCGCAAGGTTCACCTTTAAACCACAACAATGCAGGATTTTTTTTCCAGCATGCCTGTTCTCTGCACCACATGCCACAGGTGCAACAGCATGACCACCAGGGCCAAGGTTTCTGTCTTCTCCAGCTTTGACACCATGCAAAAACCTGCTGTCAGCAGCCCCTTGCCAGCCCCCTGGGATTCACCCCATTTCTATCAGGGCAAGACCCAGCCAGCTTTCAGCAAAACCAACAAGCAACAGCTGCTGAGCCAAGCACAGCAACCCAGATACGTCTAAGACCAACAAGAATTTGGTCTTTCAGGGCAGATTCTTGACCTGCTGAGCCTGAAATGGCTGGGAATTCCCTGCGTCAGCTTGTTAAATACACAGGGATACAGGCAGGCACAGAGGAAGCGCCTTGGCAGGCTGACCTTAGGCACTCGAATGAGCAGCAAAATTCTTAGAGAAACAGTTAACGTTGTGTTTTATTTTAACACACACCCTACAAATGGGTGAAATAGGACCTGAGGAGCTCGTGCTCTCTCGTAAAAAGGTAAGCAGGAATTCTAAATGAGGACGATATGCCCAAGGGTTTATGGATCATGCATAATGGCTTAAATCACGTTAAAGTGGTGTTGAGACGTGCACATCATTCCCACTTGTACCTATTTGACTTCAGCATTATACAGAGCAGCCTCACACAAGGAAGACACATTCACAGCCTTTGTGCTCAAGCCTGGGACAGGTGGAAGGACACAGAGTAAATTGCTGTGCTCAGGGCTGGAATATTCAGTATTTTCAGCAGTACCTTCAAAGCTTAAATTTGGATGCTCAGGAGGTCTCACCCTCTGCAAGCTTAAAGCTTATTCATGTTGAAGTCCCCTCCTCATAGTTAACCCAAAGCAAACTAAAATAAATAATCCAGCAGTTCCTTCCAATTTCCTGACTGCAGGAAACTTTTGCCCAGGTGGCAGGACTAGCAGCCCATAGTCCTGTGGTTTAAGGAATGTCACTGTTCCCAGCAGATGCTGCAAAAAGGCATTGGAAATTCCAAGGGTCTGGGAAATTTGTGGAAAACAAAACAAAACAAACAGCAACAACAACAACAGCAACAAAACCCAAACCAAGCCAACAACAACAACAAAAACAACAACAACAAAACCCAAACAACAACAACAACAAACTTCCAAAAAAGCCCAAACAAAAATAAACAAAACAAAACTTAAAAAAAAAATCACTGGTCTAACACACATTTGTATTTGCCAAGTGTCAGTGAAACTATTTTTGAAAAAAGCTTTGCTAATAACGAATTTCAAAATTTAGACATTCCTGTACATTAAAATAAAACGATCTGGGAAACATAACTGTTAGCAAAGTGTTTCAGGCTGTGCAAGGCCTGGATTTGATACGGTGTAAGTTCTGCATGAGGAGCCTGATACAAACCAAGACAATGTTACCTGTGTGCAATTGTCATTTTCACACTATTTCTCTGTGACCTTGTTTGTTGGGCAGTGAGCATAAGAATTTAACTGCATCTTCCCACCCCTGCCTGGTTATGGGGAAGGCTCAGAGGAAAGTGTTGGCTAATATTTGTTTGTTTCTCTTGAACATCCCGTGGAGATTTCAGGTCTATTTACTGCGGTGGTTCTGAACCGACAGCTGATAAAGTTCCCATTACTGATCTCTAATGAGTGGATATAGCTGGGGAAACAGGATTTACCTTCCCTTCACTCAGTGTTCCCTGTTTCCAATCACAGAACTGCTCCCTTCTCCCCTGCCCCAGCTCCTCCTCTCTTTCATTTCATGCATAAACTAGAGGGTCAGTTCTAGGTCAGGCATGGATGGACACAATGCCAACATGCATGACCTTGACAGCTTGAGTTTTGCAGATGGTTTCTGGATGAATTGGATTAAAACATTTTAATTTGCTGCCTCTTGAGCATATCCATCCTCACTGTGGGACACACGTTGTGTGGCTGCTTCCCCAGTCCACCAAGGTGAACTGGCCATGCTTCCTTTGGCCTGCCCAACTAAAGCAAAAGCCAGGCACTGGAGTGCTGAAGGAAATGAGGTTTTGTTCTTATTCCAGTAGATGTTTAAGCAACAGATAATTTTCTCAGCGCTTTCACTTGTAAGTACTACAGGAAACCATAGGGTGACAGTGCCAGCAACATTCACTTTTCTAGATCCTATCAGCCTCTGCTGCAAAAATCTTCAAGAGAAACTTTCTGTGGCCCTCAGCAGTCATCATCCATTCTCTGAAACAAGATCCTGTAATTTCTGCCTGTGTTTTTATTCTCCTCTCCCTGCCAATGTACAGATTGCAGTGCACTAACACCTCAGATTAACCTGTGAACTGAAAAATGTCAGTAGGGCTCAGATGGTGACAACAACAATCTATGAGAAAAAGCAGGAATTCTGCAGACATTTATGGAAAAGCATCAAGGCATCCAAAACCAAAGTAAGAAAGTAACCAGTAAGCTTAGACTGCTCCTCAGCTCCAAAAATACCACTTTGAAGATTCAAAAGACCAAAATTTGACTGTCCTTCCATACCCCTAGAAGAGTCATAGAATGTCAATCAGTCACTCCTGACATGGGCATGGGTTAAAGAAATGGCAGATCCTGTGCTCCTTCACTGGCTTATTCCTAAAACCACTTTCTCATAGTATCAGGTATAAATTTCAAGTAACTTGTTTCTGTGAATAATCAAAGAGAAATGAGAAACTGGATGGATTCGGGCACAATTCAATAGGAAGAAAGGTGACAGTATACGCTTATAAGACATGTACATGATGCAGAAAACACATTTTTGTTAAGTTTCCTGTATTACATTTTAGCTGACATGACATAGAGAAAATAAATCCTTAGGAAAGTCTTGTTCTTACACTGTTTCTGCCTTGCCCAAAACTAAGCAGCAGTGTTGAAATCTTGCAAGGAAGCTCATTCCCTTGAGGTTGTTAATCAGCATTTTAGACAAAAGTTTGGGGTAGCTTCCAACTAAGACTTCAAATTTTTTTTTATCTGAAGCAAACCAGACTGCTAAATTGCATCCTGGTTTTATAAGACAATCATTAATAATAATAATAGCAAAATAAGAATTGCAAAGATTATTTTTTCATGTATTTTATTAACATGAAGGTAAAATCCTGCTGATCAGATCAGCACAGTTGCATCAAAGATAAATTTAGTCCATTATTCAATTAATCCTTCAATGCACTCCTGTGGTCGAGGTAATACATTATTATTATCTCCACTTCTGTTATTCCCATTAGAGACATTAGTTCCAAGAATGTGAACCATTTATTGTTGAGGGTCCTGATCCTGTAATAGGATGTGCTGGCAGAGACCCCAGCATCCATAGTAAATCCCACTACCTTGAATGAAACTCATCTTCCTTCATTAGGACAATTGTTGCAAAGTGCCATTACCTCCTGTTGTGCCCACCCAGTTGAATAAGTGCCTACACGACTTAATTTAAGAAGGCAATAATTAAACAAAGAACCTTTTTTCATTTACTGTAACTGGGGCATGTTTAATTGACCACCCTGCTTTTGGGAACATCCCTTTGTCCACACAAACAAGGATGAGGAAAACAAGTACTGAATGTCAGAAGAGGAGTGCTCTCAGCTCACTCCACCTCCCTGCTCACCAGTAAATGCACTGGTGGTATTAACCTTCTACCTCTTTAAATAAGTTCTGAAACAATTCTTCTAGTAGACAGTTGATCCACCAGCCTTCATGTGGTTTTTTTAGCATCAGGACTGTGATTTCAAAGAGCATGGAATCATGGAATGGTTTGGGTTGGAAGGGACCTTTAAAGGTCATCCAGTCCAACCCTCAGTGCAGTGAGCTCGGACATAGAACTAGATCAGGTTGTTCAGAGCCCCATCCAACCTGAACTTAAACCTCCAGACTGTTCCCACTTTACTGTACTTTGAATCACATTTTGAAGTGATCCTGGCTGGGTTTTTTTGGGGTGTGTTAACCAGATTCCTTTTGGATGATGCTTAATTTGAACATATGCTCCAGGACCATTTAAATGCTGTGACTACTAACAAGTATTCACTCTGTAAGGCCAGACTAGAGCTACCTTAGGGAAACCCCTTGAAATATACCCAGTGTGGACATGGAATCATCAGCCACAGATGCATTGTTCGGTGGCTTATACAATTTACAAATGCAGAACAATCCACTGTCTCACCCTGTTGACCCTCAGCCAACTCCAGTGAAAAGAACATTGCAGGAACCAGTCAAGCTGATTGCAATACTGTCACAGGGCTGCTAGAACAGGCACCTGCCCATTCTGAACCACAGCAATATTCTAGCTCTTTCAAGATTGGTCTCCAAACAGCTATTAGCTCAGGAAACTTAGCTGCAAACACAAAAATTCAGTAAGAAGCAATTCTGCTTGCTAGTTAAACTGCAAAGATCAAATAATAATAGCAAGCAATGCAAGAATGCCATGTAATTTATTCATTAGCATTGCTAATGTGGAAAATGTTTCTTTTCTTGTGATGAATCTTACTCATTACACTTTGAAAATAGTAGAACATACTCAGAATGTTGTGTCAAACATACAAGGACATGCTATATATTTAAAGTAACAGTAAAAATGGCCTATTTTAAAATATTTTAGAAAAGAAGGATTTTCTATGGCCACATATATTGTACACAGATGTTCAATACATTTTCTGAAGTATAAAGTATATCAGACATTTGGAAACTTTCCCCTGGCCTTTCTATACTCCACCTTCTTATACCAGCCAGATTAATGTTGTTAGTAGAAGACCCAAGGGTGATAGATCTGTAGGGTAATCCTTGGAATACCTTGTGCTCCAGGCTGAATGATGCTCCCTAACATTTGGAGACCTATCAGGTACTGCAACTGATAGAAAATTACCTCAGACAGAGCTATAATTTCTTTTTATTACAATTGTTTCTCGAAACTGGCCCTTTTAGCAGAATGAAAAACAAAATAATGAGCCTGTCTTTTTAATCCCCAAGAGGATTGGTTAATTTACGTTCACTCACTGTTTAGTTTTCATGGGTCCTAAAATTTGCACAGGGCCTCAGGGTCTGCTCTGTTCCATGATTAAGTGAAGCAAAAAGCCAGAAATGCTGTTCTACAGCTCCTCTCTTACAATCTGCTTACAAACAGTAGATCACTCCGTGGTGTACAAGAACAAATACATTTTCCTCCTGTCACTAACTAACTCAGACAAATGCTTATTTACTGCAATCCTTCAGACCATGGAGAGATCAAGTTTCGCAGTGGGCAGGTCATTCCTAGCTCTGGCACTAAAGCTCCATGTAAATTTTGAGATACTGTCCTAATTCTTTCAACTGTAGATTCTCTTCCCTCTTGCATTAATGAGGACTAGGCTTTTTCACAGTGGATTCCTTCACTGAATTCTTCAAAACAAACTATTTCACAAAATGAATGCACTTCATAATCCCTGGAGAAAGTGACAGTTTGATTTAGAAGGCAAGTGTTTATATGCTTTGATTTCTATATTTTTTCCCTCTCTATACCTACACACACACTTGTATGCATATGTAAATATATATATTCCAGAAGACAAGTGAACCTGAGCTTTTATCTGCAAAATATTCATCATGAAGGGAAATAGGTACGAGCATGCACATCATCTCTTAAGTAGATTACTCAGTTATGGTTTTCTTTATAGGTAAACAACAGATATGTTCATTGCCAAAATCTATTAATGACTAAAAGATCCCCAAGTTTGGTGATGTCTGTGACAGGACCCCACATATCAACACGGAAATTCCAGAATATTTGGTTGAAGGATCATTTTGCTAACCTTTTACTCAACATGAAGCCAAAGCATAAGGCAGGAATTAAAAAAAAAAAAAAATTGCTCTGACTGCTAAAGCAGTACAGCCACAGAGAAACAGCTCTCACAACATGAGCAAGTGTGAAAAACACAAAAAGCAAAAGAAAAGAAAACCACATTAAAGAACAGCCAACAGTATACTAAGAAAAAAGCTTTTCCCTTGCTCTCGTAAGAAACAATGCCAGCTGAAATAGAGATCAAGTTTCCCATTTACACTTTCCATGGCTTTTATTTTCCCAACAAACTAGAGAACCCAAACATGGAAGATGACATGCTTTCTTGTTGAATGTGTTTCCCACGGAGGGGTGCCAGGCTACCACAATAACGGATTTCCACTCCACATTTGCTTCTGCAGATGATATCAACTTTTGCCTTTGCATTTATACCAAGCAGACAAAATAACTTCTTTGCTAGAAAGAACCACTTCCATAGGCAATAAAACAAATCAAGGAAGGTTTTGGTTGAAGGAACAAAAAACTCCAAACATCTAAGTGACAACTGTTTCCTAGAATTTACAAACATAGATAAGATGCTGAAATATGGGTTTTGTTTCAGCTTATACAAATAAGTGTTTATTTCTAGAAGATAGAGTTGCCAGAGAATAAAAAACATCCTACTTCAAGAGGCACATAGCTGATATCAGGCACAGCCCTTCCCAAGCAGAGATATGAGAAACAGACACCTCTATTTCTTCCTTAGTCATATTCAATTTCTTCAAGTTATGACTATTAAAATGAAGACTGAGCCATCAAAGTGCCATTGAGCTGAGGAAGGAGAAGGAACTGAAGTTAGAACAAACAAATTATGACCAAAAACTAGGGAATTTATTTTCAGAAGTGAATGAATATATTTCATATTCAACTTGTGCCAAAGTCTGATTGCAGCAGACGAATTTCTAATTTATCTGGTTTAATTATCATTGAATAAAGATCTTCAGATTTGATCCCTACCTTATAAAATCCTTTAGTGAAAGGACAAAGGACTAGATTATGGTCTTGCTTATGGCTGTTTAAATCTCTGGTAACACCACTGAAATCACACTGCTATGAATATTTATGGTTCATTGTAAACATTTTGAGAATTTTAGTGGGATGAACTTTATAGAGCACAAGATATTTTAAATATTGGAAATGTAGGCTTTGTACTTCCAAGCACTATATGCAGGGCTTAAATTTTACCACCATGAACAAAACTTCCCAGTGTGACACAAATCCAAATCATGGAACTATAGAATAGCTTGAGTTGGAAGAGACCCACGAGGATCATCAAAGTTCAAATCCTTCAGTCAAGGCTCATAACACTCCAAGGGCATCCCTCAGCCCCACGTTTCCTCCATGGGAGTTTTAAGGACTCAAGACAGACACCTCAAAGCAGCATCAAGAGGCATCACATGCAAAGATGGTTGGTCAGTTCTGATAAGGTCCTAAGAGGACCTTGGAAAGTGGCTTATTTGAGAGAATAGAGGGCAATATTTTGCTGTCATTAATCCACTGAGAATGCCTGGTCCTTTCATTACCTAAACACGACGTGCGTATTTCAAATTACACATTTTTACTTGGTAATTATTTAATAAGAAAGGGATGGAGTCAGCAAATAATGGCTCGAGAAGGAACATTTAATTTCCAAGAGTGTCCTAAGAGACATTTCATTGAGGGGAGCCATAGCAATTACCTGCAAATTCAGTGTCAGACACATTTCACTAATTCAGGACTCAGGAAGACAATGTGCATTAGCACTAGGAAGGCTGTAGCTAGAGATAATCAGATAATGAACATCACAGTGGTGAATCTACAGACAGAAATGACACTGCTGCTCTGCTCGTCTAAGATGTGAAATGCAAATTATTTTGAAGATTTACTGAATGAACTCTTGATAGTTCTTAATTCTTTGCCTTAGTATTGTTGGGATGATTCCTCATTTGCCTCTTGACCTCTGACAGATACCTGAATTTGCCCCGGTGATGAGGATTTTGGCTGGTAGGCATTGAATGTAATATACTTTACATTTGAAGGAAATGTAAGGACAAAGAGCAGAGGAGCAAAGAACAGCAGGCAGTGGTGTTGTGTCAGTGCTATTTGATCAGACTTTGTTCATGAGTGAATTTCCAAACAGCTGGATCTGACTACATATTAATATTATAAATACCAAGACCTCTTGGCAGAACCAGATGCCAAAAGAAAATATCCTGGTTCAGTTAAGACAGAAGACATGGAATGCAAAGCCAATCAATGTGCTAACATCTGTGGGTTAGACCAGTCTGCTGGTTGGAAATATCAGGACATGTTTGGAGTAAAACTGCCCTAATTTGGGTTTTGTGGTAAATAATTCTCGAGAGTCAATGACATAAACTGAAAACGAAGATAGTCAAGCTTTGGAATAAGGACCTGCTGCCCTCCTAGTCCCTTCCATGAGGGCAGTTCTTCTATTCACTCCACACCAAGAGATGACATTGAGTATAAGACAAACCTGACTTCAAAACCACTGACAGACCCACATGGGTGTCCCTAACG
This sequence comes from Sylvia atricapilla, assembly GCF_009819655.1. Classification (NCBI taxonomy): domain Eukaryota; kingdom Metazoa; phylum Chordata; class Aves; order Passeriformes; family Sylviidae; genus Sylvia; species Sylvia atricapilla. The sequence goes on along the minus strand of NC_089152.1, from coordinate 7,173,285 downwards.
ATGCAGAGATTTTCTGCAGAGCATTAACACTTCCCCATAAATATGGGAATGGGCTGTACTTCTCCATGCTCAGGAGCACTATACTCTGGGTGTTCTCTGCCTGAAATTATTGGTGGCATGAATCAAAGTGGCAAGACCTGCCTCTTATCTGTGCTCACTTAAATTGAGTACTTTGTATGTGTATCTCTGGTGTAGATGGGTCCCGTAATCAGCAACAATGATAGAGAATCCTCAAGTACAAACATGCACCAAGTGATATTTCTGATTTAAAGGTTAACACTGATTCAAATTGCTTTTATTCTTCCCTCCTGCTGGGTAGGAAAATGTTCTTTAGCTTTATTGTTCCGGAATGTTCTCTATCAAGATCTCGCTACTTTACCCCCAAGATTTCCTTCTTCTCTCCCTCCAAATTTGTAAGAGCAAATTAGAAACATGATTATTTGCAAACTTTAATGCCTTTGATAAAAAAATACTGATAATCTTGATCCTGAATGTTGTCATTGGATATTGGTCAAACAGCAATTACCCCACCTCTGACAGCTGCTGTCCTGACTTCCTTCCAGTGCTAAATCATGAGTCCTTCATCATTTTCTAATAGATTAAATGATTTGCTTTTGCTGAAAACTGTTTTGATATTTATTATACTCTGTTCATTGCTATCCCTCTAAACTGTGCTGGGAAAACTTAAATGCTTTGAGAGAGATTGGATAGATGGGTAGATAACTGTGAAATTTTACAGTTAATATCTGCAAAGCACCTAGAGAATTCAGACTAAAGGAGGCATGAGAAATGCAGAGATTTCTTGTTATGTTTCAATGCATGAATGCAAAAAGAAGAAGAGAGGGTGGGAAGAACCAAGTCAAATATTATGGTATGTCTCGAAAAGCCACTCGCTTTAATCCACAACTTCCCCGTTCTCTACCATTTCAATTGGCACTTGCAGAACCAGGCTTCATTTGTTTCCTCCGAGATGTTCCTTTAAAAAGGATCTGAATGGAGATAGGGATTTCTATAGAGCACAGGTAATTAGTGCTGGAGGACTCTGATTATCTCTTAATACCCCTCCTCACCATTTGACACAATTTCACATAATAAGCCTTCCCTTGAACAAACCTGGTCTGAGACAGTCTCCCAGGAGGCTGATTCTCAGTGTGAGGAGAAGAGCTGCAGATTTCCATCCTCTGCAGACACAGGTCCCTTCTCTTCACTTTTCTAATGGTTATTGGAGAGCAGAAGAATGATATACTGAATTTAAAGGGAAGATCCCTGTCCCCTACCTTTTCTTCCCAGTAGAACTGTGGGAAAACCAGCTGTCTATTTTTATCCTTGTTTTAATTTCCTTTCTGTGTTTTCCCTATTTTAATTAAAATGAGATCAACAACCCACAAGAAAACAAACTCATGAAAGCTGCACTGAATATATATTTGCATTATAGTTTAATAAAAATTTAAAAGTTAGGGTATTGAATAAAATTAAACAATTTCCCCTTAACAGAGTGGGAATTAAAATAAAACCCAACAGCAACAACAAAACCAGGAGAGATCATGATCAATTAATGATGAATATTGCATTGCTTTGTTTGCAATGTATCAGTTCATGCCCAAAGAGATAATTTGGAAGATGGGGAGAACTATTAGGGGTGTTTAGGGAAATACCAACAAAGCCCAAAAAGCTAAACTATAAGAAATAATATCAGGAAACAACAAAAGACCTTGAGGAACACGAGACTAATTAGAGAAATCGGCCATGCGTTTTGTTATCACTCCATTACAATGAATGGAAATGAGGCCAGGGGTTGAACATCTCTGCTCAGGAACACCTGGGGAGCAAGAGCAAGGAAAAACCTGATCTGCCCTTGTGTTAGTTATTTAAGCTCAAAGAACTTTAACTGATACAGAGCTGATTTCAGGCAAAAAGACATAAAAATTCTCACTAAAGATCAGAAGTTCACAAAACATTAAAAGAGGGACTGAATAAATAAAATTCCCACACACTTTTTCTTTCTAAGAGTCAATGGGGCAAGCAAGATAACAAAGGAACTTATGACAGGGAGAAATAACCATTATACTTCACAGACACTTGTTTAGAAACAATTTTCTTTTGCCAACAGCTATAAATGGTGCAAGCTTCAATACTTTTATTTGTGCTTAAATGAGAGGCCACTTGTCAAATATTTGCATAGAATAAACCACAGCTCAAAGCTTTTGAATGTATGCTTTGCTTTGAAAATGGTAGTAATCCCACCTCTAGTCAGCTGAATCTTTAAAGTCATGCTGTGCTGAACCACATCTGTCTCTCGAGATTCCACAATAAAAATTATTGCCTTGCATTTCAGCAGCGAACAAAGTGATTCCCATGTACAGTTTGTTGGCAAAACACTTTGTCAACCAAAAGGCTCTTAAGCAACTGCATATTCTTACAAAGCAGAAACACAAACAGAAAAAAAACCACACCCCACCCTCTTTCTAAATGTGGATGACAGCAGACAAGCAGGACAAACTGAAGCTGGCTTGACTGCCAATTCCTCTGGGAAAGACATGCTCGTGTGCAACTGCATCAAAGGCAGCAGCTGGCCAGCCCAGTCCGTAGCGGGATGATGATGCTAATCAGCAGTTCCAAGGTGCTAAAGTAGATGACACGGTGCTGTTTCAATGATCAGGGCCCACAGCAAGTTTATCTGAGGATGTGTTGGTGAAAATGCCTCTTGCTTTTCTTTCTAGCCATTCTTCCCAATGATTTTGCCACTCCTGCCTGAGCTTCAGTGTTTTTTTTTTCTAGACAAAGTGCCATTGTTTAATTCTTCTGAATGCTCTGACAACTGGAAGGGTGAAAGGCACCCTGAGAGTGACAGTAAATGCCTGCTCTTTATTTTGATGCCCAGTGTGTAGATCTGTAATGCCCTGCTCAGTGTGGCTCTCCAAGGCTGCTCCCACAAGCAGCTGGGAAAGTCAATCCATTGTCAAAGCAACAGCAGCTTTTGCTCTTTGCTCAAGAAGTTTGAGACTAGACTCCTTGTTTCTACATTTTATGATGCCACAGAAGCATCAGCTAGCTGGTGGCATAGACTGACATGGGCTGGATGAAAAGAACGAATCGCATTCCCATATCCAACCAACACTATTTTTGTTTGCCCTGCTTTCCCCTTCCTTCTGTAGTTTGGCTTATGAGATCCAAACAGCCCTCATGCACAATGGAGAAACATTTCCTGCCCAGCCAGCACAACTCCACTTGAACTCAATGTTCTCAGGGCACAATCAAAATAGAAGACAGATGCTTGATAGGTATCTAGTCTGTGTGTAAAGATGGTGATATATAAGGAAGGAAAGCAGAATGTTTTAATTTCTCCCGTGTAAAAAAACACATTGGTTTTCCATTTGCAGTTGAAATCTAGATTGCACCATGTAAAGGTAGGCAGCAGTACAAGTTTGCTATGGATTTTATCCTGGTTTTGGAACCATTTTGATACTGACACCTATCTCAGTGTAGAAATTTTGACAGAATCTCTCGGCTAGATAAACTGCTGCTCCCTTGCAGGTCACTAGATGGTGATGGGGAATATTAAAAAAGCCCTTAATGCAGACAGCTAAGCTGCAGACCTTGCTGCAGTTAATGAGTGAAGGAACACTTGCTGCTCCTCGTCTTTCCTTTCAATTCTGCTCACGTCATGTAATCTCAGACAGCACAAATTGCCATCAGTGTGAGATACCAGGAATGCCTCAAAAACCACCGTGGAGTTCAGTAGGAGAGGTGGAGACTGAACTGCATCTCCAGCCTATCCTCCTGGGGTATAGCTTTAATTAACAAGGTTCTATATAAAGAATTTGTTGAGTTGGTTATTTAAAGGAAAAAAGTCCATCTGGGCTCCTAGGACCCAACTGAAATTATATTCCTTTTTATATAGCTTGGACACAGCAGAAACAAATGTCCAGAAGGGAAAAAAATCTTCCTGAGATAAAAAGGAGCTGGCTGCTCTCTGCTGATCCTTTGGCACCATGCCTGCCAGTATTTGAGAAGAACAAAGCTGAGAAATAGAAATTCAGCACTGCTTAGATGCACCCACTACCTCTGAAGCACTCACACCCCACAGCCTACCAGAAAAAAATCACTCCTAGGCAAAGCCCTTAGCCTGACAGAGACACAGGGAATGGGAAGCTGAGCCGAGACTCTTTTAAAAGAACTGCAGAAGCAAACCAGCCAAAATATTAGCTGATATAATTTGTCACATGTTTCAGGGGTGGGGAATAGAGAAATTCAGATGAGAAGAGGGGGCTACTCTTCTGTGTCCCAGACACCTACCCAGAACTTGCAGCAGGAATTCCCAGAACTACCCACTCTTATCTATTCCTAGTGACTTGGAACCAAAAAAACCCTTCTGTCCTCAGAAAGCTTTTCTTCTCCATTTTTTTTCCTTCTGTCTGCTCATATTAAAGCAGCGCAAAATAAGAAATTCTTAAAGTACTGACAAACTGGAAAATATACCAAGAAGAGCAAGGAGAAATGAATTATGAGTGCTGGAGGGACTCACTTGCAAGAAAAGATTAGAAGAACTAAATATGTCTAGCTTGGCAGAGAGATGACTAAGCAGAGAGGGGGAAGTGATAAATGTCTACAAATATTTGAAGGGCGTATACACTGAGGAGGCACAGATTCTGCAGTGTGAGCCATACCAGGTGGTGGGATTAGGAGCAAAGGGATGGAATCAGAAAAGGAAAAAAAACCCCAAAACAAAACAGAAAAAAACCTCACAGAGCAAGAATTCAACTGAAGGCTACACAAACCAAAGTCCTCATGAAAATGATATATATCCATACCCCCTACACTGGGGATGTGGAGATTTTCTCAGAGGTAGAAAACTCAGTATATGAGACATATGGGAAGACTGCAGGAGTGCTTTGTTGCTTGCAGAACAAAAGGAAAGAGCTGTGCCTTGATGGTGGGAGACCAACAGGAGCCTCAGTGGACAACAGGTGTCCCACCAACACTGTCAATTAGAGAGCTTCAGGCAGGAAGGAAAGGTCACTTTTGTATCCAGTTGAAATCACAAGAGAAAGGTTTGTTTGGAACAATTTAATTACCCTGAACTTGGTAGAGCTACAGGACTTTATAGATATAGCCCAGCCAGATGGTCCCTGGGAAGCAGGAGGCTTTGGGTTTGTTAAGCATTCAAAAAGATGATGGTGGAAAATGTGAAAGATCAAGATGGAAGACAAAAGCACCATATTGCTCCATCTTAACTCAATTCAACCATCACTGGTTTAACCAGGTCAAGAGGAGACAGGGGAGAACATAGTGCATTCCACAGCTCAGTTTCTGATGCAAAGCACACCAGTGCTCCTTTAGCACCTCGAAAAGTCAGGAACTAAATGGAGCCAATTCCTCTTTCAGGAAAACAAATGGAGCCAATTCCTCTTTCAGGACCCTAGCACATCATTTCAAGCCCTCTCCTCCTCCACACCAGCACACACTCATCTGTGAACAAGCAGAGGGACAATCCAGAGATCACATCCAAGGGCATGTAATTGAAGGTTGTATTCTACACCCAGTGCAGCTGGGTTTCAGCCAGGACAAGCAGCTCAATTGCTTTAGAGTCACAGAGAGAGGTGCCTCATCCTGCCAATACAAGAGGGGCACACCTCGAATTTTGTCTTCCTGGAACCATGTCACTGAGGCCCCTGTGCACACACTCAGCCATGTAGCCTGAGAAGGGGGCATGGGTCCAAGGTAATGCAAGGAAAAACATTGAGTCCTTCCTTAAGAAATGTATTTCAAGTGTTAAACCTTTCCCTTGTGCAATCTTGTGTAAACCAGGCAAAAGGAATTCCCCCAAGTCCCAATATGGGAAACATGTCAAGATCCTTCCCTTTACCCTGGATTTGATTCAAAGTTTGAAGTCAAAGCCTGAGCTTAAGTTTTCAGAGTACTCCATGGCCCTAGCAGAGGTCTGCAGGGATAAAACCCCATGCCTGTGACAGGGGTTAAACTCCCTGTAAACAGGGTAATGCTCATCTGCTTGGCAAGCAGAGCTAATTATAATAACATTGGGCATTTGTAGATGACAATAAAAAGAGAAGATATTTGACTACAATGAGATACAAAGATGATTGTATATTTCTCTAACAACTGAAATAGGGGAGCAAATGGAACAGCCAGAGGGCAGAGCAGTTGATGTGGTGGAACAGCTCAGCTGGACAATGGTTCTGTAAGGGAAAAAGCCACACTTCTGTCTGTCCCTGCAGAAAACCAACACATTGCTGAGCATGGACCTTCACACTCAGAACACCAGAACTAAAAGCTTCAGTACAGGGACAATCTCTGCATCAGTCAGGAAAAGCAGAGTAAGGAGGAACTTCTGTGGACAGAGGCAGTAGAGGCAGAGGGGAAGTTTTCCAGGGATTCCAGCATTGCATGCAAACCCAAAGATAGACTTTGTTTCCAGTAAGCCAAAAACTCTAAGTTAAAGATGTTTTAATAACATAATTCCCACCAGAAATTACACTGGTCAGCCATCCCAAGGTCTTATCACCCCAACAGAGCTGGCTCTCAACAGAGAGATTCTATCACCCAAAAGAACCAAGCCCCAGTGCTCCTTGATTAAGAGTCAGTCCTAGGACAGAGAAACTGTGATCATCCTTCCACATGGAGACAGGAATGAGGCATCCCAAGTCAAACACAAGGAGAGAGGTGGTAACAGACATGCTCTTCTCTCTGCCCTTCCCAAACACATGATCCTCCTGCTAACATAAAGGATGAAATCTCTCAGTGATCCAAACATAAAGGATGAGATCTCTCAGTGGAGCTATTATGCAGCTCCTGCTCTCCTCCACCAGATGAAACAAAATGACATACCTTGATCTGGGTAGGACCGGCAGTGAGCCCTCTGCAGAGGCAGGCTGAGCTGGCTTGCAGCTGGGAAAGCCTTTTCATCAGGAAAAAACAGCAGCTGCCATTCAAGGCTCAACTGAGCCAATTTCAGCAAAGTCCTGGGACTGGTGGCAACGAAGCTGTAATGGAAGATCCAGGTTCATCTTCACAAAACAGCCCAGATTCCAGTGTCCCAGCATGGCTCTGGGGAGCATGGTGCTGCTGCAGCTCTTTTTATTAATTAACCAGGTGTTTTAACTTCAGCATCCTGGCTAAAATCCGGCATGGAGAAATGCACTTCCTTTCTTTACCCAGTTTTCATTCAGCAGCTTCATCCTGGGCAGTTTCCCCCACGCTGCCCTGGTGCAGACCCTGCAGAGCAGGTGCAGTGTCACCCCAGAACACGCTGCACTTCAGCAGCAGGTGAGGAACTGCTCCTCAGCCTGCCCAACCCAAAGGCTCATGGAACCCACTGTGTAAACATAAGGCACTATTATCTCCCCTCTCCACATGGAATCACTTTATGGAATTTATTATTATTATTTGGAGCTCAAATTGAAACCCTCTGGCCATGTATGAACACTAAGCCTGCTTAGGGAATGCAGGAAGCAGCTAAAGTGGTGAAAAGGCAAAGATTTATGACAGTCAGAAAAGAAATTTTCTTTTCTAGCAACAAGCTTCACATTCCTAATCTATTTCTGCAGATTTTGCTACTCTCTACCAAACTTCTGACAGGTCTTAAAGACTAACACTTACCATAGTGCAAGCTGTTCCTCTAAAGTCTATTTTATCATTGTTTATAACCACCTGGCTGGATTCCCTTGGTGGTATTTTTCACTCTTTCTCATAGACCCTAAGAGTATCCATATTGCCCACAACACAGCCCTCATCTTCACCTTTTTCCTTCCCTCCAGCATCATCTCAGCTGTTTTTAACTGGGCTCCCTTTATCTCCTCCTGAGAGCTCCCACTCTCTCTGGTCCCCATTCAAATCATCACATTAGTGAGGCAGACTGACTGTGGTTTTCACCTGTCTCTGAAGCAGGATTGCATCCTCAGCTTCAGTAAAACTTTCTTCTGTGAGAGCTTTACAAATATATTTCTGTCCCTGATAAAATGATATTAGATAAGGATACAAGGGGAGGTCTGTGAAAGAAATTACCCATCACAATGAGTCGTCTCTCCCAAACTGTCTTTCTGAAAGCTCCAAATGGCTTTGTAACAGCATGAAAGTGCTTCCTGACTATTGCCAAGCTGAGGCTCAGGAAAGCCCTAAGGGTGGACAGGAGAGGGGTAAAGAATATATAAGAACCTGTAGGAAGAAGAGGTGTGGTGGAAATCCTGTGGCCGCTCACACACTCCCTGGGCTGTTGGAGCTGCCTCTGCAGCAGAGCTTCAAGGAGAACTCAGGGCTCCATCCCCCCCCAGCTCTAAAAGCTTCAAGCTACTCCCTGTGCAGGAGCAGTCTCGTGGTCTCTAGGTCCCTGTGGACCCCCTCATGATTTTCAGCAAGATTTTACAGCAGAAGTTTCAACCAGAACTCATCAATTTCCCACCCAACAGCCAGACAGATCTCACTAATTTCCAGTGACTTGTCACTTCAGACCATCCTCTCACAACACAAGGGGGGCTGAGCCCCCAAACCCAGACTCCTGTGGGCAAGACCTGGCCAGGTGCCACCAGAGCTGGTCACAGCCACCTCTGGAGGCAGCAGCTCTGGCTGCAGGAAGGAGCACAGCTAACACAAACATCATGCTGTGTTCCCATGGCAACCAAAGTGTCATGTTCATCACCGTCTCGTTTCTGGAAGAAAAAAGACATCGGTCTGATGAAGAAAACTCCAGAAGTCCCAATGGGCTGTGCTGAGCTTGGGCAGATTTTTAATGTCTTTGCTGGCACCCCTGACCCCAGCCCTGCTGGAAGGGGCAGCCCTGTGATGGCCCATGGGTTTGAGCAGGAGGCTGAATGGGATTCAAATGCATCCAGCCAGATACAGACAGATCATGTCTGCTTTGTGTCACTTTGAAGCCAGGAATACACAGTCCACCTACCACAGCTGTAGAAGTTACTGGATGTTAACAAAAGAGGTTTTAGCTCTACCCATCTTCTCTCCCATTTGACATGACCTGGGGATGAAGGTCCTGATCAGTTATCTTTGCTCAGTGACTTATTAAACCCCAGTAATTGAAGAAGATGGTTGAATTTGGAATTGCTCTTCCTGAGAGAGCAGAGATCTCTGTGTGTATCAAGTATCCTCCTGGACTGGGTGAGCTGCCACCATCCCATTGTCCCATGCTTTTCTGTGCTGATATCTGTGTCCCAGAAACCAGATCCAGCTGGGATCCCACATCCCCATCAACATGGATCTGTATGAGCTTCTGTGCAGGGACTACAGGGCAGCAATTAAAGCATTGCCACACAGAATATGCTACATGGAAATCTCACCTTCCAGTTCCAAGACACACATGCTAGAGATGCATCACTGAACAGTTCTGGAGTTCTCTGATGTGTTCTTGCTTGAGGCATGAGAAGATGTAAGGCTGGAGGATTCATTTCAATCATTTTAAAATCAGTTCTACCAATTAGTAGTTCTTTTCTAGGGAAAAAAATAAAATTAAGAGAACTTCCAGCCTGAAGAACACAAAAGGAAGACTTCAAAATTATGCTTTGGAGAAAGCATCTTCCTGTAAAAAAAATCATGGCTGTACTTGAGAGAAAAAATAAAGGAAGGGAAACTAGGAAGAGAGTGACAGCACTCTACAGAGTGCTTAGATAAGGCAGGGAAAAGTTCTTGGCACATTGCAGGTTCTCTACATCCCAATGCTGAGGCCAAACTCCAGCAAGGTGCAATGTTTGGATGGTTTAGTATCCCAGGTCAATGCAGATCAGGGGAAATATCCCTGGGTGCTCAGGGGCAGGGTTTGTCTAAACAACACTGAAATCCAAAACGTTAGTTGTTATTAATCCTCAGTTTTAACCCTCAGTTTTATTTTTATTTTGCTTTGTTTTCTCTCCCTGAGCAGTTTTGCTGGCCCAGCAGTGAAGAGCTCAAGTCAGATTTATACCTGTAACTGGGGCGAGCACCCTAGCTAAGAGTTTGTCCATATCTGGAGCAACTTCTTCCTCCTTAAAGACAGACAGAAAGCTCATGCAGGCAGTCTTTCATGAGAGGAATAAAGAGAAGCTACTTATAGGCATTCACCTGTGCTTTTATGGGAGAAGAAACTAGGGATTAAGTATGACAAAGGTTAAAGCAGATGGTTGCAGGAATGTAATGAAATTTTGCGCTCTGCATGACACCTATGAAGGACAACTACAGGAAAATGCTCACTGTTTTCCCCTGGGCCTTGGGCTTTCATCCAGGGGAGTTGCATTTTCTCCAACTGATCTGTAACACCACCTTGCTCAAGGCACTTGGCCATTTTACACCATTTTCATGGATTCTTTTGGGAATCCTTAAGCTACCAAGAGGTGAACATTCCAGTCATTTCCCCTGCCCAGACCACAACTCTGAGCAGAGGAGAGAGAAATAAATTTTAAAGTTTATTATTTGCTCTTTGGACCCACCCAAACTGGCCATCAGCTGTTGTTAATACAGGTGGAAATACCTGAGGGGACATCAAGGTTCAGCCTGGTGTCCTTTTATTCCACTCAGGCTGGGAAACAAAATACTACCCTCGTAGTTAGGGTTAGGGGCTGGAGAGGAGTCCATTAGCCTGTAAAGGCCTGAGATCATAAATAAAACAGTTCTGGATCTCCTTAATTAAACACAGCAGAGTATTCAGTTGTGCCTTGCTAAGTGGTGCTCTTGCAAAGGGGATGAACCATTCTGGCAAGGTAAGTGCACAATTCCCTCCTCTGCCCCACTGGAGCAGCCAAGAAGGGTCAAGGCAGCCCATGAGAGAAATTTGCTGCCTGTTTGCTTGCTCCTGTGACTGGCTGCCCATGTAGAAGCTGGCAGGGAGCTGGAGTGTGCCAGCCAGGTTTTTGCAAGCATGTGAAAATTAGCAAATCTCACCCTGAGCTGGAAAGGGCAGATAATTGAGAGAATTGAAATTAAGAGAGAAAAAATTTTAAAAAAAGGAAAAATGAGGAGGGAAAAAAAAGAGAACATGGAGATGAGCCAAGAGGAAACACTTCAAAGGCCCATAGCCTGCAGCCCACATTAATGCCAACAAAAAGATGGGACCCTTACATTTTCATAAAAGGCAATTTTTTTTAAAAAAAGGTATAATAACTCTGCCATGCAGGAGCTGGCCCCCTGCCCCCAGAGGTGCTGGCAAGGCAGGCTGGCAAGGAGAAGCTGTGGCTTCCTCTGCTGCCTTCTTTCTGCACTGCCTGTGAGCATCAGTGAAAGGAAAGCAAGAGTGAGAGGGGCCTTCAGGAGAAATGCCTCGAGGGGAGAAGCTACAGGAAACCAAAGGAATTAGAAACATGACTGAAATCTAAATCCCAGCTTCCTCTGGCTGGTCTCTACGAATGCTGCATGTAGGATGTGAACCTGAAGCTGGAAGGCAGCTGAATCAGCAGCAGGGTGGCAACCACAGGGCACGGGGACAGCCAGGGGCACCTGCCTGGGTGGATCTGAGTGGAGCTGTCAGGGACAGAGATCATGGGGTGGCTCATCTGTAGAGATACAGGCACGTGTGAGAGAGGCTAAGTGTGACCTCAGATGCCCAAGGAGGATGATTTTCTGTAATCCCTGCCCTCCATGCAACAGGGACATCCTTGTCTCCTCTCCTCAGGCAGGACCCAGGGTCCCCCTGCAGTCAGTGGGGCAAATGTTCCACGCAAAACAGCAAACCAAAGCTTTTCTGGGGTCTTTGTTCCCCGGTGCATCTTTGTGAAGGAAAGGGGGGAAAATGAAAATGGGAAGGGAAGTGGAGCAGCACAAAACCTGAGGAAGACCAGAACGCTGAATGTGCCACAGGGTGAAGAAACTCTCCTTGGGAAATAATATGTAATTGTTGCCATTAGTCTGAAAGAAGAGACAGCGAAAAAAGGCAAAACATTTGCAAAGACGAAGCCTCAATTAAATTTAAAACAAAACCAAAAAAACAGGGAGAAAGAATAAATCATGAAACACTCGCTTATTTACATAAAATGAGGACAATCGATGGTGTATTTAGTGGTAGTCAGAAGCTGAAATTTTCCATGGGTTGTTAAGGCAGTGCCACATGTAACCACAAGTAACAACAGCCTCTGATTCAGGGAAATTTCCGTAACAGCATGAAAAAATGAAGGCCAGAAGGAGTCACACCTGGATTAAGCTGCTCAACCTATTAAAGCTTGTGCCTAGGTAACAAGGCAATGAGGAGATCTCATATTTGGGTAGAAGAGCTGCAACTTGCAGAAAACAATAAACAACCCTTCCAAAAATGAAGGGTGATTTCACCTACACCAGCAGATGGTAAGGTGCAGTAGCCAGTTTGAAAAAGAAAAAAAAAATCCAATTTTTAATGCACATTAGAAACTGTTAGCTTCTTTTACTTAGAAACATCCAAGACATTTTGCTGCTCAAAAATCCCCTCTAACCCTGAACAACAGAGGATATTTCACATGTGTTGTCTACACAGATTGTCCAAAACTTTCAAAGTGATTTTTGACAACACCTGAGTGTTCCTACAGTCTGGGCACTTTCCGTAAACAAAATTCTTGGATTGTTGTAATTGCAGGCTGTTAGGAAAAGCCAGCTCTCTGCAAACACCCCTTCTCAGTCCAAAATTCTAGGGCTTGCTGGAAAGTGTAATACTGCACAAAGTCAGAGTAAAGTGAGCACTTTATTCTCCCCAGAATCATACTGTGGGAAGCAGAACTTCAAGCTTCAAACAGAATATTCCTTTGCACCCAAAATCCCGTTTCTGCTAAAGTCCCTATGAAATCTGCTAAGGATCTTTTGATTCTCGTTCCAGCATTAGGCCTGATAAACCAAACAGTGCTCTCTGTGCAGCTACACAAAGGGAGGTGTTTCTGGAGTTGCAGCTGAAAGCAAATCAGATTTTGGCAGAGTGTGCTAACATATGAGCCACAGGAGGTTTGCTTTGCAAGACCAATCTCGTTCCATTTAATTTATGATCCTTCAGTAGTGACAAAACTTGATGAAGGAACACTGCGTCTGAAAACTCTGCTGCCCAGTTTTAACAACCAGCTGCAAATTTGGGTTCTCTGGCACCCTCAGACTGTCAGGGCTGCACCACCACCATCCCCTGACACTTGTGACAAGTGGCAAGGTGGCTGTGTGACCCTGCAAAGGACAATAGGCTTTTTTTGGTTCCCTGTAGGTGTTTAACCAAGCCGCAGCGCCTCTGAGCCATTTTAAGGTTTGCTCACAGCTAGCTAAACCGGGAAGAATTCAGTGACCTTCAGGATATTAATAGATCCAAAGCCCCTTTGTGCCTGGGGAGTAGGCAGGGGACACTTCAGCATTTATGACCTGCAGTTACTCTCCCATCCAACAGAATAGACTTTGTTGTCTGTCGTCTGCAGCAACTACCAGCGCATGAGTGGTGTCATTTCTAACAGGGCCAGACACAAACAAGCATCCTGGTGTGCCTGTGTCTCACTCTCCCTGGGTCCCTCTGCGATGCTCAGCCTGCAGAGCTCTTCCCATCAGTGGCGTGGAGTTGCCAAGCAACATTTGTCCTGTCCCTCCCCTGGCCCTGCTCATGGCTGGTGGCAGCTCACACTTTGAAGAAAAGGGGTTGTTGTGTAGAGTGAAATAACTTTCCCTCTCTCTTCTATCTTCCTACTTGATGAGGTGAAAAACGAATCATTCTGAATATGATGGATCAAATCCTGCATTTTGTTCGGTCTGGGGTAAATCCCATTGAAAATTGTCTTTGTGGAATAAATTCACTGCCAGACACCAAGGACCAGTGCACCATACCCAGCACACACATCCAGGACACAGTATATATATTTTTTGCATTATACACATTAGAAAAAGCAGCTAGAAGAAGTCAAATCATTATTGGCAAATAATTTATTCAACCATAGTCACGAAGGAATTAATCTTATCCATTATTCTCGAACATGACTCAACCAATTCCTGGAAATAACACAGCTAAAGCTTCTAGCTCTGAGCTGCAAACCCTAAGATTTAAATTCTTATTTAATTCCACAGCTCTTTCCCTCTTGTTATTATGTTCAACAGTGTGCTGCTGCTGTTCGTGTGCCAATGATACAAGGTTAGAAGGCTTAGACAGTTCAAAATGTTCTCTCCGCATCAGTAAAGCTCAAAAGTACAAAGCAGCTCTTACAACTGAGAGCACTCAGGCCATCTGGCACAGTGGCTTCAGTGTGAGCTCCCTGCTCTCCAGGGCTCTTGGCATCTACCTGAATGCCAGCCACCAGTGAGAGTGCCTGGTGTGATCCCAGTTCCCTTCGGGGTGCAGCCCCCCAGATCAGCACCATTCTCTGTATTCAGCTCTGGGGGAGTGAGGCTGCCAGAGCAAAGGATGGGCTTACAGGGATAACAGCTCTGAAGTGGGCAGCTCTGAAGCAGAGCCCTGTGCTGGAAAGGCTGAAGGTGAGGTTGGCAGATGTGTCGACTTAAATAAAGGTGTTAGAACTCGGAGCTGAACTTCAATCAAAAGATATGGGATTTTCTGGAAAAAGCAAATGGATCTTCCATTGTATTTTCTCAGTTATTTAAGTAAAATAATGCCCATCAAGCATGGCTGTGGGATTTCTTCTTGGGGTGGGTTTAAAGCTGGGAGTCCTGTCTGATCTTTAACTTCACTCAGAAGTTAACAAGGCAAGGAAATAGCTCAACAAATGTTCTTTTCCCAATATCTTAGGATATAGATCCTGTGGGGGCGCCTGTTTACCTACATTTACCCTGTACAGAATAATTTAGACTAAATCACAGAACCACAGGACGGGTGAGGTTGGAAGGGACCACTGGAGATCATCTAGTCCAACCTCCTTGCTCAGGCAGGGTCCTCCAAAGCATATCATTCAGGATTGTGTCCAGATGGTTTTGGATATCTCCAGGGAAGGAGAATTCACAACCTCTCTGGACAAACTGCTCCATTGCTCAGTCACCCTCACAGGAGATAAGGTCTTCCTCCTGTTCAGGTGGAACTTTCCATGCTCCAGTTTCTGCCTGTTGCCTTTCATGCTATTTCTTGGCACCAGGAAGAGGAGCCTGGCTCCATCTCTGTGACACCTCCTCTTCAGATACTGATAGACATTGACAAGGTCCTCTCTCAGTCATCTCTTCTCCAGATGCCTAACTTCTAGAAAGCTGAAGTTCATGGAGATGAAACCTGTCTCTCTATTAAGTAACTCCTCAGCTAATGTGCACCTTCCTTACAAATACTTCATATAAACCATATTACTTTCATTCTTTATGAAAAGGAAGTATTCAAAGCTTTCCTAAAGCAAAGACATATGTTATCCTCTAAGCCAATTAGCCAATAAAAGAAAGGAATTAGATCAGCTTGACAAATCCATGTTGATTCTCTTTTACCACCTTCTTATCCTATAGCAGCTAATGAATTGTTTGTTTCATAATTTGTTGAGGTTTCTCTGTAGTGACTCAGCTTAGCTGGTTGATTTAAATTTCCTGGCTCTTATTTTTTTTCTATCTACACAAAACAGTAGACAAAAAAAAAAAAGGTACAAAAAGTACCCAATTTGCCCTTTGCAACTCTAAAGAACCCTCTTGATATAGGAGAAGTTCTTGAAGTCTATTCCTAACTGTTCAGAGCCAGTTTTCACAAGACAACCTGCAGGGGAATTCTCTCAGGTCAAGTAGTTTGAATTCAGTCACTCAGTGTAAGGGTTTTTTAATTTACACCCCTTTTCTCTGGCCCATTCCCACACTCCAATCAGTGTGACTTCTGTTATATTTATCTAGCACCGATTGTTTTGGTGATAAGGGGAGTCAAAGAGTCAATGATGACTCCAACACTTTGCATGTGCTCTCCTTCTGTGGTACACAGTTTTACTGTTTTATTCCTTCTAGCATATTTATAGAATATTTATAGTATTTCTTTTTCTTCCCTTGTGTGTTTGCAGCCACCTCTAGTTCATTCTTTGCCAGGACCCTTCTGATTTCATCCACACGTGTTTTGGTATCATTCTCCTCTCATTCCTGGTCTGCTGCTGCTTGAACTTTCAAAAAACAATTAATTTCTCATTTTAAAGCAATAATGAGGTCCTCACACGCTTTTAATCTTTTTCTTTTGTTCTATTCTTCTCCCTGCCTTAGGAGATCTCGTCATTGCACCTCTGCTCTAATCTCTAAGTCAGTGCTTGCTGGCCTGTATTCCTTTTTCCTTGACTCAACCTATCAATTCCCTGATGTTTCACAGCCAATTAATCCTTCTTCTGCTGTTCCTACTTTCTCTCTTCCATGTGTCTGGGAAGCTGATTAACTCATAGCTTGGTATATGTACTAAGGCTTTATATTCTTCCTGTTTAGCCCTTACACTCTTAGCCCTTGGGCAGAGACATTTCAGATGTTTACCAGATTGCTCCATTCTTCTCCCAAGTGCCTCATTTTCACCTCTATTAAATTTCCCATTTTCCTAACTCACTAACCAGCATGCTGCCTGGTTCTTGGAAGACTGCTGCGCCGTAAAAAAAAAAAAAATATCCACAGTTTTTGTTGACACTGTGCTTTCACCTCAAGGATTTCTCTGGCCCGCCTGTGCCACCTTCCACAGAGACCAAAGGAAACACAGCAGCCCCTGGAAAGGAGTTAGTGGTGATCCCAGTAATGGGCAGGATTTTTATTTCAGTGACGGCAGATATATGAAGGAAGCAGCAATTAATCCTTCCTGTTTGCCTTCTCTAAGGATATCAAATCGTGTTGTAAACACTGGAGATTTAAACCTCTTTGTGACCCCTTTCACCGAGAATAAATATTAATAACCCCACTTCGCAGACAGGGAAACAAACACAGCAAAGCTAAACGACTTTTTATGGAAATGCCGAGGCAAAGGCAGGAGCTGCCAGAGCATGCACTGGAAACCACTCAGGGAAAGCCGTCAGTCAGGCCTCAAGGAGCAAGGGGGCAGAAAACAGGGTTGTGATTGCAATTACATCAGCTGGTGAGGAGCCAGCCCCTGAGTGCCCAGAGCTCGGTTAGCCAAAGGCTATGGCACTTCACTGACACGGGAGTTATTGCCAGAGCATCCAACTGATGATTGTTGTTAGTGGTAGATTTGTCTTCCCTCTCACATGCACGAGCTACAAGCAGCTTAATTAAAAGACTGAAAAAGCCCCTGATGCTAAAATAGCTGCCTTGCCATCTTTCTGGAGATCGTGCTAGACTCATAGCAGGGCACTTCTATCTGCCTTCTCCTTTCCCTCTCACTCCCTCGTGTTCTCTCTTTTAAAGGCGAAATAAAAGAAGCAGACAAAAAGAAAAGACGAAGGGAGTAGCCACCAACTGCTCCATCAACAATAATATGCCATGGATCTTCCAGGATCCGTGTGAGGATGTGAGTGCCTGGAGAGAAAGGCCAAGGGCAGGGATGACACGGGCTCAGCCGTCATGAAAAGCACTCTCAGCCCCCAGCGCCGGGGATGCACTCACAATGCAGCGCTGAGGATGCGACTTGGCTGCCGTTTACGGAGTGGGGAATACAGTGGCAGATTTATTCTACAGTAAAGAGGGTTGTTTCTTGGTAGCGCTAATACTGACACATTATCTGGGGACGGAAGAGGATGCACAAATAGGAACAATTCTCCCATTTCTCTGCCTGTGTCTCCCCCAAATGCCCCCTACTCCTATTCCCTCCTGTTCTCTTCATTCCTCTCCTTGCACTGAGTCCTCTCCTTCCTCCCCGATTTATACCTTATTTTTTTAACCTTGTCCTTCATCTTTTCCCAATGCAATTACATGGACAGGGTTTTTAGTTCTCCAAGATTTTGGGAATTATCTTCAACTGGAGCCTGGTGTCCAGCCCTCTGCCTGGAAAACCGTGCGTGTGTTTTCAAACAGAGAGTCAAATCCTGCTGTCACTAAAACATGAGTGAAAATTTCCACACTGTAAGGACCAGGCCATGGGACAGGATGAGCTGATAACAGCCCGACAGAAGAGGCTTTTAAAATTATCCAGCACAGCTTAAAGAGAAATGTCCTAACAAATCATCACAGTGCAACTACCAAACTACCACCACACTCCTGCATTCCAGCAGGAATTCCAGCTCCCCTCTCGTCAGATGAAATCAGTACAGGCAAACACCTGAGTAGTTATACATCCCTATTTCCCCCCCTCCTTATTTCAAAAACACACAGCTACTTTCACTTCTGTATTTGCCGTTTGTATCTCTCAGTGGAACAGAAACTAGGAGCAGAAACAGATCGGTCAAGAGCACGTAAGAGATCTGTGGCAAAGAAGGAAATATAATACGAGTGTCCCAAATTGCTGCCAAACAGTCTCTGACTCAGGCTTTGCATCTCTAAGGGATGGATAGGGGCAGTGGATCTTGTCCAAGGACAGATAAGACAGGAGATAGCTCTATCACCCACATCTCGGCTGTTTGGCAGCAGGAGAGAAGCAGTGGAGGAGCAGGGCTGCTGTCTTTCCCCCTCCTTAATCTGCTTCCTGCCTGCTTCAAAAACAACCCAGTGCACGGTTGTTTATTATTATTATCACGGTTATTTTCCAGAGTGCTGTAAAACTAGGGGATAGAGCACTCTGACAGCCTCATAACAAACAGCAGATAAAACTAATTAGATTTTGCTCTTCCTTCAGTTTGCTGACTTGATTCTTTTTTCTTTTTATTGTTTAATTATTTATATATATATATTTTTCTTTTAGCCTAGAGGTTTATACACACACATGTATTTCACTAGACGCTGGCAAGGCATCCTTGGGATCATCTCTGACAGGAAAGGGCTATTGTGGCCGGGAGACCCAAGAGCTGGCGAGGGGCTGAGACAGAGGGTGCAGTGTAGTGCAGGGCTCAGCACAGCATCTTCCACCCACGGCAAGTAAACTGGTGGGGGGGAGGAAGGAGAGCACAGCCATTCACAGCCTCTAAGAGAGTCAGCGTGAGACAAAAGGCATCAGTAAAAAAAGTTAATGTGCCTGGCGGGAGCCCAAAACTGCTGCAGCAGTGGGGACCGGGCGAGCGCCTCTAAGACACCGTCTCTCTTCTGGCCATTGTGGGAATATTTGGCTTGAGTCTCGACCTGACAGCCTCGCTGACTCTTGAGGAACGACCAAACGGTGGGGAGCAGGGCGACTTGCCTCTCCTCCCTCCCTTTCTCCATCGGCTGTTTCCAAATTCTTTGGGATTAGCTAGCGACAGCAAGAAAAGGCGCTGCTCTCAGTGCTCGGCACTTAGCGGGCTGAAGTGAGGTGACGGGGGACAACGGCTCCATTCACTGGGGGATACCGAACCAGAATTACAAGTGTGCAAGAATAAACAAGGCTGGAGTTAATCTAAAGTTGTTTTACACTCTGTTTTATTACAGTCAATGCACTTCCGTTCCTCTGTGCAGAGCCTAGCTCTGCTTAATTACCATGACTCAGGGAGAATTTTAATAGCGCGGAGCGCGCACGGAGGCATTCTCCTGACCTCTAGAGGTCTGTCAAAAGAAGAGAAGCATCCACTCCATCCCGTGAAAGTTCCTAGAGGAAAAGGAGGCAGCCTACAAAAAAAAAAAAAAAACCAAACTGCTTTCCCTGGAGTTCTCCGGGTGCCACTCCCAAGTTGGTTGGTCACCCAAGGAGGCTGAGCATCCTTGGGCTGGGGGTTTCTCCTGCCCGCTGCCTCCTGCAGCACCCTCACTAATTGCTGACAATTTATTGGGCACAGGCATGGGATGCTGCCAGGGAGAAAAGATTGGCCAGGTTTTTTGTACCACACAGCAGCATTTGTGCAGGTGTGGCTGATGTCCAGGGACACTGCTCCCAGCTCAGCTGCTGCATTTGGATCCCAGACACTGAAAACACCCTGAAAGGGCCTTTGCCATCTCCCCAACTCCTGCAGCTCCTAGCACAGGGATGTCTGCAGTGGTGGTACCATTTGTGCACATTTGGCTCCAAACAGACATGGAAGATACATCTTTTATTATATTATGACAACTCTTGCACAGTTTAGTGACTGAGGCAGAATTTTTCCACTGAACTGAATTCCCCTTCTTAAAAAATTCAGAATGAAACAGCTAGAAAGCCAAATATTATAGCCAAAACATTTGCACCTCATTAAGGGAAATGCTGATTTAAGAAGAATTTTTTTTTTTCTTTGCAATAGGGTTTACAACTGGCAAGCCTTGGTAAGAACCCTTCAGCTACTGTTGTGGCAGTGTTGGTACAGAAAGCAGGATAAACATGCATATTCACAGATATGTACAACAGTATTTTTTTACCCTGTGTTCTGGGGATGTGCTGAGTGCTGAACATCCCACAGCATGGCTTTTGCATGCTGCAGTCAGGACCTAGCAGAGTGTCAAGTTTTTGTCATGCCTACAGACACTGGATTTTAAAGTTAATTATGCACATACATTGTTTCTTCATTAATAAGCTTCGAAGCAGTATTATACAAACTCTTATAATGGGAACACCTGTTTCACCTCTTTTGTGTCCCTTCTTGTGAGCCACCCTTTTATTAAAATTCAGTATTGTGTGCAACAAGCTGCACGTTAAACCAAGCAGAACAGGACATCTGTACAGAGGCACACACCACACCTAATGAATTAGTCTGGGCTAAGAAGCTCAGCTTCTAAGGTCCCAGGCTGCCTGTCTTCTGAGCAGCATCACAGGGAGAAAGAGACACAGGGAACTCTTATGTGCTAGTGAAGGCTTTAAAATACATGGGTACTGAAAACCAAGCAGGACAGGAAGAAGTCTTTTATCTAAAGAGCAACCTCCTGCTGGAAAATATTGTCTAGGTAGTCTGAAGAAAGGTGCTCTGAGGAAAGAAACACATCAGAGCGTTTCTTGCTCTGCACTAGGAATTCTCTTCACAACCAGCATAAAATCAGCAAGATGACACAGTGCTTTTAATAATGCATCAATATTAATAATAATCATCACTGGTAATCACTGGAGCCCTTGCAGGCTGTAATGCTACAACACACTGTACACTCATCCTTGTCCTTGAGCCTCATAAAGCAGGGACAGAGTTGGGAGCCTCTTGCATGTTAAAATTAGCTCCATTTGGATTCAGGGCAATTCCCCATTTGCAGCAGCAGAGTCTAAGACACATGGCAAGATCAGGCAATGTGAAGTGTGAGATGAAGTGACATGGCTTCATGCTGTAGAGATACAGAACACATGTGTGGGTACAGTGTCTCTGTTAGAGTCTCAGGAACTGGGAGACAATTTTAGGGGGAATTTAATTTTTCTCCATTTGGGGATTAAAGAAACTGTTCTGAATGATGCTTGGGCTAAATTCACTCCTGGATTTTGCCACCATCACTAATCTATTGGTGAATTTAGCCCAGGTTTCCAAAGGATCACTATGAATTGTCACTGCTGCTTTCCTTACTGTGGCACATTGGATTTCCCATGCTGTTGCTGAGATACAACCAGCTTGGAAATATGCACAGCCTGATCCAACCTGTTGAATGCACTGTAAAAATTCTGATCAGACAGAAATCAGAGACATGCTCTACAGCTCAAGAGAGAATGGCAACAGAGAGCTCTGGTGAAAGGCATCAATAACTGTCACTTCTCCAGGCAAAGGCTGCCTGAAGTCGGAAAAAGAGAATCATCTCTGATTCCTTGGTCTCAAAATACTATTCCTTAGGTCAATCTGTATGAAACCATACACTCCAGGCAGCCATGGAACTGGGGGTTATGTTTAGGAATGGATGATCTCACACAGTACCACCTGGGCTAGTGGCCCCTTGCTCTGCCTCCTGTATAAAGTGTAAGGAGCCATTCTCAGCAGATGTATGTACACAAATTACACAAACATACAGTCAACCATCCATTCAGGACCAGGCGTAACACATCTGGGAAGGGTGCTGAAGCTGGCAAACAGGCAAACATGAGCAGTGACCCATTTTCTTGCTGCTCTGCAAGTCACAGCCTTGCTCACACAGGACTGCTCTCAAACCCACTGTACAGCCCAAGTGCTGTTGAACCCAGAGGAAGAGCTGTGCTGTTGGGTGCTGGCTGGCTGGAAATGTAGAGCCCCCTCAGAGCCCTGGAGCTGCATGTCTGTCCTGTGGTCACTCCTTCATCCTCTGTCTCGCCTTCCACACACGAGAGGCACTCCTGGATCTCTTGGTCTAGCTCCAAGAATTCCTCTTCACCATCAGAGCTACTGGCAGTGTCATAATCAATCTCTTCTGCACAAGGAGGTTCATCATCAGACTCCAGGCTGCTGTTACTGCACCTTCTGCAGAAAAACCACAAGAGAGACTGGATGTCACCAAAGGAGGGGGTGTTCTCAGGGGGAAGAGCAAGCAACAGGGAAATGCTTTTTCTGGGTTCAACCTTGGCTCTGTTAATAAGGGATGAGGTGGTACCAAGCAAGCTCAGGTGTCTCTTTGTGTCTGTCTCACCAATGAGAGTGATAAAATGAAGAGTGGTACTCAGTGACCTCTCAGGAATAAAGCATTATTATTCCCATCACTATTACTGCTATTGCTTAGACAGAAACAGAGGGCTTTACATACAGACAATACCATTCTTGCCTTGAGGCACTTACAAAGGTTACAGAAGCTGAAATATAGCAGAGAAGAAGGTATTCAGTTTCCAGAAGGTTGCTGGTTTAATCATCATCCCCTCACTGCAGTTCCACATTTAGTGTAAGACCTAATTAATCCAGGTGGTTGAAGTGCTTTGGCATCTTTTCCTCCTGTTCTGTGCAAGCTCAGAGCACTGCTAACAAGAGGCAGCACAAAAAAAAAAACCTGAGCCCGTTGGATCCTCAAGCACAGTGGCTCCAGGGAGGGCAGAAGCACCAGGAGTGGCTGTGTTTTGTGAACATGGAAAGGCTTTGATAGCATGACTTCCTGGGGAAGGGCCAAATTCAGAGTCAAGCTTGAATGGCTGAGGAAAGACTCTTAAGTGGATGTCACAGCCACGTCATCTGGCTCTCAGAAAGGCAGGTTATCCCACCTTGGCCTCCTGCCATTTACTCAAAGGAATGGCCACAAGGGTTTTCCCTACATGCCCACTTTCAATGCACACTGCATGGGGTTTGCCTGATGCAATATTTGTGGCAGAAAATTGACCACTGGACTAGATGGCTCTGGGGGTCCTTCTCCTGCATCCCATCTGGCCCTCAGCCCACGAGGGCAACTGGGTAATTTTTTGAGACCATTAAGAAGTCTGTGATTTCAGTGCTGTCTGGGTCACAGTCTGGATGAATCAGGGGAAGAGATACTGCATTTTTCACCTCCAGGTTAATGTTTTCAATCAGACTCAGAGCAGGGGAATGTATTGCTTTGGGGGACGGGGTAAGAAATAATAATATTCCATCTCTGGGCCAGAGTTTCTAATTTGTCCCGAGCTGGGAAGAGTGAATGGCTTGGCAGATGGAGCATACACAGCTTTAATGTGTGGTCTGCTCACTTACATGTCAGTAACCAGAATAATTTTCCAGCTTTCAGCTGTTTCACAGCAGTGCCAGCAAGTGAGGGCTCAGAACATACCAAAGGTGTAAAGTATTGCTTTTGGATGTATTGATCCCTTCCCTCTTCTGCACTCCAAGAAAGGTGCAAGATTTTCCTAGGTCTGAGACTCCAGATCTTAACTGCAACAAGAATATTCTGCAGCAGAAACAAGCAGTGTCAACCCACATCTCCTGCTCAGGCTGATCTCTGGCTTAGTTTACTTCAAAGGCTGGGTATAAAGGATTTTCTGAAAGCTTAATAGAGCTGTACAGCTTAAAAATAAATAAAAGAATAATTATGCACTTTTACAGTTTCTGGCTCTACTTCAGTCTGCTCAGAAATCTGGGTCAGGAAGAACTCATACTGAAAATGAGGATGTGACATGAAACAAAACAAACATCCAGGACAATCCTCCCAGCACAAACAGCAACAGCAATGGTCCCAGCTGAGTCTGACCAGTGGGTTTGATTTCTTCTTACATTTTTCATATGCAGGCATGGAATGAATTATCATGATACTGAGTACCTATGATAATGTTCAAAGCTGACTAAACCCAGGGGAACCAGAATTTTCATTTATAAGTCTTGCTCTTGCAGATTTGCAATCAAAAAGAACCAAAGCATACCTACTTTCAATATTGCACTTGTACATTTTGAAGGAGCTGCTAATGCCATTGGGACAGAACAGAGCTGCTGCCCAACTCACTGATAGTTTACAGATGGAACAGCTTGCAGCCTAGGAACTGAAGGTCAAACGTTTGCATTAACAGGATAATTGGGGGGAAAAAAGGTCCCTATTATTATTCAAATCTGGGAAGCCAAATAACAGGATTTTCTGAATTTTTCAATACTTTAAGTGATTTTAGGACTGTATTCCTGACAAAAAAGGGAAAATGCCTCCAACCACAAAAACATTTTGCTAATGAAGGGAAGTCTGGAACACAACAAACAGAGAATGAAAGACAACAAAAATACAAATCTGCCATTTCTTTACGTTGAATACTGAAGGGATATTCTTTAGGAAGAAAGCATTTATTCATAAAACATTTGTAATGGACTTCCAAAGCTCCCTCTTGTTGCCTGCTTGCACAGCACACAAAACACCAAGACCAGGAGAGCTCAGTTTAGGGGGGCACTTGTGCTGCAGAAAGAGGCTCCCCATGAGTGAGGATGTCCTTAGACCCTGTTTAGAGGTCAGGAAAGGAGATTTTCCTCCTCATGAGTTCTGCCCTTTGCTCCTTTGCTGTGGCAGTGATGAGCAAGGCAATTAGCACTGATCTTAGTGGTTTCTCCAACCTGGATTGACACCCCCTGGATCAGAGCCACCCCCTCAAAAGTGAGCTACCAAACTGCAAAGAGATGGGGCCAACCTCCTCCTGCTGCCAGCACAGGCTGCAGTCACACTGCTGACTTCAACGCTGTTATCATAAAGATAACTTTATCATAACAATGAACTCTACAAACCAGTTACATCTCTGCACTCTACGGAACTTTACACCTCAAGAATTCACTTTCTGCTGCAGGAAGATTTAAAGCATGTTACAAAACAACACAAATGGGCTGGTTCCAAGCAGAAGGTTCTTCTGAAAGAGGAGAGGTGGCAGCATGTGGCACATGGAGGAGCCAGCCAGTTCCACCAACCAAATGCCAATCCTTGCACTTGCTTCCCCACACCACAGAAACCATCTCCTTCCATGCAAATGGTGAAACATGGTAAGGAACAGGATTGTCCACGTCTATTGATTATTGCATTCTTTCCCAACAGAGTTTTTAGGGGGGTTGTTTGTTCATTTTTAATCTGATTTTTAAAAGCTGGAAAAAGAATTCACCCAACAACAGCAACAACAGAAAAAATAAAACAAAAAACGAGCAAAACAACATCGACAAAAAACCTACCCAGGAGACATGAAACATATTTATCAAAGAATAATGATGTTGTCTTACAGAAGGTAAACAAAGAGGAAAACCAATGACACTACATTATAGAAATCCAAGACAAATATAGACTATGAATACCACTGAACATGAACATAGTGCAGAGGAGAGCAGGGAAGGTTGGTAATATATTCTACAGCCAGCAGTGCCCCAGCTTTCACAATAAACCATGTACACATTTGGTTGATCTTCAAAACCTACAGCCTCGTAGCCCCCATCTATTCCAGCTGATGGGAGCCACAGCAGCAATTTGCAACTTCATGATGTGATAAATAGAATTCCTTTGTTTTGATTTTTAATTTGCATATTTACTCAGATATGACTTAATCTTAATTAGTTCTCCTTTTCTGTGTGGGTGTGTTTTTTTGTTTGCTCAGTTTTAGAAAGCAAGCAAGATTTGGTTCTCTATAAAATAATTCTGAGGTTTTTGCTGGCTTAACGAGAGGAGAAGGGAGCACAGTGCCTCCTTACATGTCAGCATAACTGGAGCTTCGTGGTATGACTGGAAAACTCTTCTTTCAGGTGCCTACTGTCAACCCCTCATTCTGAGTCAGCCTGGTGGGTCACAGCTGGACAGAAACCTCTCTTGTCAGCTGTCCTGAGCCCCACACCCTGTAGCTGTGGGGATAAACTACAGCTTCACACTGCAGGTGGGGACGAGTGGAGATCTCCCTTCCATACTTAATTTTCATCCACTCGTGCATGCACTTCCAGGGAATGGGGAAAGCTACAGAACCCCTAAGTAATTTCTAGAGATTTTTCACTCACATTTTGCTCGTGTGGCAGGTCACTCACTCTCTGTGTACTCTGCTGGCCGGCTCAAAATAGAATGCTTCATTTTTTTTCTGCTGGCACTGACAACTGTCCCTCTTAGGGAATCTGTGACTACTGCTCAGGGTTTCTGCTTGACCTTCACTTGACAGGCCTCACAGTCGCAATGCATTACAGAAGGAAGTGGAGCATTTCGTTTTTCTTTTCATATTGCTCCTCTCACTGTTGAAATTTGTTGCAGCCTTGTCAGAGAGAAACTGGAAGTGGGAGGGTTTAAATGCATCACATAAAAATGAGGGAAAAGCTGAGGCTGGAGACCATTGCTGGTCATGGACATAGCAGTGATTTTCTCTGAAGGATGTATCAAGAAACAAGCAAACATGTCCTCAGCCTTTCTCTGCAGTGAAAAAATAACCTCCCAGCATAATCACCCTGCCTGTAACCCTATTTTCTCCTTGTGTTAAACCTTCTCTCCATCATGGTATGTCATAATTCTTTGGAAGCTGCCCAAAGCAGGGATGTGGCTGTGTATAATGAGCCAAGCACATCTCTGATACAGTTCATAGACTAAAAAGGCAGGAAATAGCTTTACTGAAATCTTTGCAAGAGATGAGACATTCTTCTGTGTGAATAGAAAACAAAAAAAAAAAATTATGTGATTAAACAGGCCAAGTTATCTGCAGATACAGCATTCACCTGAAAGAAGGGTGTGGTTTTTCCCCTCTCAGCGAGAGACTGGAGACGTCAGAAAGTTCCCTGGCCACAATTATCACTTGTGCAGAAGGGGAATCGCCCATTCTTTTCCAAAGAAATTTTACCTATTGTATGAATAGTTACCAGTGCTGGTAAATAAAGGATCCTGAAGCTTTAAAGATATGCTAACCCTCTCCATAGTGAATTGGAATTACCTTGCCCTTCTGGCTTTTTGACATTAAAATTCCATCTACATCACCAAATCTAAAAGGGATGTATGGTCTTGCACAGTTTTGCTTTTGAGGAAACCATATGTTTTATTAAAAGCGGGAACACTGCTTCTGAAGGCTTGTAATGAATCTAAAATAAAACTTAAGCAGACACATTTGCAGTAATCCCAGAGTACAATTCTGCCTTTAATTGCTTCATAAAATAGTATTTTAGGGCATAAATGAAACAACTATGATGCTTGCAGGTAATTACACCTGTAAGAAATACTCCAGAGCAGCAAGATGCCTGCAAAGAAGGGCTTTAATCTGCCCTTTGTGTCTGGATTCACTTGCCACAAGACGCCTTGCACACCTTGTAATGACTTTCTAATTTCTACTCTGCCGTTCAGCAGCTCCCCAGGCAGCAGCCTGGCACCCTCCTGCCTGAGGAATGCCAGACAAGGATCTGCTTAGTCCCTGACCTGGCCAAGGGAAGGGATCAGCTCTGTTCTCATGCAGGATGACTCCAGCTTTAGGAGCTGTTGCTACACAGCAAACACTAATGATCTTAACTTTGTAGACTCCCAAGGGATTTCCCTTCCCAAAGACTCTTTTGAGAAGGACTTTTGCATCACACAACCTCTCCTGAGAAAATGTGTGCTCAGCCCAAGGCAGTGCCAGGTGCCCTGGCTCTCAGCCCACCACGGCCCATCCTTTCACCAGCAATTTGAACATAATTAAACGTGGCCTTGAATTCTGTTTGCTGTGGCTGAGAGATATTTGGTCTTGTTTAGAGTGTAGGTTGTTTTTTTTTCCTTTTTTTTCTTCCTGCTGCAAATAGCCAAGAGAAAGGTGTAATTCATCGCTAAGGCTCTAACTAATTAGTTTTTCAGGAGTTCCCAGGCTAATTGTAGACTGCAATATTTATAATTGATTTGGCCAGATTAGAAATGGGTGTCTGGTGCACCAGTTAGATAAGTAAAGGGCAAATAGGTTTTTATTTAGAAGAGAAGGGAAGACAGCTTGTAAATAAAAGGAGAGCATGAAGAGGAAGAAACAGGCTGACTCCTGGCCAATGCTGTCCCCTAATGTTCATTCAGGCTTGCAACAATTTAGCCCTGGGTCAGCATTTTACTTGGATCTGCCATAAACTGTTCTTGTCCCCAGGAGTGGCTGCCTCCAGCAGCGGTGAGAAGGTGGCTGATGCTGCTGCAGGGGCAGGGGAGGTGCTGGGCACACACCTCTCATCCCACGGGGCTGGGAAATGGAAAAGCCTTGTATGGACATGGAGAACTGCCTTTAATTGAATTGCACCATGCCATTGGGACAGCTTTGATCTTCCTGTGAAAGTCGAGCTTGCAGGGAGGACAAGAAATCATTTTTCTTCCATCTGAAGGGTAGCTGACATTGCATGACATTCCTGGATTCCAGGTATCTCAGGATACCTGATCCAGGTGTGCTCCTAACACTCACCAATAAAATTCACACAGGCTGGTCTTCAGACGTGCAGGATGGAAAAGCTGTTGAGAAGCCAGAGGCTGTGGATTCAGTCTTATGAACAATCATTAATTTCCTCCTAATGGAGGACCAATCTATATATCAGAGCAGGGCAAACACTGCATCTTTAGCATTCTTATAGCTGTAGGCTTGTAAGAATTAATAAAACCCACTGACTTGAACAGATACAAGTCAGGCACAAAATGAAGCTCTGGCAGTTGCTGCAGACCCCAGACATAATGAGTTTTTCTTCTCTCACCCTTAGACTGCTCATAGGTCTTGTATTTTTTTTTTCTTTAAATACATTCACATTTCAGCACAGGAATGCACCATCCTGTGGGCACTTTATGAAAAATTTGTCAACTGGCATATTCATTTTGGTTTGTCATGA
This sequence comes from Sylvia atricapilla, assembly GCF_009819655.1. Taxonomy (NCBI): domain Eukaryota; kingdom Metazoa; phylum Chordata; class Aves; order Passeriformes; family Sylviidae; genus Sylvia; species Sylvia atricapilla. The sequence continues at coordinate 7,144,393 of NC_089152.1, read as the reverse complement.
TGTTTTCTTTCACATGGTACAATACCTGGCTTGGACAACATATTATTAATTCCATTATTCTGCTGCTTGCAAGGGCAGATATGAACAGAACAGCTGCATCCCCATCACCACTGACAAGCTAAACCCGGTACTGAGTAAAATTTCCACTTATTATGGTGTGAAGTTAATTGAAAAAATCCTAAGCATGGAAAATTCTGACTCCACAGACATACCAGACAACCTGGTAAATAGATGTAAAATAGACAGAATAATACCCATCCACCAGGCAGCACAATAAGTGACTTGGATTTAGAGTTTAAGGATCAGAGGAAATGCTTCCAAAACAGGTAACATTTGGCTTTCTACAGCTTAAGCTACCCATGAAAATATGAACAGCTAAGTCTCCTTGTACGGGAAGATATTTAGTGAGACTACCAGAACTCATTTGGACACTAAATAATGAAAGAGTTGCTGAAAATATGATTTTGAAAGTGTTTGGGAGCTTTTCTCACAGTGTCTCTATCTCAAGCAATTTCTTCTCAAAAAGATAATCATGTTATTGATGATACTTAGCAGTCCAGCTAAAGTAATACAGGAAGATTATTGGAATCCTTGTAATTGCTTTTAGATGCTTCCAGTAGTTGAGATATTGGCACTGTGTGGGGGAAAGAAATGTGGAAAGATTTTGGCTTAGATGCTAAAAAAATTGTACTGCTGAGGATAAAGAATGTGGAGGCAGGCAGGCTCCCCTGAGTTCTCGTTTCCCTCGGTGCTCTTTCACATAATGCCACTGGCTCTATCCAACTTGTATAATTGGTTCTATATATTTAATTTCAAAAGTCCAAGTTTCATATGTACACATCTCTTCTTTCTCTCTGAGCGACTTAAAGGATTTGGGATTTTGAAAGCAAAATGTTTTAAGATGGCCAAGACATGTCTAGATTGTGCCTTAGTTACTTCTCTGCCCTATGTACAAGGTATTTTTGGGTCAGATAAATACACGTGCAAGTATTTGTTTGCACAGCAGATGATACATAGATATTGAATTACTTGACTGAACTCATAATTGCTGTAAATTACTAATTTCCAACCACTACACCCCTTGAAGGAGAAAGAAACCTCTTCTTTGCTAGTTTTTCTTCATGAAAGTGTATTTTTAGCTGATACCCACTCTGATGTTTCAGAGAACCTATGGCAGAGGTGTATATATGTATCTGTGTATGCAAATAAGTTTAAATAAGCACAAATACATCACCATCCCTTATCTACCTCTCCTTAAAGACAGAAAAATAATAGATATATACACATTATCTAGGCAGACCCAGACATCCTCCACACGTGCACACAGTTACGTGGTTTTCTCTGTATTCAGAGCACACTTTTCATTACAAGACATAGGAGGTCTCAGGAGATGCTCCTGCAGCTCCCTGAGAAATAACAATAGGTAATCACTGAACCTTGATGCTGTTCCATTCAAGTGGAAGCAACCTGAGGGAAAGAGCTGGTTGTGACCAGAGCAAAGCAATTCTTTGACTCCAGTCCCCAGGTGAGTGTTGACAAAGCAGGAGTTCACCTGAAAGGGAAATCAGACCATCTGGATAGGACTGGCAGCAGCTGACAGAACCAGAGGACACAGCCTTAAGCTGTGCCAAGGGAAATATAGGTTGGATATTAGGAAAAAAGTTTTTTTTACAGAAAGGGTGATAAAGTACTGGAATGGCCTGCCCAGGGAGGTTGTGGAGTTGCCATCCCTGGATGTGGTTAAAAACAGACTGGATGTGGCACTTGGTGCTGTGGTCTAGTTGAGGTGTTAGGGCTGGGTTAGACTCAAGGATCTTGAAGGTCTCTTCCAACCTGCTGATTCTGTGATTCTGTGATTTGAGATATGTTAGGGTGGTCAAGAGGCAGGCAGAAATGGTTGTATAAAACATCCAGTGTGTTCATCAGCTATTTGGGAGCTTAAAGCAAGACTGGGGCTAAAGTTAAGATCTTGGATTCTCAGTAAGGAAATCAGGACATTTTCCTGTTCCACATGGACCTGACTCATTCTTGTACCTCCTAAAGTAAGGAATACCCATTTTAGAAACCCCTCTGCACAGATCTTATTTTTTCACAATCTTGTGCTTCAAATAGGTAAAGAACAGGTGGGACTAAAAATACTCAGCACCGGTGAAGAGAATGATTCTTGTTCTGAAGCATCCAGAGAGGGGACAGGGTATGGCAACACATGAAGGTTCAACAGCTTTTTTCCCACTGAAATCTGCTTTTAAGGAAAGGCTTCAGACTTGAGACAGGCTTCAGACAAATCTCAAGCGTCACAGAAAACAATTCCTGGAGTACACTGGAGGCAGTTAAGGCCAACATGATGGCAAAGATCTGAAGACTAAGAGTTTCCAGGTGATGAATATCAGTCAACACGGCCACCTCTCAAAGAAACTTTACCTCTGAAGATCCTACATTATCACAAATTTCTTGGAATGGATCCAACACAAATATGCAAAGTCATAATCCTCCTAAAAATTATGCATCTCATTCAGGGATGCTCATCATAATTGATCTGAGGAACCTCTTGTATTGTAAAAAGTTCTGAGACTAACATGGAACTTTTGTTCTTTCATCCTTTCCTGAGGAGAACAAATATATTTAATCAATATTACGGTTAGAGGGGGGGAGAGAGAGAGAGACTCTGTGTGTACCCATAAAATGAAAGACAACAAGGGCAAGGTCAAAGAAATCTGTTGTGCCTTTAAAGCAGATTGAAGTGAGGTTTATAGCAGAAACATCTGATGAAGTATGTGTGATCATAAATAATCAATAATAGATCCAGCTTAAAACTTCAGTCTCTGCCCTCATCCTAAATCTCTTCTCAGACATAATGAGATTCAGATAAAACAAATCTCAATACTCATGTTCAATGTATTTCAAAACATTCTGATCAATTATGTTTTTAACACCATATGGAACCAAATCCAAAACCTTGCTTAACCTCGCTCATTACCCAGCTGATTTGCATATGCTTTGGACTCCATTAAGGACAACAAAAAATGTCATCTACTGCATATGAAAGTGGCAACACTTGCTAATTCCCTGATCTTGCCAAAGCCCTGCCAGATGTTTCATGAAGAATAGCAAATATTTCATTATGTTCTCCCCGTTTCCTAAAATTTGTCTGTCAGGAACTGCAAGGATGAACAAGAAAAACAACAGGCATGGAGAGCTGACAAAAACATGAAGCATCAGTTTCAACCTATTTCAGAGCTCAAACAGGGTTTTTAAGGAATTCTTCATGCCAGAAGGACCTTCCAGCCAGGAACATATGACTCCCAGTAAACAGAGGAAAAAGGAAAACAACAACCATTTGCTCTGATCTAAGAAGAAAGCATCGCCTTGTGAAAGAACAGAGCACATATAAGAGTTGCCATTGCTGTTTGCTGTACAAGAGATCTCCAAATTTTCTTCTGTGTTCCTGTTGTAGGTATTTAATAAGGTTTCACCTGTATAACAGGCAGATGCAGTTTTCAAATGAATCCATTTGTAGCCTGTAGCATCTATCAACTCCCAGCAGGGAACAATCTTTTTAAAATCACTGTTAACATGAATATTTTCTGAATATTTTATAAAAATCAATTTTCAAATGCCTGCCAAAATATTCTATGTGTTTTACCTGCAAGTTGCAATTACATTTTCTTTCCTTTTTCTGTATGTGAATATATATGCCTATATTTATATATGCTTATATAAATTCTTAAAAGAATACTAGCCCATCATGGAAGCAAGCATACTGTGAGTGAAAGCTCAAGCAACATAAACTGACAAAAGTATTCATTTAATTATGGTAAGACATGTATTTGGATGGATGGGGCAAATTATAGCACAGCTTGCAGAGCAGTGAAACAATCACTTTATAGAGAACCACCCTGAGCATTTAACGTCATTCTCTGATTTACAACTAAAAATGATAAAAGGTCAGTTCTTGTGTGCAGAGTAAGTGACTGAAAAAATATGTCAGGCTGTACATCAAAGGAAAATTAAATCATGGGGTTAAACCACTTGGTTTTCAAGATACAGGTTTGGTACTCGGAGGGCTTGCAGGCACTGTGAGCAAACTGCTTTTCTCTCTTTGCCCCAATTTCCCAGTAACGTGGGCACAGAAGGCTCCATCCCTCCACCTGTCTGCATGGCAGAGGCAAGGTGTGTCTGGAGCCTTCCACCACCTGCCCAGTCTAAATGAGGGTGCAGAGCTCTTTAATTCCTCTTCTGTGTATGTGCCCTTCTCTCCTCTGAAAACAGTGACAAAAAGGGTGCTTAAACTTGCTGTGCAAGGTCCAAAAATGTTCTAAACCTTACTGAGTTTGGTCCATAGACTCTTCTCAGGAAACCACAACTTCAGTAAAGTAGCAACTTTCCAGATCTGTTAGGGACAGAAGTCAGTGCTCTTGATTCTGCCAGACAGGAATGAAGAATTTAGCCAGAGGAATGATGAGGATGTAGGACTCCTGTTGACATCAAGACAGGGGAGAGGTGCTCAGTGACAGCAAGGATTAGCTGTCAGATCACATTTTGAAAGAGAAATGCTGTAACTCTTGCAGTCCTGAAAACAAGTAACGTCATAAAAGTGAAGGGGAGATTATTTGGAAGGGAAAGAAACAGCCAAAAGCTTTCAGATTTTCTGTACCCAGTGTGGGCTCTGATTTTAAACTGCCCAGCAGTCCCAGCTGCCAGATCCAGCTCAAGCAATCAAAAGCTGAGGACTTGTGCACACTGGTTCCACTGGACCTGAAAACCTCATTAGTCACAAAATCTTGTGTTTCCTGGCATTTGCCTTTGTAGTTATCTTTTCCTAGCTCCTCATTTTGTCTCTGCTTCAGAAAGCTGCTTATTGCACCAAAATTAAGTGGCATCTGCTCTCCTCATGGTGGATTCTGTCTTCCAGGAACTGAAACACCAGTTAAAGACCAGGTTGTAAGTTGTTCTGGCTCATGAATTGTCACCAAGGCATGGAAAAAGCCCACAGAAGTGATATTTTCCAGTGCAAACAGCACAGATCCAAGTGCTAGGATATACAAACACTTCAGAGAGGAGATGCATTTAGGAAGGTTGTATTCATGGATACATCCAGGGTTCTGTGATAGAATCTCCTCCTTCCGCACCAAAGCATGATGGCCTCATTTTCTCCACAGACATTTCTGATGCACCAGCAATAATTAGGTCCCTCCACAGTACCATTTCATGTGCCAGTAATACACAACCCCTTAAAAAAACTCCCCCGTATGCTGCTGAGGGAGCCAGTCTCTTAGAATGATGGAGATAATAGAATGGTGGAGTAGCTGCAGCCAAGTCAGGCTGCTGCTGACTTTTCCCTCAGTTTCCCAGGCTTACGCTGGACTTTCTCCTTTTCTGCACGGCCAACCCAGAGAGAAACTGTGTCAGATTTAATGGTGCATGATACAGGCAATTCAGTACCAAGGAGAGGGGGGAAGAAAAGGCATTTCTGAGGCAAGATGGGTTATCAGCTCAGCTCAAAAAGAAACCTACCAAGAAACACTGCCAAAGAGACTTCAGAAATCTCTAACTTAGGAGTTACCTTAAGCCTGAAACTTTGCTTGAAAATTTCATACTTCTCACAAGCAGACTGGCACAGCCCAAGAGAATCAGACCAGCTATCAGTCCAGATGACAAAGTAATACACTTAGTGTATATCAAGTGCTGTGCACATGAAAGGTACAGGAAAGATGGCAACATTATGCAGTTTTATCCTGCAAGGAATCAAAGCTGTTATTACACAGCAGTTTTCCAAGGGCTATTACACTCCATTGCTTACCCACCAATCAGCTCACCTTACTGGGCTTCCCAACAGTATGAATCACTTTTAAATAACAATGCATTTACTTTACATACAAGCTTTGCAGCCTGAAACACCCCATACTGCTTTCTGAAAAGGGAAGCAGCCTGAAGATTTATCAGGAACAGGGCTGTTGATGTGCAGGAAGCTGCACCAGCATGTCCCAGCTGAGCAGATGAGCTCCATGAACAGCATCATTCACCCCTAATTTTGCAGCCATTTCTGAGGCAGGGAATGACACTTTACTTTAAATCTTGTCATTTTTAGAACAGAAGGCAAAGAATTCTAAATTCAGTCAACAACCGGTGCAAAAATTTTAAGGAATTGAAGATAAGAGAAATATGCCCTGTGTCAAAACTTGGCAAAGGTGCAAGCCATAGATCCTTAATTCTTAATGCTCAGAATATTTCTTGGTTTGCAAGCGAATGAGGATTGCTGTGCAAGGACAATCATTCCATGGAATGACATGATTTATGTTGGAAGGGACCTCAAAGATAATCTCATTCCAACACTCCTTTCATGGCCAGGAACATTTTCCACTTGATCAGGTTGCTCAAAGCCCCATCCAACCTGACCTTGAACACTCCCAGGGATGGGGACCATTAAATGATAATTACAACAGCAGGTGAGAGCCTGTGGAACTTTTCATGCCAGCCTCACGCACTCCACAGATGGGCAGGGTGCAAACTGCAGGCACTCCTGTGCTCCTGCTTGTGTAGTTCTGGGAAAGCCTGGGGCTTGGGAAGCGGCAGAGGCAGGTCAGGGAGGCAGTGTACACTGACCCAGGGCACTCTCAGGCAGACTTTTTCAGCCATGCTCCCAGGTCTCAGTGGAAGGCAGCACAAATCCTGCCAGTTGCCTTTCTCTGACACACACGTATTCACTGGAACTGTCACCGTTTGTCCTAAACTGTGAGTTTAGGAGGAAAAGGCTCAGAATTAAATACATAATTAGGGTAGTATTAACCTAAGCTGCTAAGGGTGAGTTCGATAAGCAAAATGTGTAAATTATGTGTCCAAAGATCTGTGACTATGGAGGAGCCCAGCCAAGCACCCCAAACCAACAGCTTTAGCTTCCTCCTACTTCTTCATGCTGTTGTAGACATTCCCAATGCAAGAGAGAATGTCCATGAGGAGACAATCACGAGAAAAGAAAATTTCCTGAGCTGTCTACTCCATTTCTGCTTCTAAGGTCTCCCCAGCCCAGAAGTTCCACATATCCTTGTCCTACACATCTCCCTATAGCCACGAAATGCCTAATATTTCTTTTCTTACAGAGGGTCTCCTTTGAGATGGATTAAACTAAAATGCTTTCAACTCAGACCTTTCAATTTCCTCTGCTGGAAACTTTAGATTTAGATATCTGTGCTCTACTGGAAAATATCCACTGATAACAAGCAATTATTATTATAATGAGATACATCCTAAGAGATAGAAACTGGCTGCTAGGAAAAACTGAAATGAAAGGAAGAGGAGAAAAATAAAAATACTATTCCCACTTACCCTGACAGGGATTTAATCACCTTCCCAGCATGTCATACTGAGGGTCTTTGGACAACCTCCTGAACAAGGCTCAATTGACACCTATAATGTAAAGCACTTGATTTTCTCACGATAACATTAAGCATCATTACTAGAAATGGATGATACAGTTCAAAGCTAATTTCAAATTTAATTTGAAACCATTAAATATATATGTAATTGCCTCTTCCCACAAACCAGCATTTGGGCTCTGAAGGCAGAATCCAGAGTAAGCTAAAAGACAGTATGTGGAGTTCTTTCTGTGAGAATTTACAAGTGTGCATGAGATTAAATTATCTATAAAATACATACATGACGCCTCTAATAGGAAGAATTGAAATCAAACTTTTTGTGATCAGGGCTGTTTTAAAGCAGTAACTGTAGTGGGGAGGAGGTGCTGTAGGAGAGGAACAGAGGGTCAATGTGCTCATCTTGCCAATGCTCTGAACCTGAGTGTTTGAGTCATGATGGAAAAAACTGAGCAAACTAACTGTGGTATATTCCAGAAGGACTTTGGGGTGGATCATGAATCAGTCCTCAGAGAGTTCAGAGCACAAGCAAACTGTGTGGACAGGCAGCAGTGGCCTTCTATGCCTGAGAATGGACCTGTCTGCTTTAAGGGCAGTGCTGAGACTGACAGCCTCAAAATGAGCACCCCTGGCACAGAGCAGAGCAACCAACAAAAGGAGAGATCCTGCCAAAGCACAGATTAGAAGATTAGTTATGGAGGTGAACAAAACAGTAGCTGGTACAGAATTTCAGTGGGGATAGTAAAAATCTCAGTCTAGAACACAGCAAGGAAACGAGCTCCCTGTAAAGCTCAGGAGAGGTGTGAGGTGAGGGAGGAGACACAGGGAAGGTGGAAAGATGTAAAGTATTAGAGTATCTGCACTGCTCAGGTCACCTGGGCTCCAGGAGTGCCCAGGACTGCTGACCACAGGAACTACAACAGCAAAGGCCCTGAATTTGATCAGCATCTGGTAGGTGTAGGAGTAAGCTGACAGTTTAGCAGGAACAGGGCTCTGGGTAGATGAACAACTACTGCCCAAAGCTTGTTGCAGGAGAATAGGATGTTCCATGCTCCTGCCAGGACACTCCGTAGGAGGACCTTTGAATGGTCACCAAGGTCAACAAGGCATCTGAGGACAGCTGGGAATGGGAATGGGATTACCAACAGGGGCTTGTAGGGCTGCAGCAGAAGGACAGGACAGAGACACCCTAAGGTCAGGCTTTGGGCAGCACAACACAGTGGTGGAAATAATTTTGAAATCTGTTATCCCTTGGTAAGCCTGGATACAAAATGGTAATGTTCAGATTTTGGCCTATTCCCAGTTCTGAAATCCAAACATTATATATCCCTATTTTCTTATCCAGTGTTGATTCAGCACTTAATTATCTACCTGCTGGCCTGGCCATTCCTGCCATACTGGTGCCAGACCATCACTGATGTGTCTATCAGGTTGAAACGAGTGCTGAACTGGGTGATAAATTGTTGTTTTTGCTGCAGCTGCTCACATCTCGTAAATGTTTAAACAGTATAATCACACACATATCTAGTAGCTGCTTGGTTATGTTTATTTTGGATGAGGTGCTATGAAGTTTCTTAGATGTGTGTGTCAAATATTCATAGATGGCAGGCTACTGAAATATTTTTCTTTAGTATTTATTTATAGACTTTATTTATCAACAGAATCAATCTTTACGTTCCCAGCTGCAGCATTACTTCTTGCCTTACCCATTTGTCCCAGACAGTGCCTGTCTGTCTAACAATATCCCTCTTCCTGCAACATCTATTCACAGAATATCTGTGCAAGGTATCTTCCCATGGGTGCTCAGAGCATCCATCTCTTTAATTCTAGCTATATATCCACTCCATCTAATGCTCGTCATCTCTCTGAAGCACTTGCTCTCTCTCTCTCTCCTCACCATCTCTTTATCCAGGCAATGGTATCTGTCTCTCTGTTGGGATTCTCTATTCCATTCTCTCAGTTACAGCACCAGGATATAATGGATTTTGGACCACAAGAGTTCCTTTTTTTTTTTTTTTTTTTTTTTTTTTTTTTTTTTTTTTTTTTTTTTCCCCTCCCAAATTTGGCTCACAAATCACCAGTTAATTTATTTGTTTTCACACAAAGGCTGGATGTGAGGAATGAACTCCGGAAGGGAACAAGTGCCTTTGGGTCAAAGACTCCTTCCCAGGCTTATTTGCTTCCCTGCTGTGTGTGAACTGTTCACTGCTGTGAGAGCTGCTGTTACCTGTGAAACTCATCTTCAAACAAAGGTACTGCAGTCACTGCTGCCTCTCTGTTCTCTTCCCCTTTTCCCTTTCCAATTCCCTTTTCCTCCTCCCATGTTTCCTCTCTTCCCTTTCCTCAGTACTTTGCATCCACTACTCCAAGTTTTTTCCCTTCCCAATCTTTTGTCTGCTTGGCATTCTGAGGATGACAAGTGAAAGTCCCTCCCTATTAAAAATTCACTGTCAAATAAATATTAAAGCAGGAAGGAAAATCCAGTTGGCTGTGTGTGATTTATCGTGATCTGCAACACAAGACCCAGGTTTCATGGCCTATTTACCCACTTCACAGGAGTATGAAGGACTTGGTGACCCTCAGCCTTTAGAAACCCCACGATGGGAGGAGATTCCCTCCTCACCATCAGCCTGAATGAGATGGGTAGGGCAGGAGGGGAAGGATGTAAAAAGCTAAAACCTCTCCTTGCTTTTTTTCTTCCTACTTTTTTCTCTTACAGAAAAATTGACACAAAAACAGCACAAAAAGTAATCAGGTCACATGGAAATTATTAGAGAGGAGAGGAAAGGAAATTAAAAAAAAATAAAGGAAAGAAAAAGAAAGAAAGCAGAGCAAACTCAGACAGGAAAGGAGGGAGGGAAAAGCTTCCATGTCTCTGGTTTTGCTTCCCTGTGCAAAGACCCCAGCAGTTCATAATTTTTCTTCAGGCAGGGCCAGTATGGTTCAATAGCAGAATAAAACATGCAGTAATTAATGAATAGCTTCACAGTTTTATGGATAGGTTTAACTCTTTCCCTTATTTAGAGCTGCTGGAAAAGACTGAGACAGATGTGAAGTACAACAACATGAATTAACTGGTATCGACATGGAAGGAGAAAATAATATTTTCACTGAAGTGAGCAAATTTGCTAATAGCTTATGGACTTCAGATGGGACCCAGATTTAATTTGAAGAGTAAAGATATTTCCCCTCCCACTACAGTCTGCCATGTAGCCTATGGAGGATACCAGCTATGATTACTAGCCTGTGTCTTAGTTCTTTCATGGCAAAGGATGGGAATACCTGTGCTCCCAGGAGTGGCAATCTGCCATATAATGACTAATCCTTAGGGAAGAAGAGTCAGTACAGCTTTCAGAGGAGAAAGCAGAAAAATAACCCACCATTCCCCTTCCCTATATTGACTGGGACTGCTTAATAGTGTTTTAAACATGTAACATCCGTGAAGGAGACAAGAGCCGTGAGTGGGGAAAGCCTCCACACAGGACAGTCCTTGAACACATCAACAGGTCCACAAGAGAGGTCTGCTGTGAGTGCTTGTCTCATAAAGAAAGAAGCCACTGCCATGCCCAGACACAGGCAAGGAGCAGAGCAAGAGGCAGCAGTGGAAGAGGAAAATGGAGAATAATGAGATCAGGGGTCAGCTGCTCAAGAGGTTTCATGTCTCTCTTCATGTTCACCCTTATCATGGTGTGAAGACTCAGTTGGAACCATTGAACAGGATGTGGAGGCACTCCAAAGGTAGATCAGAAAGAACAATCCATCTTGTCTGACTTGTCTAATTTACTTATTGTGAGCAGATGGGTTATGAGGTCTGCCATCAGTGATGAATTATATTCATGATAAGTCATTCCCAGCTAATGAGGATCCATTATCATTATCTGCTAAGGAAGAGTAACGGCTTGCCAAGACAGAGTGGGGGTTTCACAGTTTCCAGGGAGTATATTCTGGGCTGGTAGCCACCTGGCTATTGAATTTTCAGGAAACTGAAAACTTTCCAAGATGGATACCTTCTGCATGTTTCAAGTCTTGGCTTTTAATTTCGTTGGGCAAATTCAGGAGAGGGAATGTAAAAGGAGGTGGAGGAGGAGGAAGTGAGGGAAAATAGTAGTAACTGTGTCTGATAAGACTGTGATTAAATCAAGGTCTCACTCTAATTACACTGCATTTAAATAAATTTTGCCTAGTAAGTAATTGTAATTAAACTGCAATTAAACATGTATTTATATCACCATTTCCTCCCCTGCACAGCTGTCTGTTTCCACCTCCTGTTGTTGCTGTCTACCTGCCAAAAACTCTGAATTATCGCAAGGGACTTTACATTTCCTTGGACTTGCAGGAGGAGATGTTGTGGGGGACAAGGTCTGAGGCTCCCCTACAAGAAGCTAAAAGGAACTTCTGTCTTCAAGCTGTGTTGGAAGAATGGTGCAGCTGATGCTGTGATAAACTAGACCTGAGGGAAAGGTTGTGAGGGGCAAAGGTATGGATGAAAGGAAGTAAATATCTCTTTCCTCTCAGAGGAACTTGAAAAGGGGCACATTTTCACCTCTGAAACTTCTTCACACCTGGGATAGAAATGAAGGTATCCTCCTTGCAATCTTCAGAGCACCTCTGTTACCAGTTTCTTCCCTAAATCCTAAAATCTCTATTTACAACGTCAAGTTTGTGCATTCTTTTACATGTTCTGGAGGAAAAGAACTCACCTACACAATAGCACCTGGAGGTGAGAGTCCAGACCTTGGAATACAACTCTTCAGCTTTGTTTTCAGCTTTTTAGGAGCATTCACTAACTCTAACCGTGTCTCAGTTTCTTTTATTTGCTGCTCTGAGCTCCCTGTACATAACAACCCTACAGATGGTCTTTAAAGTTTAGTGCAGTTCTCAGCAATTGGGTTAGGAAAGTCTGTTATGGAAAAACAGGAGGTTCTAGCTATTTAAAATGAAGGTTAGTTCCTGTTAGGACCTGAAGGTGGTAAGGGAAGGAGAAACAAAAGAAGAAATAAACAGCTAAAGGGAGAGTGATAAAAATGAGAAGGTGAACACACATCACAGCAGGAAGAATGCCCAGGGCTAACGAAAGCAAACTGGTTTCTCTGCCCTACCTCCCTCCTCATCAGAGATGATGGAAAACATCTCCATTTGTGCCTCTGCTCTCACAAAGCTCTAATTAAGGGACCGGAGAAATACCACCGTCACCCTCATCTGTTTGTGCTCGGCTGCTGAAAGGACACCATGCATCTCCCTGACAGGTAGTCATTACAGCTGGGGATGGGCAGCCTCCTCCCAGCAGAGCAGGAGCCCTCAGTTAAACACCTCCAACAGGATCCTCCACGTGTTCCTGCTGCTCCAGGCAGCTGAGACATGAAGCCCTTATCATGGAAATCATTGCTGGCAGGGAAAGGGCAGCTGATGGAGCAGAGATTGCATTCTGGACATGTTGCTCCAAAAGACACTTGGCAAATGGGAGAATCCATGTGTACAAATGTGTGGTAACCAGAAGTGCATATGGGTGCAATGTATACAACAACAAAAAAGTTCATTATTATCCAAAATTAGTTAAATCTGTTTAGTTACTGACAATTTCCACGGGACGGCTGTGTTACAAGCTGTGTTCACTCCCTCTCTTCCTTCAGACATTTCTGTTTTCTCTCTGATTAACTGGTCTCATGAAGGTCCCTATGGCAGTGTTTGGTAAAAAAACCCAACAAAACAGAACAAGCATCTCAAGCTTGATTTTCTGATGTGACCAATAGTCAGCCTGATCTGGAGTAATCTGTCATGTCAAAGAATATAGATCCCAACTCTGTGACTCTCAATTACTTTTCAAACCTTTCTTTAACCTATAAACTTCAGTTCTACTCTCATAAATAGGAGACAAAAGCAATACCACTCGAGTGACATTTATCAGAGGAATGATTGGGCATTACTTTCCCTGCAGACTCACTCTGCAATCATTGTTTATTTATTGGTTTGTCAACAATATCTTTCACTCATAAACAGTCTGATCTAAATGGTATCCTTTTCACTTTCTAAACCAAAATGGGAGGAAACCCCCAAGGCTGTCATCCCCCACAGTTTCCCCACATAGCATCCTTTCTAATCAGGAGCCAGGGAAAGAAATGGCACCAGTTTAGGGTACATGAACTGTTGCCCTTTCCCTTTGGCAAAGTGCTGTGCACAGACACAAACCATCGGGTACACGACTACTTTCAGTTTGATTCAACTCAGCTTAGAGGTGCAGTCAAAGGAGGAAAATGATTGCCATAGGTCAAAGCCCAAACCTTCCTTTCTCTTTAATGGCTCTGTGACTGCCTCAGGCTTTCTGTTTTCACTTACTGTGAACTCCATTCTGCCAGCAATTTTGTTCTGCTATTAGACAGATGGAATAATGTGAACAATTATCACTTCTGTGTGCATTTTCCGTCTTTCTCTTCTGATGTAAATACATCTATTTGCAATCACGGATTACCTTCAACCCCTTTGCAAGAGACCTAAGACAGATCTTTTAGAAACAAGGCTTAGACAGGAGTCTCCTGAACATTTGGGACTGAGTGGAGATATTCGAGAACCACCTGGCTGCAATCCTTTGCAATGTGCTCTAGCATGACCCTGTTTGAGGTCCAATCTCACCCATCCTGTGTCCAGCAGCATGGACAGAGTTCCAGAGAAAACCTTCCCATTTCTGCTGTGCCTGACTGTCACATCCACCAGCCCCTGGACCCAGGCTGTGCTGCCCATGCTGTGTGTACAGCTCCAGACTCTGTCCCTTCCACAACTGACCTTTGAATCCACCATTCAAAACAGGCCATGGGCAGATTAAAAATGAGATCTGCTTTGTGGATCAGTTGCTCTGGAGGGGTAGGCAGCACTAAGAAAAATGTTTTAATGCAGGGGATATTCTTCTCTGTGGTCCACTAGACTGGTCATTTTTACACACTAGAGCATGATAGACATTCCTAGTCCTAAGGAAAAAAAAATATTTTGCTGATTTAGCCGTGGTAGGAAGAAGGATCTAGTTTTGAGCAAAATCCAGATATTCAGTCTGAAATCTCAGAGAGAAAAGCTGTGAAAGGAGAGGGAACAGCAGAAGAGAAATCCTCAAAAGGTAGAGGCAGAATGCTGTGTGACATTATCCTTCATTCAGCATGCAGATGAGTTTACCAGGCAGGAAGCAAAATGGAGAAAAGGTGTCTAAGGCATCACATGCCATCTCTGCTGTCACTCACACACTTTAATTACCCCGAAATCAAGTGCAATAGCTTCCCCAGCCCTGAAATGCATGCTGCCTGTCTCCTTATACACATAATAAGGCCTGCAGGGATTTCAGAGACTTTAGCCCTGCGCGTCTCATTGCTCTGATCCTGAGGTTTATTTTAGCATAAAATCAGCAGAAAAGCATCGAGAGGCACAGCCTTATTTTAACAAATCCCTCTCCTGCTTGCCAAACCTACCTGAGTCAGTGAATGCCCAGGACTGTGATTTGGGTTCTCCTGCACAGGGTGTATTTGTGTACTGCTGTTTCCATATGTCATCCTGTACTTGTTATGCTGCTTGTAACTCCACTGGTATCTGCACAAGGAAGGAGCCCCAGCAGAAAATCTGCAATATTTCTAATTTACATGAGATTTTGAGGAATAGGCAGGACCTTTTGAAAGGAGAAAAAAATAAGAATCTCCAAATACCTGTCCCCTTCCCAGATACAAATCAAAATTAGTTCCTCCTAGGGAAATTAAGGTCATGAAAATTCAGCTGAGATTTTTTTTTTTCTGTTTCTATCTCTGGTTCTTGGCCTTCAGTTTTTTAATTACTATGGGTGACATCCAAGGAGAAATGTACAAAATGAAGTATTAAACCACCGTAAGAGAGGAATTAGTCTCAGGTAGTCCAGCCACTACAGTGCCATCTGGCCTAAACTAAATCTGGCCCCTCAAATCCGTGAAGTGAGACAAAAGATACATTGCAACCATAGGTAAATAAAGTTAATAATTTGATCATCTTTCAGCTGCCACTTCCTCTCTTCATGAACTACAAAAGAAGGTAGGTAACCAGCTCTATTTAGACATCCAAATTTTACAGCCAAAGGCTGTATTTTGGAAAGGTTTGTGTTGCTGAGAAAACATTCCCCAAGGAGAAGTTTGAGCAGAGATAGATGAAGGATATTAAAATGGTCAATGAAGAAAGAGATGAGCCCAAACTATTAAATCCATATATTCCTGCAAAGTTCAGCACCAGGGCTGTCTGAATATCCTGTGTCCTGAATTTTGGATATATATCACTGAAATAGGGAAGGTCTAGGACAGGCAAAAGATAAGCAGAAAAAAAGCTGTGTTTGGCTTAGGTATTTATTGGCTTTTCTCTGCAAAAACAATGAATGCATCACAGACAATGCAGAGTGAGAGCAATCCTTCCCCCAAAAACTTGCACAGGAGTGGGCTGGAATATAAAAGCAGTATGATAATATATTAAGTGGCAATATAGTGTTATCCTGAAAATTTCATACTGTTAGCAAATTATAGTCTTACTAAGAACCATGATGTGTGGTTTGCTGGATATTTGTTGTCCCATCTGAATATAAGGAGATGATCCAGAGTCCAGGTTGAGCAGTCCTTGAGGAGGACACCTGGGATAAACATAGCTCCAGTGGAAGGTGTGGGCTGGAGTTTTGAGTTTGTTTTGTGAATAAATGAAACCAGAAAGCTGCCACCTGCTTGGGATGCATTTGAAAGTAGGGAGAAAGATAAACATTGCAGGAGCTTATGATATTATAAAAACCTTATTCTGTAACTTGATTCCCATCTTAGAGACACCCACAGGAAACTCATCTACAGGGGACTTCTGAGAAAGGAAAGGGCAAGGAATTAGGGAATATTTACTACAACTGCTAGAAAAGAAAGTGCATTAGAAGGGGGAGGGGGTGAGGGATGTAAAGATTTTGAAAGCTGCTTTAAAAAAAAATTAAGATTGTGGCTTTTCTCTGTTGAGCAAAACTCCAGCCCCTTCCCATTCTAAATCCAATTTAAAGCTCTCCAGCCAGCTTGTTGCCCAAGACTCTCCTGCACATTTGGCCGTTTTGTGCCCGTGCCTGAAACCTGAAGAGGAAGAGGCATGTTGGGGAGGATGACAGTTCTCTTACAGTAGTGTTGACAGAGTTACTACATTCACAGGCCACACACTCATATCTATCTGGTGCTACCAGCTACTTCCCTTCTGACCTGATTCCATCCACATTAAAATAAATGCTATTGTAATGATAAACAACTGGTGAGTGTGACATACGACTGCCGAGCTCACACATGCACCCACAACAGGGAGCAAAAGAAAGGAAGAAAGTGGATAACTCACTCAGGATGTGGAAAGCAGTCTGGTGTGGCTTATAAGAACTCACTGAACCTAAAGGCAAAATCCATCCCCTGCAGTTGTGTGTTCAGTTCTGGTTCTGGTTTTGCACATGCCCCCTGTGTGTTTCAGATCCACTGGTACATGACTCAAATATTTCCATTCTTGTTTGTCTCACTTCTCAGAAATGCTGAGCACAGGGCAAAAAACCAGCAAGAACAAGGAATCCTCAGCAAATTTGAAAACAATGACACAGGTAGGTAAACAGCTCCTTGACTCCTTTGAATATTTTGTTTCTTATTTTTACACATGCACGTGATGTAAAACCTGTTTATCTGCTGTTTGCCCAATGAATCTCCAAAGCCTCCTGTGCCCCAGCTATGATTCATTTCTGAACCAATTCATGAAAGGCAAATAGCATGTCTCCAGATCCACACACTTGTCTGATATTACCGGGCACTTCATCATTTGGAGGAAATTTTTTCCCACTTGTCTCAATCTTGCCTTTTCCCCCATACATGTAAAACCATTGCCCCTGCATTCTGACCGCTCAGAGATTACAAATCATTCTAAGTGGAGGAGAGGCTGAGCCCCAGCTTTGTGCTTGATGCATTTTGTTTAAGTTGCTCGTGCTGTTCCAACATCTGTCATATCCTCCACAGCAGCGCAATCAAACTGTCAGGGCTGAGTGAAGTTTTGCTGATCCAATCTGCTCCTTCTGTGATTCCTGTCAGAAGCATCAGGAGGTGGCAGATACAGTTGTGTGCTCTTTAAACAACAGATCTTTATTTTTGCACATTGAAGGAACTGTTATTGTTTGTTTCTCTTAAGCTCACAAAGCGTGTTCAGATGTGGCTGCAGTCACAAACCAGGCTGCACTTCCCAGATTCTTCTGCATTCCTATGGCTCCCAAATTTTACCTCCCACCTTCCCTTGTGAGGACAGAACATACAAATATCTCTCAGTCTTGCTGGTCTCTGTAATTCCACAACACATCCTGGGAGCACCCAGGAGGAAGTTACTTTGTGGATCCTGCATTTTTATTATTAATGAGGAAATTATACCAAAGGGTTGTATGGAAAGGGGAAGAGTCATATTTTAATAAGCTCCCTTCTGGATACTGCACTATGAGTTGCCAGATAAATGTTATTCCCTGTTAACTATACCAAAAGGATCTGATACTAATTGATATTATTGATACTAATATCACTAATCACCTTGACTAAAAGGACAGGATGTTCTTTCATAATTTAAAAAGGTCCTTTGATGTACCTTAATAACCAAAAGAATTTGAAAAAAAAAATATTTCATTTGGGCTCTCTTAACATGCAGCATGTATTTTTAATCAGCTTTCCAGCATGATGCACCTTCTCACACTTCTGACTGAAGCCTTAAACTCGTGCTGTGAAATGGAAACTTACAGTTTTATCATTTAATAAAAGGAACCCGAATCTGAGGTGAATCGTATGGTCCTGCCCTATTTCTGTGCTGGCCTCGTAGCCTATGGCTTTCCCATCAGGGCAGAAAGTTTTCTAATTACAGCAAAGCACCAACGGAAAATGAAACCTAGGATGCCACTGTGCCCTCTTCTCTAATACTTATATTGGCTGGTGACTCCTGCTGTGACAAAAAATCAAGTTCAGAAATGCTTTGATTCATTAAAGAAAAAATATTTTTTAAAAAAGAGAAAAACTCTATGATAACAGAATTTTGTTCCCTAATAAATTTGGTTCTTTAAAAATCTCAGTTTCCCAACCTGACAGGAAAACATATTCAACTTTCCATAATCTGTTTTTACCCCCTTCCAAAGCATCCCAGCCAGGGACTGGATTATTCTGCCTTGAACAAAAAAGAAATCTGAAATTCCTGGCAGAGAGGGATCCTGTGCTGCCTATAGGCATGAAAAAAGATTGGCTCCAACTTCCAGCTTGGATACAGAATTTCAAAATCCACACCAAGTAAACCCATAGATTAGTGGCGAATTAAACTCATGAGTCCAAATGCACAAAGTTCATGGCTCTGAAAATCTCACACGGTATGTGGTTGTCATCACCAGGAGCTGCTCTCTTTTACCTTGCTCAGTGGCTGTTCTGTAAGCCACCCTTTCCAGTCACAGTTCCCAGCAGACCCCAAGAAGCGTGTCCCAAGGAAATGCAATGACAGGGATGGACACTGGGAGCTTGCTTCTGAACACCTATTTTACCTAAGCAAACACTGTATAATAACATTTCCAAGGTAACAGAAAAGTGAATGGCAGCACTTCCATGAGCTCGAAGCTTTAGCAGGTTGGTTCTGCCTGGGAGGGCTTTTGCAGCTACTGATTGCACATCTTCTCACACTGTGTTAACAACTCAGCCTGACTCCAGTGGTTGATGAAATTTCTCTTAGATCACATCTGTGTTGTATGATGGAGTCCAATTGTGAGCTTTTTGGCAGCTGTATAGACTACTAAGTCTCCACTAATTTGATTTCTTGTCTGAGAGTATACATCTTTAGGGAATTTACTGCTTGCTCTTCTCTGAGTTCCAGTAATATGGCACAAACAAAAACAAAATCCAAGGATGACTTATAACAAGAATTTTGCCGGTCACAGGATTTCTCCTTATAAACAGGATCCATTAGACCAGCTGAAATGAAAAAAGTAGTCAGAGACAAAAAATTGCAGTCTCTGAGAAGTAGCCACTCTCTGAGGGTGAGAAAACTGTTTTAACAATTTTAACTAAAAAGATGAATTCTCAATGGTTATCTCAAGCAGAACTTTTAGCAGTGCACCCATCTTGCACTGTAAAGGAAATGGAGTCTGGAAAATGAAATAGAAAACAGGAATCTGTGGCTGACAAGGAAGGGGAAACAAAAACATCCTCAAACCTTTTTTTTTTTTTTCCATATTGGAAAAAGAGGAAATTAAATCTGAGTTGGCCAATTAGCCCCCACCGTCCCCAAAGGCAAGACAAGATCTTTTTTGCAGGAAAGCCTTGAGGTGAAGCCAATTCAATTAGTTTCCACGGCAAAACTGTCAAGATCCAAAAAACTAGGTGGAATAATGAACTGATTAAAACTTGTAATTGCAATTCAATGGATGAAACCATTAATCACAGAGATGGCAACATTCTCTCATTTCAAGACTGTGCTTGGATGAGTTGCCAGCAAAAGGGATTGTAGGAATAAAGGGCTAACGTAAACTGGAAAAGGAGCATCCTGGACAGAAAATTGTGTTGTTCCATGACTAACCTGAGGAAAAAAACAACTTTCCCTAGACAATAAAAGACTATTAAAAAACATTTAGGTGTATTTTATTCTTAATTCCTCAGCTCTCAGTGGTTTACAGCACTCACAGCCTGAGTGTCAATGATGTACTGAACAACACTCAAATCATACTCAAAGTAATTCCTTCCACCTTTAATTTAATTTGTTTCTAATATATTTCTCCTCTTACTTTTTCTCTTACCTAGCCCTCTATTGCAGGTGCCTTGGTCTCGTGTTCCTTGTGCTGACAAGCTGCTTGTGCTGACCTCAAAGGAGGATCTCAAGGAGAGGGGAGACCAGGCTGCCAACTGGCAGCTCCTCCAGAGGTGTTCAGACACCTCCACCATCCACACCCTCTGCTGCATTCCCAGCTGCTGCAGGGAACCAGGAAAACAAACCCCACTTCTACTCAAACAAAGCCTTATTTTAATCAAATACATTATTTTTATCCAAGCTTTTGGAGATAACTCCAGAGCTCAGACAAGTCATGCCATGACTTTTCATCACCTAAACTTTAACCCAACTTATTTCTCTCCTGCTACTCCTTGAAGATTAAGCCACCATGATTAAACTCAAGAGGTCAGCAGAGTCCCTCACCCTGTGTTTTGTCAGCCTGGGTTTTTGCCTTGGCTGACTCCTCTATATCCTCTCTCTGAAGGGAAGGGTTATACTGGGGTGTCCACTGAGCTGCTGAAAGTGTCAGCCAGGCTGGAGTGAGAGCTGACAGGATGATAAAGAGAAGTGGGTGGTGACAGAGAGGGTGAGAAGAGGTCTAAACATCCTGTACTGTACCAAGTGTACATTGCACATAAAACTGATCAGGAAATTAAATAAAAAGCATGATAAGAAGGCACCACTGCATTAATGCCAAACCAGAATGGAATTTAGCAGAAGAGGAAAAAAAAATGGGACACCACTTCATTCTGGCAATTGATCTGTCAGTGTGTAATATTTCCTGATGGTTGGATAGCATTTAACTTAAAACTCCAATGAAGTCTACAGGTTCTGTAATTATCAGTGGTACCACTAAGTGGCTATTTTACAAGCAAGAAAGGTTCAAACCAGGGACATGAAAATATTTCTGCTGGGAAGAAGGAATGTGAAGAAATAGGATGAGAATGAGTGAGAGCTCCTCTTAGCTGAGCAAATTCTTCCCCTGGAGAGCCCTGGAGAAGCAAAGCTTAATTAATTGTAGCACCATTGGAGCTCTGCAAAGAAAAAAGCCTATTAAGTCATGAGCTCCATCCTCCAGACCACAGCTCAATTCCCACTGAGCTATCCAGAGTAGAGCTCAGTGTCTCTGGGGATGAGCTTTCTGGAAATCCCAACCCACTGAAACTTTTGTGCACTCAAAAGCAAAAGAATTCTGACAGCTTTAGGAAGGAAAAGGCAAAATTGCAGATCTCATGGTCTGCAAGAGCCTTCTTGAGGACTGGTCTTTGCTTAAGGAATAAAATGGAAGACGTGAGAAAAGTAGAAGGTGAAAGAAGGAAACTGGATTTCTTTCTCTTTGGCTCTAACCAAATTCATTCTTCCTACCAAAAACATGGTTCCAATCAGAATACTGATCTCCACTTCAGATGTCAGAGCTGGAGGGAATGGTTACAGGTAGATTTTCAGTCTGTCACAAATTATCGCAGCCAACAGAAACACAATTTAATACAAACAAGCAAGATCTGAGCTGTTTGCAAAGCTTTTTGAGCTCACTGGAGACATACCAAGCAACTTCCACCCACACCACTTAAGGAGCAAATAAATGCAGCCTTGAATTAAGTGATGCTTTAATGGACTGTCTTGCTCCTTATGCCTTTTTTCTTTTTTCTTTATTTTGAAAACCAGCTGCAGCTTCTCAATCTTGCTCTTAATATGTAAAAATCCATTATTAATTTATTATTAGCTTATTTTACCACTAATGATCTAAATGAAGCCTGTAAGCCTGTCAACTAACCCACATCAAGAGATAAAAAATAACTCCTTAACTTGATTTAAAGATTACAGCTTCTAAGCTGTGGGAGCAGTGTGGGAGTTCAGAAGTTTTAGAAGCTCTAGGGACAGTTTAAAGGAATGGGTGCTTTTAGCATGAAGGGAGGGTGAATGTATTCTTTTGGCATAGGGAAATGAAGAGTTGCATTGAGCAATTCACATTCTGGACACAACAGTGCTTCCTGGAACACCAGATGGGACAAAAACAAAACAAAACAAAACAAAAAAACCAAAAAAAAACACCAAAAAAACAAAAGTTCACTTATTTCCATCTGGAAATAGCCTTCTTGGCACTTAACAGAGTGGAAAGCTCCCTGCTTCCAGCCTGCCTTGAGATGCCATATTTTCAAGGTGTTCTCTGAATTCTTAGTCCTGTTGTATTGAGTAACATCAACAGGATTCTCAAAGCAAGCTCCATCCCAACAGCCTTCTATCCCACAAAATTCACCTGACCTCACTTCTGTACAGGAACCTATTTCAAGCTATCATTTTTCCCAATAGTACAAGAGTAGGTGGGAACAAGCCACCTTGTGTTCATCGAGGACAGGGGGACGCTTACAGGCAATACTTTGGCAGACTTGAGGTGAAAATCCAGAGTCCCATTCACTTGCCAAAAACTTGTCACACAGCCAGATCACAAGGGGTACAAGTCAAGGGACTGGTGATGTTGGACAGGCACTGGGATGATTCTAAGATAGCTGGGGAGTAAATATTGAGCAGTAAATATGAAATTGTAGTGCTGAGATAGAGCTCTGGGGCCTCCACACCATTGACACAGCCTGGACTTTCCCTGGCTCCACTATTTTAGGATTGTGGATAATCAACCAATTTAGAAGACAGCCAATGTCAAGATCCCTTTTTAGAGTCTCCAAACCCTGCTGTTCCCTTCCAGGTGACCTCAGCAGTCATTCTGAAATCTCCAACACGCCTGTAGGTCCCCCAGAGATCATACTGGGATATGTTTACACCGCCTTTCACTTTTCTTTTCAAGACCTTGGCCATGTTTATTGATTTATGCTTTGTTTCCCAGCACTGTGTTTCTGCTGAAGGTGACCCTGTGCCTTCCCAGACTGGAGTGTGACTCTTTTGAGGTCATGCTCTAATGCCTGCCTGGCTCCTGTAAAACATCACTCTCTGAACAGATCCTGATGGATGTTTTGGTCAAGAGTTCTGCTTATTGCATGTCAAACATGGCTCAAAAATGAGCACAGCCTGAGCGCCTTGATGAGGTGAAGCCAGGATCACATCCAAAGTTTTTTTGTTCTAAAGGTCAACACATCAACTTCTCCAACAGGCTTTCCTACGGCTGTGATTCCAAATCTTTTGCTCAAGGTAGTCAAACAAAAAAAAGCCTTGGAAAATCATGAGTTGCTGGAAAAAATTAGCATGGGGGAAATAGAACTTTCTGCCTTCTGATCACAGAAGGAAATCAAATTTTGTCTTTAGAAACCAACTGATCTTGCCATTTCTCAGTTTTCCAGCTGCTTATTGGCAACTGATAGAACTCCACCAGAGCCGAGCTTTCAAAGAGTTCCTACAGCTAGGCCCAGCAACTCATATTAGAACTCTTTATTAAGGTGTTAATTTTAAAATGCATTAAGCACGAGAGTCATGTCACCTTTATGTTTATTTAAAATTAAGAGAATAAGCAAAGCTTTTTTCATCTGAGTTCAAGATATCAGCATCACCACACACAATGCTGCAATGTGCTGTACACACACCCACTTCACAGGGGTAGCATCCTAATTCTCATTATTGAAAAACTTCTCAAACTAACTCAAACTTTTCCTTCACTCACCCAAACCATTGCTGCCTGTGCTACTACATTTAGAGAGAAAATAATTCCATTCCCTGAATGACTTGCATTGTTTTCTGAAGGTTTTTATAGACATCGATGAAATCTCCCCCAAGCCTTTTCTTTACTACACTACAGAGCTTTGGCTCCTCCCTCTGTTTCTCCTGTCCCTCCAAGGCATGGAATCGTATGTGGAGGACAAGAATCACACACTGCCACAGAGTGCTACAAAGGAGAGTAAAGTAGCAGTGCTAACAGTGCCCGTGTTTGGAATGGTGTGAATAACAAAACACAAGGAATTCCTGCGATATAAAACAGCACAGCCCCACAAACATGATACAAGCTGTCTTGATATATATCAGCAGAAAATCTCATCATAAATACACATTTATACATCCTCAGAAAATGTCATCCTATGCTTTGCTAAGCATTGAGAGGAGAAACCTATGAGGAATGACACTGTTGTATTTATAAATTAAGGTGGAGAGGACAGACAGAAGAGCGGGAAAATCCAATCTAAATTTTTCTCCCAGGGAAAAAGAAACGCTCTGAAGTATAATGGAGTCAGTCTGTTTGAGTCTGCATTTTCACAGGGTAACATAACACTGCAAAATGGGATTAGAGTGTTCCCAGCAACACGATTTCCACCACGAGGCAGAGCCATCCCCCTGCAATGCTGAGTCACACAGGCTGTCATGAACTAGGTCTGTGAGGCTCTTCCCGTGATTAACTCAAAGATGGATCCATAAAAACAGCATTACTTCATGACTTTGCTGGCAGCCCTGCATGAAAGCCACCCTTGGCTGTGTACACAGGGGAAGGCCAGGCAGATATTCAGGTGGGATGGAGCTGGCATGGACCACCAGTTCCCAATCCTTGTCCACCTTGTTCTCAGCTGCACATGCTTTTCCTCATAAAAGAAAACAACAAACTTCAATCCCCTCCCGTCACCAGAAATTCTTTCAGGTTGTATTTCTACAGGATAAAGAGCTGTTTAATCACTAAAGAAGATAAAGTTTAATTCTTTCCTACATTTACTAACGTTCTTAAACTTTCAGCATGTTTTTGGAGGTTTCCATCTTCTGCATAAACTGACCAGATTCTGACCCTGCTCTGAAAGCTTTTCATTTTGCCACAAAGACCACCAATGAGCTCCAGTGTCTTTGTAGTCACCTGAATGTCTACTTAAAGTGTTTCCTGAAAACCCATGACACCTGATGACCTACACATCATTTTCCCAGCTTCCCTGAGAATGTCTCTACACCTTTCTCTTTTCCTGAGAAAACACTCTTGGCTTTCAGCCTCTCCTGAAGCCCCAAACAGAAGAATATCAAAATGAGACAAGTCAAAAATACAGATAAAATTCTGCAATTCTGTTTAAAAGTAGGTTTCATCCTCTGCTGGAATAATGTACTCAGGCTTAGTCACTAAAAAGGCCAAGCAGAAAGAGACAGCGGAGGCAGAAAAGTAGGTTGGATTATTATGCATTATTATAGAGGGGGAAGAAAGTAATCCATTAGAAGGAAAGCGAAAAGCTTTGGGATGATGAGGGGTAAAAAGTAAAAGAGGGAGAGTAACATATGAGAGAGCACTGCAGATAATGTCTAGAAGGGCAATTACTGGTTCCCTTTCTCTCTACTCTTTCCCCATAACACAGGACCTGGAGGGCAACATGCAATTAAGAGCCACCCATTGAAAACATACCAAAATGAAATGAAACACTATTTAGTGTGTAATTAACCTGTGGAACTCAGTCCCACATGGCATTCTGGGCACAAAGAACTCAGACAGAGCTCGGGAAGGATTAGACACTACTAAGAAGTGGTAAGATAGCATTTCCCATTCCACCCGCTGGATAAAAATAAAGCACAAAGAATATCAATCCTCCAGCTTCAGGGCCTAAGTTGTTCATTGTGATCAGCAGCAGGTAAAGCTCAGCAGGATGTGAAAGATGCAGTTCTGCCAGTGAAAGCTTTAGTGCATGGCCCTTTCCTGTGTGCTGCTTGTCACTTATCTCAGATGCTTATATGGCTCCTACAGCTCCAGTATGAGTTCATTACAATCAGTAACATATTCATCATCACAATAGCCTGAGAAGGTACAGAAGAACTTTTTTCCCTATTGTACAGCCTGTGAACAAAAAGGTTAGGGACATGCTGGAGGTCACACAGGAGAGGAGAGCAGAGCACTGCATCCATCCTGATCACTGGACCCTACAGCAAGGCAGACCAAAGAGCCAGCTGGGAAAGGAGACAGCAGCTCCATTTCCAGGCCTCTTTCAAACACAGATGTCCCATCACTGAGCACGGCAGCAATTTAATTAAACAGCATCCCTAGCACAATCAACACATCAGCATCAGCCAAACCATGACCACAGCTCAGGGACCCAGCCCTCAGGTGGGACCTCCCAGCAGGTTTCTCTGACCCTGCTGACACACAGCACTAGCTCAGGAGCTGGTTTGTCCTTTCGGATGAATTCCAGATGGCCATGCTGGATGGCTCAGTGTCTCTTAGGCATGCAGCATTTCCTTCCTGCTGCGACTCCTCTATAGGGATTTAGTGCCTGCAGCCTAGTCAGGGTCAGGCCATGAAGGTGCTGCATATTTTATTTACCAAACCAGTGCCAACCAGTCCAATGCAACCACTCCCACCAACCTTTTAAAGGGACAAAAGTATAGAAATCAGGGTTTTCCTCCACGTGGAAATGAGTATTTTTTTGTTTTGTTTTGTTTTTAACAAATGGCTATGTATATGCACCCTGTATAATTTTTGATACTATAATATATTTTTAATATCTTTAACTCAGTGATTTATCAGTCATTCTCTGATGATAGAGATAACTACAACACTCCTTTAACATTCATATGTCTTTTCTTTTCTCTCTTCTTGTTTAACCTTTCCTTTTCCTGGAGCAGCTTTGCCCTGAGGTGGAAATGTAAAGGTCCACCACAATCTTTACTGGAGAAAAGAGTCCCATTTGAAGCTGATTCTGTGATACAATGAATGCACAGGTCATTTTGAGAATAAAACATAAAGACACAGAAACCATAAAAGTTTTATTTCCTTCACAAGTGATAAGCATGTATGAAGGAAAGACTTTTCTTTTTGTACCTTTGGCCTGCAGTGGAACACCTGTTTAAAAATGTTCCTTGATACTAATCTCCAACTGGTGTTTGACTTATCTTGAACTCTCTCAAATGTCACCAGCTTTCAACTGGTGCTGTGAAAAGACCTAACTTACATATCTATAAAAGAGCTCTATTTTAACCAAGTCTCATTTTTTCTTCCTTCCTCACTGCCTTTTTTCTTTCCCTCCTTTTTTTCATCTTTATTCTGCCACCACATTTCTGCTTTGATTTTGAGTTTCAATACAAAAAAAAAAAGGAAAGAGGAGAAACTATAAATGATA
This sequence comes from Sylvia atricapilla, assembly GCF_009819655.1. NCBI lineage: Eukaryota > Metazoa > Chordata > Aves > Passeriformes > Sylviidae > Sylvia > Sylvia atricapilla. Next base: position 7,117,257 of record NC_089152.1, on the reverse strand, counting down.
CAGAATAAAACTACTCTTAATTTGTCCAAGCCACCTTTAAATTAACACATTTTTCTTTACTCTGACCTGGCACAAAATTTTTAACTAAATTTGCCTTTTAAGAGGTTGTTTTACTCCACCAGGGAAACAGCCAGCCTTTCTGAGCTGGATAGTGGATCCTGAAGAGATGTCAAGAGCACCCTGTAAAGGTGAGGAAGGTCCTTCTTCAGAAATACAGAGACATAGGATGGGAAGGAAAAAGTAGATGCTCACAAAAATTAGGAATGAACAGATTTAACATCACTTGTTCCAACATACAGCTCTATACTGAAGTGTTATCATAAACCAAAAAATCTCTGTCAATTTGATTGTAAGTCCATGAAAATGATAAATCTTCATTGCACAGTAGATTTCCATTGGCCCTCCCTTCCAAAGTCAAGCAGTGCAGGAGATTGGGAAAGTCTTCAATAAGGGAAGCATCAAACAGTCAAGGATGCAGCTCAGGACGTTACTGACAAAGATCAGTAGAAAATTGCTTCCTTAATGGGATCTTGTTATGAATCAATAGATCAAAAAATCTAATCAAGCACATTCCACCACACACATCACAGGGAGATCACAGGCAAGTGCAAGTCACAGATCCCTTGATCATTGGCTTGATGGGCACAGGAGATGCAAAGCTGAGTCGTGCAGCTGGACAGGGGGAAACAAGAATAATGATGACGTTGCCCCTTTGAGGAAAGGAAGGACTCAAATTCCATGTTCAGAAAGATTACCAGAAATTGTCAGTGCTCCACATTATTCCTTAATCTGTAGCATCATTAGATTATTGGCTCTGAAGTTCACACCCTGAAAAGTAGTTTGGTTCTCTAATAAGGCGTCGAGGCACAGCATCAGTGAGCCAAGATACCATGAGGATAATGATATGGGTAGTTCTCTCCTTTCTGCTGGTGTCTTATCCCTCAGATCTAAACACTGGACACACTTTCCATAGCCCTGCTCATCCGAGCATATAAAAATGCTTTATAGATGTTCATTATAAGTAATTACCAGGCAGCACGTGTGAATAATTTACAGGATGGTAGAAATGAAATTTCGACTGCTCTCACACTTTTTATCTCTTTGCAGTTTTACCACTTTTAAAATTTGTTCTCTCTCTTTTTCTGGCCAGTGTAAATTAAGAATATCAGTAATTTGAATATCTCCCTAAATCACATCTCTAGGTGCCTATAGTCACAAATTTCTAGCCCTAAATTTGGAAGCAAATCTAAAACAGCAGCCTAAGACAGAGATCCCTTCTAGAACCAGCTGTGGCAATGGAAGGGCTTCTCCCTTCAGCTGGATTTTTTAGCTAACACGAGCTGCTCCATTGGCACTAATTTAGCTTTTTATCCAGGTAAAAAGTAACAGTAATCAGTAAGGAGGTGTGAGCTACAAGGCAGTAAGTGGGAGAGAATCTGACTCTAAAACACACCCCACTAATATCTTGAAAAAGTCTGAGAAATTAACAGACCTGAACACAGTAAATTCAATCAGAGTCACTTCTCAAGGTGTCTCATTAAGACAAATATAGTTTAAGCATATGAAGATCCTTTATTGAACAACAGGGGAAAAGAAACCTTTTCTTTTCAGATTTGCTGGGGTTTTCTCCTCCATTTTCTGCAGACATTTAAAAAAATTCTGTTCATTCAGTCTCTGCCTTTCATTTTTCCCAGTCAGCTTTGGGATTCCATCTCCCAGGGCAGTCTACATTTAACAGTCACAAGCATTTAAAACATAACTGTGAATTGTCATAATTGTCATTTTGAGCAGAGGCTGGGATTTCTGCAGTTTGTTTCCTTTTTTCTTTTTTTTTTTCCCCCTGCAGGATCTTAATTGCCTTTTTCATCAGGGATTTTCAAATATCGTTGATGCTTGGGAGAGTTTAATACTTGAAAAAGAGAAGAATGGTGCCCACCTCAGACACTCAGAAGGGAAAGTGATTCAAAGAAGCAGAAGTAGAAAGGTGTGTCAAATGGCTAAAGGTGTGACACAAAGCCCAGACAAGTACAAAGCTGAACACAAAGGAGGAAGGAAAAATACAGCAGCTGTCTACCAAGCCAACATTAAAATGTTGAAAAGTTAAATAACTGGAAAGGAAAAAACGGGAGAGCTTTCATGGCAGGAAAAAGAAAGGGCAAAAGAGAAAGAAGCAGCACAAAGACAACATAGAAGACTATACACACAGAGGAAAAAAGACATGTCCAATGACAGAACACATGGACAAAGAAAAGTCACCCCAACCACAGATGGATTTCCAAGGCAACACACAGAAACCAAACAAAAAATTAGAGGCTAGAAATTAATTTAAAATCTCCACAAAATAATTAAAACCAAAAAATATCTTTGAAAAGATAAAGGCAAATAACCTTTTCCAGCTTAATAAAAATGTTCATTTTCTAAAAATGCCATTTTCCAACACAAGTTTTTCCATTCAGCTAATGTCACCCAGCTCCAGTTATGTATTCCAGGCCCCCAGGGCTAAACATAATCTATCTGTGTTTGAAATGAGAACATCTTTGTTCAAACTTTAGGCCAACAGCAACTAAAGGATCTAGTCCTTGCAGAGCCTGGGTGGTACAGCAGGCTAATGCATCTCTCCTTCATCTCTGGAGTTAGAGGTGGAACAAATTAGACAGTCCCAGGGTATTCCTATGTGGATTTCCATTTGTTTCAGACCTCTATGCTCACTTTCTTCACCCAAAGCAGATTTCATGACCAAAAGTCATGGCAATGTCACAGGCCAGGATTTAGTAGAAATGAAAATTGCTCGAGGGGCAAAACTGGAGAAAACAGACGTAAATCAAAGATTTGGATGCATTAGCAGAATGGTTATGATGAGAATGGCTGGAAATATCCAAGTTCAGGAGAAGAGGAGCTGAAGAGAGCTCTATGGAGTCTTGGTACCAGAACAAGTTGCCATTCAGAATGGAAGAGGTACAAAATTGCTGTGGCCTCTGACCAGCAACACTACAACTTCTGTTCACCTTCATAAAAATCAGGAAACACACCCAGTATTTCAATAATGAAACAAAACTCCCTACAGCAAATGCAGATTTTTAAAAGAGGGTTCTGGCTGTACGTTCTATCCCAGTTGGTTTTGGTCCACTGCTTTTAGCTGTTTCCTGAGGCATGATTGCTTCCAGTTTTGGAACGCATTCGTGTTCAGCTCAGCTCCAGGCACTATTCTAAAGGAGAGAGGCAGGGTGAATTTTTAAAGGAGTCAGATATCAGAATTATTTTTACACGAGCCGTTACTGTTCTTTCTCACTGGAGCACCTCCCTGCTGGTACTGCTGATCCAGGCCAGCCCTCACCCTGAAGGGCACTTTACTTTTAGTCCTCACTTCACTCACAGTTGTGAGAGCTCAGCCATGAAAGGAAGCAGTAGGTACATCCTACATCCCAGCTGCAGCTCTCCACCTCTCCACTCCTTCACCCAGCTGGAGAAGTTTGGCTCCTCTGTGCCCTGACTGAACTAACCCAGGTTCAGGCAAGCTCAGCACGAGCTGTCTCAGTCCCAATAATGAGGCCTCTGGGAATCATTTAGGATGATGTCATTAGTGGAAACACATAACCTTTGAGTTCTTGGAGGTAATTTCATCTCTGTTCCCGTAGCTGATAGAGTCTGTTGTGTGCAGACTTGAGGAAACTGGAGCAAGATATTACAAGTCAATCTCAACTAAGCCTGAGAACACCCCCCACTTCCACCTCCCTTATTTATAGCCAACAACTGGACATTGCAAGTCAATGACCATTGACAATATGACACGAGGATCTACAGACCCAGCGAGTCTAATATCAACTGAGCTGACAGTGCTGGATCCTGGCTATCATCAGAGGAGAGACAAATATTCCAGCTGCCAATAGATGTGCCCTTGCATGGACCTTATGTGAAGCACCCTGGGCCTGAGGGAGCAATAGAAATCAATTAAAATCCTTTTTGTGCCAAATTCTGCACACCTTTCAGCAGCTCCCTCTCCTCCTTCCTCTGCTACAGGTGGACCACAAATCAGAAACCCTTTTTTGTACAGCAAACAACTAAAGCTTTAAAGAATTAACAAGATGGCAGGGGTTTTTTTGTTTGCTGATATAATCAGGGATCTCACCTCCTTTTCAAAGCCCACAGGACCAAATGTGTGAAATCTTTCATTGATTCTGCAGCTTCCCTTTCCAATCTTGTTTGCAAAAAGCTCTTGAAATTTATCCTGCACTTGAAGACGGCTTTTATAGTTGTCACTTTTGCCTACTCTCAGCATCCATCCTCCACACAAACAGCTTCTCCCTGGAGTCAAAGAGGACATCTGATAATTTCCAAGAGGCAGGTTTGCAGTAAGGATCTGCTCACAGGGGAGGAGAAGAGACTCTGAAAGTGTGCTCCAGCTGCTCTGCTTAAATGTCCCTTCAGGGTCCACTTCAGCTGGCTGAGAGGAGCTCTGGCCAGACCCTGGCTAACCCCAACACCCAGGGCTACCACAGACAGAGGTTCAGCACAGCTGAGAATCAAGCCTGAGGTCCCAAAACAGCTCAGCCCTGCTACTTTTTAAACCCACATGTCAATTAGTAGTGAATGAGGGCTGCTCAAAGTGATCAGAAAACAGCAGATCATTTCTTAAAGCCCACCCAAGAGCTGTACAACAGCAACAATTCTGCATTAATGAGGGCCTGGGCTGCAGCTGGGACAGCTGTCCTGAAGCACAAGGATCCCAGCTTTAGCTCTAATGCTTCAAGCCATGAAACCTTCCATAATTCTATGTGTAGACTCACAAATTTCTTGCTCAGCCACCGGAAAGCACCAACTGTCTTACCTCCCTGAGCTTCCAAGAGTCAGACTCAAAGGAAGGAGCAGAACATGGGAGAACTGCAAGTGTGGATGGGACAACGGGACAAAAGGCAAAGTGAGAAGAAATCTCTTCAAAGTAACAGTAATAAATCAGAAAGCACTGATACTCTGTCTACACAGCTGGTGGTATTGACAAACATATCTCCCTTGCTTTCTCCACAATTACACTATCAACTAGGCTTCTGGAAGCAATAAAAACTCTTTATCTACTATCGCTGTACACTGAGATTTGAAATTACCTTCAATGACAAAATGCAGGCTTAAGTGCTCTCACTGGCACATAGTAGGTCTGAGACATGAGCATCAAGAGATGCTGTGAATGAGCCCTGCTCCTTCATTGCTCTCAGAACAGCAGATGGTACCTGCTGAAAAGTCACTGTGATTTTCTGGGCAGAACCTCAGCTTAATAGGGACAAAGTACCCCCGAGTTTGAGAATAGCTCCTGTCTTCATTACAAGCTCTTCACCCACCTTCACAGACACAGTCCTATAACTAATGACTGCAAGAGGCTCACCACAGGCTCTGCAGAGCAGTGCTTTAGCATAACAGCAACTGCTCATCGCTGAGGGGTGATTATCTTGTCACACCAGAGCTTCCTTCTCCTAGGCAGACATGGTGAAGTTATCTGGAGAATGCCTAAAACACACATTTTTGAGAGGGAACTGTGGGGTGATGGATTATTGGAGGCTGCCAACACAGGCACCAGAGCCATTAAGGCTGACTGAGGTCTGATTACAGTTTTGCATAGTGTAATGGCACATCTGAAAATGTGTAATTTAATGGCTCATTGCTTGTTTCCTACCTAGAATTGTGCAAGAAGGAAAAACTGCCAGAGTCTGGTGGGTTTGAAATCACCTGTTTGTGTTCTACTATGAAATAGTCTACAAAATCTCATGAAATACTAAGCAAGGAAAATGCTTGGCTCCCTCTGAATTGCTCCAAAGTGATCAGCCAGCAATTGAAAAGTAGAGCTGGAATTGCTGGAACATTCCCTGATATTTACTTTTTGTAACTCCCCTAAAGTAGGAAGCCTCCATTTCATTTCTCTCACTTTCCTGAAGAGAACTACCTATTTTCTTAGGCATTTCCTTATGCCATTTATTTTTGGCCTCATAAAGCATGTCTTGCAATACAGGACCTCTATAAACCAAGAGCTGGTGTAGGAAAATTAGTGTCACCTTCTGCCACTGAGAGCCAGAGGCTGGGAAGAAGCACGTTTTCTTTCCATTATGACCTTTGTTTCTGGTTCTGCTCTCTCACTCCCATTCAGCCACAGCAGTGGGGGCTGGCAGTGCATGTTTGTCCCGTTAGCTCAGGTGCTGCCCCTGCTCTGACCCAGGGAAAGAGCTGAACACTGATTTAGACTTTCACAGTTTTCACATGTGTCAGCCAGCAGGCCCTTTCCTTTAGCAGTATATCACAAAGCAAGGAAAGATTTGGCTTCTGCCTTGAAAATGCAATTCTTCACCAGGTTGTGATGAGGCCTTGGGGTGGCTTTGAGGTGTCTACTTTATGTTTTTTCTGATGTAGCTCTTGTTTAAGAGAGACAATTTTTATTCTGGCTAGCTTCCACATTCCAGTGCCAAACAACACCCACTCTGACAGCATCACTTTCTTTTTTTCCCTGCCAGCCTCTGTCATGTTGCTGTTCATATTCTTGTTTTTCTAATCCCTGAGTCCCTTCTTTCATTCACTACTGTCAGAGACCTTGATCAGGCAGCAACAGACCTCCTAAAAAGACCTCAAGGCTTAGATATATCCACAGTCTGGCCATCAGGAAAACTTCTGCAGCAAATAAAAGAAAACTGTCTTTGGGCATGAGGAGTAGGCTGAGATCTACAGCTGTCAATTAAAAAGGTGCACTAATTACCCTGAGCCAGGGAATTTCACACGCAGACACACAGTATCATACATTTGCTGGAGAAAAACTGTGTTTGTATGAGCAGAGCAGGAAAAGCTCCAAATTCTGTGATTGTTTGTAAATTCAGTGAGGGCTTTAAATCCTCTTTGGGGTGATTGGAGGTGATCAGAAGCTGGCAGTTGCCTGGCTCCCAGCAGAGGTGCTGCAAAGCTGGTCCTGCAGCAGCAGCCTTGGGAATACACAAAGTCTCTGCTCCTGGTGAGCAACTTCCAGACAGCAGGATATGCTCCAGGAGCTACAAAAGGGGGCAAAAAGGACCACTGCATTTAGAGTATGAGCTTAGGTTTAGGGTTTGGGGGGTTTTGGCTGGGTTTTTATCTTTTTTTTTTTTTTTTTTTTTTTAATTTTGGTTGCTTGGTGGGTGGTTAGTTGGGTTTTGTGTATGTGTATGGATTGTGTGTGTTTTATTTTGGTTTTTTTTCTCATTAAATTTTTGGTTCTTTGTTCTTTTAAAACTCTAGACTTCTTGTCTGCTGGAGGTGGCTGACTAAGGTGATGAGAAACATGAAGTGAGCAGGTATTTAAGGGTATCATGAAAAAAAAACCCGGAACTTTAAAAAAGACACTGTGATTGGAATCATGCAGGTCCTGCTGAGATCAAGTGGAGCATGCATCTGAAGAAATTGCTAGAAGGGAGAGGAAGGAATAATAAAATAAAAATTATTTCATATACGGGAACATATTTCTTAGGGAAAAAATAAAACACCCAAAAAACCCCAAAAGCCAAACAAAGTCTAAGTGCCACAGAGGAAACACCAAGCAATTTCACAGCAATTCCCCTGGGAGTTGGTTGCTTTCCTGAGACTCCTAATTAATTATACATGCTAGTGAAGAAATATAATGTGGCTTTGAATAAAATAAAACTCAAAATTTAAAATGAAAGAGATAGGGAGAGGGAAGACAAAATGATTTTGTTAATTCAAGTTTGAACTAATTTAACTTTAATCAGAAGCTGGCAGGAAAGTGGTAAGCTCAGCTGCTTGTCACATTCAGCAGAGATGTCCCCACTGTCTTTAACAGATAAAACATTTCACTACTGACCTCCAGTGGGAGCAGAACATTGCCTTTAATGCTGTTGAGTGCAGCTTCAACAGATCTCAGTACTTATTATAATCTGCTCCATGGTCATCTCTCCATCAGCCTGAACAAATGAGATTTTTTTGAGTCTAAAACTGTTGGGTTTTTTTTTTAGGGCAGTAGAAATATCTGGCTTCTATAAGCTGAAATGACCTCCATGACTCCATGACAAGGCAACTCAGGGCAAATCTGGGTTAAAAAAAAAGACTTTGGGCTCACCAAAACAAAGGTGGAAAATCTTGTCAGTAACAGTAATTTCAAGTGTTATCAGATTTAGGCTTTACAAATCTCAAGGGATCTGATCCCTTGCCCTGAGTCATGTAGAGAGTTCCCAGAAACCATGTTCATCCTCTCTGTGGCCTCTTCCCCTTCTTTAGACTTTGTAGAATGCAACCCACATCTGGGGTCCATTTATTGTGTTTTATTTGGATTTCTCCAATTAAAAAAAGAAGAAAGAAAAAAAAACCAACAAAACCCAGAAAACCAGACCCTGGTTGCCCTTGACTCCAGTTATCAAAACAAAAATAGAACAGCAGCAGCATATCCCAAGAGCCATAAAGGGTCCTCCAAGCAAAACACAAGGGTTGTAGTGTGAGCAAACTCTGCCTGTCCACGCAAGCAGATGTGCTCTGTGCCTTTCCTTGGGACATGATTCCAGCTGCTCTGGCCTGGCTGGGAATTCCTGCCACTGCCAAGCACCCTGAGCAGACAAGGCTCCTCACAGAAGCTGAAATGCCTCCACTGAGCAGAACTCAGGCAATGAAGTGCCTCTCTCATTTCCCAAGCAGGACATTTCAAACAACTCAAGGCTTCAAGTGAGAATCAATTGGCTGTGGGTATTAACAGGCAGGGAGCTTGGCCCTGCAGCACACACAGTGCAGGCTGCCATGGAAGGGGATACCCTCTGCACAGCGCTGGTTGTGCTCCTTGACCACATATTGATGGCTGGGGAGTGCCCTCAGCAAGGAAAAAAACCCAAATAAATAACAAATTATCAGCATAGCCATCTTTAAATAAGTACAAAAATAACCCCAAAAAACCAGGTATAGCACCTCTCAACATGCTGCTGTAGGTTCATATGCCAACAACACAGGGCCCAACAGCCTAGTCAGAGTTATCAATTGTGTTTTAGGTGTCAAAGACAACATCTATTCATGGCTATCAACCCTTCCCATTTATACCAGGGCATTCTATTATCTGCCTTTATACTATCAGACATTTCTTCTTTAGAGGTAAGAGGACAGTTCTTTTCTCACACATCAGCTCCATCACAGGCTTGCTGGATTTTCAAGCAAACCTCTCTGAGAATATTATCAAACTCACAGGGATATTACAGACATCCTTTAAATTCCTCATTAACCTCCTATTTTCTGTGATGCCTGTAGGAACATGGAAATGACAGGCCATAATTTATGAGTATTTTGTTGATTAGTACTGGCAAATCTCCTCTCTCTTCTTTTTGGATGCCCACCCCCCATCTGTGCTCTCACGCTGTACCCAGAAGTTGTGAATTCACTGGGGAAGAAACAGCCCTTCTGTTTCAAGTTTGCACACTGCCTGACACAGCAGGGCCCCAGTTCACAGCTCCAAGAGCTGCAGATACAACTGCAAACAACAGCAACACCAAACACCACCCATTTCTGCCTCCTGCCCGCTTGAATCTGGACTGAGCACGTAGCTGGCACGTTTGTCTAAATCTCATTTTACAGGAATCCTGGGGGCAAGAGTCACGTGTCATGTGCAGAGATGAGATCCCTCTGCTCCCTGCCCATTTCCCCATGGCAGCAGACCCCAGCTGCTCCTCACCAGTTGAAGACCAGATGTGCCCCTGGTCTGGTGCCAGTTGGCAACTATTATGTCTCTGTAAAATAAGGGCACTGAAAAAAGCCAGGTTAAAACAACAGTGATTCTCTGGGACCAGCTAGAAATAGGGCAGCTGGATAGGAACAATCACATAAAGAAGGATGGATTGAAACCACCAATTAACCTCAAGTAGGTCAAAGAGCCACTGCAGGCGAACACATCCCAGTCACAGATGACAGGGGCTGAATTTAAAGCAATGGACTAAAAGAAGAAACCATTATACCACATGCCTAAACTCCTGCATCAATCTGCCTTCAGAATTAGGTGTTTCAGACTCTCTGTTTTTATCCAGCCCCATTTCCATGCACAGCACCATGGCTCTTGCTGTGGCAGCACAGATCTGACATCAGTAAAATTTCACTTTCAAACACATACAGAGTTATGTGTTGCAGAGTACTTCACTTTCATCAATTATTAAGAATGTTGTTGCTTCAATTTTCGTCTGACTCTCCAAATAAACGTATTGTCTGGAGTATTGCTGCTTAACAAAATTTTGTAATATTTCATGTTCTGTCTTAATTAATATCTCTGAATTTGGATTTTTTTGCAGGTACATCTCTAGTTCTTCTAACCAGATTTGGGTTGGCAAAGTCATTTCTCCTTAAAAAAACACTTCCATCTTGTTTTAGAATGACTTTTCACTCTCCCATTTCTGATTTTCTCATTTATGTGCTATAGCCTGGAGCTCTCTGAGTCTTTGTTACCACCAGCTTTGTAATCAATGATACACCAATGCTTTCCTCCTTTGTATTTTACTCAATGAAGCAACATTTAAATTCACACCATGGGTTTTTTTCTGCCTGTCATTTGTGATCTGTAAATTGCAACAGAAGAGTTTTGCTGTGTGACCCCACATACCTGCCAGGAGGAGCTCTGCAAACAATGTCTAACTAGAGACACATCCATTCTGTTATCTCTGCAGAGACTACACTTCTTTAATTTTATAAACACCAACCCTCCTGTACTTTTCATCATTTCCCCTCCACAATTTCAAGAGCATATCTACCAAGGTATAGTTTCAGCTAAAGAAACGAAATCCTATAAAATGGGGCAGTTATTCTATACTCAAAAATAATGTCACATCCCATTATTCCAAGATACAAATGAACCTTATGTTCGCAGTGTTGGTGAGAATGCATTAAGGGCTGGAACAGAAAAGAACCAATAGAACAATGTAGAGTAACCTGTAGAGTGCACAGCTTCACACAGATTGTCTCAAGGCTCTTTCTGCCTCTGCTTCTCATTCTGGCATTCCTTCTCCCTAGCTGTCCCCAGGAATTCTACACCTGTCAATGAGCATTTTTGCTTTTCTTTGCATGGCCCCATCATATGGCTCTGTCTGGAGAAAGAAGTAGAAGGTTAAAAGTCTCATACAGATGGACAAGATCTGTGCTCTTCTTCCTACAGCTCAAGATAGGTAAAAAAATTTAGAGCAAATCTTCAGGTAGACTGGAGGTCTGTTGGAGAATCAAAAGTGCAGCAGAGACTTACAGCCACTTTTACTCCAGAATCCCACATTTCCAGCACAGGACCAAGAAGCAGATAATTGGGCAAGAGGTTCCTGAGGACAGAAGCACTGCCGTAACAGCTGATAAAAGTCAGGTGTAGGCTGTCATTACCTTCTCCTGCTCAAAGAACTCTTTTCAGTTCACCAAAGCAAAATAGCACCAGGACTAACACAGAGACACATTTTGATCATTCTCTTCTGTATTTCTTTCACTGTCTGACAAACGAGATGTTACTTCGAGTGTATTCTCTACTTATCAGCCTGGGCTCTTGTTTCACATTGGGTTTTGCAGACACTGTACCTAAGGTGTCAGAGTATGATGGAGTGCCAGCTTATGCTTGAATAAAACAGCTTCTGAATTCTAAAGATGAAATGGAGGAAAAGAAAGATATGTCTTGTAGAGATATGTCAAACTTTATTCTCAAAGTGGCACACTTCCTTCTGGGAAGCAGCTAGAATCCATTTGAAAAAATCTTCAATCCATGTTGCTCACAAGAAGAAGGAGTTGCTGCTCCATCTTTTCTCTACAGGCATTAGGTCACATACAGGGAAGCAAGGGAAATTTATGTCACTTGGTACTTTGAGCCAACTCTCCACATTTTCAGTGCCTTCTCCCTGCAGAGGCTCCCTTAAACCCTCCCCTGTGGATATGTCCAGATTAAGATGGGAAAGTGGCAAGGAAGAATCACAAGGATGTATGAAAAGGAGGTGGACACTCTCGTCAAACATGAACTGACACATTATCCCAGAGTTTGAACTAATGATGCTTCCAGTTTTCCAGAAGCACAGAGCAGGGATTGAGCTGGTCCCTCTACATGGGGTCAGAGTGCTCAAAGACATTTCCAGTAAAACACAGAACTGTGGACCTGCTACCTTTCAAGAATATATGATTTTATCTTGAGCTAAACCTATGTTATTTCCCGGAAACCCACATCACCTCCACCTTGATCTGTGCATAGCTCACAACTTTACAGACACTTCTTTCCCCTGCTACAGTTTTCTGTGGGAAACCCCATGCCAGAGGCAGTCATGCTGACCACCAGTTAATGTGATTAACTGTACAGGCAGCAAGTGACAGATGTTATGTCTAAAAAGCAACAGGAGTTTGGCATGGGAACATCTCTTACAAGCTGCAAATACACATGTGAGCAGCTCCTGTGAGTATAAAAGAAATAAAAAATACTCCACTGACCTATAACTTGTTCTACAGTTACCCCAGAAGTTACATAAAAATGATAAAACCCCAAATTAATTAAGAAGACATTATGTATAATCCTGGGAAATGCACTGCAACTCATTTTTAAAGTTTGCTCTTGCTTTTCAAGCCATAGCAACTGTGGGAATCTGCAGGAGTTTGGATTACACAGAGCCTCTTCATACTGGTGGGCAAGGGACAGCTGATGAGGTGAGAAATGCTGGGAGGATCATCACAGGGCTCTGCAAGTTATCACATGGACGGCACACATCCACAGAGGTCCCTAATCTCCCTGGCTGTGAGTCTGCACAGGAGACTACCACACCAATACATCACTTAATGCAAAGGGAGGCTAAAGATATACTGGATTAGCAACCCAGAGCAGAAACCAAGGCACCATTGCAAGTCTCAGGGAAAAAAAAAAATCACACTGAGTCCTTAGGGTGAGGTTTTCCTCTCACTCGAGGCTGTGAGTGAGTTTCTTTCAGATCAAATAAAGGACTGGCAGTGGAAAATGAAGTTTTGCCTTAGCCTTTGCCAGTGAGACACACAATTGAGTTATGGGACCCTTATGAGCCATGCTGTGCTGGCTGAGCAGCACCAGTTTTGTTTGGCCTGAATTTTTAGAAAATAAATGTGACCCAATTGTTGGGGTTTTTTTCGGTGCCACTTAAGTGAAAAGCCTAATCTCTGATCAGTTTTGCAGAAATTGGATCACAATGCTAGATTGTGAGAAAGGCCATGAAATCGACAAAACCATAAATGAGAACATACAGGAAATCTAATAAAAAAATCTTATTCTTGTCCATGTTACCACTAAATCTCCTGCCTCTTTTTATTTGGAGGGGACAGAAGCCTCCCAAGCTAGAGGTCACCTGTCATTTACCTTGGTACATTTCTAATTGACAGGAAAAAAAGAGTACAGGCATGAAGAAAGGAAAAAGAAGAAAAACAAAAGACAGGCGCATCCTTCATCCTTTTGTTTTCATTTTCATTTTCATTTTGTTTTCATGGTATTTCACCACTTCTGTGGGTTTTCACTGCATTCAGAAAGTCACTGAAGAATGTTAATGGCCTGGTAGCAAAGCAGCCATTGGGAATGAAGAATGAGCCAGCGATGGAATGAGGGTGTGCAGCTAATGATTTCCTACACGAGCTGATTAAACATTGCACTTCCATCTCTTGCCACCTAATTCCCTCCACTGCTGATTTATGGAAAAAGCCCCACCATCTATGGCTCCTGCAGTTTTATTAGCCAGTAACAATTTAGCACCACAAGAGGCTTCACCAAGCTTCTAATTTTCTTATAATGAAGAAGGAAACGGGATGAATAGAAAGAAAAAACCCCCAACATTGTAGTGTGTTTGCTTAAAGGTGAGGGGAAAGGAATTGAGGAAAGTTAGTCCAAAAAACCTAATAGAATTATAAAGGAGGGCACCAGGTTCAGCACTCGGGGTCCTGTTTATGATGAGAGGATCATTACTTCACAGAAATCATTATCCTTTTCAAGGCACAGAAGAAGACAAGTACAAGTTCCTATAAATGGAATTTGTCTGGTACTATTTCAGTGTGTTTAAAAATAGCTCTTCACCTCATTTTCTCTAATACAGCCCAGCCTGCTGCTAGGTCCTTTCCAGTAAAAGATTCACGACATTTCTTGAAAAACTAAGCAGAAAGGATTGGGGGAATTTGCCTTATTTCTTTTTATGATTTTGACATTTATATTTTTCACCAGTAGGCTCAGTTCTAGAAAACGAAGTGCAACGGCAGGACACTCTACCTAGCTAGCTGTGCTCCTTGGAAGAGGAGGTGAAGAGGTGTGGGATATCCTTTGCACAAGAGGCTGTATCATTGTTCATGACTGACTGGGGGAAAAGCTGCAGTCAACCAACACTGATCACTGTGCAATTCCAGCTGGGGGATGAGAATTTTTTGCAGTGGGACTCAGAAAAGAAGTCACCATGACTTTCAACCCTCTGGGAGGAACTATCAATGCATTAGCAAGGAGTGTACAGCAGTTCAGTTGCTGTTTGCTCCGTCTGGCACCTTAAAGCCAGATGTTTAATCTGTGCTAGTCAGTTTGGCATCCAGTGTTTTAAACAGGAAGCTTGATCCCATCCCGGACTGGGTCCTCCTGCTGATCTCAGAGAATCCAGCACTTGGACATGTCAGTGCACCCAGCTGGTAGATGACTCTTCTCTTTCCTTTGTCTGGGTGGGTTTTCTGCTGGCCTGACAAGCTAAAGTGGTTGTGACAGCAAGACAAAATCCAGAGCCAGCAAAGGAGCAGAATCAGAGATGTGCAGCCAGGAGCAGGCAGCAGTTTGGATTGGAAAGTATCTAGGTAGGAGTTATAATGGCTCAGGAATGCAGGAAATGACATACTAGATCAAACCCATACATATCCTATCTCTGACATCAATCAGACAGGCATTTTAGAGGGATATACAAGATACTGCCTTTAGTCAAAGATTATTTAACCTGCCTTGCTGATTTTTTTCCCCTCTAACTCCATCACTGGCAGGCTTGGTTTGCACTAAAAATAAAAAGGGATTATTTAAGCTCCTTCCTAAATCAGTGCAATTTTCACACAAATTACAGAAGTTTTATGTACAGCCTTAGAATTCTTATGCAAATCTTTCTGCTCACTATGGGAAAATTTTAAAGGTGCCACCACAAAACTGATAGTGAAAGATGTATTTAGATTAGGTCCTTCTATTGCTACTGCAATGGAACAGACTTCAATTCGAGTTGGTTTGGACTCAAGCTCCCTATTATATTCCTGGTGTGATGGACTTCTGACAAGACCTGATGACAGAGTTCTCAGAAATTGGTGTAAAATTCAGCTGTGGTACCTGAGCAGGGATCAGAGGCAGAGCTGGTGAGAGCATGGACTGTAAAGCCATGCTGGCCACATTTATTGGTGCCAAGAAGACAGAAGGGACAGGCTTTTCCTGGCATCTCTGAGGGCAAGGCACATCCCAAGTCCTTCCTTGGATGCCAAAATCTTAGCTTTCCTCAGTAGTGCAAGGAGCACAGAGGCCAAGCCAGCTTTTGCCAGCAGCTTCCTGTCCCAAGAAACTGCTGTGCCTAAAGCTGGTCTCTGATTTCCTGACACTCATTTGAAGAGATGGATTTTTGACTCTGTAGCAGCTGAAAACATAAAGCCTTCAGAAACCAATCAACCATTTTGTTACATTCCAGTATAACAAAAAATAATCAGCACTCGCACACAAGCAAATCTCCAGGATCAAACTGAGTCTCCATTAGATTTGACCAGAAGCCCAACAACAGTGATGACTGTGCCAGCTTAGGACTTTTTTCCTAAGCCTCCTAGTTTCTTGGAGAAAGCCTTTGTATCTGGATTGCAGCCAGCACCATGACTTCATCTTGGACAGGCTCTAGCTACCACAGCTACAACAATGAACCAGATCATCAACAGGAAGAAATCAGGGAATTCCATCAAAACCCATGAAGCTGCATCTATTTAAACCAGACATGAGACCAATGATTTCATAAGATCAATATAGAGCTGTAATTGAAAACTAAGATTCAAGAAGACAAGGGTTCAACTTTTCTTCTGATTTCCCTCTTGAGATTATCTATTTGAGTTTTCAAAAGCAAGAGAAACAAAGTTGGCCCAGCTGCCTTCTCAGTTATGGATGCCAAAGAGTAGTCATCTATACCTACATACATTTTTAAATTCTTCTAACTCTCCACACACGCATTTTTTATTTCCTTGGAACAGGCACCGACACCAGAAATATTTCTGCAGAAATATTTCCCAGTCTGCTTCCTCTTCCCCAGACAGATATACAGATGATGCAATTTCCCCTGCCATCGTTTTGGAATGAAAATAATTTGATAAATCAAAGATCTCAAAGGCATTTGTCCATCTCATTCTCCCTGCCTTGTGCACTGAGATTATGCTACAGCAGATTGAAATCCAAGAGAGAAAAGAGTGGATATGTGTGGAGGAGGGAGGATGATTTAAACAAAAGAAAGGACACAGACAGATTTCCCTGGAGATCAAAAATTCACGTTGACCGAAAGGTCATCTTGGTATTGAAGGAGAGCTGAAAAGTTCTAGAAGGAAGGCAACAAAGAAACTGTTTTGCATGAAGATACTAATTCCATTAGTAATTATGCATTGAAATAAAAGGTGCAAAACTGTTCTCCAACAAAAGGCTCGTGCTTCCTGCAGAGTATGCACACAGCTTCAGGGAATCGTGAGTTCAGAGAGACACGTTTCCCTTTGTAATTATACAATGTCAAGCTATGATGTCCCCAAGTCTTAATTGGGGTCTGCAGGCCCTATCATCATCATCATAATAAAAGCAGCTATTTAAATCACTGCAAATAACATACATCAGTGTGAGTCAATCAAAAGTCTTCTCAGCTCTCTATCACCAGGCTGTGTGCAAAGGTAAAATGAGGAAATACATGATCTACTTGCCTGGGTCCAGCCTTGCTCCCACTGAGGCCAGCAGCAGAGCTCTTGTTGACTTCACTTATGGCATAATAGTGTTTATAAGAAAGAAGTATTATTTCCCTGTTGACAGTTCAGTCTTTGGGCAATGCCATAAATATAGGCTTTGTACTCTCTTCTGTGCTTTTTACCCTGTTGCCCAGAAAATGCAATTTTTGGATTTACAGTCTGTACAAGACAGGTGAAACAGTTCTGACACAGAATGGCACAAGCCCACAATTCAGATTATTTACAAGTGACAGGCCAAATGACAGGAGAATGATTTGCACCAACAAAATTTCACAGGGAAAGCAAGTAAGGAAACTATACTTTGGCATCTGTAATTATGGGAAGGCTTAGGACAGCCAGTAAAAACTCCAAATTTATAGAATTGCACCAACTAGAACAATTCTGCTAGTTGTAATCTACAACTACCGTGATTTTTTTGGCCCTTGAAGAAAGGTATTTTATAACAAATGACATATTTTGTATTAGTAATACTAAAATTGTATGAAAAATTGAGACAAATACTAGAAGTAATAGAAAATTAAATTAACCATTTTCCCCTAAACAAACAAACAAACAAACACACAAGACAATAACAATGAGAAAAAAAAGAGGCAGTCTCAAAAAGGATTTGTGTCAAGAAAATATGTTACAGGCAGATTCTTGGAAACTTTGATTTCTGAAAAAGATCCATTTTGTTAAAGCTGTGTTTTCTCATGGAAAATGGTTTCAATTAAGTTTTCCTGAGCAGCAATATGTCACATCCCATATGCAAGTTACAGCTGAGCAGTAGCGATTCCCATGTTTGCTTAGATATTTATGGCATCATTTATAGCTACTCCATTATGGTGAGAAATATTTTGATTTCATTCTCTGGATGCAGAGTGATGGGGCCTAGACAGCTGACAAATGACAAATGAGAGCTAGTCTGTGCTCACACCCAGCATCTTTTTAGGATGCATTTCAATCACCTGGCTGCATTGCTTCCTCTGACCTGCTGCACGGGGTTGCCAGTAATCACTAAAACCACAGGGCTAATTTGTAAACGAGGAAATCTCTCTTGACAAAGATGACAAATATCAATTGTATTTAAAAAAAAACCAACAAAAAACCTAAGAGGCTCAATGTAAATTCTAGTCTAGATTTCCAGCATGTCCTTGGAAAGTATTTTATCATCATATATCCTTCATATTGTAGAAAAAGAAAGATTGTGCTGTTGTTCTCATAAATTGTTCATGGGTGTCAGTTTACAGAATATGCAGAGCTGTTTTCCTGTGTACCAGGTATTCTTGCAGCCTAGGGTCATACAGATAAAAGCTGCAAGGCATCCAGATTACAGATTCTGCCTTGAGTAAGATTTCCATGAATCACTCTGATAATGCCAGTTACTGTGGCTTCAGCAAACACCATGTTCAGAATGGCTGCTGCCCTTCCATCTGTGTGTGCCTTTCAAGGGTATGGAAGGTCTTTGCAGCAGTCAGGAGGTTCCTGCTGGCCTGGTGAGTGATGCTGTGACCATCAGGTTCTCCAGCACAGTCACCCTGCATGGCCTGTTCCTCTTACAACCATTACCTGTGGAACAGATCTTTCTTCTCCCCTTTCTCCTCCTTTATCTCAGCACAGCACTCCATGATCACTTGGCTCCTGGGAACATTTCGGGCCAAGCCTGTCCAGCATGGAGCAGAGCCAGGTGTGGCTGGAGCTGAGCAGATGCAGACTGTGCACTGTGCTGTTATCTCTTTGGAGGGAAGTTTTAAAAGATTTCACTGTGGAGACCAGGATTTATTGTTCCCATTTCTACAGACAGCAAAACCAAAGCACAAAGTGTAAGAGACAGTACTTTAGGTACTTTATGAAAAATGTAGGAGTTGCTGGCTCCCAGCCACTGGATGTGGGGGACATTCAGCCTGGAACAGCCCATTAGTTTCACAATCAGTCGTTGTTGAGTGGTTTCAGCAGCATGTTCAGAATGGATAAGATTTAAAAAAAAAGTTTCCAAAGAAGCCCAAGTTCTTATTGATTCAACCAAACAACTTCCCCATTCTGCAGCATCCCAAGTTGCCCAGCAAAGTTCTCCATGAATATCAAAGCACTGGAACAAATCCATGTCAATTTACAGGATAACTGATACTGGATGTGGCAAGTAGCCGGGCAGAATTCTGTGGCCAAGAGGACACCTACCAGCCAAGGTCTGCCTGCCCTCCCCAGTGGGGGTGCAAACAGGGCTTTCTCTGCTCTATTTTAACCCCTATTTTCAATATACTTTTATACCCTTACTAAGATTTTTACTCCCCCTTCCACATTTGTTTGCAATTCGGCAACACATTCAGATGTTATCAGAGAAGGCAAACAGCACTGTAACTAAGATATTTTCAAGCAAACCATCAGCAATACTGCTGGCATTTGCTCACCGCTACAAGAGAGTCAGTGTATAACAAAGGTCCAGCAGCATTCTGATTTCTGAAACAGGAATCTGGTCTGAAGATAAAGAAGACGATACTGTCCTGATGTGCCTCTTTTATTACCAGGAATTTAGTGTGTGGTGTCTTCACACACTACCTCTACCTTTGTTAACACTTGCTCAACCATTAGCAATAAATTCATCAACATTTCGCTTCGTTTAGAGAAACACACAACTCCAAACCACTGCTTCATTTATGCAGGAGAATATGTCTGACAAAATATGGCAGGAAAAAGAGATCCTGATAAAAACACAATAAGAAACAAAGGATGAAGTGGAATGAAGATGATAACCTGATGCTTACAGCTATCTTCTTACCACCACACAGCCAGGCCAAGGTCTTACCACTTTTAGATCTGGCTCTTGGGTTTTCTTGTCTCTCTCCCGCCTGAATCCACAGTTTGAGATATTAAAGCCAAAGCAGAATGATTTATGTTCTTGTGTTTCACCATAATTTACGGCTTATTTTTTCTCAAATGGTCCCCTCATTTATTTGTTCTGTGGTTGTGACCCTGAACTGCTCATTAGTCAGGAAGGTCACTTATAAAGGAAATTTTTCTACTGGCTTTCACTATGTATCAGCTCTCAGTTCTCCTACTCCTCAAAGGGAAAGCCAGCCTAAACCTCAGTTACTTGTTTCTGATAACTACTGGGTAGAGATAGACAGATAAACCATAGCATTTTTCTTAATATTATTTTGCAGTAGATCTTAGCAGCCAGAGAAAGCAATGAAGACCACTAAGGTAAATCATGAGCGAACATGCAGAGCTTTACTCAAGAGCAACATTCTGTAGGGAAACACTCCTGTGTTCTGTGCACATGTACATGATTTCCATTCCATGGTACCAACAAGAAGCTGCCCCCCTTTCACCCTCCAGGAGGTTCTCACCTGATCTCACCTGCACCAACAGGACACTGAGGTCACTGTGGAGCATCAGGTGTGCTGCAACCATCTGTGCTGTGCTCCTGTACACTAATAACACACAGGACTTCTCCTCGAGCTCCTAAAGACATCTTCTGATCTCCATACACCTAGTTCAGTTCTTTGGCAAGGGAAAAAAAGGCAAAGGTAATCCAGATTCCATTAAGAGTAGCAAATTAATACCTGCAACTCCTTAAAAGCACGATCTCATGATTTCTTATTAATCAGGCAAGTCTGAACCTGGATGATGGAATGGCCTCAAAGGAAAACCCAGATGCTGTAAAGATCTAGTAATTAATACAAGATGGTCTTGTTATTCTGTACTGAACTAGTGCCCAACACATAGCTGTCTTTTGGATAACATATAAAATCAAGGATAACCCAATTTTTTTTTTTTTTTAGCACAAAACTTTTAAAATCCAAGATTCTGGACAAATTCCAGTTAAGAAGATTACATTCTGTCTACAAAAAATACTACTGCTGTTTCTCTCTTTACCTGTTAACAAATTTTATGTAGTTCTTGATGGAGTAGAGCAGTTGCTGTGTTCCACCCCAGAAGCGTTGCATTTCAGCAGGGAGTGAGCAATCTCTTTGTATGCTGTGAGAAAAGCCCTCAGGGATTCTTTCAAATGAAAGGAGTTAAATAAATCTCAGTTATTGCTATTATGACTTTCTCCGGCATTTATCCACCGAATAAATGGATAGGTAAGTTGATTTTCAGGCTGTTCTTCATTATTTCCTGAGCAGAACTACCTGAAAGTGGTTCACTATTACTTATACAAAATTTAATTTGGTGACTAATAGACCCAGGCAACTAAAGCAGGCAGAACTCTATAATCAACATAAGGAGACTTGTATTTATTAGGTGGTGACTGGTGAATCCCAGGGACACAAAGGTTCTGTGAACTTTCCAAATTGCATACTGGGCTTTTGTAAGGTTCCCTCGACTTATTTGAATTCACAGAACTTTTCTTCCTCTGTAACACATTCACGGAATTAGATCCTAGTCCTTACTTTGGCTGCTTTGAAATACAGGAAGAAATCCACTGCTGGCTTCTCTCCTACCTATCTGCCCACTGTCACAGCTTTCCCATAGGGAAAAAAGCCTGAAAATATAGCTCATGTGGCCTGGATGTCTTTATGGCCTCTGTTGCTTAGCTACCAAAAAGGTCCTACATGGCTACTGAGCTGGCACAAATATGAACAGCTTGACACTGCTTTTCTTTACACTGGGAAGTTGCTGGATCCATTCTTCATCCTGCTGGTGTTTTATTTGTATTTTCCTGGGCTTACTCCTCTCCCTGGCTCTATTACTCAAATGAAAGCCAGTACAAAATGAAAGCACAAATAGTCCAGGTCTAGCTGCAGAAGTTTCGATCTTTGAGATCATCCAGAGGCAAATGAACACAATCCTCCTCCTTAATACTTCAGGAGAGGGTCTGAGAGCAGCACAACTCAGGGAAGAGTTATGTTCATACTATTTCTCACTCCTTGTCCTAGAAAAGTCTACGATAGGAACATTCTAAAACCAGGACAATGAGGATTTTATGTCATGGGATCAGATTATTGGAGATTCAACACTGGCCTGCTGCCAGACCATGGGTAGTCATCTTCTCAAACTCTTTCATATCCCCACTATATTTCTTTCACTGATGCAGCAGGATGCAGCTGACTACAATAACAGGGAAATTGGACTCTTCCAGGCAGGGCAAAGTTTACTCTAACCCAATGGAAAACGGTGGTATGAGCAGCTGCTCAGGAGAGATGCTCTCACATCGGGGCACCTGTGGTAGAGTCATAAGATGAACCTCTAAGGAAAATAATGCTTCTACTAAATAATAATTCATTAAATACATTCTTAATTCCCGAAGAAAAATCCTTGCTGACTGATCCTGGATCTGCAGATACTCGTTCTAGCATCCTTTGGTAACCCAGAGGTCCCGAACAAGTGCTTGTTAATAATCCATGGACACCCTTCCCTTCTGTGTTAGATGCTCAGGTTACCTGGCATGGGGATGGATGAAGGTACACAGATGCCTAAAGGGCAGCCCTTGTTTATTCATTATGAACACACTTTGGAGCACTGAAATGCCAGAATGATTCGCAAAGGCCTGGTAGCCCCCTGCACTATAAAGGCTTACAGTGTCCCATAAATCCACAGAAGCAGTACACTCATATTGCAACTCTAACTCTGCAGAGTCTGCCTGCAGCTCAGGTACTGTCTCAGCTCAGGTAGTTACCTATATTGATTAAAGAGTCTGTGCAAGTTCACTAATTAATTTTCATAATTAGCAGCTACCTTTTTAAAGTTTAACTTTATGGCTATGCATCTCCCTAAATAGATAATGGGAGGTGGAGGTATGAAGCTTCTATGGAATAGGGGATCTTTTAAAACCTTATCTGAACTAACCAGGTGGAAACAGGCAGTAAAAGACCCATGTAAAACTTCTCCTTAAGTGTGGTGATAAATTATTTGCTGCTTAAAGTTTTTTTGTCGTAGAGTCAACCACATTTTTTCGTATAACTAAACTTTTAAAGACATCTTCCCCTAGGACTGGGAGGCTAGAAGTGCCCAATGCACCCCTCCTCCATGTAGGACTTGATGTCAAGCTGTTCAGGAGAAATCAGGACTTGTGCTGCCAGGATTCTCTAGAGATCTAGATCCAGGCACAAAAGTAAGAGAAAGAGGCCAAAAGAGAGAGAGGAGGGAGCCTTGGCACAGGGATCCACCATGACTCCATGGTGGGTGGGCAGCTGACCCCACAGGGGTGATGTGCACAGAGGGGAGCTTCCTCTGTGTGTACTGAGCCAGGTAGAGGGGAAAAAAAAAATCACACAATATGAACTATTAATCTACTGCTCAAAACTGAAATGGAGAAGTCCGTGCATTTAAAGACTAGACACCGGCTTCTATCACAGGTACTAAAATGACAGCCAGTAGATGGAAGAGGTCATAGTTTAATCAATTCTCCCTCTTTTTGTTTTACATAACTGAGGGTGATAGGCAGCTAATACATTTCACAGCCATGTGATAAATTGCACTGTCACCTGCACTTTGCCTGGTACTCCTTCTTTGTCAGGGCTATTTCCACCATCCCTACTCCCACTCCGAAGCAGCTGCACTAAAAGTCACAAGTGTGTCAACTTTTCCTCTGACAAGCAGATTTTTTGCATCAGTCTTTCTAGTGCACAAGGTCTAGGATGGGGACCCTGTAGGCTTAAACCAGTGAGAACTTTCATGGCCCAGTCAGAAGCTCTGTGTTACTGAATAAAGAAATGGCTCAACTTTGCCATGTGGCTGACTGTTTTTTGTTGCACTAGGGACAAAGAAGCAGAGTTTGCAATCATGACATTTATTTTCAAGTGGAGATAAAAATATTTGTGGTTTTTCAGTGTTTTTTTTTTCTCATTTCCAAATTCTTGTCTAATCCAGATTCTTGGTGGCCAAATCACTCATTTTTTGCAGGCCATGTGACAAAAGAGCTCCCTGGCACTAGGAAGGATGACTTTCCCCACTCATTCATGTCTTTGCCATGCACGATAAAGCAGCAATTCCAAGTGCAGAACTAAAATAATTTCAGATTATTGAGACTCTCCTTTAAGCCCTAACAGCATAAATTGTAGGGAGCTGCATGGCTGGTGCATTGCCTGTAGTCCATCCATCACTTTTCAGGGACATGGATCCTTTCTCGCCATTACTCATGGATTTATGGAAACAAAAGAGTGTGGTACAAGCACTGAAATGGTACATTGCCAGGGTCCTGAAATTTAGACATGTCCATACAGAGAGGAATGCAAACAGGACCAAATTCTCATTCCACAAAGGGAAATATTCTACTTATGTACTTGGCCAAATCATTACCTTTGACACTGAAGTAATAAATCTCAACTGCCTCCATAAAATAAAGTTCCCAGGCACTGAATTGAGCTTGGTTCAAATTGTGGATGAGTGCTGCACTATTTTTCTGCTCTCTGGATTCAGCCATTCTGAGTAAATATAGCAGCAGCATGATTGGAAAATTGCCTTCAAAAGTGATAAAATACTGGAATCATCAGATTTTGACATGCCCCTGAAAATGGATAGTTGTCCTTTCTCACTTGACAGCCTGGAAGAATTCAAACTTTGATAAACACTGCAGGAAGGAGAACCTATTCCTGGAAGGACCAGACTTCACCCCTACCTTCCCACAGCCATCCTTCTGTGACTCCCTACTTCTCTCTTTCCTTCTCTGATGTGATATCTTCCTTTTTTTGCTTTTTGCTCCTCCTAAGAGGACTCCAAAGGAGGTGTTTTGCATTGCAGCTTTGATCTAGTTAGAAGCCAAGGTACGATGACCTCATCTCACATCAATATGTTCAGAGTGAGAGCAAAATGCAGAGCCAGAGAAGGCCTCCATCAGTGCAGGGCAATGCTGTGCAGGATGAAGGCAAGCAGTTCCTATCTCTTTGCTTCTCTTTTCACAGAGCAACAAATCCCTTCCCCCTTTACCCTCAGTGGAAAACAATGGTAGTAAGAAAAAAAAGAAAAAAAACCAAAAGCTTTTTACTGTACTTGGATTTTACTTTAGTGAAGTTCCATGTGGTGGGAACAAGAATGCTCTGGGATGGCTGACTAGGAGATGTCAAGTGCTTGCCACTTCAGAGAGTTATTCAGACTATCTTTAACAAATTGTTTCCCTTCACAGTCCTTTCCTAGAAAAATACACATTTTTAATGTTTCTGGATCTAACTCTTCGCTGAAAGAAAACACATTAACAAATATGATGGCAGATGGATGTAGGGGAAGTTCCCTTCTCATTAGTCTGTTTCTCTCAATTGCACTATCTTTCACCCATGAAGATCAGGCTAGAAACATTCCTGATCTTCATTCATCTCAGCCCATCTGCACACTAGAGGATGTCCCTCCCTGGCATTCTCCAAGCGAGATGTTGAGCTCAGCTATGAACACAAAACTGAATCTGTTGCCTAAGATGTGCTGGGTTATTTCAGTGCACTTGCATGTGCAAACACTCCATTGGACTAAAATCTGATTTAGCTAAATTGGAGAATCAATAATTTTTAGCTAATTTAATTTGCATCACTGTTATTGAGGAACCCGAATTGTGCCAAAATCCCCACGTGGGCTATAAACCAAGGAGCTTTTTTTTTTAAAGCATCTGACTTAGGGGATGGACATACTTCTATAAAAATGTAACTGAACTTTATGACAGGTTAAGATAAAGAAAATAATTCTAGGTCATTAAATAGCACTTTCAGGACTCAGAAAAGTAAGAACATTGTAGTTTCATTTATGACTCAGAAATGGGGACAATACATTACTACACCATTTCTCAGGAGATTGGACACAGGCTGTTATCAAGTCCCATCACCATTCGACACTTAAATCATTCCTTCTGAAATAATTACTTCTACACCTAGAAAAATTACAATGAGTACATTTATTTTGCAGCCTTTGCCTCTCTTCCATTTGTGAAAATCTAGACATAAGACTATGATTTTTCTCCAGTGTTTTGCCATGTGCACTGAAGTCATGGACTGTGTTCCTGTTTTGTTACTGGAAAAGCTCAGCTTTCAAATCAACATTGCACACCACTGCAAACTCTACATGTCTTTCCACGACTGTTTTATAATCTGTTCTTCCACCTCCCCCATCCCAGATCACCCCTAGCCCCAGGATGCTGGCAGAAAACAACCCAGAAGGAATGCAACTGTGATCAAAACAGCACAAAACCTTGCATTTGTTGGAGAAATTTTGTGCTATTTAGCTGTCTTTTCTCTCATGACATAAAGCCCTGGACACTGGGCAGATAAATACTAGGCATGATGACACTACCAGCATTGAAGTAGTGGAAAAAATATTCTTTAGTTGTAGTTCTTTACACCAAAAGCTCCAAGGCATATTCTGTTACCTTTATGTAATGCAGTACAGAAGAAGGAAAAGGATAATTAGACATTGAATTTTGTTGGAGCTACACAATACGGTTATATAAGTGAAACAGTTACTTTACAAAAACAGACAATTCTGCTTAGAGGTTTTTGTTTCCATATTCTGTCAGTGCAGCAGCTAAGACAGCCAGTTTGCCTGAGAGATCTAAGGTATATCTGGTGCCAGTGTGCTCATGTGACAGGGGCGAGGAGAAAATATCCTTTGATTGGACTTGGACATCATTGACAGAGATTGAATATGACACCCCACAAGCTGCTTTGCTGCCACTTTTCTGGACTATAACTGGATTTCAGTGCTGGAGCAAAAGGGAAGCAGAAGTCAATGGAATAACCAGGACTCCAAAGAGTTCTGCACTGTTCTGGCTTTGTCTCAGGCTTATCTGAGGGAGCCAGGTACTATTTTCTAGTCTCATTTTGAAACTAATCTCCTCTTGGATGTGTGTTACAAATGCAGATTAGAAAGCTCTGGCTTCATATCATATGGCTGGAACAGAGAGAAAAGCAAAGGCCAAAACCATAAATGAAGAAACCATTAGAAACAGGAAGTTGTTGACACAGGATAAAGAAAGCAAAAGAAACCAGAAACAAATGGTCTAGGAACTTCCAAGTCACATTCTCCAGGGTTTTCAAAAAACTTTTTTTTTCAGAGATTTTCAAAGTTGTCATCCTCCAAAAATGCCTGTGCTGGGCAAAGGCAAGTTCTCACATACACAGTAATTCAGCACAACAATTAAGGCCTTGTTCCTCAGCATTGTTGGATTTATTCTTTGCTTTATGATACTGAACTCACAAATGTGTCTACTGTTTCCCCAAAGGTGTAAAGAATAAGGACCCAAGAAAAATTTTTGTCTTATTTTTCTCTGTTATCTTTTCCTGCCTCTTAACATTCAGCTAAAAGGCTGCATGTCCGGAATAATTATTACTCTCCAGATTGCAGGCAGGACATCAGAGCACCTTTTGGTAAAAAAAAAAAAAAAAAAAAAAAAAAAAAAAAACCACAAAACATTATGAGAAACAAATGAAAAAAGAAATGAAAGTATTGAAATTTTCTTGCTCAAGACAGCATCCTCTCACACACCATGATCTTGGGGTCTAATTCAAAGCTCACTGAATTCAATAGAAGAGTTCATAATATATGCATGGTTCTGATAGAGCCTCTTTCACCTCATGTACACCTCAGACTAAGGCCATATTCAGAGAACAGTTTTCATCTCTTCAGAAGCATTTAGAGATGATAGAAGCTCATATTTTCATTCCTTCCACCACTGCAGGAGAGATGCAGTTCCATTGAACCCAAGTAAGCTCAACTGGAATGGACAATTCCCTGAGTGACAACATTCCATACCCTCTAAATCAAGGTTATTTAGCAAGCAGTTGGTACTTTAAACCCTTCTTTGAAAACCTCTGGTCTAGAATACCAAAAGAGCAAAGGTAAAGAGGTATGGCCAACAAATGTTGTCACATTTCCTTTTCTTTTCAATTTCTCCCCATGGTTCCTCTGTATTTTTTCCAGCTCAGATAAAGTTGGTCTTCATTTTTCATTGGTATCTGTCCTGCCATATAAAACTGCACATCATGCTTTCTATCCTATGGGATACATGCTTTTCAGCAAGCTATAAATCAGGATGAGCTAGAAGACACCGCAATTAGAGGAGACACAAACCCTACAGAGTGCAGCTACAGATTTCAATCTTCAGATAATAAGCACTGGGGAAAATTGATAATACACTCCAAAACACTGAGGGAAGCACATTCCAGCACCTAAACCCACCCACCTCTGTATATACACTCAGAAATGTCGTCTGTTCTATCCCAGTAAGCCTACAGCCTTTGTAAGAGAAGTTGTGAAAGTTTAATATTCTGGAGTGCTTTGTGAAGCAGAGGATTATCACAGGGCTCCAAGAAGCCTTTACTGCAGAGAACAAACCTACTTCAATGGACATGAAGATTCTCCTGTCAAAATAGATAGTGATGGTTGGGGGTGTTCAGCCTGGAGAGGAAAAGGCTTCAGGGAAACTTCATTGTGGCCTTCCAGAAACCTCTTCCCCAGCACAATGCAGGGGATGGTCAGTAACAAATGAAATAGAGAATTACATAAACTTAAGTAAGAAGGAAAAAAAAAAAAGAAATTAAAAACTGCTGACCCTGCCCAGTGTCAAGGCTATTAAATTTACTGGATTTCCCCTCATTCCACAAGGTAGACCAAGGGCACCCAGCAAGAGACCTGAAAGCAAATCTCCCTGGGTTTACATTCATCAGGCACCCAGCCAATATAATCAGATGATTTGTAGGCCAGTTCTGGGCTATTATAGAGCATCACCCAGACTAAAGGAGTAGCAATACACTGGAGTCTAACTCCAATCTCCTTTTAACACCTTCAATCGATCAAAAACTCCTGACAATCCCTTCAAAGAATGAAGAGACTTTGGGAAACAGAACTTGCAGAATAAGAGATGAAGGCAAGGTCTCGAGATAAAATGAGCAAAGGTTTTTCGTGTCGCTTTGCAACAACAAGCATGTGATGAAATTTGCAATCTTTGAGCTACACTTTAACAGAATAATGTGGGTTTATTCATCTTGTAACTTTGTCTGCCTGCGAATATTATTTCCAGGCAAAGGTGACTCTGAACATAGTTTCCTTCACAATCAATGAACCCTGATATTGAGCAGAATTTCTTACTTTTAAGGACCTTGCCAGCCCAGCATAAAACATGAAGTTCTTTAGCATTAAAGTACAAACTCACATTTTCCTTGCAAGCAGTGCCATAAGAAAAAGACAACAAAAGCCTCAGAACCATGAAAGGTGCTTCCATGAAAGAACTCCACCAAAGCTTAGTGAAAAAGTAAGATCAAGCAGCCAAGGTTTTATGTAAATCTTCCACAATTCAATGGAGGTGGGTGGATGCGTGGGGGAGGATCCTTAAGAATTTTCTTTCTATAAGAGACTAAAATGCCCTATACATTTCTACATTCCTGAGATAAATGACAAAGTCAAGCTATTTTACTACCAAAAAAAAAAAAAAAAAAAAAAAGTAACCAGACCAGCTTGGTCATACCAAAAGGTCTTAACTGACTTCAAATAATATGGCAAAAGTACAAAGGAAGTCAAAAAAATTTGAATAGCTTAATGAATGCAAATGTACAAAAAAAACAGCTAAGAAAAGCTTGAAAAATGAAAGTACAAAGTGAGGTGAGACTAGCAAAAATATCACACAGCAAAGGATATAATTTATTAAGTTTGTTACTACTAAAATTCAGCATAATTTGTTAGTCCACTATTCATAGAAGGAAAGCTTATTGACAATAAGGCTGAGAAGAGTGATTTTTGCATCAGTTTTCATGAAAGGTCAGCTGTGATGAATTAACGTTGTAAAGAATTAACAAAGGAGGCCCAGAAGACAAAAGGGATTGGTTGAAGAAGTTAAATTGCTCAGATTTTCCAAATTATCTGAATCTACTGCGTTCCTTCTGCAGATCTGAGGAACTGACTCAATCAGGCTCAAAGCTGTTAATGATTATTTTTTTTTGAACTTAGGAAGGACTGGTGATGTACGAGACAACTGACACAATAGAGTAACTGTCTTTTGAAGACAGAAGAAAGAAGACAGCAAACACAGAACCTGTCAGGTTAACTCCAGTTTCTCAGAGCAAAGAAACAATTTGGAAGTACTTAGGAGGAAAGAAGTGGGAATCAGTCAACACAACTTTTTCAGGAACAAGTTATGATGGCCTATTCTAATTTGCTTCTCTGAGGAATTATTAGGGGAATATTAGGGGAATACCCCATGGATAAGATGTCACCTAGTAAAGTTTTTTTAAACCATTTCAAGTTCTTGCAGCAAATAAATAGTAGGGCTGCGGTGGACCACAGCAAAATAATTATGCAAACTGTTTAGAAAATTGTACTCAGAGCAGTTCTCAGCATTTTGCTGTCAAAGTGGATATGTTGAACAAGCTTCTGCAGGACTTAGACATGGATTTGGTACAATTCAATATTTTCATTAAAGATTTAGATGAAATGCAAAGTATATTAATTCAATTTGCAGATGAAACCAAAGTAAGACAAAAATTGCATTAAAGTTCAAAATAATTTTGACAAACTAGAGATGTAGCCTGAAAAAAAAGTTGCAATTCAATAGGGTCAAGTACAAGTTACTTCAATTAGACAAAAATAATCAATGATACAAACAAAGAAAATGAGGAGCAATGACAAGGTAGTATTTCTACTGGGAAAAAATACTGATTTGCCTTATTGAAAACTACTATCTGAATATGAACTACCCATTCCTTTCTTTTACAAAATTGCAAATACAATATTGTATGGGTACAAAGAATTTAGGCTGACATATAAATTAATTTGTTCTTTCTTGATCCAGTACTATTAAGATCTCTGCTACAGATATGTTTCCAACTTGGGCAAAGTAATTGAGGGAGGACTTGGTTCCACTGAAAACAGTGCAGAAAGCACATTGAAATAATTAATTCTCTATATCTAGGCTAGATAGGTAAGAAAATCCTGCCCAGGACTTCCTGTAGCAAGATGGCTCAAGCTAGATATATAAGGGTGGAAAATATAAGGGTGGCAGGAGCTAAAATAGATTATTTGGAGAAAGTCTGGTAATTCCATTATTAAAGCTCTTCTAGAAAAGACTAGATTAATGTAGCAAGAGTGGTACAGGCCAAGTTGGTCCTCACTGCAGGAAGCTGATGACCTGTGGAGATCCCTGCCAGCCTTTAACTCCTCCAATTTTATGCGAACACAAATCAAGTTTAAAGTTCATTCCCCACAATGATAATGTAGGAGGAATAATTTCCATAGCAGCTGTCAGAGCAGAGGTAGAGGAGCAGCAGGGCTGTCAGAGCTCAGGCTGGACAGAGTACTCAGGGTGACTGTCATCCTTCTCCACCAGCCATAGCCCAAATTGTTGTATATCAGAAATGGGAGGCAGGGAAAAGACTGAACATGGCTCCCAAACCAGGAAAATCAGTCTCTACTGGAGACAACAGATTAAAAGCCAATCACTGTAAGGTCAAAAGAAAGGAAGATGAGGAGGTACAAGTCTATATCAACATGCCCTGATTAAACTGTGTGGTGTTAAAGGAAAGCTGGAATAAAAGTTGTTCAAGCTACACCAAGAGAGCATCACAGGTCACTCCTCTTTTGCAAACTCACTCCTGCTCCTCAGAAGTCCATAGCAGATCAGAAGGAAGGGAATTAGAAGGAGCTTTCACTGATGAGCTGCTGGGCACAAATAGATTAATGAAAGCTGTGTACAATACATCAGCAACAACCAAGCTTTGGCAGGGCTGTTATCGCCGGTATTAGTTTACAGCAGCAGAGATGAAGGAGAGAGGCCACTTCGGGCAGAGCTGCCAAGTGAATCATAATAGATCAGGAGCAAAGGGCTTCCCTTCAGAAGACTGAGCTGGGAACATGGCACTGGGAATTCTTTTCCTCGCAAAATTCATCTAATCTCTTCTTTCTAAATCCCTTTTCTTTTCTAGGCTTTGTTTCTCTGAAGCCACTTCCAACATTCCTTTGTTGTGACTGAAGGAAGGAAACCAAAGAAGCAGCAAAGCATTTTGCTGTACTAAAAGCACAAAGAAGAAATACTTTGCTCCCTGCATGTGTACTCTGCATTCTTAACTGTCCTGTTCCAAAGCACAGAGAAGTCTTCAACAGCCTTGTGTCACATCCACAGGATGAGCTGATTTTTCATCAGCCTGGTGTGGATTACACAGGACTGAATTCTCACAGTGCAAAGTCTGGATTGAATTCTGTATAATTTGTGGACCTCATAATGATTTTCCCATCTGCATTTTAGCAAGGGCTGCTAGAGTGTATTTTTTACTTGGATCTGAGGAGATGCATTTCCAGCTTTCACACTCTGATATGAACAGGTTTATGCTCCAAAACAGAAAGGAGAAGAGATTTCAGCCCTAGACTACGCCTTCTCTTCTCATATTTTTTTCCCCCTTCTGCTGGTGAGACAGCATTCCCCAGTTAGTTACTCTGCTAGTAATGGAACCTCTGAAAGGTGTGTAAGACAGATGGGGTGAATTGCTCTCAATGACTGTAAAGAAAGAGCTTGAAAACTGGCATTGCCAGATACAAAATTTTAGATGTTCAATAAAGTCGGTGAATACATTTGGTGGGCCTGAAGGACTTAGATATTGTTTTTCTCTGTGTATGTGTTTGCCCCTCTGCCATCAATCCCTCTATTAAGTGGAATAAACTTTACCATGACAAGCTACAGATAGGCAAAAAATAAAAAGACAAAACAAAAACCTGTACCTCATATTTCTAAAATTGAAGTAGTTTTGGTGCTATAAAATCTCTATCGCATTGATTTCAAAGGCAAACTCCTGTAACAGTTTATGCACTGCTGCTGCTGCTGGGGGATTTATTCACATCACAACCAATGTACTTCACGTGTCCAGGAAGACTAACTCCTTTGGCTTTTGTGACATCCTCAATGCATTAGTTTTCCCATCCACAGGCCGGAGTATATTATGGATTAATACGGCTCAGCAACTCAAAACACACAGATTGTCAGTCTCAGTAATCAGCCTGAAGAATTTTGAGGACAGTTGTTATTTACAGAAGGTGAGAAGAGACCCAGCAGAATGCTTAGCTCTAAATAAACAACGTGGAAACTTCACTACCCGGGAAGTCCTAAGTGGCAAATAGGCAGCTCAGATGTTGCTGAGCTGGTTTGATTGCGTTCCTGCTGAGACCCAGCGAAAGCAGGAGATGGGAAAGGGTAAGTGAGGAAGCAGGGGGCCTTTCTCACATGGATTCACTCTCATTTCAACCAGTGTTTAGCTCTGGTTTGTTAGTTCATTAAGAAGGTGCTGCAGAAACCGATCTCAGCGCACTGACCCCAGCTCTGCTGCAGCAGCGTGGCCTCTGCTGCTGCCCAGGGACAGGGACCTTGTGGCATCTGGGCAGGAGCAGCTCTCACCACAAAGGCTGGTGAAGGGACCTGGCAAGAATCTGCAGCACAGAGCAGAGATTAACAGCAGAGTTCTTTCCCTTTCTCCTACGTTTCCCTCACCAGAGGCTCCGTACTTGGCAGCACGAAAGGAGACATTTCACCTGCACAGCAAGCAGGCTCCTGCTAAAGTGCAGCGAGCAAGACAGGCAGCATAAATCTTGATTTAACAAGAATAGGGCTGTGTGGGTCCTAAATTAACCCTGAGTTCAAGCTACAGCCTGAGAAAGATTCATGGAGTGAAGCTTGCCATTAGAACAGCGAGGAGACTCCAGCCAAGCCCCATCCACTTGGAAACACACAGGGACTCACCTCCATCCTGTCCTGCCACTGAGAACTGGCCCAAAGAGGGCATGCTGGGGGGCCTGAGAAGTGCCACAGGGTGTTTTAGCACTTCACCTCACTTAAATCTTCACGTGGCTTCTGCTCACCCTCACACTGGAGAAAAAAACTTCACCAGCAAGCAGCTGCTATTCACTGGAGGATTTGCAATCAAGCTCTAAATTTAGCAAGGTGCCATAACAGAGAGGGCTCCCACACTGCTGCTAACCCCAGGAACCAGAGTTTAGTGATGTGAACGGGCTGATAACAGCTTCTGTCCTCACGCTTTGTGGTTAGATGATGCCAGCTGCTGAATGCCTTCCTGCAGCTTTTCTGATATACCATTATAACCAGCCAAATGTTGGGCTAAAATAAAACCCTGGCAGAGTTCTGATATAAAATTGTGTGTACCCCAAGACCAACCTTGCCAAACTTTGAACTCGGTTGTT
The DNA here is from genome assembly GCF_009819655.1 of Sylvia atricapilla. Taxonomy (NCBI): domain Eukaryota; kingdom Metazoa; phylum Chordata; class Aves; order Passeriformes; family Sylviidae; genus Sylvia; species Sylvia atricapilla. The sequence goes on along the minus strand of NC_089152.1, from coordinate 7,083,267 downwards.
ATCTTGAAGAAAACCCTTTCCTGAATTTTGGTATGAACCTAATTAATGAGTTAATTCCCCGATAATTTGTTCTCTCTTTCTGCCTGTTCCGTGATTAATTTAGTTCCAGTGAATTTCCTTTACTGACTGCAGAGTAGAAACAAATTTCCTCTCTTACTAATTTCCACTTTTGACCCATCATCGAGGACTAAACAAGGGCGTATGTCCCCATGTCCTAATTTTCTTAATCATTACAGAGCACAGGTAAGTTCTAGAAATCTAGAAAAACAAGGTGTGAACAAGGGAAATTCTCCAGCTTTTGCTCCTACCATAGAGAAGATGGAGGGAGCCTGGACCTTCACAAGGTATAAAGGCTGTGAAGTAGTTGAAAACCCTGCCTGATTACATGACCCACAGATCTGGCTGAGAGGACAGTCCTGAAAGGCTGCAGAATGCACAGAAACATCACAAAACCCCCTCAAACTAAACAACAAAAAACCCAAAATAAAATAATTTTAAAAGCTCACTAGGGACTACAGGGATAAAAAGGTCACCTTCCTGGGATCACAGCCCTACCCTCACAGCTCTCATATGCCCTTTGGGGAAACTCTTAAAAAAAAATAAAAATAAAAAAGTAGCAAAACCAAGCCAGCCCTCTCACAAAATTAAAACGGGATGCACTAGGGCTTTCTGTGTTAACAACCATGGTAGAACAGTGCTGCCAGCAATTAGCATCACAAGCCTTCCTCCTGATGCCACAGTGTGTCAAGGACGTTTTTAATGACAGATCAAGGGCACTGCTCTCTGTGAGGTGTTTGAGCTGTGTTAACAGCAGTCTTCTTGGCACACAAATCCAGTGTCCCACAAGGTAGGCAGTAAAGGCAGAAAGGCATCACAAGGCAGGAGAGATCTCTATGCAAACAGGTATGCCGCTTTCATGGCTGTTCCTGTCATACCTGCAGGGCATCAGCTCTGAAGTTTCACTGAACATCTTTGTGTTGCTTCTTTCTCAATAGCTGGTTGCTATTAGAGTCACTCTGTGAGTGGATGGGAATGCCAAAAAGGAGACATGAGAAAAAATATACGGAAAAGGGCAAAGAGCTCAACTGCTCCTATCCATTATCCCTTCTCAGATAAATTTCAGCCTCTGTATTTAATTCCTGAGAAAATTCAGGGAATTAGTAGATGTTGTGTTACAGAAGAGCCTTACAGACAACCTGACACTGGTGGGGGCAAACTCTTGATGGACCATGACCCCCAGAAGGAGCTGGGCTGGCACAGGGAGCAAGGAGCAAAAGTCATGGAAGGGCAAGGGAAGGACACTGCTCCCCATTTCACTGCATCAGTGGATGCTGGGTCATGCTTGACTAGATTCCCCAAACTGGGATACAGCCAGCTGCACTGCAGGCTTAGCCTTCAGGCCTTGCTCTCCAGGGACTTTCTCTGCTCCGAGATAAGGCTTTGATCATGAGCAGCACATTTGCACAATAAGAGTTTGAAAATGATTTTAAAACGTGAGAGAGGAAAGTGAACAAAAGCCATGTTTCTGCATCTCATGTCTCCAATCTGTTTCTCCTTGAAAGGGGCAAAGACACCTCAGAGACATTGTCAAAGTGCCTAAACCAATTTTTCAGCCTAATCCATTATTTATATTTCCACTCAACCCTTTTTTTTAATCCTGAGCTCCTGAAATTAGGTTCTGTAATATTGAGAATCACTCCCATGAGCTGAGGCGAAGGCAGGGAGAGGGCTTAAGTCTTGTCCTGCCCTTACCCTTCCAAATCCACCTCTGACAGGGACTGTCCATCTTTTGCTCTCTGTTCTGTACCTCTCACAAACTACCAGCATCACATCCTCATCCACTTGTTTCTCTGTTTTCTGCTCAGTCCTTTCTGGGATATGTAGGTAAGAATAAGCACTGTCTTCAGGCCAGACATATTAACACTGAAATCTAAAAGGTCTAAAAAAAGGCATCACTTTTTAGGGACATGCACATGAGAGACTCTGGTGTCCTTCACCAAACCCATTTGTGGCCAGTAATCCTCCAAGAAAACTGCTGAAAGGTAAAAGGGTTTCTCCAATACAGTTCATCAAACCAAGTGAGGATAAAGCTGATTAATCCAGGAAAGCATCATCCTTCTTAAAAATAATAAACCTCAATTACAAGGTCACAGACAACACTAAAAATACTACAAAACTGTTCCTTTAAAAATGCTACACTTTCCCTAGAAAACCCATTCTGAATTCTTGGTTTCCTATATCTTACATTTTCTACGTAAATAAGCAGGGTCCAAAGTAGGTGATAGAAGTAGTTACAGGCATAAGGTTTTAAAAATTTTCCTCTTTCATGAGAAGGGAGGTGATAGTTGTTTACAAAATGCCTGGCAATTCAGGCACTCCCAAATATTCTGTTACAGTGGAGGATAAAGGTGTATTTGCAAAGGTGAAAGAGCATTGGATGAAAGGAAATATTTTCTTTCCTCACAACATGCAGCTAATCTATAAAACTCACAAGGTAGCAGGGTGCAGTGAGGAGCAATGCAAGATTCAGAAAGCATTAGTAACTCACCTAGAAAATGAAAGCACTGGAACATTTCATTAGATAGAACTATTGTGATTATAATTATTCAGAAATGTTGCAAATTCTCGTGTTCCCAAGTATAAATAAATCACTATCTGAAGATAACAATTAATCATTCCCTCAGGGTACAAGGGCATTCTGTAATTGTCCACTATGGCAAGTGGTTGCATCCCTCTTTGAAATCTCCAATGCTGAGCACTGTCAGGAAGGAAACTTCACTGTATTTAAATACTATAGTGCATCCTCTATTATGATTCACTTTTTCATAGATGAAAACACGAGTTGTGTACTAGAACAAAAAATGACTATTAATTCCAGGAAAAGCCAGACCAGATAAATCCGGGTAGCAACACTTTACCCAAATTCTTGGCTGCCCCCTGCAGTTCAATGGAAGATGAGGCACAGCTTTATTACTTGGAACGGGTATTTGCTTTCTCTTTGAATTGCATGGGACTTTTATCTTTTAATGAGATGCTGGTGCTTTTTGGAAGGTGCTAAAAAATGGCATTTTCAGAAAAAAATTCTCAAGTACAGAGTGTGATGTAAAAACATGTTGGGTAGACTAAACAGAACAAACAGATTAGACAGAGAAATAGAGAACAGATTATTTCTGTTCTTCCTTATTCGTCACTTCTGATCATACTGGCCTGATAGCAGAATCTTGTTCTGGCATTCAGCTGCTTTTATTGCTTATTTTCCCTTACAAGTCCAAATCCTCAAATTCATGTTTAAATAGGGATTTAAGGTGGTAACTGTTAATGCTTAAAAGGAAGCCATTATAGATTAAATGGTGAATAATGGCCCATAGATAAAGCTGCTGATTAAGTATTTTTAAATGGTTAGGGATATATTTGAAGTCTAACCATGCTACTGTTACTTTAAAAATGAAATATGACCTTCCAGAAATTAAAATTTTCCTCCAGTTAAAAACAAGCTTTAACAGGAACAAATAGAAATAGGAATAGGAGATGGCCCATGGGGAGAACACAGAGAAAATACCCCCCAAAAGAGGCAAAGGGAATGCTTTTTCTTTCCTCTTACACTCTTCTGAGTCTGTCTCTCCCTGCTGCTCTGACAGCAGCCCTTGCCCTGGCATGATGACTTCCTTTAGCACTCATGGTCCAGGCAGCAGCAGCCTACACCCTATACATCTTCCCAGGGACACAAGAGCAGAAGGAAGTGACAGTCTTTCCTTGAGAAAGGAAAGTTCACAAGCAGCAGGTGTGGTTTTCCATTTGTTTAGGCCATTGCATCCCAATTCAATTCTTCCAGAGTCACCATCTTCCATAGAGTTCTGCTGATGAATCTTGGCTTCATTTCCCACTATCTCCATCCCCATGAGCACACTGAGCCCTTCTAGCACATCACAGGTCCATCTGCACTGTTCAGCCTGGAATCAGCCCCACACCTCTCCCATTGCACTGTGACATCAATAATAAAGTGGCAGTGCTCTGTCCTGGACTTGTGGGGAAGATCCCTTCAACTGGGCTGCATTGCCAAGTGCTACAGAGTGACCAGGACGAGGGATAGATGGGACTCCATTCTGTACTCGAAAGAGAATTTTCCCTACATTCACAAGAATAGGATCTGGGATGTTAAGCTTGAGCACATTTCTGCTCTGCAGACAAAATATAAAAGGCTAAAAGTACTAATTTCATGTGCATCTTTCCCTTCACATCCTTTTACTCTCAACTCCAGTCTAATTCTAACAAGTTTTTTTACCAACATCACATTATACATGCACATCCTAATAAATCCATATGGTTTCTGAGAGAATACAATGACTTATGAGGGGTTAGAGAGATTGGCTTTCACATTTGTACCTCTGTGCACAAGGACTCATCCACTCTGGTGCACGTGTGTGCTGGGGCCTGGAACAACAACCTGCACATATTTATCTCCTGTCTCACACAATAGCTCTGCCTGTCTCTCTGTACAGTGTCTAGTGAGGCAGCAAGAGGCAGGGTGTGTGTGTGTGAGTCACAGCCACGATACACTGAACAGCCAGAACCTCTGACAGAATATACAGTGCAGCTGAGATGTCAGTGGAGGTGGCTTTGGAGTGCTTTAAAATGCTGTTCAAGTGCCAACTTTCACCTGCAAATATGACACTTTGCTCGCCCACCCACTTTCCTTCCAGGCTATGCGCTCCTTTTACTGCAACCTGACAGCTTTAATTATGAATTTCTCTGCCTTCTCTATCCCCTTAACTGTTTAGTCTCTTATTTGTCTTGCTAAGTTTTTGATATGCTCCTAGATAGCAGCTGTACACTGTCACCAGAGTGGAGGAGAGCTGGTCAGACTCTCATTTGCAGGCTGGGCACCAGACCAAAAGACTTGCAACACGGCGTTTACCTCGAAAGCAGAAATCTCTGCTCTTATTTTCTCTTTGCAGAGAAAGGAGGCAGCAGTGGGGACACAATGAGTCTATGAGCGCTGTTAAATCAAATCCATTTGGGACTCCTTAGCTCTTATTGTCTGAATAATTTATACAGGTACAAACTTCTGGGGAAAACTGGATCCCACTGGTGGTTTTACAGGGGATTCAGCTCCTTCTGGCCCTGTATTTCACCCATGACAGGAAAACCTACTTCAGACATAGGCAATATATACACTGCTACTCTCAGCACCACATCCTGCTCTGCAGGGCTGGAGCTGCTCATGCTGCTGGTGGGGGGAGAGACATTCTGCTCTGTAGAAGCTCACAGACCACTGGCATTCATTCTCGTTTGCCTCTAAGTTCTGTGATACTTGGACATCTGAGCCACTGTGTTGGACTGAAGGGGTGAGAACAGCACATGGTGAAGCCTTTGATCCAAACAATCCAGATCTAAGTCTCTTGTTCCTGTGTTCCATGCCACATGATTAACCCTCCAACACATGGGATAGAAAGGACTGTTTTGGTCCTCAGCCAGTCTAGTTTTCACCTACATGACTGTGTTCCTCAGAAAGCTCTGGTGGGAACTGTGGACAGGTTAAGTTGAGGTCAACTGAAGAGACAATTCTAATTAAGAGGGGAAAAAATACACAAATTCCCAAAAAACATCCTTACTTCTAAAGGGTTAGAAGTGCAATTCATCTAATTGCCATCCTACTCACTCCTTCAGTTGCTCTGCCTGCCTGAAAGAAGCTACTGTAGCATGTACTGGTATTAAAAAATCTGACTGTTCTATGGTTTTCACAAGTCTCAAGTTATTTTGGGACTCTGGGAACACCATTTGGAAAAGTTCCACAAGAAAACACTAAATAACCAAGATCCTTGAAACAACCTTAGTGTTTATAAGGTTCCTCCCCATCATGGAGACATAAAGACTCCCACTACAGTTATGCCTTGTGCATCCATGTCCTCTGAATAATGTCAAACAGCGGAAAACAAAGGACAGGGATCACCAGCAGAGCTGCAGTGATGGAGTTTTCTCCTCCTGATCTTGTGCCAGAGCCCTAAATCTAAAGCAACTGGTGTTCAGCTGCTGCTGCAGTACAGATATAGGCTGTACCAGGCTACACACAGTGCTCTGAACCTGCCCCTTCAGCACCAGATCTGTGACACGTTCAATATGAAATCCCACCTCTGCCTGCATTCAAAATGATCAATAGTCCAAACAGACTGATTCTCCCATTACCCTTTGCATCCTCTTAGAAAAAAACCACATTATTCTGTTCTGGTGTCAGCAGTGTCCTGCTCTGCATAAAGGCCACCTCAGAGATAAGAGTGCACCCCTCACAATGCATTGCTTTGGGGAACACTCCAAAAATGGGAACTTCTGAACCCCTGATAGCCTTCTGGTTTATTTTTCCATCTCAGCATGTGAATGTCCCCAGTGGCTTTCATATTTCAAGATAGATCTTAAGGGAGAAAGACTGCAGCCCAGAAATACAGATGCTCCTAATCAATACCAAAATGTCTAATGCCAGACAGCACCACAGCAATATGCCTCACAGAAAGGGCACTGCAGAGCCCATTTGTTCTGCTGGGCATATACAAGTTCATTATCTGTAGTCCAGTCAGATCTGTGTGAGTATGGTAATTTGAATAACCTCAGACAGATACAATAGCAAGCAGTGCTTCTGTGCATTCTGTTTGAAGTTCCTTCTATGATCTCTTTCTCTTCCCATTTGCTCTTTTCCTCTCCTTCCTTTCTGCATCTATTTAAATTGCTATTATTAGCTAAAAAAGGATAAATTAATTACCTCTGAAATGAGCATGAATACTTATACCCAGCCTGGCATAAATGGAGCTGGCATTTGATAACAGTCAACAGAAGCTGAGCAGCTTGCAAGGCATTTCAGAATAATAATAATAATAAAAATCAATAGGAGGAAAATAGGGACAGCTCTAGAAAGTGTTAATGAAAGTTGCTGAATTCCAGTGGCTCACCTGTGAACAGCTACATGAAAGCCTTCTGAATACCAAATATATTCATTATAGGCTGCATTGCTTGGCTGAGCCTCTAAAGAATTCTTTGGACTTGTATTCTTTCAATAACAAAGCAGAGGCACAGAAGAGAGCAGGAGAAGAAGGATGAAGGGGTGGACAAAAGAAGGTTCACATTTTTATTTTGAAAACAAAATTATCAAGGCATATAAAAACAATAAAATCTGACATCAGTAATAGATCCAAACTTGAAATTTGAAGGTTTTTTCCCTCTCAAGTGCAGAGGCAGCAATTCTTTAGGTCACACCCTGGGGGTGCAAGAAGGTACCACTCTTTTGCAACATCAGTGTGAAAGATTGCTGGAGAGTGTTATAAAACAGTCAGGAGTTAAAGCATTTCCTGAACTGATCCTAAATAGTTACAGCAACATAAGACTGCTCTGAAGCCAAAGCCCAGCCACTCTCACACCTGTCATACTGAATTAATGTTAGACTGTGCTCTCACAAGTGTTTTATGAAATGCATTATAGAAACCCCTTTTGCCCCATGTTCTGCACCAAAGTGACAAAGTAGTTTGGCTTACTTAGGTAAATGCATTCCCCCAGCACTTTTCTCTCCAGCATCCAAATACAGAAATACCTCATCCAGAGATGCTCATATAACAGTAGAAATTTCAAATTCCTTTACCAGCAATAAAATTTGTGACTAAGGGAAAAATGGAATCAATAAACACCCTCCTCTTCTGAAAGCTGCCACAAGGTATTTAATGTCTACAGATGATCAAGGTTAAAAAATGCACCAAATCTTTACTTACAGAAAAATGGGACTCCACTCAAATGAAAACTTGATTCAAGTCTGGTCAAATAATTCCTGCTGTGGTTAGATTCTCTAAGTGATGAAAGAGCACTTTCATCTTCAGCCATATGTCAGAGGGCTCCCCAGAGTCCAGCTGTCCAGCCTGCCTCAGGGCTGGACAGGAACTGGGAGGAGATAGGGTGCTGTGCAGGGTGAAGTCCTGTCTGGAAATTAAACCCTTGAGCTGCAATTCAGTATGTAAAACAATACAACACTGACACCCACATTCACCCGTAGGAGTAGGAAGAACCCATCCCACCAGGCAGGGGAACCATTTTCCATCGCTGCATGTGGCTATAGCACTGCATTTCTGCTGTTCAAAGATGCACTGAGGATACCCCAAATGAAGTGAGCACACTTTGCTCCAGCTGCATTTTTTGTTGTTTGAACTTCCCTTTTTTTTCATTTGCTTCATTTCCACAAAATCACTTTCATTTGATCTGAATCACCTTTTGGCCACACAGTTTAAAAGACCAGTGAAGTTGCTTGCACAGCTATAATCAGGGGAAGGTGCATTATAGTGAGAAGATGGGAGATTCAACACTTCAATACTATCCAGGATCATGATGGTGCATCAATTTGGTATAGAAGGAGAGCACACACATTTCCAAATGATGTGCAAATCCCTCTTGTCAATTCCTGGCTTTGCCATCCGTGCACTGACCGATCTAAGTCTGCTCACTGTATGGAAGATGAAGAGATTACATCTGGACAAAGAAACAGCACAATGATTAAGCCTTCTGGTTTTGATTAATAGCAGAGGTAGACATATTTACCATCTGGGGTGGAAAGAGATTTGGCTCTGCTCAAGAAAAGTGAGAAATGATGAACAAACACAGGAGATAAATAATGTCTGAGTCAGCAGAAAAGGACTTCACAAAAGTCTGCCTCAACACCAGAGATGTCTCATGAACAAATGGCTGCAATTGCTGCAGTGTATGCAAAACATTCCCTAGCACAAACTGGAGGGCAAGGAAGAAAGGAAAATTAAGGAATGCGCCATCAGTTTACACCATAAGGAAGGAGGTGAGGATGCTGGAGGGGGAGGGGATTGCTCCTTGTCTCTCTCAAACCTGCTTTATGTGAACAGTCACTTCCCATCCTCCTTGTGGTCATGACAAATGTGAAGCTACCTGGACAGCAGTGACTTAAAACTTAATTACTTTTTATAGGAAATGAGGCATGAAAACTATTATCAAAAAACATGATGTCTGAAGTGCAAGCCACATTTCACTTTCCCCACAGAAAGCTTCTGAATGCCAGAATTGACTGTAAGGCATGGTGGGATGCTGGAAACATTAGTAATTCTTCCTAGGGCATGGAAATACTGTCTTATGAGGCCATGTTTGAGAAAGAGCAGGATAAATTGCTTGCATGAGCACCAGGTACATGGCTTTGTTGAAAGTGGTTGCAAAGCCCAGAAAAGTCTCCACATATTTGGCCTTTGATCTTTGCAGAATGGTCAATAAGATCAAAGATCTATTCAGTGCTGGTGGAAAAAAGGCTGTTTATCCAATGCAGAAAACAATCCAAATATCTTTTCACTAGTATGCTATTAGTGAAAAGAAAAGCCACAGCAACTAAGACCCTACAGAGGTCTTATGTAACATGAGGGTGATGGTGCCTCAATGTGAGAGTCAATATGATGTCAGTCCCAGAAGCACAGGTTGATAATTAAAGCTAACTAATGCCTGGAGATATTTAACATTTCTTCCTCCCCATCACGCATTGGAGCTGTAATGCATCTTCTGTGCTGCATTCTGCACTTTCTCCATTTTCAGCATGTTCCTGAGACAGCTGTCACTTGTTGAAAACAGTGACACAGAGCTGTTAGGCCAACTTCATGGTATCCTGGGACATCATGTGTTTAGGGGAAATACTCTACTGTCCCATTAGCCACACAGCCCCACTGGTGGAAGTTCAACTCCTCTTGTTTATTCTCAGTAGCACTGCCTCTGCTGTGAAATTATTCCAAATGTTGCCCTACTCATGCTTGTGAATGGTTCCTTTTGCAGTTGACAATTTAGGGGAAAGATAGATCGTGAAGTGGGGACAGGAAGAAGTTCTTGTCTGTGCACCAAACTGTGCTTATTTAGGTCTGCTAAAGGCTTCTTTCACCTTCCTTTGGCTCATTAGGGACAGCACACGGAGCACAATGGACTTGATCCGGTGTGAGAAATCCCCCATTCTCACAGGATGCCTCCCTCAGAGCAGGCACTTCCCTGACAGCTATTACCTTCCTCCAATTTACTGACCACCAGCTCTGACAGAGCTCTATAAAGTGCACAGCAAATAGTTTATTCCAGGGAAGCAGGGCCCAGCCTGCTCCTCTATCCCCTCCCTGCAGTGGTGAGAGAACAAGGCTGCAGCACACCCAGAGCACAGAGAGCCTGAAGAGGGAAATTAAAGGACACAAACAGTTATGAACCTTGACAGGTGAAAATGTTTGCTGTCGGAGGGAGATGCTGAGATGCCAAGTCAATGCCACGCACGCCAGACACCAGGGCAAAGAGAGACAAGTGCAGGACATGAACTGCAGGGATTTTACAACAGAAGAGTTCTCTGGCTCCACAGCTTTTGATCTCTGCACCTTTGCAATGAGACATTTCATCTGGGAGTCAGCTTTATCCAGTGCTGGATTAACTTCTTGTTCCACAGCTTGACCTGTCACCCAGAGCATTACAGAGATGGGCACTCAGAAACCCATACAGAGAAAACGCACTAGATTGAGATAGATGTATTTAACATCAGCACTCCGTGATACATCACACTGCTCACAGCTTAACTTCAGCTTGATTTCCACAAAACAAACCTGTAACAACTAAGAAAAGCTCGTGTTTTCATCCAGGCTGAACAATTCTAATATTTTCTTTTGATATTGGTGAATACTGCTATGGAAAGCCTCACCCGTATTTGTATCTTTTTCTAGATACATCAGCAGGACAGTCTTTGGGACACATTTTCATTTGCCAGGAAACATTAGCTACAGTAAAAGCTATTGCCTCCCACTTAAATATTTGTCATGCATATAATTTCCTGGGACCAGGGCACTGCAGACTTCTGGAACAGGGATAGCTCATAAGCTGTTCAAAAGACACTGTTGTTAACTATTTAAAGCATTTAAGAAAAAAAAAATCACCAAGTGACCACCCAGAATTTTCCTGTGTTACACCTGAAGGATTCCCAAATCTGATTTTGCTTTGGCAAAGGTACACAGAAATGTGGGTATTTTTATTCACACCTACTCACACTTTCTGAGGCAAACTATAGAAAGTATGCAAGGATACTGTGCATTTTTCTGGTAACAACACAGAAAAACAGAGCTAATTTTAAACTACAAACATTTCACTCAAACCCACAAAGGTGGGTCTATCCTAGGAAGCAGCAGAATATAATTTCCATTGATGTCATGATATATCAGCAATAAAGCTGCAAGGTTTTTGTGCTACATCTCAAAACTAGATTAAACTTAGTATTTACAGATTAATATTAGACTGTCACCCCTCAGCTTCCTCCTGAGAAATGTTTTGATAAAGAATAATTTTTTTTCAAAACTTGTGAGTAGAGAGAGGGATGTAGAAATAGTTGCTCTCCTGTCTGTATCAGTGAGCCCTCTGTATTCTGCATTCTTCCATCGGTTCCAATATTCCCACTAAAACCAAACCATGGAATTCTCTTGGCTAGGCTCAGAGAAATATGGGAGGAAAGTATTAAATTTCTCAATCAGAATCAATATGTTGCACAATCATTTGCCACGAATTGTTTATTCTTAAAGAGATTATGCCAGCAAACACTTTGGTCCCTGCATCTCCCTTCACCCAGCCTTTTGCAACCAGCTCCTGCAATGTGACACCTCTGGGTGGGATTATCAATTCAGCTGCTTACCTCGTCAGCAAATAATAACAAACTACATCCAAGCTGGTAAAATTTCACAAATCTGCAATTGCAACCAGTGAAGTGAAAATTAACAACAACTTATCAACTGCCTTTTAGCAAAGATATTCATTCTGGGGTTCCTGGAGGTGCTCATTACTGCTGGGCAAACTTGAAGAGGCAGAAGTCTTTGCTTTCAGCTACTGAGGACACATGAGTTGTACCGAGTTGTACAAAGGAAGAGAACTTTCATTTTTTCCGTTAACTTCTTTAAAAATACTTGTCACTAGGGATCTTCCTTCTGTACTGATCAACCACCACAGAGTATTGGATAAATAGAATGAGTTCCTGTTGTTATAAAGTCAGCTAAAGGAAAAAGTAACAGAAGGCTACAAAGATCAGCGAAAACGCTCACTGAGTTACTGTGACCAGATGGCTTTTTGTCAATGTTTGAGGGAAGTCAGGGTTTGGTGCTTTTCTTCCCATACATTATTTTCGTGTGAAGGCCCTTCTAGCTCCAGTTCAAAAGAGAGAGTTTGATTTATATCCCAAAACCATCCACCTAGCCAGGCTCCAGCAGCTCTCTCTAATGACATAGCAATGATTTTTCGGATGGCTGTCCACAGCATGGATGGTGTTTAGCATCCACCTTAATTGCTTCATTTATATGTTCACACTACAAGTGAACACATCTAATCCCAAGAAATGTCTCTACATTTTATCCTTCTTTTTAAACCGTCCCTCATAAGCATTTAAAACTGTGAACAAGCTTGCAAGAATGGGTTTTGGCATGAGGAACAGGTGGTGCTAATGTTGGGTAAATGTTCCTGCAGGGGAGAGACTGGAAGTCTGCTATAAATTACAGGGGTATTTCTGCAACTGAAAAACTTGAAGTTCATTGATGAAGCTGAGAGAGCTCTTTGATGGCAAAGCCATCAGGGAGCTTCAAATCATGTCACATCACTAAGTCTTCTTTCTCCATTTGTCTTGGAAAAACATTTTTGCAAACATATGTGATGCACACAGAACTAACAAGTGATGATGGCCTAGAGAAATTATGTATGTCTGCTTCATCACAAATTCAAGCTGAATAATCTCATACACAAACACTTTTCCAGGTCAAATTCCTCTTGTATTTATAATGGGGCAAACTCTCTTAAATACCCCCCACTGAACATAGGAAGCAAGTAAATTAATTTTGCAATTTGGAAAAAACATGTCCCAGATAAGCAGTGGGATAAAAACTTCTTTCTGTCCATCAAAAAGTCATAAATCTATGCTCTAAATGACTAAAGGGCTCCATGCAGAGAGGACAAGAATTTATAGGAATGTACTTGCAGTATGCGGCCCACGATTTCTAAATCATGCTATCAATGTCCTTTTATAATCTGCAATACTTGTTCCCTACAGTGCAGCACTTAGATAATGCCTTTCCTATAAGAGATCCTCTCCGTGGAGGATCTGAGCTGGACAGAACCCCAGGTGACAGTGAGCAGGAAAATGTATCCTGCTGATGAATTTTTCTGGGGCAGTACCATCCCCATGTTCCAGTAAGCAGCTTTGATAGGAAAATGGAAAATCACTGGAAAATAGAGAACAGGTACTTCTCTTTCACCTTTTTTCTCCACATGGATGGCTGCAGGGCATGGACCCACTGTTCCAGTAGTTTCTTTGGGGGTCAATTACATCTCCATACAGCGCAGTTTCTAAGATGCAAACCTCAGCCACAACGAGAGCCAATTTCTGCAGATTTCGACCCAAAACGTACCCCCACCAACACAATTCCCACAGCAGAGCCCTCTGGATATGATAGCCACTGACCTTTGTGCCCGGTCTGTGATCTCCTCCTCCAGATCCAGCAGGAGAGCTGCCTGAGCCATCAGCTCCTTGCTGCAGGGCAGGGATTTGAGGTGCAGAATCAGCAAACCAAGGCAAAACTTGCTTCCCATCTCCTCCAGCTCCTTCGTTCCCAGCTGCAGGCCCTGATGGAGAGAGGCACAAGGTTTCATGATTCCTACATATGAAGTTTCCCCTACAGGATCATTTGCAAATTAACCAACAGCACATGGTCTACAGAAGATATCCTAAAATAGCCTCTGTTTTACAGCAGGGGAAACAGAGGCAAATAGTTTAAATGTTTCGAGTATATTTTCAGAAGTCATTGTAAGAATTAGACTCAGACCCCAGGAGAATCTGACTGTAAATCCATTTTTACAAATCATCCAGTTTTTCTTTTTCTCTGTAGAGGAGCTGTCTATCTAAGTAATAGGAAAAAAATAAAACCTGTGATTATAAACATTAGGCAGTGGCAAAGATGGAAGAGGGAACTGGACAAGAGGAGAAAAGAGAGGAAGAGATCTTTAACAAGTTATGAATTGTTTTTTTAAGAAAATCAATTGAAAAGTAATTGCAAAATAACAAACACCTCTCAGGAATTTCTCAGTCTGTTAAAAGCTGGTGGTGCAAACAGGGTTTGGATTACCAACTTCATCTTTCAAGGGAGGGATTCTCCAAGCTGTGGATCCTTGCTGATTGTGAATAATCTGTGTTTGGTTTTACACCAAGGGCCTGCATCAGAGTAAATCAGTGTAATTGATGGCAGTTTCATGCAGGAGACAAACAAAGCTCAGATATACCAAAAAGAAACTAAAACTGCAGACTCCCTCATCTTTGCCACTTAGTGACCACATCACCCATCAGGGCTGGACCAGCTTCTGCCTCTGCCAATAACAGCCGTGTGTGTTTCTGCAGCAAAAAATACATCTCTGCAGCCAAGCTTCTGTGAGACTTCAGCTCCATTGCCAGGCTGTTTCCGTAGCAACTCTCGGGAGTCCAGAATAAGCCCTGGCCTTAAGCATGGTGTGGGCTCCACATCAGCACAGCCTGCACATCACTCTCCACTAGATATTTGTTAGTGAGCATCTCCTGGGTACTGAACACATTATAATTTGTATTATAAAAATATAATGTGTTCAGTAATCCATGACAAGGGACAGAGCTCTGCTCTTTTCCTGTATAAAGTTATATTTGTAAAATGCTTTGGGACCCTCAGGTCTGAGCACCTCTGTATAGCTGGAAGATTATTTCTGAGCCAAAACCACACAGGTGGATGGAAGAAAGAAGAGATTTCACACTTAAATGTCTGCAGCTCTCCTGAGGAGTTTTTTGGTGCATTTTTGTTAGAGGACAGAAACTATTTGCACAGCACCACCATAACCTCCTCTCCAGCAGGTCCAGCATATGCAAATATAATCTGGCATTAAAAAAACCTTCTCTTTGATCACAAATACATTTTCCTATGGACAAGACATTGTAATTCAGTTTCTTTTCTGAGGCCCTATGAGCAAAGCATGAATCCATAGTTATGATGGACATAATCCAGGGCTCAAACATGTTCTGAGTGGCTGGAAAAGGAAGGACCTGCTCAGAAGAGCACACACAGTCTGAGGGAACAGCCTCAGTGCATGGTGTAGGGCCCCAGCAAAACTTTTGCCCTCTGAACAGTGTCTTAAGTGTTTTTATCACAGTGGGCAAATGTCTGACATAATTTCTACTCTCCTCCTATTCACCTTTACTGCAAGATATGGCTACAAAAAGTGTAGTGTAAATGATTTATAAGAAAAACAAAAAAATGGAGGGAGAAGTTTATGGGAACTGGGGGTCATTAACACAAAAAAATGAGAATGCTCAACAGCTCTAAATAGATTCCTAAATGTTTTATTATTTTACTTAAAAAGGCTTAAGATATTTTAGTGTGGCAGAGTTATAACCAGCAGGCAGAAGTGGTGACATTTCAGAGAAAAAAGGTGTCATTTCCACAGCAAGAGAATTATTTTCTCAGGGGAAAAAAATACAAAGAACATCTCAAGGCTTTCCCTGGGGTGCATCTCAGGGTCTTGCTTCCAAGATTAAGGCAACATACTAAACAGCTATCAAGGAGATGCAAACAGTGCCTGAGCTGAAAATCAGCCTGTGGCTTTATTACTCCCTAGAGCTTCACTCAGGATATGGAGAGGCCTTAAGAAACTATGAGTAAAATAATAATACTAATAATATGAACACTAAAACACACCTCAGAAGCCAAAGACAGTAACTGCTCATGCACTGAAGTGAGCTGCTGTATGATGGACCCATATTGCTTTGACATTAGACAGCTCAGGAGTAACAGCTAGAAACTCAGCCAGAGGATTGCCTGCTAGCCCACTTTATTCACTTCAAATGTGGACATTTATTTATTTTAACTCAGGCAAATTTCTCTCTCCTTCCTCCCTCCTCAGTTCTCAGCAGAGGAAGGAGCTGGAGGTGCAGAGCACTACTGCCTTTAAAGTGAAGCTGGGCACAGAGCTGACCTGTTGAACTAATGTTATTGATGGCATCTGCCAGCAATGCCAGGACCTGCTGTAGTGGTTAATAATCAGTCCCACTTGCATCACTGGAAGGGAAGCCTGACCTCCAGGCACTTCCCTTGGAGCCATATGGCACAGCCAGCTGCAGAAATTTTGAGATTGTGCTTACAACTCAGAGTTATGAAAATATCCTGTAAGAAACAAAAGAAAGAAGGTAGAAAGGTAGAAGCAGTGCAATCTGGTTTGGTTGAAAAGCTGGTAGGAAGCACAGTGCCATGGCAGGGAAGCTGTCTGGGTGTTACCAAGTGACAATATATGGTCTGTTTGTCACAGCTGCACAGGAGGAAGCTGCTCTGCCTGCCAGCACCTCCCCTGCAGTGTCCTGCCAGCCTGGATTCTCAGTGACCCCATCTTCTCCTCTGGTACAAGGTTTTACAGCTCTGTCCCCTCCTCTGGTCACGTCTGTGTGACCACTGGAGCATGGTGCAAAGTCTCCCCTGCCAAAAGGATCCAGGCAAATAGGCAAATTCTGAAGGAGGAAGCAGCACCCCTGCACCAGAAAGCTGCAGACAAGCTCATCAGTCCTAATTAGTCCAGCCTCAGAAACACGCTAACTAAGCCAGCCCACTTTAATGATCAGCTCAAAGCTCCACACAGGTTTTGCTCTCTGTTACATCAAGGTACCAGCCTGGACCAGCATCAGCTTGGTGCACCACATTCCCCTGCACAAGGCAAATTGGTCCCTTGGGCCCTGTCATGCAATAATCTTCTGCAGACATCATGTTAAGGGATAACAGGTTAATTGCTTCCTGGCTATTATAGAGAGTAATGGAGCTGAAAAACTTTTCTTAAACCCTTTTCACATTTTCACACTGCAACAGACAGAATGGGAGGAGGAGATGCCTAATAACAGTCCAAATTTGAGATATATTTATTTTCCAGTGTAATACAAAACAAGGGAATGGGAATAAAAGACTTATCACTTGGCCTCAACATTGTCAATCCAAATTTTCCTAAACAAAATTGATCAAATTGTATTGGAAAACCAGTTCATTCATGCTCAGCACTGATGCATCAAATGAATATCCACAACTAAATGTTTCCAATATCTCTCAGTTTGCCCTCAAAGTACTTCCCAGGCTAAATGACAGTGTAATGGAAAAACTTTATTATTCATTACTCATGTGCTTTAAATATTCCAGGAGGCAAAGACAGTGATAGTTTTTGGAGCACAGATATTGTTGAAGGAGGTGGAAAGACTCCAGGAGTCAAATTAGAGATTTCTCCACAAGGGTAATGAGAATTACAGTAAGATTAGAGCTGGGAGGTACTAATAAATATAAGTAGAGGGAAAATTTCTGAGGGATCAATTTTTTTCCTAAAAGGAAATACAGCACAGTCACATCAGGGCCTCTCCTGCTTTGGGTCACTGTTCAGTCCTTGGGGCAGCAGCTTTTCCCTGCAAACCCACTTCCAGTCAATACATATACACACACACTTACAGAATATTCCCTGCATCTCAACAGCTTTACACATGCACAATGGCTATGCCCTAAGGCTGGGTATAAATAAATTGACAGTCTGGTTTCTCACTAATTCCATCAGTGCGCTCTCCCTTGGAATACTAATCAAAACCATTTGGAAGCTCTAGAGGACAAACTTAGGGAGCTGAATGAAACATTTGGTGCCTGGTGTCTGCAGCCTTAATTTTAGCTTGAGCCAGCCCTGAAGGTTACTGTACTTTCAACCCCTGTGAATGAAAATACACTGACACCCGCTGGGGAAGTGGCTACTTGGACAACTAGGACAGCAGGGAATAACTCAAGTTTTCTCATGCCCCAGAGATCCCTCAGCAGCAGGAATGACATGGAAAACAGATGAAATGGAGGGGATGGGAATTTGGGCCAAAACATTTCAAGAGGATTAAGTGAGTGGAAAAGGCTGAAGATGCAAGGGAAAAAAAAAATGCTAGCAGGAATTTCTAGAAAGAAAGATGAGAGGGACTGGAGTTAGAGCCAGGAGATAAAAGGATGGGAGAGATAAAAGGATGAGAAAGAAGGAAGGGTTGCTGAGGTCAAGGGATGCTGATACAGGGGAATGATAACAAGAAGAAAGCTAATGGCAGCCTTGACCACCTTGGCACCCTTGGGGAAGTGTGCCTTGCTCTGCACATCTGTCCTCATTACATCTGGTGCTCTGCCCACATGGTGAGGAGAAAAGGCCTGACTTGCTTTGAGTCTCCTCACAAAACTTCTGCTGAGCTCAGCTGGTGTTTTGGTTGAGCAAACTTCAACAGCACAGAAGAAATTATTGGTTTAATCATTCAAATGGGCTCTTCTACTATTTAAAGGTATGTATGTCATGAGCAACACTGTTCAAGGAACAGAATGAAAGGGAAGATGAAATATCTTCTCCTTCCAGTCTGCTGGAGAAAGTGTCCTCAACAAACTGCATAGAAGAACTGAGGATTTAACAAACAAAAACCTGTTGCAAATTTCTCTAGAAAAACCAGTTATTTAGGTTATGAATCCTCTAGTTCTATTGCGGGGAAAGGTTTTTCCTTCTTTCCACTGACTAGCTAGTTGTCTGACATTTCCATTTCCACACCTTTTCACCTTTCCCTCACAGCATTTCCACTCCTGTTTCCCTCCATCCTTTTCTCACTCCCAAATTTCTTTTCCTTCTCTGTTCCTTCCTCAGCATCCTTTCTCCCATCCTTAATCACCTCCCATGAATGACTCAGTATATGCCAAGTTCACCATGTGTTGGAAGAGCCAAATTTTATTAGTGTTGCACCTGAGCTCTCTTTTTTTCTTGGCCACTCTACCCCAACATGTCTACTAATGTTTTATGCCCGCAATTTGAAAACTACACAGGATGGAGACGGGGTGGATTTATCTTCCCACCTCCTCAAAGACTGCATACACACAGTGAGATTGGACACAGAATAGCACAATAACTTTTTGGTTTGAGGGTTTCTTTTTGTGTTGTTTTTGGTGGGGTTTTTGTTTGCTTTTCTGGGTTTTTTTGTTTGGTTTTGTTTTTTGCTTTTTTTGTTGTTGTTGTTTTTTTTTTTTGTGGGCCATAATTGTGATGGGTGGTCGTGTCAGGAACAAAAAAGAGAATGACAAATGAGGATATTTTCCACCTATGCAGACAAACCATGTAGAAAGATGCTATTCTTTACAGAGTTCTTGCTTTCCAATAAAATTGAGTAGTACATTGGTTTTCTGTCTCATTCATTTCCTTGTGACATGCTGGGGACCTAATTTAGGCCCTGGATGAACCTGGACTAAGCTTATCCCTCTCTGCAGACACTGAACAATCTTTCTCCTTGTCCCATGATGTCATTTCAAAGAGAACTGAAGAGGCTGAGTGAAGGCCAGGCCAGAAATGCACACTGTAGTGGAATCTGCACTGCTTCACAGTAACAGGATCAGGAGTGCCTCAAGCTCCTATCTGAGGAATGCAGACAGTTTTGGGGAGGAAAAGCCTGCCTGTGCCATCCAAGGAGGACATAAGTGTCTGGAGAGAGCAATCCTTTGACAGTAGACCTCACCAATGCCATAGGTGATGCCATTATTTTAAATATTTTTTTTTAAAAAACAACCAAAAGAACCCCCACAAAATAAAAGAAAACACACCAAACAGCCCAACCTGCCAATTTCTAAAGAAAAACAAATGCTACTCCAGGAAACTTATCTGCCAAGAAATAGAACTAGAGACAATTCCATAGGAATTCTGAGGCAGTGCAAGGAAATAAAACAATTACCAGTTATTGGAGGCTATTCAAATGCTTTGTTCAAGAAAGAACCTTTCTTCCCCATGCTCCCAGTATTTCCAACAGGCTAACTGGTATCCGATGGTGCCTTGAAAATTCATCAGTAGTCTCACCATTACGTCCTCTCACATATGTTCCTTTCCCTGCTATCTGAACTCTGTGGAATGTGGAACAAGCCACAGACAGGTTATAACCTGAGGTATCTGGAGATTAGGTGTGAGGTGGGGCTGTGTCTCAGAATCTGTGTCAAATGAATTAGCTTTTAAAAGCAGTTTAGGCAAGCAAGAAGCTGAATTTTTTCAAGTCCTAAATTGGCAGCCTAATCCCTGGATGACTTTTCTTCTCCTTTACTTCCACTTAAAAGTTTGCCTCTATAAATAATTCTGATGTACAGAAAAGTAAGCAGACTCTTGGCCCATCTAAGCCTTTTCATCAGCTATGAATTTACCCAGTTTGGCCATATTTCACCATGGGTGTAAAATAATTTTCTAATCCTGGCTGGTGATCATCACATGCCTTGAAAAAAAAAGAAAAAACCAAGATTTATGATACTTATCCTGGCTAATGTAAATGTGGATGATACCCAAAGTGTCAAACCCACTTAAAAAAATCTCAGTAAGGTATTTGTCTTCATAATGTCATTCACAGTGGGGATCCCCAGGTTAATTATATGTTATACAAAGAATCAATTGTTGCATCTTAATTTCATGGAATGGTGACACACATTTTTATTATATACACAACTCTTTGTTATTTTTCTGCATGGTTTCAAGCATTTAAATTAACAGGTACGTTCTATTCCTCCCACCAGATAAAAATATTTATTGACCAAAATGACACAGCAAGGTTAGTGTACTTTAATTCTCCATCCCAAAAGAGACACCAGGATGATGGAACCTTTCAGTTTTGCAACAACTTTCCCAACACAGGGAACAGATTTAGTGAAAGTCAACACAGAGTGACTTGGACAACACCACCGTGACACCCCACATTATCTCCATCCCTCTGCTGCCACACTAGATGGAGTCTAACAAACCACTGAAACTGTGTCCTGGGCTGGCAGCAATGTCAGGCAGAGGAGAACCCTGTGAAGTGGGTTCTGCTCCCTGCTGTGCTGCCCCTGAGCATCCCCAGCCCAGCAGAGTCTCCCCTGCTCGGTGTCCCTGTGACACGCTGCTGTGTCCTCTGCCCTGCTGAGCTTTGTCCCTTCCCTTTATAATCCAGCACCTCCAGGATCCCCAATGCTCTCCCTGTGCTGAAGCTGCCTTCCAGGCCACTCAACACTTTGATCTGTTCCCTCCAGCCCGTGTATATCACTGCTTTGTCTCTTACAAAGAAATGACCCATGGCACACGGAGTACTCCGCAGGAGGTGTTACCACTCATGTCTACAGGGATATCAGAACACCTTCCAAGGCTCCCTATTTCTTCACACACACACAGGCATCTCACTCACTTTTTTTTCTTTATTGCTGCTGCTGCACATGGCACAGACATCTTTATCAAGCTGTCTTTGTAATAGCTACTTATGTTTTCCTGAATGGTTAGAGCTAATTCAGAACCCAGCCATGTGTCTGAATGCTTTAAACTATTTCTTCAAACATGCTGCACCCTGCCACAGCCTGTGTTTCATCTTCCATTCTAGTACCCACAATCTTTCAGCCCTTCTTCCCACAGTGTAATTTGCATCAGTTGCTAGCAGCAGATCTTATTATCTTATTATCTCCTTGCCTTCCAGCCATTCAAATTATAAATACTGACCAGCACCAATTCACAGAGTGGTATCTGGATTCACCTTACGTTTTTTTCCATCCCAATGTTGCCTTATCCTACCCACTATTCCCAACCTTTTAAATACATTTTGACTACACGCTGACCCTATTATTTCTCACCCCTAACTCCCAAAATTTCTTGATTATTGTTCTTTTTGTGGAAGCTTCTCTTTTAATCAGCTATGACTTATCTGGGATGCCCAGTGATACCATTCTGCCTGAAAATTAGCCTAGGTTTACCCTTGAAAGCCATGAATGAAACTTTATATATTAATTTCTCATTTGTCCTCTAGCTCCAGTATCTCTTTAAAAGAATAAAATTCATATTATCTAGGCCCTATCAATTCTATTAATACTCTCAGTCACTGGGTTTCCTTGTCCCAGTGTTAGTCCAGGTCCTGTGGTTGTGTTATTGGTGGTTCTCTCATGGCATCAAATAAGTTTTTAAACATAAGGAGTCATAATTATGATTATTTACCTTGTTGAACCTGGTTTAGATAGTCAGCTGCTGAGTCTGCTGGCCAGTTTTAAAGATTTCTTTTTAGTAGCTCAATTTCTTAATTTCCTTACAACTCCTAGAGGAAAAAAAATCTGGGCTTCATCTAATTCTGTGAGTTACAACCTTAATCAAATATCAAATAACAGAGCAGACAATGTGCAAGCACTGATTTGTGTACAAGGCAGCCAGCATGGTCCCACAGCATCCTGCTCTGTTCCCATCCTGGCTGCCTACAAGCTCTGCCAGGGAACCTGTGGCTCCAGAATTCATCCAAATCTCAGCCTACACAAACTTTCATTATTCCAGTCCTTGGAGTACCTTATTATTTTCCAAATCACACCTTGAAGCATAGAAGCTTATTTCTTTCTTCCAGGTCTAAGTCTGCTTTCCACAAAATCCCTCATATCTCTCTGCCAACAGCCTCAGAGCAGAGCTTCCACCTGGGAGTGGCTTTTCTGGGCACATCAGATGGCACACAGCAGCTTCCATGGTGGAATAATTACATGCACATGTCCAGAAGAGATTATCCTGAGGCCCTCTGTGTGTTAGTGTCCTTAAAAACTTTAAATTGGCCTCCACACAAACCCTCACAAGTGAGAGGTAAGGACACAGACCAATCCCCAGCCCTGCACCTTCCTCTCTCATTTCAGTTTTCATTACTGTAACCTTTCATGCCTTCTATATCCATCCCCTTATTCTGATACATGTCAAGAGCTACCTGAGGCTTTTTTGCTAAATTATAAATGGCTCCCTCAAGCTAATTTCTTTTTTTTCCATATCACAAATTCTCTTTGGTCATCTTCAGCAAACACCATCAAAGCCAGCCTTCCCACCTATCCCTCCCTACAACCTCGGCGTCAGTGACAGGAAGCAACTATGATTCTACAATTTATTGTATTAGCACTTCTAAAACAACAAAGGAGGCATTGATTTTCCAAGCCAAAGGCACATGGGAAAGCACAAAAAGCATCTCTGCCCAGCTCAGATCAGAGGAAAGAGACACATGGCAGAGGAGAGGACTTCCCCCAGCCGGGTGCCCGCTCCCTTTGAAGAGGGAGGATGGAAGTAAAGCAAGGAGCTTCACTGGCTGCTCTCTTACAGGTGTCAGTGTAATCATTCTGACACAGGACCCTTCTTTCTGCTTGTCACATTTAACAGAGAAATGGACAATAACGGGGAAAATACGACCTTTTCTTTCTTTCTTCCTTTTGAATGCTCTGTACTAGTCACCTGGAGAATGGCTGATAACACTGAGGGTAATTCAGGCAAAAATACTGCAGGACCCTCTTTGACGTCTGCTCTGATTTAATATAGGTTCACAAAATGAACATGTAATACAATAACACCATAGAAAATTACAGAATACATGAGAAAGCTGGGTCAGAGGGAAATTTCACCAGACAGTCCAAGGGCAAGTTACTAATCATTTCATTCAGAAGCTGGGTTAGGAAGGACATCCTGCAATGAGCCCAGGGATGTGAAATCCACAGTTAGAAACCAAAGATCAAGAAGGTCCTTTCAGGTGAACCAACAGCCATTAAGTGCTAACAAGGGGTTGCAGGCCTGCAGAGCCCAAAGGTCCATTTCATCACAGTCCCTATGCCCAGTGCCACAAAGTAAACTGAGAGCCACTAATATATGGATGCTGGATATTTATACTTTAAATTTCACTGGAAAAATTTATTACTAAAAGGAAAGGAAAAATGAGGATCAAAACAAAGCCTCTACTTTATTACAG
This sequence comes from Sylvia atricapilla, assembly GCF_009819655.1. Taxonomy (NCBI): domain Eukaryota; kingdom Metazoa; phylum Chordata; class Aves; order Passeriformes; family Sylviidae; genus Sylvia; species Sylvia atricapilla. The sequence continues at coordinate 7,059,470 of NC_089152.1, read as the reverse complement.
AAGATGGGAACTTCTGGTGCTTGTCCATGAGGAGCTGACATGGAGCATGGAGACGGTTTTAGACTTTTGGACATATTCACCAAGAAGAATATTGGTCATAACTGGCAGCTGGATGCAAACTTTTGTGAACCACCTGGAAGGATTTTCCCTCCTATAATACTACCAGCACAGGGTCAGTTTAATATCTGCACACTTTATGTTTTAGGAGAGACAGAGACAAAGAAAGTCTTTGAAGACTGAGGAACAGACTGAAGAAAGAGAGACAGGTTCAGAGACACAGAGCCATGGTGAGGAGAGGCAGCTCTCTCAAGTGGGGTAACTGATGTGACCCACACAAAAGCACATATTGCCCCTTGCTCTGCTGTGAATATGGCCAAATTGACCTTTTCAGAGATGGAGACCAGAAATAAGCAAATGGAGGGCAGCTGACAAATGTTTCACCTAGAGAGAACATCAGGTGAGAAGCACACAGGACTTATAAAAACAAACCACAAGTTTCTGAGTCTTTGAAAATCTACTGACCCTTCACAGCAAAGCAGACAAACCTTTATCAGCAGAGGAGACGTTGACTCCAGATTACAGGCTTTCAGGATTTTTCATCTTGCAGATGTACTACCTGAGAAAATTTGCATAAGAACATGCTGCCTTTTTCTTAGGAGTCCTTTTATGATTTCTACCGAAAATGATAATCCTCTGTTTGTGACATTGCAATCATTTCTACTACAATCAAGTGCTCTGCCCAAAAGGAGGATTACTGCTTCAGTTTGGAAAGTATATGTATGGACTTTCAGAGGAACTAAGGAGCCAGTTCCCAAGCAAATGACCTTGGTAATAGAGAAGAAAGAAGACAAAGATCTAAAAACAACACTACATATGATCAGAACTTCCTCTGCCAAAAGGCGTCTGAAGCTCTTTAAGTTCACAAAAACTGATATTCCTACAGAGGAGGAGATGGAGACAATGGAGACAAAAAAGTGTCAAGATGTTCCTCTTTACTGTGGTATTCCAACATTCACTCAGATTTTTCCTTTGACAAGCTATTAATGTTTTAACACTAAACATCACAGAGACACACAGAAAACCCAGTGCAGTTTTCAACTCCATCCTTTCAGCAGTGTCCTGTGGGGAGGAGCGTCACTGCACGTGGTGCTGAATGTCAAACTCCCCTAAACCTGTGCCTCTGGCAGCTGCTCAGAAATCCACAGAACAAACAGTTAAGAAAAGGGAAAAAAAAAAAAAAAAAAAAAAAAAAGCCTTTGTTTTTTCTGTCTTTTTTCCCCAAGAATATAATTTAGCACGACTTTCCACAGAACAATTTGCATGGGTTTACCCACAATGCATTGCATTATGGTAATACATTTCAACCTCTGATGCATATTAGACTGACAGTGCTAAGAATCTGTTAAAGGAAAAAATAAATGATACAGGATAAATGATGATGTAAGACAGGACAGTAAACATTCCACACTTGTGTAATCTGCCAAAATTCAGTCTAAAACTGGCCTAAGAAAGAGAACAAGACTATTGTGCACTCAGAACAGCTTTAGGGAATGTTCCCAACTCAAGCAGAAAACAATACCTGACTGAGACATGGATGTAATCACGAAGGAATGGAAAGTACAACAAAGCAGAACTAAGAGCTGAACAAAAGACAAGGAGAGATTTTCTTCATTTCTTTGATTTCCCAGTGGGTAGCACTGGAGGGAATATTCCTTCTTGCCCATCCAAGGATGGCTCGCTTCACTGTGCTTCACCACACATGTTCACTCACTCTGCCTTCTGCTCCTCTCCAAGCCCTGCTGCCTCTTCTGATGCTGGTAGCAATCCCTAATAGATTCTGGACAGACTCTGTGTTTAAAAACAGCTGTCCCAAAATGCTGGGCCTCAGGGCAATGTGGTCACAGAATCCAAACTACTGACACCTCCTTGCTGCACTCACAGATGGTGACTCAACCCTTCAGCTGGGGAACAAACACTTCCTCCTGATGTTTTCCAGAATTGGTCTTGCCCTTTCCCATAGGAAATATCCACAGGAAAATAGAATCAAATATTAGCTCTCCACCTTCAATCAGTTCCACACACTGTTTTCCTAGCAGTTGAAGTAATCAGCTATCACTCCTCAAAACCTGAACTGAGGGATAAGTCTATTTTGGTATGCCATGAAAAACCATTTAACTGGCCAGGGGACTTTCCTGCAAAGCCCTCAGACAAACAGGAGGAAAAGGTAACAAGGAGGGAACAAGTTATAGGGCTGGTCAAGGGGTAGGTATATGGTGAAGAGCAGGATTTTTCCATTAAGGTCTTTCCATTAGTTCTCTCAAAGCCAAGTCACTGAAAAATGAGCAAAATAAGGGTTGAGGCCAAACTATATTTGCTGAAGAGGAGTTATAAAGATTAGTGTATTAATTAATCAAGACAACGATGTCAGCAAGGGCCTGACCTTTATTCCTGCCCTAGTAACAGCTTTGTCCCTGGTGACTTTCAGCCTGCATGCTAAAGACATTTAGATACATCCCTCAATTAATTGCAGGATACCCTCAGGGAGGTAGGAGAGCAGCACTGCAAGCTTCAAGCAGAGATGCTGAATCAGAGGAGGAGTAACCTAGTCAAAGGCAGCTCGTCAAGGGCATTGGCAGAGCTAGGGAGAAAACCCGCAGTTCTCTTTACCTCTCACACTTCACCTCTCATGGATAGGAACAAAGCTGTTTGAAGGTGTTAATCTGGAATTCTGCCATACTTTATTAAAAAAAATAAAAACCAGTGACTAACAAGAAATAAAGATTAGGTTTCAAAAAAAAGCCCGCCACCACAAAACCACAGTAAAGAGTCTGGTTTAAAAAGAACTTGTATCCTTTATACTCTGTAATAAAAAGCCAGCAATACATGAAACTTGGACAAAATGACAGACACTCCTGAGACCAGGACAGCAGGCAGGTGTTCAGCCACATCCTGCTTCTTCCCATTCCACTGAGATCAAGTCCTTCCCTTGGGCAGATGAACTGCCCATCCCCTGAGCACCAGCCCCTCTGACAAAGGATCTCCAGAGTCCACAAGTGCAGCTGGATGCCTTGATAAGAGGCAGGATGAAGAGCTGGTGCTGTCTCACACAGCAGGGATGGACAGGGGTGGAATCTGGATGGGCTCAAGAAGACAATAAACAATCACAGTTTTTCAGAGGCAATCAGGGGACCAAAGAGCCACGAGTTGAGAAGAGAGTGATGATGCTCAAGGATGGATGCAACATTGGAAAGTGCCTGCTGCTATCAGAATAGACATTATTACAGTGACTGGGAGCTTGAATTTGTTTTTCCTCCCAAGCAAAAGCAGCAGACACCTCAGCCCATCCATCTTGCCTACAGGCTGCATCAGTCCAGACTCCCATCCACAGACTGAGTTCCTGGCTCCACCTGGGACCCTCTTTGTCACTGCAGATCCACCAGTGATTCCTGGGTTGACCCAGTCACCACCACTGGACTTGATCCTGATTCCAGTTTGTGTTCCTGGCTTGACCTGGTTCTGCTTCATCACCGTGGACCTGCTTAGTGACCTGGGCTCTGGGTTGAATCTGCCCATCCTGCACAGGCTTGCTCACCTTGCTCAGCTGCAGGCTTGGCTGGCAAGGAGAGACATCTGGAATTAACTCATTTTTCCCCATTTCTAGCACTGCACTTAACTCTTCTCAGTACAGGCTCCAAATTGTCTCCACTCCAGATGAGCAACATTGCAGAAGCTGTAGCTTGAACAAGAAGATTTTTTCCCTCAATGTATCTGTCCATCCCTGGCTGAGTTGAACTTGTCTGCCCCTTCCACTTCAACTCTACAGTTCTTCACATTCAGTCCTGATGCTGAAGAAAGCTCAGACAAGATCATCTCTGGTGTGGATGGAGCTTAGACTGGCACATACTCAGCTTTGTTCCACGCTCCTCCTTTAGAGTTATAACATCCCAAACCCCAGCCAAACTTCTCTGCATTATGCTGCACTCACTTGTCTGGCACCTTCTTGTCCATAAGGACCCAACACCTGTCACCTCTCAACTGTCATATTTGAATTTGGTCAAAAAAATGCCAGTCCAAATAAGCCTTTAACTTTAGGCACCGAATTAATTTTCATTAAAGCCTGCAGGGTTACCTCATGTTAGAACCCAGCTACAAAAATAGATTTCCTTTCCTCTTCCCTAGCTATTGTTGGCAAACATTAGTAATAGTGAGAGAAGCTATTTTGGGACTTTTATTGGCAAGTCTTATGTTCAGACACTAAAGGAAGTAATTGGCTGACAGTGGGGGAAAAAGCGCTAGACGTGGCTTTCAAGAAAATACCACTTTGTGCCAAGCTCTTTATGCACCATTTCTTGGGGAAAAAACCCCAACACCAAACCCCAAAACAATAGAAAACCAAAAGGCTTAATTAACTGCAACTAATAGAGGACACATCTGTGAGGATGAAGGAGAGAGCAGGGCACGTGTGGAAAGTTCTGTCTGAGACTGACAATCGCCAGTGTTCAAGGACACATTTCTGAGACACAGGTACCATAATAAAGACACCCATTCATAACTACACAATTAAAATAACATGTTCACCATGCACAGACACACCACTGCACATTTGCATACTTGGAGGTGTGAGAGAAAGTGTTTTGAACTAGTTCAGCCATGTATGTGCCCACATTCAGTCATAGTCTTCAGTAAAGATGACTTTGCACTCACAAATGTTTCCTGCACACAAACACTCCACCAGTACAAACACTCACCTCTTGTGAGTCAGGAAAGTACAAGCAGGAGCTAAATAGAAGCACACAGAGATTCATATCTATTTCTCTTGTAAATTGTGCACACAGTCTTCACTCATTTATTAACACCATGCTAATAATTTCTAGTAATTAGTGTTAAAATGGGAAAACACGATAATGCAGATCTCAGTCCTTTACAAGTGAATTAATTGCATTCAGCAATACCTGTCACCCCCAGTACGTACAAAGGAGTAACACAGACTTGTTTTTCTATTTCCCAGGCATTTGCTATAGTGTAACTAGGATTTATTCATCAATGAGCTAAGAAACAATACAATAAAATTCAATAAATGAAAACATAAAAATTAAGCCCTTTCCCACAAAGCCACGCTGAGCAGTACAATTACCCAGACTCTTTCAGACTCCTAATGAAAATCAGAAATGATTGCCAAATGATTTAGGAAAAATATAACCTGTTCTTTTTCACCTCTTTGTCTGGGTGTGGAGACAGTCCATTTGTCAGCAAGCAGTGGATGATGCAGCTTATATCATGCATAATCATAAACTTGTGCTGTGTCTGGTGCCACTAACCTTGCTGTGCATCCAAAACCCAATTAGGATTACGTGCAATCAGTGAAGACAAAGACTTTGTTCAGTCCCTAAGTGTTCTTGTACCAGGTTTGCAAGAGCTGTGGGCACAGCCATTCACAGGGACTAATCACCCACTCACAAGCAAATCGTCAGCCCATTACATGGCTTATATGGAATTATTTTCTCCATGTACCCTACTACTGATTTTCCCTTCAAGTAGAAAGCAAATTCTCTACAATTCCTGTATAGAAAGACTGAGTTATGTATATATAAGAAATAATTTGTGCTGTTGTATAAAAAAATGTGCCACGGGCAACGGAGGGAAAATTTTTAAGGCTTATTATTTTTATTTTTACGGTTTTCCTGTTTTCCTTTTAAATTCAAGAACATACACATAAATGAGCTGTATTTTGGGATCATGCCAAGCCTCAGTAGTATTGACACAGAAATATGGGTAAAACATTTCTGGTTGTCTTGGGAGCATTCTGGCATCTTAAAGGAGAAGGCCTTCAATTACTGATTCTGCCTTATTGGAAGATCTTTAAGGTTTAGATTCAGGGTGAGGAGTTATGAGAGCTCACATTTAATTCCGTTTGTCATAGCTGTACACCCTCAAATGAAATCAGTGGAACTGACTGGAAAGAGAGGATATTTAATGAAGCACCTTGGGGCTTGAAATATCTGTTATTCAGTCTTCATGAAATAAGCCTCTCTTCAGAATTTTACATTCCATTATTTCAACCAGTCAGGCTCTCCAGCAAAGCCAGCCTGACCTTAAATGCCATCTGGACTGTAGTTATGTATTCCAAACACACCGAGAAGAGCCACACGCTTCTCATTCTTGGGCTATATGAGCAGATAATAAGCCAAATCTGTACCACAATAATTTGATCCCTCTTTGAGATGTCCCTCTTTTAGGAACCTTTTCACGTGAATTCACAAATCTACCCAAGCTTTTTCTTTCCTAGAGAACGTAGCAAAAGATTCTTAAAAAAAATATGTGAGAAATCATGATAAGATTTCTCTTTTCTAGCAATGGACTCACAAAAGGTCCAGTCCATGCTCCACCAGTCAACAACCTGAGCCAACAGCACACTCACAAAACTGTTATCTCCATACCCTGAGAGCAAGGTCTAGCCGTGCAATTAGGATCGAGGGCATGGAGCATTTACACATCTGTGGGATGCTGAGCATCCCTGTATCAGCAGGCTGAGGGCACTTCAGAGGGGTCTGACTCCACATCCCCATCTCCAGCTGAAATGGTCTTGCTTTGCCCTGTACTCTGCCACAAAACCCATCCACATAATTTCAAATCCCAAAACGTTTGTGCTGAGAAAGACGTGCCTGAAAAGCTGTAGAAGGCCTTTAAGAAAGGTAAGGAGAGTTAAGATGTGAAAGTTCCTTTCCACCTTTTAACAAAGAGCATATGAGCAGTAAGGAGGAAACATTTCAAGGGATAAGCTGTTCCCCCCTTGCCCTACAAGCAGCAGGTAACAGCTCAAGGCAGAAGCTGTGAGAGGCACTGCCTGTGCTGGTTTTTCCAGCAACCCTCAGGTCAATAAGGTGTCACTGAACAGGACTGCTCAGTGTGAGGAGGCTGTCCCACCCTTCTGCTCCTGTCCTGGGTAGAGGAAGGGATGGGACAGGACCTCACAAGGCATTCATCTCCTTTGCTGTCCTGTGGGCTCCCATAGGCAAGCAGGAAAGGCACGAATGGCAGTGTTGTGAGCATGCTGTCCTTCAGAGGATCTGCTGCAGCTCTGTGCACTACACACCTCCACTCCAATTAGTTACAAATGGAAGGGAACTGAGAGACAGAATTCCCCCCAGCTTTGCATTTATTAAAAGGTCACCAAGGAAATGTGATTTTTTTTTCTCCTTTGAACACAGATATCAGAAGCTAATGAAATCTGAACTCAGCCACTGCTGCACGCATTTTTTTTTTCAGTCTTCCTTTAGGATTGATCTTCCTTTCCCTTTCACAGGCTACTGCAGACTCCCAAATGTGCTATGGCAGGGAAGATTTAACAGGAAGGCTGAGGTTATGCACGTCTGCCTTCTTCCCACCCTACTTTCCTAGCAACTGTGACAGTGTGACCTGGCAGCAGAATGACACAGAGTTTGTCATAATTTTAGTTGTACCTTTCCTGGTGTAGACCCACAGGGAATATCTATTTGCATTCCACATATCCACACGAGATTCATGCACTCAGGTAGCAGAATCATAAAATCATTTAGGTTGGAGAAGGCCTCCAAGATCAAGTTCAATCTTTGTGTTAGACTCAAGCAATGCTAATACCAATTAGCTGTGTTTCATGTTTTGCCTGTAAGCAGAGATAAATGTACACTCACAGATGCACACACAACCTTGTGCACACCTTCTTCCAAGCACAGTCTCTCGATTGCACACAGCCAGAATAAACAAATCCATGGGAAAATCATAATCATGTACATCCTGTCACTCACCCATGCTGAAACCCCTACAAACCTGCATGCTCTGTCCCAAAGCACACACCCTTCCTGACCCTCACCTCTAGGAATGCAAGAGGTCTGGGAATCAATAACCATTTACAGCCCTTCAATCCACCACTGTCAAGTTTGTTCTCCCCTATTTGCAGTGACAGACAAGCAGAGTAAAGATGCAGGACATCAGTATGCAGAGGAGGAAGGTGGGCACTGTGTCAGCATAAAAAGCAGGAAGACACTGCTGAATCCAGTGGAGGTTGTTCTTCCCTCCTGCAACCAACTGAGCAGAGCTGCCACTGTCCCAGAAATCTGCTTTATTCCCAGTACATCAGTGCAGGATGCAGGCAATAACCATGGGTCATTTTCCAGAAATAACATAATTGTACATAGGAAAATTCAGGAAGAATCCCATTCACCTGTTTCCAAAGACTAAACAATGACCTTACCATCATAAAAATGTGCTACATGATCAATATCATACCAAAATGACTTAATGCCATATCCTACAGAGGAGACAGCATGGAGCTAAACACACTTCAGGCACAGCAGGGCACCTTTAGAACTGTCAGGATGCTTTGCTGACCTTTTAAAGAGAATGGACATGCAAATGCAGGGCACCTGAAAGAAGCCAATACCTCTACCAATGGATTTCAAACAACTTTGCAGCATCCAGAATAACCAAAAATCTGCCAGTATTCTCAGGGTCTGACAAGGCCTCTAACCATGTACCTCTGCCACAGCCCAGAGCCTCACCTGCAGAACCAGCATCCAAACATCCCAGAGCTGCTCAAGCTCAACCCACAACATGGTTTCATTCTCAAAGCCCTGAGTTTACCACTGTATCTATATTCAGAGATCTCAATCCTGCACTACAAACAAATCCTATTATGCCAGGCCTGAATCTCTCCTGAGCAGAGACTAGCATTAATACAAATATAATTATGGTTGTTTAATAAATGTACAATGTCTGCTGATCTATCTCGTTAAATTAACAACAAGAGTGAATTTTGCATTAGTCCTGACAAGGCCTATTTTCAAAGCTGACATTTAATACCAGGCCCTAGTACAAATCATATTTGAGAGTACAAAAATCAATGGATTTGGCGAGACCTAAATGTGTGAAACCACAGAAGCAGTTTTGGTGGCTTGTTGCAGGTACCCAGCCTCTGCAACGCTTTTACCTAGAGCTGCTCAGTCAGATAGGAACTTCAAGGCATTGCTGTGCATGTGGAGGTTAGCAGGGCTGTTCCTGACCCAGAAAAATCTTCAATGCTCTGACCCCTGGAAGTCCTTCCAATCACTGAACATACTGGCTTGATCAGAAAAGCGACCTTTCTGTCGCTCTTTCTAAGCCAGCCCGAGCTCCACTTTCAGATCCCATTTATTTCATTCTCTCTCACTGGAAGGGACAGAAGAGCTGCTCTTAAAAGGTCATTACAAAATTGGTGTCCAGCTGCCTACTGCAGATTCCCAGTTTTCATCTTTGGTTGGAATGGTTCTGTCTGGCAGCACAGGCGACAGGGCTGACGTCAGGTGCCAATTCACCTGGGCACAGGAGAGCTGAAGGTTGTGAACAAGTCACCAAGTAGCTCAGGCTTGTTTGTTTATGTTGTGTTCCAGGGTTGTCTCTCCTCTTCCCCATCACTGCCAGCCAGCCAGGCATACATGCTCTGGGCCATCATGACATGGTTATGCAGCCCTTCTCCCTAACTCACGCAACAGATCCAAGCCCATTGCTCCTCAGGGCTAGGAAGAAAAATATGAGAAAGGCAGTAAAAATAGAATTGAAAGTATAATATAATGCAAAAAGTCCCCAAAAACCAGGGCTAAAAGTAAACACCATCAAAAATGCTGGATTCCTACTCCATTCTTTTCATGTAGAGATAGTAATTCAAACCAAATAATCTCACTCGGTTTTCAATTATCTTGCAAGATAAAATCATTTTATTAACTACCAGCTTCCTCTCCAAACAGAACAAGTCTCTGCACAATCTGCTGAGCAACATCTTTTTAACAAATGACCACTTAAAGAAAAAAAATGTACCTATGAGCAACTGCAAACTGCCCTTATGGATCTTGTGGCAAAAGAAAATCTGTGTATATATGGTCTAAATTATATTTTATCAAATAAGTGATCTCCAGCAAGACAAAGCTACTGGACAAAATTTCTAGGCTTTTTTTAGCCCTGGTAGTACCCAGCTGTACTTCTCTCCAGAAATCATTTTACAGTATCTTCCTCAAACTCATTATAAAACATCTTTTTCATTGCTGAATCTCTGATTCAATTTCATTGTGGAATTCAGTCCTTACTTCCAGCACCCCCAAAGGAAACTTTCTGCTTTATTCTTAAAGCTAAGAGAAGGTAGGAAAGAGGTAGGAAGAGAGCTGGTGAAAAATGTTTTGAGAAAGACACTTTATCTAAGACAAAATCTCTTTGTGAGAGTATGATAGGCTGCAGGTGACCTCTCTCAGGAATTGCTGCTCAGCTCTTGGGTGATATTTTTGATCAGACCCCACAAGAAAAATATCCTTGCAAGTTGAGCTCCCTTCTTCCCTACAAGGAATCGGGGCTATTCTATTTTAGGTGAGTACTATTGCTCCTGGGTTGTGCAATTAAGTTTCTTTCTGGCTCAAGGAACCTCTCATTATTTACACAAAATATTACAACTCTTACATGAGAAGCTGGGAGAAGTTCAACAAAAGACCTTCTAGCAATCTAAATCCTTGCTTTGAAGCAGGCAGACTGGAATCTGAATTTTCTTCAGCCAAAGAGGGTAGTGACCTGCTCTGTGATCAGCTGTTTTCAATTTTTGCAAGTTATTTTTAAAGGCTGTGTTTTCACCTTAGTGCAAAATGGGAACACTGGCTTGAAATATCAGAAGATTTCAAAGACAACACCTACTTTCCCCAGCTACATATCAATATTTTTATCTCCTGTGGCAAAAGGTGCTGAGAAAGTGTTGACTGTGGTGATGATGACGACAATAGAAAATGAGACAAAGCATCTTCAGAGGCATAAGTCCTAGCACCAGCCTAGGAAGAATTTGGTCTCTAAATCCAATCCCTAAAGCAAAAAATTGTACTAGGACTAAGTATAAAGTTGACAGAGTAGAAAGTTTCCCATTTCTGGGTCACAAGTAACAAACTGAATAACTCTGTCTTGCAGATGTCAATCCATGGCAGACAGAAAAGGTCATGAAAAGAAACAGTTTGTTCCGTTTGCTCTTAGCCCAGTGATCTAAAAAATCCCAGAGGAAGAAATGATAAGGGCAAAGATAATCAGCTTTTAGTATCATCGTTATTGAAGACACCCAGACAGGAACCACAGTCTTTGAAAAGATGAACATGGTAATGGGTGGAAAAAGAAATGCCTCTAACAAATAAAAGGCACTACTTTAATAAAGGCATCTGTTTAAAAATCTTATCCATGCACTAATTTCTATAGTAGTGTTCCAGAACTTATTTTCTGGTGATGGCCTCAAATACTTTCCTACTGTTCTAAGGACTGACTGCCATGAATTTTTACTCTTTATCTTGTATCTGTTTCCAACATTACAATGGCTCGTGTCTATTTTTCCTATTTTCTTTGTTCAGGAAAAATAAATCTCTGCTATTATTCTTCACAAGATTATTTTCATGAGCCACATTTAGGGAAATTACCTCTACTGTTGTTTACTCATTACATTCAGAAATACTAGTAAACAATTAGTGCTAACAAACAAGTAACTGAGACTGAAATAATAGAAATCTGCCTCACTATAATCAATCACGTAGGTTTTTCATCAGTATTATGAGTCACTGTCCTCTACACTAATTATTACTTTCTTTTTGCTACTCAACCAGCATCATTTTTAACTGAACATGTCCTCAATTCTTGATTAGAGAATTGTGCCTTTTTGGGTATGTAACAAAATCCTTTTTAGAAAAGGACTCAATTTCTATTCATAATACTTCCATTTTTTTCCCTCTCTTTTCTTTTCCTGCTTTAATTCTAATATTTCTTCAGCTCTGAAAAATCACCCTTATTAAGGAAAAAAATATACAAGAAAACCTGTTAATAGGAACACTGTCCCCTGCCCACATTAAATGTAATTGGGTCATGATCACTGGTGTCTAGGTAACCACAAACTCCCACAACAAAGATTAATTCATCATTTCCCGTTACAAAGTAGTCCAAAATAGAACTGCAGTGGATACTACATCTTTTGTGTTACAAATTAGTTATCTGTAATGTTTGGAATCTTTAATAGTATTTACTGCTGCCACACCAAATCTCAAGTAGATCTCACCCAAACTTAAACCCATGGCTGCACATTTACTTTTTCTATATGGAATACAAGTGCTTCTGAGGTAGCTTATCCCATTTTCTGCTTTAATTCAGTGTGCCAAGGAGGATCATTTCCCAGCTTTTGCCATCTTACCTTCAGTATGTACACTTGAATAATCAGTAAATGAAGATGTAGCACACTGCCATTCCCCTCACCCCAGCCAGACATGCTAGTGCCTTTTCTGTCCTCCCCAGGCAGGGAACAGACCAGTACCTGGAGGTGTTTAAATTACAAGAATTTCCAAAATTTTCTTAGCAGGTTCCAGTGCGGCCAGTTGAATTACACACTATCAACAGAGATGATCTTTCAATTAGTCTTGCTCATTATTCTTTAGCAGTAGTCTGGAGATATTCAAGAAATTATGGCACCTGCAGTTTTTCCTGCACTGGTTCAGTTTATTTATGACAATGTGTTTGAGCTTGAACTGCATTTGTTTTCACAGGGCTTTCCCCCCTACCACTTTTGAAAGGTTAGTTGTCTTCCTCTAAAATGCATGACTCTTTCTCCAAAAAAAGGTCCTCTGCTTCAAATCAGTTTAGGCAACCAGTAATCATCTTTCATTCCTCCCTTGATTTACACCTTTAAAAACTCTCTGGTAAAATCGCCAAGGTTTTTATCTTTGCTTTTCATCAAAAGCCCTGAAGAATCCTGTCATATAGAACTCCACTCTGCCATCTGTTCCCAAAATGCATCATCCAAACGTGCCTTTGCATCTCATACTTCTGGTCTAGACAGACAATCCAGTGTCATGTTGTGCTTGTGTTTACTCCCCTGTCCACTCTTGCTAAGTGAGGTTCATTTATGGCAACTACTTGATTGAAAATATGCCAGTGGTTGGTTGTTCTGTAGCAAAAGACATTCAGAGATATCCTTCTAATTCTCCACAGAGAAAAGTATCACACATCATCAGCATCAAAAGTCTCTAAATTCTCTTTCTTCTCTTGGCCGTAAGTAACCAATATTTTTTTATTATTATTATCATTATTATTTCTACTGTGTTCAGTCAAGTCTGATCCTTCCCTGCTTATGACAAGTATGCAAATGATTTCTGAATTGTCCCCAATATCTGCATCTCTGCATGTTGCATGCTGTGCCAAAATGTCTCTTTCTAGACCACATATCTTCACTTGTAGATCTCCCACCATCTGGCAGCACATGTATTCCTTAGACAAAAATTAGAATATAACACATCCAAGGCAGATCACAACATTTTTGGGGGTTTTATTTCATCATCCATATGCAGTATGCAATGCAGGGTCTTACCTAAAGATAAGCCATAAAACTTCAAATTCCATTCCAAACTCTCCTGCTAGGCTTATTGATTTCTGTCTCAGAGTTCATCTGGCATAAGCATACCCCCAAATTTACAAGTTTATCACACACAGAAGAACATATTTCTGCTCTGGTATTCAACACGAAAGTGTTTACAATTTAGTTTGGTTTAATTTACTTTAGAAATGAGTTAAGCCAAATTTAATTAAGGCCACCTTAATTCTGCTTCAGTGTGTTGACATGTAGCTTAATGTGGTTTAGCACAAGAATTTCCACTTGCACCTTTAGCTAATTCAGAGGCACTTTCCTGCATGTTCCAATATAGACAAACTATTAAAGAATTAAGCATGTTTAATTAATTATCAAAAAAGATAGAAAGGTCGCTTAGGTTGCATTGTTTAAGTACCTCCAAGAGAACAAACTCTAAGTTACTAAAGATCTCTCTAAGCTAGCAGAGAAAAATAGCACAAATGCAGCTAAAACATCAGGCAGATGAATTCAAATGAGAATAAGGCAATAATATTTAACAGTTACTGACACCTAGAAAATACCAAGGGACCAGATGGATTTCCAATCCTGTGATATTCTCAAATCCAGCCTGGATATTTTCCTGTTTACATAAACACAAGTTAACAGGCTTTGTACAAAGCCACCGGGGTGAAGCCCAAAGGCTTATGATGTGCAAGAGGTCACAGAAGAACTAACAGTCTCATCTAGGCATCAAAGCTCCATGAATTTGTTACTAAAATTCCGTTTTCAGTGCCTGATACCTTTCCCAGCCACTGCAACCTTCCCTGCTATGGGACAGGCTGCACATGGACATGGCAGAGGAGGGCAGGAGCACGGAGCTCCCTTTGCTCTTGCTATGACATCTGCTGCTATGTCCACCACAATCTGGAATACTTGTCAAGTCAATCTTCAGTCCAGACTTGAGTGAGAATTACAGAAAGGCAGAGAGGCTGTGGAGCTGTGCTGCACAGGACACTGTTCTCATACCCAAGGAGTTGCAGTAGGAGCAGAACTTCCAGATGTGGACTCCTGCAATACCCACGTTCTCTAGCTGGCAGATCTGACTCTTACTCGAGGACAAGCCCACCACCCAGCACAGTTTGCAGACACACAGGTATTATTTATGATGTTTAAAGTACCAGGCAAGGGCACACGTCCTGATTTAAGCAAAAAAAAAAAAAAAAAAACATCAGCACTAGGTCAGTAAGGAAGGAATTCAGTACTGTCAATGCAGAGAAATAAAAATCAGATCTGCTATACTGGGCAACTGGAAACCATTTTTGTGGTAGGAGAAACACAGAGAAAAGGTAACAATTAGTAAAAGAGTTCAGCACACATGAAGAATAAATAAATCTGAACTGGAGACAAAACAAGGAAATGAACCAAGCAGACAGGAGCTGGGTAGAGCCATCATGTGTCTAGAGACTGAAGAGAATGAACACACCCTCTAGCGTGATTTTAGGGGAGACCAGACCAGGGAACCTGGATAACACAGGTATGAGGATGGCAGTAGGAGTGGGTACAGAGCTGACAGACAAGCAAACTGGGAACTACTGCAGCTGTGGGAAGCACATTTTACAAGGATACAGAAACCAGCAAAAGGAAGATTAAATTTCAAAATACAGTTTATGCTTATACAGCATATACATGTTATGGGCATCAACTGGTAGAATGCAATGCTGCAGGAAGCCCTGTCTGACAAAAGATTGCAAAAGAGAATTAAAAAGTGACATAATTAATCACAGAGAAAGTAGCTCATTACTACAAGTTTTTTGAATGATAATCAGGGCTCACAGTGTATGAAGCAGAGGAGAGGCAGGTCAGGCTGGTAGGATTATTTCCTTTCTGTGTCTTAGTGTAATTGAATCAGTTGCCTTATGGGCAGGTTTTGTTTTTTCAGAGCCATGAGGAAACAGTGTCTGCATGAGGAAAGATACCTGATTATATGGACGAGTGATCTGATCCAGCATGGCAAATGTTATGATCCTATGTGGAAAGAAATTCATCTTTACAGAAAATCCTGTAATCAAAAACTTTGAACTTTAGATACTTCTAAAAATCCATGCACAGTCAAAGGCAAACATGGCTCTTTTAGCCTGTGCTTTTCCACCTACCCATTCTTATTTTCCATGCCTGAGGAGTTCATGATTAGACTTGGAGCTTCATCAAAGGGCAATTTTCAGCTGCCAAATAGATTTGTACAATAAATCCACACGGGGCCAGATTAACAAGCAAGAGAGACATCAGAAATCAAAAAGCTAGCTGCTGTAATTCCTCAGAAAACTTGAAAGGATGATGTGCAATGATATTTGGGCTTTTAAAGGGGCACCATGGAAATGCTGAGGTTAGTTTCCATTAGGAATGTTGCTTTTCTATTCCTTATCCTTCCCAAGAGGTTTTTCTTTAGAAGACTGAGATCCCATGTACATTCAAGGTCACGCCATTCCAGATTTCTTAGAGGACTTCAAATAAAACAGTAACATTTCATACAAAAAAATCACAAGTGTGTGTGTGACTGCAGTTGTCTGATTTGTCAGCATAATATTTTAAATAGAAAATGAAAAGTAATCTTTAAACATTGAGTTTGCTTTATTTTTATACTTTTTCTGTTTGCACTAACAATTTGTACTGTGAATATAGTTAAGGTTATAACATCTGAAGTCAAAAGAGGTCCTCAGCTATGCCCATAAACTGAATAAATACAATTCAGAGATTAGCCTGACCATAAATTGCTAGGCATTTTCAGCCTCCTGGCACTACAAAAGACTGTTTGACTTCCGAGCATGACAGCACTGACTTTAATACTAGGAAAGCTTGTTCCTCCTTACAGCACATGGACAAACCTACTCCCTCAATCACAAGGTGACAGCATTTGTTGTTCTTGTGTCTCCACATGAGTACACTGGTTTTGTTCATTTTCAAATGGGGACACAATAGCAGTCACTTGTCAGCAGGTTGAAAATACAGAGGTGAACCATTGATTCATGTCTTGTTCCCTCACAAAATGCAATTTCTTCTCTGTGCAACCCCAAATGCAATAGCAAATAGCTTTTTTTTGCTTCAAGTGCCTGGGCTGCCCAGATTGGTAATGTCAAAACCTGAGATTCTTCCACCTAGTCCTGTTCTCTCAAATGCTGGAAGATGGATATGACAGGACACTTGCACTTCTGATTCTCTGCAGTCTTGTTGCTCATCCACTTTGTAGAGAAATAGTTTGATAGCCCCTGTCAGTATCTATCAACTCCTTTCTGGAGGGCAGATTTGGAATATGGGAAGACTGGCTTGCAACCAAGTATCTCGGGAAGCAACTGAGGGGGAAAAAATCCCATAAACAAACTAGAAATATCAGTTGTTCACAACACACTGGGTGAAAAGGATATCTAAAGGAAGATCAACATTCAAAAAAAGCATTATTCAAGATGATGCCTGTTTTCCACTCCCCAGCCTCATGGAGCTTGCTATGACCCCGGGTTTAATAAAAAGTCACTATTAACATTGTTAACATCATAATCAAGTGGGAGGAATGAAGGAGATTTTCAGGATTTTGTGGAATAAGCTCTCCTCAGCAGAAGGGGTAAAACAGCAGGGCTAATACAACTGTATGACAGTGGAAAAGGGTGGGCCCAAAAGGAGGCACATGACAGCTCTGCTTTTCTATTCTACATGCCAGTCATGTCCATTGAATCTCAACAGGGCTGGACACCTCCCAGCTTTGCAGAGCCAAATCTATTATGATCTCACCTCTGTTGTCATATTTTTATTGTTCTATAATTTAACCATATGGCATGGGACATCTTCTCAAGGTCGTAGCAAGTCAGGGATACAGCTGGCTCAACATCTCAGGAGAAAGAATTCTCAAAATAAGATGTGAGAAATTAATTTCGTATCTTTGTTCATGATCCAGTTAGCACCAGTGACCATCTTGTGTCATACATACAAAAAGAAATTAATTCAAACATGTCTTTCCTTGGGTGCTGAGCAATAATGGGAAGGAATAAAATACAGTTTCCCAGTGCCCCTGGTAATTCTTGCATTGAGTTTTAGTCCTTCCTGGGTTCTTTAGGGACAGGGAGGCTAAAGAAAGCTCTGTGCTGTCCTTCTCCAGCACCTTTCTCCCCTGTTTCGAGGAACAGTGTGAATTCAAGCACCATGGAACATTCCTCCATCCCCCAACACTCAGATCTTGCAGCCCAGGAGCAGCAAAGCAGATGGGCTGAGCAACAGCTGAAACCCACTGCAGCAGGTGCTGGGAAGGACTTTTAACAAAACACCTTTCAAGGCAGCATTCATGGGACACCTCCCCAGATGGACCAGTGCAGACAGCCACCCCTGCACTGACTTCTTGACAGAGTCAATGAATCATTCAGTCGTGGCAGGGAAACATTTTTTGTTTGTACAGCAACAAACTCTGTCTACTGGACTAAAGGCTCCTGGCTTTTCCAGAGTCATTCACAAAACACCAACATTTGGCAAACGTGGAAAGAAGGGCTGAGTGTTCTCAGCAGAAATTTTAATACAATTAGACTAATGCCAGAAAATAGGGTTTAACCCTATATAGGGCTTGAAATTCCCAAACCAATTCCTCTGTCAAAAAAAACCCCAACCAAAACCAAAAACAAACCCACAACAAAAACCCCCAAAAATAACACCTCAAAAAAAACAGAAACAAAACAAAAATCAAAACAAAACAAATAATAATAATAAAAAACCCCCAAAACCAAGAAATAAGCCTTCTTCACATGTGATGATAAGAAAAATGACCCTACTCAATGACTGACCCTTTCCAAAACAGCAAGGTTAAAATGATACTGGAATGGATCAGGAAACAGGAAAACAGAACATGGAAATTAACATTTCCTTTCTCCAAACTTTACAGAATAATTTAAATGCATATAAATAGCCCTCCCATATGGCAACATGGAGCGCCTTCGACAAAAACCAGCAGATGGCAAAAAACATCCATGACTTTTGGGAACAGAGGTGGTATTTACACCTCTTGTAGTATTGGTCACACCTGCCTTAATACAACTTATGTTGTAAGACATAAGACATCAATACATATATTAGACATAAGACATAAAAACATACAATAATAAGACATTAATTCAATGTCTTATTCCCCATCAAGAAAGATGAGATCTGCTGGGGTGGTCCTACAGGCAGACTCTGGATTTTGTGTAGATACAAGGCCCAAAGAATTCCTACAATGTTCTGTAATTTGCTTTTCCAAACAATCTGAGAGCCAAAACCAACACATCTTCAAACAGATCTGAGTGCAGTTAAGATGTGACTTAGTTAGCATCCTGTCAAATAATAAAACAAACAAACCAATAAATCACTTAACAAGGGGTTAAGTGCAGTTCATGTAAGAATTTCATATAAGAACTTCATATGAGAACCTTGTAGATTTAAGTGTCTATGAGAAGGACAAACACCCACCATCTCCTGACTTGTTTGCTCAGAAACCTCTTCTCTCTTCTTCCCCCACTTCCTAAATATCATTAGTCCCTACATAGCTCTGTGAAGTGAGGCTCACAAGCCTAAAAGGTACAATTAGAATATCTTACAAAATGAATCACCAATCAATTAGTGCAAGGGGTGGGCGGAAATAACAGAGGCAGGAAAATAAAGCAAATATGATGCAAACTTTTGCCTTGGGTAACAACTTAAAACAAGAGAAAAAAACAACACCCTTAATTTGAAACATCAGTCGTCAGATTAATATTAGATAACTATTTTTTTCTATACTTTTCCTGCTGTTACAGCTGCTTCCAATTTGAGCCACTTTGGACCAGAACTGGAAGCAGACTTCTCAGAAAGAAAATTTATTCTTTCTTATTCTCAGCATCTGCTTTAGAATGAGATCTCTAGAGCACTGAGGGTCAGCTAAAGAACATGCATTTTAGAGATTTTTTTTTTTTTAAAGAAGCTTTTGAATGCTTTTGAGACTTACTCATATTCAGGAAAAGTATAAGCTCTGGGGCACAAAAGAAATCAGAAATGGCAAAGAGTCTGTAAGACTTGCAAAGATGATGCAATCATTTTCCAGAAATGTACACCAGAAAGCATAGAGTATATCCCATTTCTTTATTTTTTCTGTCTACAACTACTTATCAGACATGCTTTATGGCAGGAATATTGCTGAAATTATTTTTGTTGGTGGTGGAATACTGGCAATAGGCCAAATTAAAATTATTTACAAGTTTCTGCACCAGACTTCCAATTACAAG
Organism: Sylvia atricapilla; assembly: GCF_009819655.1. Lineage (NCBI taxonomy): Eukaryota > Metazoa > Chordata > Aves > Passeriformes > Sylviidae > Sylvia > Sylvia atricapilla. Next base: position 7,039,847 of record NC_089152.1, on the reverse strand, counting down.
AACAATATACATCTTACTGGAGAACAGAAGCAGCATCATGTGACCTGCAAGTTCCATCAAAACAACTCAATTTTTGAGTATTAACTGTAATAAACTGCTTATGAATAAAACATACGTAAAAAAATCCTCATAGAAATTTGGTAAGTCATCTTCAAAAGTAAGGAAGATAAAGAAAATATTTAATTAGACACTGATAATTATGAAAAAATAGTGCTGCAATTCAGTGGTCAATCATACATGGGTAACAATTTGGCTCATCTGGGCAGAAAGAGATCAAACCAGAGCAGACCTCTTGTGAGGGATGAGAAAGAGGGGAGGCTTTCATCTTGGCATGTTGTTTTAGTTCAGCCACTCTTCCATGGCAAATCACTGATTCATCACTCATTTAAATATGTCAGCCCATGCTGATCTAAAGGCTAAAGGGGACAGATAATATCAGATCTTCTAATTAGACTAGCTCTCACCACTTCTGTCCAGCAAAGATTTTTTGAATTCATGTCAAGAGTGTCTTATGAACTGTATGACCACACTGCTGAGTGCTGAAGTCTCCAGTTCCAGTGTCTCTGCAAAGGGATGGCTTTTCCTTCTAATCAACTCCTATGAGAAAATTAGGGTTATTCAATTCCTCTGACTCAGAAGAATTAAAATGGACAGGGAAAAAAAAAAATCTTATTTCTCAGCTCTCCCAAAAGCTTTCATCAAAGAAGGATCTGTACCAGCAGTAAAATCTCCTTCATAGGGTACTGTCAAGACACCTGCAATAATTTCAAAACTCATTTGTTACACCTTGTTGTCTATAATCTGTTTGAAGCAAAAAGCTAAACTCTATTTCCATTCGTTTTCCAACTCTTTGATCAGGCATAGCATGCCAAGGAAACTGTTTTTCCAACATAATATGCACACAGAGCATGAACCTCGATTTTTTAGATTAGCTGTATTACCAAGACATGTGGTTTGGAACTCAGCTGTACATCCTGGCACTAAAGGTATTAACTTGGAGGACAATGCATGCAGTAATGAATGGAACAGCACAATGGAATATGCTTCAGAAGGGTCCTAATTAGCAGAGGAGGTAACGAGGAATCAGGAAGAATGGTGAAAGAGTGTGACATGACAGAACAATAATTCTTCTGGGGTCATGTACTCCCAACTCCTCACAGCATAGCCTTGCATTCAGACTTCAAAATCAAAAATGAGAAGGGGGCTCTTCATCCCACAAAATGGAGGCAGCACATGGAATCAAGTTAATCTGGAGAGGTAAAATCTCCAACGAGGGACCAATGCAGACAGTCATCACATGAGCAAAGAAATGATAAAGCGTTTATTATTTTATTATTGATATTTTCTGGTTTGACCACTGGCTTGCAAACCGGCAGAAGCAGAAGGCAAAAATTGCCTGTGAAACTTCCTTACTTTGTTTTTAGCAACTTTCAAATGGAGATAGGGCTCCTCCAAGATTGATTTGGGCAATCCAGACAAGATGAAAAAGAGTTTGAATATTTTAGCACCACCTTTTCTTGTTCCGAGGTTGAACAAAACCTTAGATAAGATCAATAGTTTCTTTAGTTTTATGTTTCGCTTCCTTAAGGGTAGTTGGCTTACTGCATTTCCATTGATCACACAGACAGGGAGATTCGTCAGACAAACCATCTCTTTTCTCCTTTCATTCCCACCCTCCTCTCCATTTGAAATCAAATGACTTAAAGGAAGCTGGGGTCACTATTGTTTCTCATTTACATATCAATAGTACCCAATTCTCGCCTTCTCTTTCAGTCACTAAAGTATTTTAAAATTTCCAAGACAGGGGACACATTTCAGGGGAAAAACTCTCACAGCTTTTCTATCAGTAAAACTAAGTTCTGGTTTACCTCAGCCCTTCCTCGACCTGTGGTGAGATGAGGTACACTCACCAGCCTTGTTCAATTAATATTTTAACCTCTTGTAGCCTCTCAACACCTTTCTTATTTTTCCTAAATCCTTTGGACAATCCCCATCAGATGCTTCTGTACCTGTGCTCACAGACAGCAAAGCAGCTGCTTCAATGAATTCTTCTCTAACAGAAGTCTGACCACTGATTCACTGAATGATGCTGGACTTGGGAGCCTCTGCCACATTTATCAAGATGTTTTAAATCCTAGCTGCTGTTTATATTGTACTTCAAGGTGTAAAAGCAAAAAAAACATAAGGGTGTGCCTGTCCAGGGGATATTCTGGTTATATCCCTACAGGGAGATCAGTCATATGCAATTAAAAAATTGACTCAATGATCCACAGTTAAACAAATCTTCCAAACCAAATGTCAGAAAGAGTACAGGAGGTTGACATCTTCTTTGTGAGCATTAGTGTCACTCTACTGCTTAGACACACATCCAACTTCAGGGTCCAAGAGTGAACAACTCGTGTTGAAGCCACTAGGAAAACATGACTTCTTATGTGATTAATTTCCAGTTTACAAGAATGATTTTAGAGCTCTAAGATACTGATGAAGTAGCTTTGGCTTGATAGATGGAAGCTGAGGATTAAATGGTATTTATGCAACAAATTCTTCAGTTCAGTCTGTCAATTCTACACTCTTACTAATTCACTTATAGGAGCAAGTAAATAGGACCACCTCTAAAGACCACTAAAACGAAGAGGAAATCACTTATAAGTATGTATTTTCTGGAAGAGATACTGTATGTATTTATATGCAGCTCCAGTAAAATCAACGTAAGAAATTATATTCTATTTGGATCTTAACAAGTTGGGTACTTAGTGCAATAGGAAAAGTATAGTGGAAATACTTTAAATCTGCCTAAATCATAGAAGCTGCAATAAGTGTTTTTCTTATCCTTATGCTAGAGAAATGCTGAAGGAATTCTTCATAATGGGAATATTCATGTATCCTTCATCTTTGAGATAAATCATAACCCTAAAAAAAAAAAAAAAAAAAGCTCAAGAAACCAGACAAGAATATGTGACCTCAAAAACATAACCCAGTGATCCAACAAAGATTTGCTTTTCAAGGCATGCCTAATGGAATTTTCAGAACTCCTTTACAGCTTTCAGACTTCCTTGAGGGACATGGGAACATTGGATTCTGTCACCAGTCACAAGCCCTCACATGTGAACTTGCTCTTGTCCTCAGTGGCTGGTTGTGGCCCTGATCAATATCAATAAAGAGGACAAGAAGGAATACAGAAAATAATTTCATACATTTTAAGAGATTTCTCTTCCTACTATTTTAAGCATTTAATGGCACATATGAAGGAAGTTTGATTAAAGACCTCACAGATGCTGATGGAGAACAAGTCATTAGATATCAATAAAATTTGATGTGCCACTGGTTTCAGGTCTTACTGTGGTTATCTAAGAAATCAGTGAACTCCTCCTCTACAGAGATCATTTGGAGCTTTGTCATTGATTTCAGTCAAAGGAGATTTCCCCCCACTGTCTAAAAAGATTCAAACCCACTGTCCTGACCTGTGGTGCCTACTAAAAAGCCATTAGCACTTCTCAGGAGTAAGGAGTGTTAGATATAATTGCCCTGGGCATTACACTCTCTTGATTTTAACAGTCTGCTTTTTTTTAATCCTGCCTTTCCTGTCCTGGAATTGATGTGTGTATAGTAGACCATGGTTAAAACAGCAGCTGAATACTTCCTGCTACATTCTACAGAGAGGTAAAAGGATTAGTATAGAGCTTGCAAAGATAATAATTTGAATGTCTTATTAATTAATTGTTATTTGTAATAATGGCTCTTTCCTTAAGGGTCTTTCAGGATCTTTAACTGCTTATTAATGTTGTACAGATAAGGATTGCTCCCTAGTGGAAGAAATGAGGTGGAATGTAGAAGCCTTTCAAATGAAAGCAACAGGTTTGGAATAAGAAAAAGAAAAAAAATTTAATCATTTGAATGAATGGAGAATTATGATCACTCAAATACAATTACTTGTCTTTATCCTGTATGCTTAAAAACTGCCAGGAGATCTCACAGACTGATGCCTGATGCATTTGGTACAAGTACAGCCCTTCCTACCAGCCTCATTTGATGTGGAATTCAGGTCTGTCTAGATCCCAGTCTCAGGCGTAGCTTGAATTCTCTGACATCTGTCAAAAGTAGCCTTAGATTGGCTGCCTCTGCCTGTCAGGAACAGGAAACTCCACATGCAGGATTTTCAGTGGAGGCTCTTGAATGCAGCCATTTTAGGCAGTGAGCCTATACCAACGAGTATTCCAGTTAATTACCTTTGAATTAGTCTCAAAAATGTCCTTATGACCTGTCAGAACTTTTATTACAAGACTCTGAAAGCCCTTGCAAGGATAAGTCCCTGTATCAACCCCAAAACATTCCTTTCTTCAGCTCAGTGCTTTTGGCTGCAGACTGGAGTTTCCTTTTATTTCCCTCCTGAATGAAACCTCAGAGAGGGACTCTATTTTCTTGGCATGGAAGGTAAAAAAAGAATGAGGGCTAAGAGAATGAGATTCCCCTGAAAAGAAATTCTGCCTACACAGGTCTGGAGAGAGCACACAGTGCTCAGCTATGGCCATCTCCTCCAGGCTCATGAGGTGTGCATCAGCAGGCTGGCAGAGGGTTTTTGGAAGGATTTACTCACTCTGTAGAGCCCATGGCTGCAGCTGCAGTATGTGCTTTCCATGGTGTAGCTCCTCAGCACTCCCATTTCCTTCCACACCACCACTCGCGCCGTCGACGCCCGGGACTTCTCCACCAGGAAGCTGCAGCTGTTCATGACAAATGCAGGGGCCACTTTGTCCAGGATTTTGGGAAGAGTCTGGGAGAAAAAGAGTTGCACAGATGTGCACATGTTGATACCATACATGTGCACATACAGAGACCTGTGTTTTAATGAGGCAATAATAAAATCTAGCCATAGATACTGAGAGCTCCAACTGGTGTATTATCTCCCATATCCCATGTGAAACCCTCAGATTCTAACTTTTGTTTCATTCCAAAGACTAAAATGCAAAATTGCTGTAGACTTGACATATCTCACTCAAAATCAAACATTTGTACACCCAATAGTTCGGGTGAAGTGCTGAAATCAGTTTTGTTCTCAAGCTGCTTCAACCAACCTACACCTTGCTGCTGAGTTGCCAAGAGTCACAGCTTAGTACCTGACATCCATGTTCTCCTCTCTATAGTTCAATCATATCCCCTCCCACTATAAATCCAGGGTCTGACAAGGGATTAAGCCATGGGAGGAATTTTTTCTGAAGCTGGTACAGAGCAGAGAAAAGGGATCTGTTTCCTCATAGAACATCACACATAATTATGTGAAAATAAAGCTCAGAATTTAACTAACTTGCATTGTGAAGCAAACCAAAATATTTTCTTCCAGGTCCAAACAATGCATTTTATACAGCTCACTTAAAGAATCACAATAAAAAGTAATAAAAAAGCCAGCTAATATTACACCTTAGCCCTAAGTGATTTTCTTACTCTCAAAATCGTATTTCCCAACAAAGTCTATAAGCATGCCTGAAACATCAAATATTCCATCATTGAAGAGGCAACAATTACTTAGTCATTACAGAGGGCTAAATGTGTTATTTTTGCACTCTATAAAAATAGATAACAGCTACATAAGGCACACCTAGTGCCAATGAATAGACTGGACTGTTAAATACACACACCCACATATGGGTTATGTCTGTGTCCATCTGAACTTCAGTGCTGCTGCACCAACCACAACATGTGCCAAAACACCATTTCCTCCACCTAAAGGAGACCAAGCAAAATTAGAACACTCATTTCTTTTATGACACTTCTTTAACACCTGAACTGAATGAAATCCAACTGAAGGAGTTCCCACATACTGCTAGTGGTATTTACCCCTGAATTTAATTCAGTTTGGGTAGTGAAAACTAACCAGCTACTTTTACTTTCCAGTAACCATCAGTTTCACCAACTAATTCGGAAGAATTGTAGTTCTATTCTTTTGGGCTTTGCTTCACATCATTGTATGGGAATATTTGGTTTGAAAGTGACAGAATAATGTATTTTCCTAAAACATGCTTGGTATGAGTTATGCATATTTGGGCTAAACTACTTTGTAATATCTCTTGCAAACTACTTAACCCTACATATCTTTCATTTATACATATTTCATTTTTCAGTATATTTTGGCTGCAGCCATCACTGGTTTCCTCCAGTTCCATAAGGTCCATTCTTCAGATGAAAAACTGAGGTAGAAAAAACTAGAACAAAGCAAAAAATTTCACTTTAAATCTGAGACCACCTCAAGCCTCAATCTTAAGTCAAGATCTCCAGTGAGCTACTAAGAGCTGCAGCACTCTCTTTCCTGTGGGCACACTGAACAGAGAAACCTTGAAAATTCACTTCTTGCCTTTGATAAAGCATCCAACATTTCTGCACTGCCTTCAGCCTGCTACTTGCTGCACAGAGTTCACAAGATTGGATGGCTTCATGCACAGCTCCCAGGTTTTCCTGGGTTTTGACTAAGAAGGGAGTAAAAAAAATGCAGCAGAACCATATAGCTCAGTTGTTTATAAGCCTTAGCACAACCATGAGACCCAGTTAAACTCTGTGTGAACACCGTGTTCCCTTATCTGAACCCCCACACAAGATTTTGTAAACTTATCACATCAAATACAATAATCAGAACCCTAATCCAGTTTAGCTTTTTAGAGCAATTCAAATTATATGCATAATCAATCTTTTTCTTTTAATTAAATAAAAATACTGGCAGGTAACAGTAACGTCTCTGTACACAGGACTCATTTAGAAGCATTAGCAAACCCGAATTTAATATTCTTTTCATTTTACCAGCATTCACTGGATTTCACACTAATGGCTCTTTCTTCTCTATTGATTCTTCTCATTAATTATCTTTCAATAATGTATTTTGTGTGAAAACACATCCCTTTAAAGGCTGTTTTTATGACAGTGCAGCAGTGTGACTGTGTTCCGTGTCTCTCAGGCAGCTGGATTTATCATGTGTGACAGCAAAGGAAGCTGCTCCACTTACACTGGACCCTGTCCATAAACCCCCAATCCCATTCAAAAAGAATCAAATTATATTTCTTTACTAATGCCCCTGCAGAGATTGCTGTCAAAGGGGCCTGGAATGTTTATCAAAAGGTTGGGATTACGATGCCAATGCTGTGGAAGTCACCCAAGGCCACCAAATATTAAAGGCAAGGAGGACTCTGACTGTACATTGCCAAGGGCTACAGCTGCATCTATAACATATGAGGCAAAGGCTCTTCCAAAACCCATAATTTTCTTGAGGCATTCGGTTTCTGTTCCTGCAGAGAAAAATCAATCATGGAGGCCAGATTAATTCCCATTACCTGGAGGAGGCAGGAGAGAAACCTGTGCAAACACTGCAAGGCAGCAGGTCTGAGGCAGGGCTGGGTATCTGCCAGCTGGAATTGCAGACGTGTCCCTGTTCAGACCCAGTTTCCCCAGCCTAAGCAGGGAGAACATGACCCACAAACTGGATCTGCAGCAGGCACCCACCTCCCAATTTGCACAAAACAAGGATTTGAGCCTTAAAAAAATGTTTCTTGTGGGGCACTGCAGAGTGTTGTTGGACAGCCTTTCTTCATTGCAGATTCAGGTCAGGCTCCAAGTGCTGACAGTAACATTTGAATTCTGTCTGTGCAGCAGTGAGCCCTCCTCAGCCTTTTGCAAGCCCCTGGAATTCCAACACAGCCAAAACTGCCCTGGCTGTGGGAACCATCCCTGCTTTCCTCAGGAATCAAGGTTTGCCACAGGGACCCCTCACAGCCAACTCTGGGGCACTTTCCTCCAGTAAAGTTTCTGTTTTTTCTGTGTAGCTCCATAAGATGAGCATGGAAAACATGACCATCTCATGGAAGGATATTGAGTATACTGAAGTAGCAAAAATTATAGAGGCATAAACTGACAAAGACTTTTCAACCCCTTTCAGGTCTGAGTGATCCAAGCAGTAATTCTATAATCAGTTTAAGGCCACAATTATGTTTTGTGGAACTAACTTTTTTTAAGACTAGAAATGGACCTTATAAAATTCTTTTCCTTTTTTTTTCCTGAAAAAACTTGTTTAATGGGAAAATATCATTTCAACATATGCAAAAAGAAAAAAACCAAAAGAGAGAGAAAGAGATGGGCAGGAAATCCAAAGAAGAGTTTGATGAACAAGACATTCTCATAAGAAGAAATAAAATAGATTTTAGAATTTGCTCTAATTAAAAAATAATAAATCCTAGGTATGACACCAAGCATTTGATCTGGAGGTAGCTTCACTATGATAGATTTGTTTGGCATCCATTGAATTATCTCATGTTTTCAGTGGGTCCAGGAGCATTTTATGATGAAGAAACTCAGTTGAGTAGGACTGTGGGACGCCATCATCTTAGTTAACATTACATAATTCCCATTTATTTCCACATTATGGGTAGGATGGTGAGGACAAAATTGTACACATATTTAGAGATTACAAAACACAGAAAAACATGTCTGTCCTATTAGCTTGTAGCCAAATGTTATTTCATTTCAGTCCATAATTTTACTGAAATGAAATAAATAGCAAATACACCGTCAGTAGATGGGTCCCTAATGTCTGGTGCATGAAGAAATAACATGTGACTCAAAATTCCCTGGACCATTATTCCTCTGGAGCAAAGAAAGTTTGCACCCTATCACCAAAACTTCTGAAGTGACCTTATCTTAAATGTTTTAATTATATAAGCACATACAGGCTGCTAATTAAGGAAGGAACCAAGAGGACCTACCCTGTAGCCAACATCTTCTGTGACAACTGCTGTGTCAACCATGCAGCCTGCTTGCCACAAGGTTTCTTTAATGCTGCAGCCATAGAGGAACACATTCTTTTTTTGGGAGTGTCCATGGTAGTCACAGAAGACCTAGAGAGAGGAAAAAACAGGGCAAAATGTTGAACATTGGAAAGGTTTCTTGGTTCTTCATAGGAAGCACTATTGGACTATGGCAGGGAGGTGTTAATATTTTTTTTTCCAGCTCTCTTCAGAGTAGCTTAAACTCTGGGCCATGCCTTTGACCTGTGTCAGACTTCATTAGTCACTTGTATCTTGCTTTATTTATTTGATCTGACATGATCTCAGGGGTCCAGAGTCAAGCCCAGTGCACTTCTGTCTGTAGCAGAAATAAACACGACACCTGTGCAAGAATCCATGGCAACTCAGGAACCGAAGGGTTCACGAGAACTCCTGATACCACAACGGAGCAATTTGTCAGGCTCTTTCTACTTCTAAACTCCTAAACTCCAGCTTTATCCTCGTGAGGTTTGAAACCCATGCCTTCCCTAGCGATTAATCATTGCTTTGTCATCTTTAAATTAAAAGCCCATGCTACATAATTGTCAGGAAAATATAATTGTGCAATTGTATTGTCAGACCTCTGCACAAATTCCTGCAAGTCAAGCACAGAAAATGACCCACATTCAAGTAAAATAATCTCATTCCACGCTAATCTACCTGTCTATCCAATCCACCTCTTGTGTCAGCTGTCATATAAACGAGACACAAGGCACATTCCCATTTTAGCGGAAGTTTTGATTGCCCTTATAGGCAGATATTGATTCCCATGGAAATGAAAATCACAATTTAATGACCCGAGAGGTAAATATTGACCCAGGTCTTAAAGAATAATCAATCTCAGTGCCCTCTGAGATTTGAAGTCGATGTACACATGGCTGTTACATATATTCTCCATGTCTTAATCAGGAATATTCAGAAATCTGCCAATGAAAATATAAGAATCTCTAAAGAGAAGGAATTATTTAATTTTAAACTGGAAGCATTCACTGTAGAGTAGAAAGGAGCTTCAAGATTTCAGATTTCATTGAAACAATTTTCCAGGACTTATGTTAGAGACAAATGAATGTGTGTAGGAAGGCAGAGAAAAATTATGGATCCACGCAGAGATGGGGAAGAAATATGGGGTGCAAAAAATAGAATCATAGAAGCATTTAGGTTGGAAAATATCTGTAAAATCATCAAGCCCAGCCATTAACCTAGCACTGCTAAATCCACCACTAAACCCTGTCCCCAAGTGCCACAACTGCACATCTGTTAAATACCTCCAGGCTGGCGACTCCACCACCGCTCTGGGCAGCCCTTTCCAATGATTGATAACTCTTCAGAGAAGGAATTTCTTCCTCATAGTCAACCTAAACCTCCCCTGGCACAACCTGAGGACATTTCCTCTTGTCCTGTCAATTACTGCTTGGGAGAAGAGACTGACATGCACTTACTGTCAGCCTGTCCCTCTGCAGAGCCTTCTGACCCTCCAGCAGATCAACACTCCCACCCATATTCTTACCTAAATACATGCACAAGAGGGGAGAAACAGATGGAGAACATGAGCTTCTTCTACCAACTTTTAGGGCAAGACTTACCCTAGCTTGCTTATTTACCAGCTCCACAGTAACTAAGTTTAGCTGCAGCACGTCAGGGAGTTTATTTATCTGGGAATTGAGCACGTATGTTCCTTCAGCTCCCCTGACACTGGAGAGGCTGAGGCACACATAACAACCAGTCAGATGGACAATTATACACATCCCATCACTTACATGCTGCTCCTTCCTTTGGTTTCTGTCCTGTCAGCTCTCCTTCCCACACCACCACTCACCTCCAGACCTTTTTGTGGGGCTCAGGGCCTGCAGGTTCCACACCTGGAGGATGTGAACAGTCACCTACCCATCAACAACCCTGATCCACACACAATTATCCTGGGCTGCCTCCTTCCAAAGAACTGCATTTATTAATTCTCTTAATGACAGCCATTGCTCCAGCTAGTGTTTCATCTCAGCTATCAGCAACACACAGCCATAGCTTAGGTTAACCACAGTTACCACCCAGAATGTATTTCTATGAATATCAAAAAGGATTTTATAGCTTTTGTCTGATTTCAAGGCAGAGAAGTCAGCTCAATTGGGTATCAATTACCTGCCAATTTACAGAATTACAACACACAAAAGACAATATATTATCTGCCTAAAATATTATTTATTAGAAACCACACAGGGATGATCAGAGAGCGGGGCTGCCTGATAAGTAGGTTTATAATTCTGCACCTCAAGAAGCCTGCAGACAGGCCCTTAGTGACAGATCTGGACTGAGACTTCTTTACTGGTAAAGGAATACCAAAGCCAGGTTCTGTAATTTGGCAGCTGGTTCAGGCCATGGAATCTTTCACTGGGGGTCACCAGCTTCCACAGTAGAAGTGTCAGTGCCACTGAAAACACTTTCATTCTATTTGCAAGTTGTATAGCAGTACATTTTAATTAATTTGACTGGATATTACAGTCACTGCCAATGTTTATACTCAGTTATTCTCTACAGCACATCTTTCTGCCTGATTTTCACACCACAGGGTAGCTTATGTCTCACCATTCAGCCAAGGCTAAGAGATATTCTGGAGTCTGCGCACCCAACACAGAATTCTTCCTGGGATATGTCTGGGCAAACACTGAGCAAACTTGGCATCTCCCAGTGCTTTTTCTTCAGCCTGTCCTTCCATATGGCTGGGACACTGAGACACACAAACCAGTCAGCTCCCAGGCTTGCAGTCACTGGGATATGACTCAAAGATATGCACAATTTTTAAATCTATTTAAAGTTATTTGCCAGCACTGATCATCCTAAAGGTAAGGACTGCCTTCTAGCTCAAAAAACAATCCTTCTTATGAGTCACAGAACCAGGTACCTTTTAAAATAAAAGAAAGGAAATATATAAAGTGGAAAGCAAGAAAAGCTGTTGGAAAACAGAACTTTTTGAAATTTTTTATGTCAAGTCTCTTTCTTAATAACACTGTGACAGGACATTAAATGTCAGTTTGGGGCTAGACATGCTAAGGGTTTTTTCCTCTCAATGAGTACATTCTTGCAGGCTGTGCTTGTTTCCATGCTTGATATAATGCCATTGAGAGGCAGCAAACTCTGTTCAGAGCCTTCTGGTCCAATGGAAGTTCCTTTCCCCATTTAGAGCATCCTGTTCTTCACTGGAAATGAGACTCTCTGCAATGAGACTCTCCCAGTGCACCCAGTCTCTTGGTCTCATTAGGGTTCCCACAGCTAACAAGGCAAGCAACAAACCCCCATCATTTAACAGGCTGTTTGCTTGTTAACTAAAGAATTAAAGGGCCCTTGGTTTGAAGGGCTGCTAAAATTCTTTGCTTTTCTCCTTCAGGCAGCTTTTCTTTGATTTGAAGAAACTGCTTGCACATCCCTAGGATAAATTAAACCAAATCAGTTCACAGAAATCATTTGGCTATCAGTGAACTTGGCTCCATGGGATCTTAGAGGTTAAAAGAAAACCCAATAAAAACATACAAAAACCGTCCCGAAAACCCAAACTCTCTTCAGAAGGAGGGAAAAGGCATTTTTGAGGATGTATAAACTAAAATCAATGTATTTTTCAAAGGCAAAGAAAAATCAGTTTATGAAGTCTGACATGCAGTGTGTGAGTGAGGGAGATGGTAGGATCAATAGTCTGCCTTCACTCAACAGTGATGAAAACTTGTACTGAGTATTCAACTTTATGCACCTGAATATGACAAGGAGGGTCATGTATTAAAAGAGGCCAGACATCAAATTACAGGGTAAAACAAGACTCATCCTACACTGCTCTGAACTAAAGGAAAATGTTGGTGACTCAGTTTGCAACTCTGAGCTGAGTTTCAACAATACTCCTCAGCCTACAGAGATAAATTTCAGGGCTGTCAGCTTAGACAAAAATTAATTACTGCAAGAATTCTCTTAGAGAAGCTCATAGACATTTTCACCTTGTTTGGGTCTTTTCTCACAAAATCCAGAGGGACTCTGGTGCACTTGGGCATTTCTTGCCTGGCTGTAGGCACCACCAACAAACCTGCCAGTCTGCGTATCCACATCTGTCTGTCAACATTTGAAGCTCCTTCTGGTTTTCCTCCTGGGGTCTCAGAACTACCCTTTCCTTCTGCTGGGCAACTGAGCAGATGGGATGGATCCCAAGCCCATCTCATGAATTTCTGGTAGCCCTCAAACCCAGCCCTTTTTTTCCCATTACCAAAATAGCAGGGAAGCTCACACACTTTGAGGTTTGCTTCCTCTGTTTTTGTGACTGCATGGGCTTTAGCACAGTCCATTTAGACTGAATCTTTTTGGAACTTTTCCTGATGCTTCCATGAAGATAGCAATAGCCTACTCATAATATTTAGCTTAGCTGGAGTACTTTGAGGACATAAAGAGCCTTAAGAAATTAATTTTCTCATTTTTATTCCAGGTATACAGAGATTCTGAAATCTGGAGTTGCTGGTTAGAAAATCCAATAGGTGATACATAGTCAAGCCTTTCAAAGCAATTCCACAAGATGAAAGGATGTACCAGGACGTGATGCTCCCAAACCACCCCAGCTCTGTGACAAGGCTGCTCACACAAGTGCAATAATCAATCCATTCACAGGATCACACAAAAGAATCTGGATGAGACTCACCAGAGGAGCCCGGCCAATGCTGCTCAGGTAATAGAGGAGACCTTTGGTGTGGTAAATTGTTGGATGCAGCTGGGAACTGGGGGTCAGCCACTGCCTGTTGAGATCATCTCCACTCAGTGAACAACGAAGGCTGAAATCAGGAAGCGACACATCACAAACTGGAAAAGCAATAGCTGATTCCAAAGCATTTCCAATCCTGGCAAGCCGTGGCATGAGAACAGGAAATGTCAATAAAACACAGATATAATGGGCTGGATGAATCAATAATCCATATTATACCTTTCAGGTTCTTATAGTATATTAATTTTACAATTTCCTTTCCTTCTAAGGTTCACATAATTGCTGTCCTGCAAATAAATGCAGTTTTTCACTTACTTAAGAAGGCAGGAATTGAAAGACCATTTAGAAAAAAATCTTCTGAAACATTTTAAATTCTGTGCTATGAAGTTCACGCAGTTTGCATAGAGCACAGGCTTCTCATAACCCCCAGAGCAAACAAGCACATCCAACTTCTACTCATTCTAATTGAAGACAGGCACTCAAACCTCATTGACCAGTGTGAAACATGAATGTACTTAAAAGAGATGAGCTGGGTGTCTCATTTAAGCTTCTCTACTCACAAGAAATGTCTCTATCTAAAGCCCATAAAGGAAATCATGATGCCTGCTAGAGCATTATGTAGAACAATTACCCAGCTTCACTGCAGAGGCTGGATAAAAAGCTAAATAAGAATCCCAGATTTACACTGAGGAAACGTTTCCCTTAGTTAGTTACAACATATTCTCTTACTGACTCAATGATCAGTGGAAGATTGTGCAGGATACTTGACCATGTGGAGCAGTACAGCACTGTGCAATTTTGAAAAATTCAACGGATCTCCCTTGTTAGTGACTGTGCAGATCAGAGCCTTACACTCTTCAAAGGACCTGCTGTAATTTGGTTGATAAGTTTCAAATCACGGTGTGATGATAAAATTCAGGAATTCTCCCTCCAGCATATGAGATATTGTAGTAGGTCCTCATGATCTCCAAACTGTCCACTAGAATGCTTCTGCTGGCACTTTGGGGTAAAATTGGGGTGCTTCTTCTCCAAAAAAGTTAAAATATCCTAAATATTGGATGAACTTCTAGTTACGGAGTTGCACCCACCTTTGCTGCACCAAACTCTTAGAACAAATTAAAACGTAACTGTACTAATAAAGATGGGTTCTGCTGTTGTATTGATAGAGCATGGTGTGCTGCATTTGGCATTTTGGGTATTATCAATGCCTTGCAAAATGCTTGAAAAACAGGGTTGTAAGGCAGGAATATTGCAGGTCTTTTCAATAGGTGGGAATAATGGGTAATTCCTTGCCAGTCTTGTTAAAATTCCCTGTCAGTCCTGGTTAAAAATGGAAGACAAAGAAATAATGAGTCACTAAAATACTTCATGTATCTTTAATGTAGGAAAACGTGTCTTTAATGACATCTTGGGGTTTCTGGCAACACCACAAGATCCGTTCCAAATTTACTCCAGTTTCAGTTATCTGAATTCCCTTATTTCCTCATAATCCATACTTCCCATGTTACTCACTCAGTAAATCAGAAAACACTAGCAATAGCTAACACTTGGAAAATCAGCAAATGCTGCTGGAAGGCTTCTGCCAAAAATTCTGCATGAAAACATGACAGTTTCTGTTGTCTTCTTAAGGGCTCTCCAGATAAAGTTACCTTGAGGCTCACCTCTCCTGATCTTCAGGACAACAGCTGCTCAGCTGAGATTAGCAGCTGTATTTCTGCCAAGAATTTGTGTGCCTATACAGTTTCCCTTCGATAGGTACAATGCCACAGAACTGCATGAAGAAACTCATCTTTCTCCAATGTGACCAGCAAAAAAATGAAACCCAAATGCTTCCTTGACATAAGGCTGTGATGTCTTCCTCCATCACAATTATACCAGGGAGAAAAACTAATGGAGAATAACAACAGAATTTTCATTCTGAAGGAAAGAATGATAGATGGATTTGTATTCTGATGTTTTAATTTATTACCAAGAAGAAACACAGAAGCGAGTCTCATTGTTTCAGACATACAGAAATAGTTTCTCAACACTGTCATTGGTCCCACCCCAAACCTACAATACCCCCCTTTCCTGTGAGAATTGACATCAGTTTATGCCTGCTCAAACCACCCACATTTACCTCTGCTAAAATGCTTTGGTACACACTGGAAGAGTTCAGCATAAAGGGAGAAACAAAAGCAGGGGAATAGAAACATGACAGCTAAAAATTACTGCTAAAAGGATTCGGTAAATACAGAGACTAATATTAAACCACTGCCAAGCTCAATTTTTATTTTTTAGACTAAACTAAAAGCTTCTAAAAAGGTCCATTATTCCTTCAGCAATTCTAAAGAAATCCCATGATCTGTCACATAAGAAAAACTCCTAATCAAGTCCATAATGTAATTTACCAATTCTGTTGCTCTGACACAAATTGTGACTTTTTTCAGAGGTGACAATGACAAGATGATCCCCAGCTCTGCAGTTCACAGGTGCTGCTGTGCTTAGTATTAGTTTAAGAGGTGTAATCCAACTCTAAAACAATAAGTTGGAAGTTCTTATGAACTGTTTGGAGAGAAGGTAACATCTCTACATAAAGCCAAGAGCTAGGAGACAAAGTTCAGATTTGTCCCTTCAAAGATTAACATCTCTGCTCATTTAAAGCTTTAAATATTAGCCTTTAGCTTGGCTGTATCCACAGCTCTTGAGGACATGCAGAAGTCAAATTTAATTACAAGAGGCTGATTTTTTCCCTGCTCTGTCCTTTTTTCATTCTGCTAAACTCTGTTTACTTTTGAACATGCCAATTCCCTGCTAGTCCTGTTTCCCCTTATCCCTTCATTCCTTCTCTCTCTTTCCTAATAGTGATGACATGCACAGATAATGGTTTTGCCCATTATGCTCTGCAGTCAAGGGTGAAGGTAAAATATTAAGCTGATTTCAAATGCTGATAGCAAATAAAGGGACTGGAGAGCTGAGACTGGCTTTGAATGTTTGGCAGGATTTAATGAAACTCACTACTTAAATCAAAGGCCTTTCTTACAACACAGTTCCAAGCTACTATATTTCCTTTAAATGCTTTACATGTCTTTTCTCTTCTGCAGCATTAGCAAGACTACATGCCACCTTGGATGGGACTAGTGGCAGCTTACAAAAACAACTGCCAGAAAAAAATCCAATAAAAAAACAACAATTCTGTGGCTCTATATAAAGTACCTGAAATTCTGCTAATTGCTACATATCTTCAACCCAAGTGCATTACCCAGAGATATCTCAAATAATTAAACAGTGATTCTCTTGTTCAAAAGCCTGATCTGTTTGTTATGGTCCTCCCTCCTCCTCCTCTACTTTTATATAGCCAAGACATTTTGGCTTTGAGGACAAAGTAACCTCCGATACTGCAAAAAAACTCTGCACAAGCCATGTGGATGGATGGAGAGATTCTACCTGGTCCTAACATGAGGCTTGATAAGGTCAATGGAACATTTCAGTTGACTGCAATAAGCCTGTGTCCCACAAAAGTACAAAAATGGCAGGGGATGAGAAACCCAGAAAACATTGGAAAAGCAAAACTGAACAGGGTTGTGTAGTAAAGAGATTGGGGATAAGAATAATACACAAGATATTAGACAAGAAAGAATGAAATGGAGAGAGAGAAAAGTCACTTTTAAAAGAAAATATGTTGCTGTGCTTGGAAGATAAAATGTTTCCCAGTCTCCTGTCCATAACAGATAAAAGGCAAGACAGGAGCCATCATATTGAATGAATGATGTCAGGACTGATAATAACAGCACCTGGGGCACAGGGAAATATAAAATCTAAGGGGATGCATCATGTTTGATATGTAGAGAGAAGCATCACCATTCACTGTGCATCTTAAAAGCAGACAGCAGTACCAGTGTAGGATGAGAGTATCTGAATAAAAGGCAGCAGGCACAAGTAAACATCAAGATGCCATTGAACAGCATGAGGCAGCTTCAACCAGACACAGCATGCTGGACTTTATAAATAACAGCAGCATAGGATGAAAACTGAAATATTTGTATTAAGTTGTTATGGCCCTGCCATTCAGAAAACTCAGAGCAACATGGAGAAAAAAAATAAGATAGATAGAAAATCCTTTATTTATCTTCTTTTTAAATCTTTCCAGGGGTCAAGACTCGGTGATGTGAGGAAGCAGCAGCAGGAAATCCCTCCTTCATATTGTAATGGAGTGGGGCAGAAATATAACCATTATTTTCTGTCTGTGACTCTGGCTTTGTTCAGGTCCATGGGCTGAAATCATGGCTACATTGCATCCTGATATGGCCCTGTGATGCCAATGCTTATTCCAGAAATGGAATATCACCAGAACAATGTAAATTTTAGAGGTTTTACAATGAAACAATTGTCATCAACATTACTGCAGTCAACAATTTATTTCCTATCCTTCTCTTTCCTTCTGACTGCAACATGAATGCTAAAATGTGTACAATAGAACTAGACTCAAGAGCAGTTTACCTTCCCAACATAACCAAAACAGCTGAGAGTCCAGGAGCTACAATCCCTATTCCCTATTTCTTTTCTTCAAGTGTATATTTCATTGTTATGTCCTAATCACACTCCCATCCTTACTTGACCTACTGCAATGCTAACTGTCCTCAAACCTCATCTCACCACACCTTTCTACCAAACTGGTTTTTACCAAGATTAAAGACCACAGTTAGCACTGGAGCACCAGGGCAGGCTGGCCCTGTTTAACTGGCCAGATGATAAAAAACAAGGCCAAAATGTCAGCTCCTCCTGAGAGATCCCCATAAAGTACCAAACAATGATGTTTTTTCAATTGCACTGTGAAATGCTGCCTATTTATTCTATCATTAAGCCTTTAAGAGGAAATTTTTTACTATTCTTTTCTCCTTTTTTTATGGCACCTTACACACACACAGTGCCAGACTCATGTCCTGAGTGACACTTGTGCCCCCTGGGTGCCAACAAAACGACCTGTGTCATTTCAGCCCCTGGCTGCTGCACCACCCTCTCCCCCAGCACCAACTGATTAATCCATGATGCACAATTCTTCTTCCTGGACAAACACTATCCTGAGATATCTCTCTGCCAGTTTTTCCCTGCCTCCCTACAGCTAAGCACTGATACTAATTAGTGTAATGAGCCCTCAGCATTTTAGCCGCTGCATCCGACTGATTTTGTCACAATGGACATTTCCTTGCTTCCCAAGATAAATGATGCAATCTGTGCTTTTCCTGTTCCGTGCATGTACTGAATCCCCAGCCTTGCTCAGCTGCCTCTGATAGAAGGGCTCCTTTTCTCTCTGTGGACACATTTCATTAAGTTACACTTGGTCACAAATCACTTGGAGATGCAGAACGAGATCTGCCTCACCCCAGCTAATGCTGCCAATGTCATAATCAAACAAGACAAGGAGTCCACCTGATCTTCTGGAAAGGTGAGCAAACAGCATCGTCAGGGATGGGCCAGCCTCCCTCCAGCCTCCCTCCCAGTTCCACACCAAAGGATGCCCAGCTCATTTCTGTTTCTTCTATTTGTAACAGCAATGGTCATTAAATACCAGATAATTCATTCTCCTGCAGTTGACCACACTTTGCGCTGCCATCTATAAGAAAAGTTCAAGTAATAAAAGTTTTGTGCTATTTTATGAGGGAGCAAATAAGGATTCAGGGAACAAATAAAAATTGGGTTATCATCCACAACATGGGGTCATCTCAAGAGTCTTTTCTGAGGACACTTTATTCAATAAAAAAGCCTTAGAACAGCATGCTTAGACACTGATTTTGGGTAAAAATTTCACTTTTCAGCTCTTATAACAAGTATCGACTTTTTGCAGAAAGTGTAGAGTTTCCTCACCAATTCAACACAAATTCCCCAGAAAACTCTGAATTTTCTGTCAAAACTCCAAATTTTACTATCCAAAACATCAGAACTGGTAGAGAAGATGTCTCAGGATACATGAATTTGAGGTTTCTTAGGCGCCTGTTCCTCTCTTTCAGAGCATCTCCTTGAGGGGGCACATTTTCCCTAAACGCAGCATCAAGACTCGGTGACAGCAACTCACTGAGAGGCAGGATCATGATGCAACATGGGAGTTGTAGTTTGGCTGGAGGAGCCTGGACAAGAGCAGCCAAACAACTCCCAAACGGCACCGTGATGACACTTCCAAATGGAAGTACTGTTTTTAAATAGGACGATTTGGCTCCAGCTTTCGTTATCCATTATTCATAGAAAAGCTTAAGCTTTCCATGGAGGGAAAAAACAAAGAAAAACTCTGAAAAACATTATCCCAAACAGCCCCACGTATATTCTCCTACAAGCGATGTCAGCAAATCCTAATTTTGCAGGCAGGGATATTTGAGAAGTGAAGCCACTCATGCAGCAAAGCAGTAAATCAATGAAAAACTAGGAATAGAACCTGACAGCTGATGAAAGCATATCACATTAACTAAAACTTTACTTTTAAATTTATGTCCCTTAGCCTGTTTCTAATTCCTGTATCTTTTCCTATTTTAAAATGTGGCTTGTATCCATAGAGCTGAAGAGGGTTCTTAACTGACTTAAGCTAATTGCACACATATGGGTTGCATCGAATTAACTGAGTTGATTTAAAAATCTGCTAGTTAAATCGGTGCAATCTCTGCATATAAACGAGCACTAAGAATTGCAATTTGAAGATGATTGTTCTAAAACTCAAACCAAAACAAACAATGCAGAAGAGCAAAGTGTGACATCATAGAATTAAGTGATAATCACAAGCAAGGTGTGTGGAGGCCCAGGAAAAAAAAAATCATGAAAAACAATGTATTCCAGTGGCCTCAGATCTCCAGTTGTTTTTTCTACAACCCATCCTTAGCCAAGCAGTCCAGGAGGTGCTACCCTGGCACCTGCAAAGCTTTGTAAGGGAATCAGGCTTGTTTCAGCCAGCTGACACCTCACAGCAAAGCAGGACAGTGAGCTGTCAGCAAAGAAAAAAGAAAGAAGGGAAAAAAGGGAAAGAAGCCAAGAAGACCTCAGAGAGATGAAGGTGAGGAAGCCTGAAGCCACTCCTCCCCAGCTGAGGTGCAGTATGTCCCATTCTCCGTCACCTCAGCCATCTTCAATAAAAACGAGCAGCAGGGATAAATCTCCTCAAGTCGCACCTGCATGCCAATGAGGTGGTGGTGTTCCAAAATAAGATGCTTTTGAGCACATATATTTTTGGCCCCGTAGGAGGCTGAAAGGTTGTTTTGCCAAATTTGTTCTGTTGATTCCTGAAGAGAGGTTAATAATAAACTTTACAAAAAATGTGTTTCAAACACAGCTGATCTACATTAAGCAGTGTTGGCTCTCCCATGTAATGCTAAGGAGGCTCATAAATTAATCCTTCAGGATTAAATCTCATTGGTTAAAAAAGATGCTGTTTCTCTTCCCTAAGAAGGACCTGGCACAGGATGGGTTTACTGTGTCACCAAGACACTCATTTCAGTGTAGGAGCACAAAAAGGGTCCTCAATGCACAAGAAGCTGCTGTGATTTATGGTGGAATTTGCCACAGGCTGACATAATTCCTCCATTAGTAAATTATAGTTCTGAAAAAGCAGAATTAACCAAAATATGCTGATTTGTAGCTTACAAAATGACACAAACCCAAGTACAAATCTTGCTAACTCGTTCCTTTGCAAGACAGTGGGCTGGCTAAGGAAGATAATACTGGATTGTGTTTGTTGCTCATCCTAGAAGGGTTTCCCATCTTTTTCCCACTTCCTCTCCACCTTTTTTCCCCAGTTGTTGCAAACTCAATATGATTATGAAGACATTACAGCTATATCTTCAACATCACTGGAAATTCCCATTACAGGGGGCTACAGCCTTTGGGACTTGACCTCTACTAACCTCACAGGCTACTTGCACAGCAAATATCTCTCTGAAATATAGGAATATTTCCTCACAGGTTACTCAGCAATGGTATATATGAATCCAGGCTTTTTATATTTCTCCTTTGTGACATGGGATTTCTAACTCTGCCTGTGAATTCCATTGAGGAGCCAGGAGTTCCTATAAAGCACTGTTTGCTTTCTTTGCAATAAATGTTCTCCTCTGTGCAGGTGAACAATATTTATGAATCTGACCCATTTGCAATCCAGCTTCCATTTTAAAATAGGCAAGCTGGAAATAGATGGTCTTAAGGTCCCTTCCAACCCAAATGGTTCTATGAAAACAGAAAAAAACCCTCCAACAACCAACAACATACACCACACCACCAGAAACAAGAGTCAAGCCCCCACAAAAACCTAATGAAAACACCTTCTCTTATTTTTTTGTAAAATATTTCATCTGCCCTTGAAAGGATGTGGTTATTTTCAATTTTAACAGACATATATCCTTGAATTCTTTCTTTGCCAGCATATTGTATCTTCCTACTCCTACACAATATTTCTCTCCAGTGTTGTGAACTCTTGGCTAACTCTGTGCCTGATTCCCTCACATATTCCTGGAGACTATGAAGGCTTTGAAGGACTTGAGCTGTGAGTTAAAAATACTATCACTACCATAACTGGAGACTGCTTCTTGCAGTAGCTAGAAAATGGTGCATAACAAGTGCTTTAATAAGTCATTGAAGTTACTGGAAAAAAAAATTACCAGAGTAATAATTAAAAGAAAATCCCCAAAGACCACTAACTCTTTTGTGGAGCTTTCTGCTCAAAAATATGTGCACAATCTCCCCTACTACATCCCTTCTCAGGTAAAGAGTAAGTGTCTCAGGTAAAGAGTAACAGAGGAAAGATTGAGCTCCTGCAGTGCCCAGGAACATCCTCCAGGCAAAGGAAATAAAGCGTTTTAGAAATGCCAGAAAAATGATAGATTTGGATTGTCCCTGTATAAAATCTGGCAGCTACCACAAGGGCCACCCATCCAGGCTGCAGACAACAAAGTGTTACCAATAAAGCAAATGTTCAGCAGGGCAGGCACACAAGCAGTAATTATTGAATAATGGTAACAGTGAGGAGACACAAAGAGAGAGAACAGTTCTGCATCTGGAATTCTCTGCAAAGCAAATTCAGCCCTCTGCTAGCACCAATCTAATCCTTCAGTGCATTCTCAGACCTCAGGCAACAGGCACTGCAGCAGTGCTGGAAGGGCAACTGGGGGACTGAGCAGCAGTGAGCAGAGCAGTCACAGGGAAGAAAAGCAGTTCAGGGTTCTGTGTGTAGATGCACTCAACTCTCCTTTATTTGTTTGCTTTCCCCCCCACACATGCACTGTGAGCCTTCAAACCTCAGCTGAATCCTAATTCTGATACTAAAAAAATCCACAACAAATTGCACTTACATAACTGCTCATCCAGGCATGGTGTCTCTGGGCACTTCAAAACAGTAAAGTTAAACGAAGCATTCAATACACACTTATTAAAATAAAGTATCCACTAGAGAAACCTGATGGGCTTGCAGAACACTGCAAAACAGTCAGGAAAAAAATTAAATGTACACATATAACAAGCAGCAGCAGATAGAATTCCTGTCAGGGACAAAAAAAAAAAAAAAAAAAAAAAAAATCTCCAGAAAGCTTCACAAACCCTAGCAAGACTTGGACAAAGTTTTAAGAGAGCTCATTTAAGTACTAAGTAAAGCTGGCACTGAGAATTCAGGATGCACAGGAAGACTTAAAATTCCTAAGAGGTGCTATCACAATCTCAGGGGAGCTGAGAGACTTGCAATGGGTACCTTGCTGAACATATTAACAGTCCAAGACTAAGACTTGCTGGAAGCTTCTAGTAAAGAAAAACTAGGGCACTAGATAGGAACAAATGCATGGAAGTGGTTCATATATACTCATGTGAGCAAAAAATCTAAGCTTCTTTTGCATAGCAATTGACAAATTTTAATTGGGGACTAGTACGATCAAAAAATTCCCTCTTGAAACAGATTTGTAAAGTGAAGTTACTTGAATACTGAAATAAATGACCTGATTTTTCAAAATATGGAGCTATTCATCATAGCCTATTGAAGTTCAATAGAGTTGCAAGCACTCAGCATCTTCCAAAGTCAGGAAATTCTTAACTAGCTTCCTGGAAAAAAAAAAAATAGATTGGGTCAACTAATTTATGGTCCTTAGCATTCATTTTTAACTCTCTCCTTAATATGAATCAGGAAGCTTGAAGCATCAGAAGATATCAGCAGAATTTTCCAGAATGGAGGATACAGTACTTTATCCAAACATTTTGGGCTTTTTTTCCCCTTAGTTCTTCCCTGCCAGCCCCTCTACATGCTTGTTTTTAATGTAACATAATAGAAGATTCATCTTTTAAAGGGGTAAAAACTGTCTATATGTGAATATATGGGGGTGGATAATCATGAAGACACCTATGAAGAAAATTCATGATCAGCCTCCTATTTTGGTAGCAAAATATTTAAAAATCTTTCAAATAAGTGGCACTGCCCTTTTTCAGTGAGTTAAGAATATCAAGTCCTGATCAAAAATTGAACTCTTTCATGGGAAAGTAGATGACAAAGCACCAGGCTGACAGAGTCCCTTATTTAGACAAGGAGAGAAGGAAAAGAGAAGAGAGCTGTAATGCAACCTCTATATCACCTATTAGAAGACACAGAAAAGGATAATCTACAGCTACAGCTCTCCTGTTTGGAAGGCCCATGGATAAAATATCGACACAGTGTCACTAAAAGCAATTTATATCTCCTGGCTGATCCAACTCAGCACACTCAAATAACAACCAAAGAATAGGCCCACGTTGTTTATCTTTATAGAAATCAACAACCAAGGGCTACAGTTTTTCTCTGTCTGTATAAGAAAACTCATTTTAACCTCCTCATAGAAAAAAAAAAAATTTGCATATCTATGTAGAAGAGCTGAACACATTTTAACTGTTAATACACATTTAGGTTCAATTTAGGCTACAGGTGGATGGTTGCACTGATGTATTTCATTTACAGGGCAGCACAACATTTGCCTCTAAGGAAAAACAGTGCTAAGATCCAACTTGGAACCAAGAGGTTTTCAAAATTCTCTGCCAGAGAAGACAATAGTCTGTCACTGCTAGGAAACTTCAAGATATTGTTTTCCATGCAGATATACCACAGTGTCTCTCTCAGTAGAATCACATTAAAAAAGCAGAGGAATAAAATTTCCTCAATTTCAAGATGGAGTAGAAAGAGAAACAAGTGAGGCACTTGCTTAAAAAAAACAACAAAAAGCTTAACAAATTCTCTAGAATAATTCTGATTACACCCAATCGTGTTTTTCCTTTTTTTTTTTAATTTCTTCAGCATTACTCGTTCTTTGAGCTAATTCTACCACTCAGACCCAAGAGAGAATAAAGACTCAGCTGCATAACATTTAGTCAATACAGATAAGCTCACAGAAATATCCTCTGCAAAAATCAATGTGCAAATTCAAGCAGGCCATTCTGATCAGGTGGAATAAAGGTTGTACAAGGTTTCCAATTATTTTGGCTTCTCTTGTGTTTCTGGAATATTTATAAGCAAGGGAAGTCACTTTTTTGCCTACAAGAAAGGATCTAGCTAAAACTTTGACCATTGTTCTACCCTTCTTGACCAGCTCCATTCCAATAACACTGTGTAATTAATAAAGCCATATAGTAGATAGGAACAAATGCATGGAAGTGATTCATATATACTCATGAGAGCAAAAAAATCTAGAGCTGCTTTTGCACAGAAATTGACAAATTTTAATAATTTTAATAGTTGTAATTTTTTGTTAAGGTATAACAATATCTATAACTAGAGAAAAATATAAATAATTTTCCAAAAAGTTGATTTTTCTGAGCAGTTGGCAAGTTTGATCACAAAAATTTGCTAGTGAGAGAAAAAGTACACCAAACTTTTTCATGGCATACTTTGCCATTTTTGAATGCCCAAAATAAAGACCTACCCTCTTTTGAAAAAATTAAGCATCCCTATCCTCCCTCAGAGTGCAGTGAATGCACTTTCAGTGTGAAATCTCCATTTCAATAGGACAATCTCTTTTCAGACTAACACTGGGACATTTCAAACAATTATATAATCATTAAATTAAGCCCAAAAAGCTTCTTTAAGGTATTACTGCCATCACTGTATAGATGGCTAAAGTAACTACAAAACAGTTTAATGACTTGCCTGGGATTGCACAGTAAACATTTGAGAAAAATGGAAAAATGATGATTCAAAGAGAGCAAAACATTCATAGGGGTTTTTTTTAAGCTGTTCACAGCCTGAAAAGCAATTACTTAGTGGTCCTCAAAGGATGCCATGAAGGATGCTTATCTCTATTCCTGAGCACTGAAAATTACCAGCGACAGACAGCAAAAAAGGGATTGCAACCAGGAAAAGGAAAAAAAAAAAAAAAAAAAGGAAAAAAAATTAGGTCTATAGAGCTCATTTCTCTCCAGCTCACAAGGCAAATTTGTTGGCCTGAAAAGCACGCTCACTGAATTGCAGCTTTGAATGTATTTCTCATGGTGTGACTCCACAGCTGCAAAATCCCAGCTGCAGTTAGGGCTGTGGGGCTGGATCCTCTGTCATCGTCTCCAGCGGTGGCTGTGGCAGGCTGCAGCTGGCCTGCCAGCAGCCCCGGCTGCTCTCCAGCAGCAAGGCAGTAACTGCAGTTGTGTGTAAACAGTAGTAAAACACTAATTTCACAGGTGTGGAAATGGGCTGAAAGTGCTTAGTGTGGTTCCAGCCCAGCACTTCAGGCAGGTGGACACAGCTTCCCTGGGAGAAGTCACAGGATGGGGTTATACATCATCAGACGGGGAGGGGTGATGAGGTGAGTGCTAAGTCTTCAAAAGGCCAAAACCATAATCACTGAATTTCAAAGTAAAATCACTTTAGAGCCAAAAAAAAAAAAAAAAAAAGAAAAAACAACAAACCCAAAACATCCCTCATGATCCCAGTTGTGAGCCATTCTCCAAAGACTGAAGATAAGGATTGTGCCCTTTCCTCACATTCGTCTGAGAGTATTCTCATGTCTCCTGAAGCATGATTGCTCTTAAGGAAAAATACTGCATCAAATGGTTCACAGATGCTAAGGATGAATTAACAGGGTGATAGTTTATAACCAAACCCACAAATTCATTCCTTCCTCAATATTCAAGTTGGCCGTAAATGCTTCATTTTGGTGAATCCTTCTGAGTCCAGCCTCTAAAGGGTACAAGTAAAGGTGTCATTCAGCAGGTGGAAATCCAAGATAATTGCACCACTGGAAGACACTGACAAAATTAAAAGGACTTAATGCTTAACATCCACTCTAACAAATCATTTATTGCTTAGTTTTGTTTGACCTGTGGCGTGTGGTTATTCCATCTTTCCCTTCCTGGATCCCCCAATAAAGCCCATTCAACACTTAAGGGAAAAAAAGGTGTTGAGACTCAAAATAGATCTCATGGGCAACAACACACCAACACAGCACACATCTCTTCACTGCAGGGTTTCATTTCAAGCTTCCAGGGCTGCTCAGGAATTTCATTCTTATGTAGAGAAAACCAATCTCTCCACCTCTCCAAGAGTTAAGCAAGTCTTGAAAGAAAAGAAAAAAAAAATCAAACCAACAATATGCAAAATGTTGAAAGCTGTCACATAAAAGACAAGACAAAAAATACTCTACCAACCATCCTCTGCAAATACACCTCCTCTCTTTCAGTTTGTTCCAAGGGTAAAGCTCCAGAAGAAGAGAAGCTGCTCTAGTATAAACTGTTATCTAAGTGACATAAAGACATTAACTAGGCCAGGAGGTCTTTTGTAGATAAATATGAGGGTAGTTGAGAAGCTGCCAGTTCCCTTCCTGCCTCTTCCAGGTCTGTCCCTTTATCTGCCTAATCGGCAAAGCATCAAGGAGAAGTTCCCCTTGGCAAGGGTTTTGCTGCTCTGACACAGTGCTGGCACACACGGCACGAGAGGCATTGCCTGCTGCTGCAAGAGGTGGGAAGGAATGCCAGCCCCATCCCTGTGAGCAGACTGTTTATTACTTACACCACAAAGCTGCTGGAATGGGAGGACTTGGGCCCAGCCCTGCCAAAAGGGGATGTTTGGCCTGGCAGTGGGAAGAAAAAGGGATGCCACAGGGCTGTCCTAACTTATGCTACTGGCAATACTCCTTGGGTAGAGCTCGCTGTCTTGAATTGGCAGAAAGACCTCAGAGTTCAATCCTTCCCTCCCCAAATGATTCTTCAATCTGTCACAGAGAACAACTAATGGACATTGAAAGGAAATAGGTGATTTTTTTCTTGTGCTAGGGAGATTTTCCAATATACATTTTAAATTTCCCATTTGGAAGAGAAAAGGTTCAAGCAGGAATTAACCTAATTTAAAGATCTCTGCTGTTGGCCTACAAAAGGAACAGGATCGTTCTGTAGTTGGAGACTGATTTGCTGTCACCATTTATTCCAAGATCCCTGTTTCCTCTAATAAATCCTCATGCTCTTGCCTTACTCCAGAGGACAAATAATCACCAGGTCTTCCTCATCTAACAGGGTCAGGAAGATAAATGCCCAAAGCCACTCAGCCTTGCAGACAGCGACAGCTTTGGCCTTTCATGGTGTTCCTTCACAGCTACCTCTGTTCATGCTATGGGGTCCCCCAGGGATGATTTGTCATGGCCCAGAGCAAGTTCCCGAACAGCTCCTTGCATAATTCAGTGACAAGTTACATCATTGTTTCTCCTGGAATGCCTCAGGGGGTCTCCTCCTTCTTGCTTTTCCCTTTGCCAACTTCCACTCACATCTACCATCTCAGCAGGGTTGTTATTTGAAGCAATGACAATGTTTTGGAACATGTTCCAAGGTAAATTAGTTTGCATCTGTCACAAATTCTGCTATAAACTATACTTGCATCCCACAAAAAATCTCCAGGGTAAAAAACTTTTAAAGAGAGTGGAGGCTCAAAGATCCCAGTGTTTTATTATTGACCTAATCTCTCCCTTAAGAAGCTAAAGTAATCTTGCTGCAGCAGCAGTTTGGGAGATACCACTCGAATAAAATAATAATAGGAATAAACTCAGAAAAATCCCTTTTCTTACAGGTTATTAAATCCTCCTGAAGCAGGGGAAATGTCAAGAATAAAGCTTAGGACAAATGGCTGGATATATTTTTTACTTTCATATGTGCAGACTAACTCAAGAGCCTTGAAGGAAGGAATCACTTCCTTGGGTATTCTGGTTCAGTGAGCCGAGCTGAAAATCATTCCAAAACATGTTTCCCATCATTACAAAAGGACATTTGAGTCAACTATGTTCTCAAAGTATTATTTACATCCACTTTTCAGGATTTCATCAAATGCAACGTGACTACGCTGATTGAATGGACACAGCTCCTTAATTGCATTCAGAAGAGAGAGCTGCTTGAATTTTATTTATTTACTTACTGATTTATTATTATTATTATTTAGCTGTCTGCTTCCAACTGCAAATATGTCTTTGCTGCTCCATTAACCTGATCACATATCTGTGTTTCAAACTCAGCCCAGAATGTCCACACAGGAAATATCTCTGCAACACTTGGGGAAGCCATGCCCTGCATTTTATGGCCAAATCATGGGTTACATTTTTAATGAACACCTGTCCAGGTTTCCTACACAGTAAACAGATATTCTCCACGAGATTGTGTGTGCACATCCAACATCAGGTTCTAGCAAGAGTTGCAATGGCAATGGACCATCAGCACATATCTTCCTTTTGCTGTTCCCAAAGGAAAGGTTTCATTGCCCTCACAATCCAAACTGTGTTTGCTACTTGTTACATTCCTCTGCCAGCAGATGTTTCAGCCAGATGTTTCACTGCCAGTTTCTGACTGGTTCACAAAACAGGCAGTTTGTTCTTAAGATGGAGGGAGAGGGAAACAGAAAAAACCGAAAACAAAACAACAAAAACAACCACCACCAAAAAAAAAAGGAGAAATGTACACAGCACAATTGGGTTACACTTTCAATTACCAGCAGAGCAATTCTGAATTTGCAGTGGGGTGTAGGAAAACAAGATCCACTCATACACAAGGTACCTATGTCGACCAATTTTCCCTTAAAGATAAAGGCTGTAGAAATGCCTCATACAATGTTACTCAGAAGACCATCTAGAAAGCTATTTACCATCTCCTGAAACAAGCAAATTAATCAAACCACTGTTCTCCTATTTTGTATGACTGGCCAGCAGAATATGCATTTTCAGAACATTCCTAGGCTCATATTCCAATGCCAAAGATATCTCTGTTAGAATTCAGGGCATTATGCTGCACATTAAAATAAGCTCTTTAGAAGCAGGTAATAACAATTCTTATTCCTTCTGCTCCTGGGCATAAGATTACCTCAGCAAACTTAGAAAGTTTTTCTATCCTATCCCATCACCATTAGAATGGCCTGCTCAGAATTCAGTATTGACACTTGGTGTCCCCTGTTTAATCTGATGATGACTACAAATATTAGGCTTTGTCCTCTTGGTTGCCATGTGATGCCTGTCAATTCTTTATTATGCTTTTTTTACCTTCCTTTCATCTGTTATTACATTGCATGGTGAAGAAGAAAAGATGTTTTCTTTCTGTTGCCTATAAACATCTTCATTGCACTTCAAAGTAGCAGGGGGGAAATAATTACAAATGGTGAAAAACATGGTTCAAAACAAATAAAAAGAGGAAAAAATGAATCCTTCTGTTCAGTGAATTGAGGCATCAATATATGTATTTGATACATAACCTTTCTGTAGCCAGATGCACTGCAGATATGTCACAGATCATTTTGAATAAATAAGGTGATCTTCCTTCCAAATGTACCACCAGCAAGTTGGACATAATATTTTTTTTAAAAAATCCAGAAATTATATACAATACTCACTCCTGTTCCTTATTAGACACTTATATTTTTTCACCTCCAGGTAGGACAGTTTATAAAAGCAACTCCTTTCCCAAATCCCTACTGGAAGCAAAAGGAATTTTACATTACAATACGCTCCACACAGACAAATGTTTTATTCATACCACATAACTAAAAAAAATATATATATACCAGTTAATTTTATCTAAATAAAAAACACAATGTAGCTTTTAAATTATTTTAAATTCTTTTCTTAACCTGCTGAGGTATTTTTTAATTATTTGGGATGAGTGGCACCAAATGCAAACACAGAGAGTGAAACCTCAGAGATGTTTACGGTAAGTCATGGAATCCTGGGGCCCTTCCATATATGCTACAGATAAATGGATTATTACTAACACAATATTTAAAACAAATAATTAAAGACAATTTAATTTCACTTGGCCAAAAGAATTTCAAGAAGGAGAAACAGATAAAGCTGCTGCCATTTTCAAGTTTGATGGCTGCTCTTCTCTTGTAATTCTTCCCCCTACCACCTGTTTCATACTTGTCATTAATACCGTAATTAGTGAACTGTTAATCAGAGAATTTACAAGCATCACTTATTATTTCTGAGAGATTAAGGGATATTGCTATAGAAATGAAAGCTCTGATTTGGAAGATATAAACCCAGGATCTTTTCCCTGGGACTTGAGCTTGTTCCAGATCTGAGGAAAGTTTAAGCTACACTAAAGATTCTGAATGCTGTTAATTAGACCATATAACACTCTCTCTTATTTAATATAAAACAGTCTACATAAGTAATAGGGGGAAATATTGTAATAGCACAGGCCAACAGGGAGCAAAGCTACTTAATGAATTGAAAAGGAAGAATTATTTTACACATTCAAGAGAACTACTAGGACAAAGTTTCCGCAGTCTGAGGCATATTGTCAGAGCAGCAGAGGGAGGCCAGAAAGGGAAACAAGACATAATACCCATCAGAACAGGGTAAACTGACAATAGCTGACATAAAGCACACACTTTTTCAACAAGTACTACAGCTCCTAAAACACAGAGTACCCTAAATAACTCCTGGAATCTTGGATACCAAATCTAGGTAATAATTAGTCTACCTGGGAACAGGTGGAGAAACCTTCCTATATGCTGTGTGGAACCCGCCCTCTCTGAACTACAGCATTTTGTGCCCATAGAATGGTTTGGGTTGGAAGGCACCTTCAAGGTCATCTTGCTTCACCCTTCTGCCACGGGCAGAGACACTTTCCACTGTCCCAGGTTGCTCCAAGCCCCATCCAACCCAGCCTTGAATACTTCCAGGGATGGGGCATCCACAGTTTATCTATGCAGCGTGTTCCAGCCCCCACCACCCTCAAAATACAGATTTTTTTTTTTTCCTAACATCTAAGCTAAACATCCTTTCTTTTACTTCGAAGCCATTCCCTTTTGTCCTGTCACTCCAGGCCTTGTAAATAGTCTCTTTCTTGTTAGTACTGAAAGTCCACAATTAGGTCATCCCAAAGCCTTCTCTTACTATTTCTCTTAACCTTTCCTCACAGCAGAGGTGCTCCAACCCTCTAAACATCTTGGTGGCCTCCTCTGGGCAGGCTGATGTTCTTCTGGAGGCAGCTCTGCAGGTGGGGTTTCACCTGAGTAGAGCAGAGGGGCAGAATCCCCTCCCTGCCCTGCTGCCCACACTCCTCTGGATGCAGCCCAGGATGTGTTTGGGTTTCTGGGCTGGAGAGCACATGGCTGGGTCATGGGCAGCCTTTCAGCCACTAGGATTTGTTCTCGTCAAACCTCATGGGATGTCCCATGGGCCACTGCTCAAGGTGGATGTCCTTCTCTGAACCCATCTGACCAAAAGGAATTATGTTCAAACACAATTCCTCTCCTACCAGGAAACAAACATCAGCAAACCCTTCTCTGAGCAGTCCCCACCAGTAATGACAAGCAGTGAGAGTGGAGCTTTCAAGATCCTTGGTCCACATCATGCTAAATAGGAACTTTAAAAATCCCAGTGGATTACCAAAGCAAAAATAAATAAAAATGAAAAGTGGGAGACTGGGAGACAAAATCCAGAAGGAGAACAGCGTGGGGAGAGAGACATTCACAGAGAAGGAAAGGGCAAAAGTGTAAGACTAAGAGAGACAGACTCTGAACTGAAAAGAAATTAGGATCTAACTCCCTGTGGGGGTAAAGCAAGGAAAAAAACACCATATGCTGCTATAACAAGGAAAACCAAGCAAAATATTTACATTTCTTTTCACACAACTGAAAAGGTATAAAGCATAAGGAAAACCAGCTTGGTACTCTGGGGGTTTCTCAGTATTAGTTTGTTTACACACAGAGACCCAGGACTTTGCTTAGAGCATCTCCCATTAGCTTTACAGAGCAGAATTACAAATGAGGAACCAGATCCTTCTCTGGAAATGATGTTAATATCAGTCTCCCATGGTTAATAAGCTTCTGCACTGTGGAGCTTTTGGCTGAAAGTTCATGCAGCAAATCCAAATCACACTGGGCAAACATTAGATTGGAATCCTGGAAAAAATGCCAAACACATCAAAAACCCAGAAAGATGAGAAAAACAAGACTCTCATGATTTGACAATGTTGCTTTTCCTTCCCTGTCTCCTGCAAACATTGGAAAGAAACTAATTTTCAGTGCACTCCTTGTTACCAAAAATCCTAACACAATTTATAGACTATAATTATAAACCAGACAGTGAAACATGAAGAAACTGAAGACAACAGCTGTTCTCCAATCCAGAGCTAAGAATACAACATTATCAGTCCCAAAAAGCAATTACAGCCTATGGGACCTTTAAACCAGAAAAAAATGAAAATCAAAGTCAAAGGCTGAGTTTCACTGTCCAGTCTGAGATGCCGGTCCATCATTTGTGACTGTAAGCTATTGACAGATTGCTCCATCAAGTTACAAGGTACTGGCATCATTTATCTGTTACTGAAATGCACTTAAAACATTCAAATATAATAAAGTGACACCTCTACATCATGTTGGAAGTCAAGCAAGAAACAGTTATCAACCAAAATTAGTGCTCCAAGGGAGAGAACAGCACAAGTGTTTGACACATCATCAAGGATTACTGCCCTATTTAACAAGATTCCTCTGGTAGCAGGTAATGACAAAAGTGATGGCTCATAGACAGGGCTATAGATTTTGCAGACCAAAGCAGAAGATGCCACATGGCCTTGCTCCTCTTCTGAAGGCAGAGCACAGGGCTTACTTTCAAGGGTTGTCTGAGTTTAGAGAGAATTCAACATCCAGAACACAATGACTCAAAAGGTGTCATAACTGGAGTAAACATTAACCTTCATAATATTTGAAAAGGTGTCTTCTTGTCATACCTGCTCTAGATTTTATTTAATCATTGTGAGGGGTTTGGGGTTTTTTTTAACCTATTTTGTGTTAAGCATGCGCACAGAAAGCAGAATACACTACAGCATTCTACCTCTGCTCACTGCAGTGAGCAAAAGGATTGTGGAGAGATGCATGGAGGGTATAGAGATGTTTTTCTTCATTCTGTTGTTTCTTATGACTTCTTATATTAAATGACACTGGAATTTAGAATTTCTCCCAGCTTAAATTTTCTTTTTCAGCCTTATCCCAAGGATTTCTTATCCGTGGCTATGCCATTCCAAGCACTTCTTTTCTCTGTACTCAGCCAGGTCTGCCTCGCTGTGACTTCAGCTGTAGGAGTTAGCAAAATTGGCTGCTTTGATTAGAAATGTGTGAGTGGAAGGCAGATAATAGCCTGGTTCTCTACACCTGATCTCCCAGTGAGGGGTCATTGATGGGGGTCAACAGCTGAAATAAGTGTCTCGTCACATGAAGAGTTTGTGAAGGAAAATCTGTACTGTCAAATGAAGTGGAGCACAGCAGCACTGGGAGCTGGAGGGACCTGACTTATATATTTGGGTTGGTTTGTGTTTAGCAAACTTTATTCCAGGAATTAGCTTCTAGGAACTGTAGAACCTGAAGTCCTGCACTGAACTGCAGAACAGAGGTACCTGAGGGTCTGGGAACTCCATCCTCCCAGAAATGGATTTGCCAAAAAGGCAACAGAAGCTGTAGCCACCTTTCCTCAAGGCTATGCTCTCATCTAATGCAATCAGACTGTGGGAATAATCTGGAAGCAAGGGGATTTCCTTAAGCCAATTCACTGATAGGCTCTGATTAAATTATCTCCACTCTAATTAATTTGTTGATTGACAGTTGTAACATGAAGACCATCCCAGATAATTTGACACTGGCCATTGGTGAATCATCAAGTTAAAGCCTTTACTTTAAACGTGACTTGTTATGAATGAAATGTCAAGTAGTGACATTTGATATTTTTGCACTAATTACTACTGTGCATGTGGGCACATAAGCACCATTTAAGCAGAGTCAGACTCAGGTTTTTAGGAGTTCAGGGATCAAAAGAGACAGACTGCTTGTCTTGTCTAGGTTTATAGACTACATAGCTATTGAGAGTCCATTAATCATGTAGAGGAAAAAGCAGCCATTATGGCTAATGAAAAAAGAGATGGACTCAAGGAAGTTGGAATGGATAGGTGCCTGTTATGCCACCACATCCTTTGATCCTCCTGAACAGCCACTGGTGCATGTGTCAATCCAAAATGAATTACAAAAAAATAATTTAAAAAAAGAGCTACTGTTGGGTTAAATGTGACACAGAGAGAAGTCTGAGATCAAGTCACACACTTTCCAACAGTGGGAGACACAGAGCCGTGAAAGCTTACTCCATTACTGCTTAACTTGAATGGTCAAAACAAGTAGGAAGTGTCCTACAGACAATGTTCCTGTGTCAGGTGTGTTGAGAGTGAAAGCCCTGCTCCATCCCTCAAGACTCTTTTATCATCATTACCTTTATAACAGCACTTGCACCACTTTGCCTGTGTTTCCCAGGTCTCATATGTGTAGGAAATTACAGATCAGGACTTTCATTCCCCTACATTTCAGACTCAAACTACCAGAGGTGAAAGGAAAAAAGAGCGGAAATCTGAGGAAAGAGGGAAAATCTGGGGATATATCAGGAGACAGAACCATACTTCCAGTCCAAAACATGGTGCTAAACTGGCTTTCTTTAGAGAAAGCTTAGATATTAAGAACTAAACTTGGTGGCTTTTTGAAACCTTTTGTCTTTGTGATTTTTGACACAACTTTTGAAACTGAGATTTATTCTTGACAAAGATGTAAAACGGGGATACTTTGGAAGCTTCAACAGAAAAAGACATTACAATTCTCAACTCAAGACTCAGAGGATACTATGCCCATGAGAACATGCACTTCCAGCTTCCTTATTTTCTCTTTTGAGTACACCATTGACCCTACCTACAGCTTCCCCCAGCTGTTTGTATAGCTGCCTCTCATTTTGGAGAGTGTGTTGAGAGGAAGCCAGCATGATGGATAACAGGAGTCCTTTGACATACCATGTCATTTATCACATAACAGCCTCAATCCTGCTAAGGTGGCCTTCTCCATATGTCACTGTCAGCTCCTGTGCCACCTCAATGCATCAAAAAGAAAAGTTTGAATATGAAGCACTGTAATTCCTAAGTCACAGCTCATTGCAGCTTTCCAGACACGAAGAACCATTCTGTCTATCTGCCAGCTTGTTTGTTTAATTTTCACTGTCTTACATATGTGAGAAATTAAGTCTTCAGTGTGGAAGAAAACCAGAAAAAGTCAGAGGTCTAGCAGAGGGAAGGAAGATAAAAATCTCTAATTCCATCAGGAATCCAATGTGACGTTTTGAAGTGGAAAAAGAAAAGGCAGCCTATGACCAATAGGTATTAGGGAATTAGTAAGAATTCTTCCTTCTTCCCACTCAAGGACAGAGGTTCTCTAATGGGCTGAGAGGTTCTCTAATGGGCTGATGTGAATGTAGCAAGCTTAAAGCAATGCAGATAAGCTCCTGAACTTGGCTGCCTAATGGACACCTATCTCATCTCTTCCTCTCCTTGAAGGGTACCAAATGCACTGAAGGCTTCCAAGAGAGCCTCTTGAGATTATCCAGCAGCTCCTGCTTTGGGCTACCTAAATTAATCAGAACTCGCTCTGCCAGTGCAAGATTTCAGCAAGTCAGCTCCCAGGGGACTCCTGAGAACACAAACAAGAGGAGGCTGGAGCCACTGCTCCTCTCTGCCCTGCTGACACAAGCCAAGAGTCTCTGTGCAGTCTTATGAGCTTTACCACAGATGGCAATGGAAGGAAGGATGAGCCACCCACACTTTTCCAGGAGCCCGAAAGGATGTAGCCTGGCTCAAATTAATTAAGTGTAATTTTGAATTTGTGCTGCCTGCAGCACTCACACCTCATCTGGAGTTATCTTCCCCTCTCTAGTGTGAAATAGTCAAGGCCCTGACTCTTCATTTCTAGTCCCAAAACATTCCTGCAACAGGGTAAGAGACCTTTTCTCAGCTTGCTCCAACAAACCTCCCTCATCCTGCCCTGCCCATGCCCAGTCTTTGCAGAGAACTCCCAGCACCATCAGGACATCCAGGACTCTCCAGATGAGTCCAAAACAGGCTCATTTTCAGTTCAAGTGTCCTTGAGGGACCCATGACTGGGCACAGCTCCACATCTAGCCAGGTGAATTGTCCTACCACCCACCCTGTCTGTGAATCACCATTTGGAAAGCCTAATTTATAGCCTTCCTCTTCACATTCTTTTAGCAGCTTACAGTGCTTACATTCCTGGCCCAAACTTATATGAATCATAGACCTATTTCCCAGGTTAGATAAATTTGCATTTTGCTTCCAATGATTCAGAGACTCCTCCAGCATGAATGGTGTTGAACTCCAAGAACTAAGATGTCATTTTGGATCACAATAAGTGTTTTAAAATATATGGTTTCCCACTTCCTTGGGTCACTGTCATATAGCCTTAACATATTTCCATTCCATTTAGTTTCCTTCCAAAGGGATCACAGGCAAGCTACAGCTTGAAAATTAATCAATGAACCTTTATTATGCTAACCCTTATTATGGTTACTAGCATGAAGGAACTTAAACACCTTTTTTTCCCCAGGAACTGTTTACTGACAAAACCTCATCCTTCTGTGTCATTCACATCACTACTGTCCTTTCCTGACATCTACTCATTCTTAAAGAACCACCAAAGAGATATTAAACACAATCTTCTTTAAAAGCAGTATTTCCACTAGTCATAAGTCAGATGATTCAAAAGTTCCTATTTTTGGTGCAAATTTCAGTGTGCTGAGGATCTTTGAGCAGTTTAGCTTCAGCCCAAATTGCCTCCCATTTCTGTGTCAGACGGGACATCATCTTCTCTTGCGTATTTGCAGTAGATGCTCTACTTAGATATATTAAAAATGTGAAAAAAACAAGAGCCTATTGAGCCTCCAGAAATCTTATGAGCTGAGTCACTAAAAAACCCTTTAAAGTCCTTTGTAGTCCTACAGGCAGCTCTCTCCCTGAAGCTGCAGGATGGAGCTCTGAATCAACAATATTGCTTCTGCTTTCCTTTGTCTTTCAGAGTTTGGCATAAAGACAGACTTGTTTATGTGCATGTAGGGAAAGCAGAAAGCCTAGGAATGATAACTCAGCTAGGGGCAAGCCTTGGTCATTATTTGGGCCACCAGGCAATGGGGTTGAATTATGGCTTGCCATGACAGAATCCTAAATAACTGTTAGCAGGAAATATTATCTTACATTACAGAAACAATTACAAGAGTTAACCATTTGGAAAAGGAAATCATGCTGCTGAAGAACTGCCATTCAGCCACCACAGCTCACATTCCTCAGATTAAAATAGAAATTTCAAAGGGAAAACAAGATAAATCAATCCAAGTTTATGTGCAAGTAATGCAACATGTTTTTAGGGTAGCACACACCAAAACATATGCATATTTGTGTTGCTGATTTGCACAAACCCATTCCCGTAGGATGAACATCATAATTGGAAATGAGAGCACAAATGGCCACTTAAATGCCTAAACCCCAGCTTGAGTAATTGTGCATGCACACACATATCTGTTTTTCAAGCACAACTGCATCCTTTCAATCCTGGCAATCTGGATCAAAATGGTTTCTATTAACATTATATATGCATTCTCATGCATGGAATACTGTATCATTTGGCCCTCAGAGTTTTTGGCAAACCTCAAAGCTAACTCCTTATTCAGGTTTCCATGAGGTTTAAGCAAGAATTAGCCATGACAGAGTTGTTGTACCTGCACCATTGCTAGTTTGTGGAGAATTAGATATGTGCTCTTTAGGGACCAACCCATCTGAGACTGCATGTAAAACTATGGTTTCAGAGCTGCCACATGTGTTTCTCAGAGATTAATAAAACACTCTGGGAAAAATACAAAACAGAAGGGGGTTGATTGCACCTAAGTGATTTATTTTCTGTGCTTTGCAACATCTGCTGCAGACTTGGTTGCCACAATTTCTACCCAGTGGCCTGAAACCAGAAACCCACAACATTCACAAAGCAATGGTCCATCAGTTATGAAAGAGCCAAGTCCAAAGGTGGGGACAGTAATGCCAGGAAGTAAAGCAGGTGCTTTGTTCTGGCACTCTGAACCCAAGGTATAACAAATAAACTTCTGTCATCAGTCCACACTGTCAGAAGAGACACTCATCAGTTAAAACACGGAGAGAGCTAAGAACACTGTCAAAGCCAGTTCATTAGAGAATGATCCACTCCAGGTGAATTCCAAAACTGTGTGGGATCTGCTGCTCCTGTTGGATCCCTACAATCTATGGGGCCTGATGAGATTCATCTTCAAAGAACTACTGATATTGGAAAACCCTTCTCAATGATTTTTGAGCAGTCTTGGGAATCCAGAGAGATTGCAGATGACTGGAGACTGGAAATGTCCCAGTTTTCATGAAGGGCAAGAAGGAGGATCCCAGAAACTACAGAGGTCCTCCCGTCAGTGTCACAGGTTTGGGTCAGATATTAGGAAAATATTCTTCACCCAGAGAATGGCTGGGCACCAGAACAGGCTGTCCAGAGAAGTGGCCACAGCACCAGCCTGACAGAGTTCAAGAAGCATTTGAACAATGCTCTCTGGCACATACTGTGACTCTTGGAGTGTCCTGTGCAGGGCCAGGAACTGGAATTGATGGTCCTTATGGGTCCCTTCCAACTTGGCACATTCTGTTATTCTGTGATAAATAACAGCCCTGAGCTGAGCTTTTGTTTTGATAAGAAATTGTGTAATGAAAAGATACACTTGATTTGAAGTATTTCTAGTGTTTACAGCAACAGAGTCTTTTTCCTTAATATTCTCCTTTTTATTTACATTCCCAGCTGTATTTCTGTTATGATCCTGAAAGCTCAAAGCCATTGATATGGACACTATTTGATTTTTGAATAGACTGCGTGCTGGATGGGATTACATCCCATTCTGAGCTGTCTTAAGTTAGACAGAAAAGTAGCACAGTTCAAGGGTGCCCTCACCTGCATGTCAGGGAAAGCGACAGAAATTATTGTGACTTCAAGCACTGAGCTGTTCTCCACCTCAAATCCAGCATGTGCACAAGACCAGACATCAAAGTTATTCAAAAGCAAACTCTCTTTTCTGTAATTTGCATGCTCTGGAGAGGAAAGCAACTATTCTCCCACCATCTTTGAATTGCCACATTCAGCCTCTACATGGGTTTACTGCAGGACACTTGGCAGGTAAATCTGCAGACTTTGGTTTGGCTATTCCATGCAGATGGTTCAACCCACAAAGTGTCAGCTGCCTTTCCAGAGATCTCTCATTCTAACCCCAGAGATGGTATTTTTGTCATCTAAAAATATCCATGAGAAATGAAGTTTAATCTCCCACAGCTCCTTCTTATTTGTGTTCAGACATCCTGTCACCTCTCTGCTCTCACAGATGTGACCCAGACCTGCTTTGGCTAACACTGTATCCATCTAAGCATAGAATTCACTGCTACTCAAACGAGGTGCTAGAGATTTCAATTATACAGACCAAGATCTATTAAAAAATTCGATGGGAGATCACCAATTTTTTTTCACATCACTGGAGCAAGGATTTCAAGTCATGATAGTGCACTGTGGAAGTGACTGATTGGTGCAATAAACTACATGGCTACATAAAGCCTCTTTCCCTGGTTCTTCTCATTTCTGAACGGTATTAAAATAGTTTATGAGTGTTCAGCTGCTTTGCACTTTACACCCTCTTATGTGCCATAATTGTTAGAGGGAAGACAGAAAAATCATCACTTTTTTAATCTTCGCCTTTTGTTTTTATGCTAATGACCTTTCGGTATCCAACAGACAACGAATACAGGAAATGTTCCTCAAGAAGTAGGTTTTCATTAATGTCATTCCTTTTACAGCTGGCAGAAGACGTCACAGACCAGAGCTAGAGCTGAGAACCAAAATTCTGCTTTAGGCAGTGCCCCATGAGAGCCAGGGTCCCTGGGGGGACTGGTACTTCCCTCTCCTTCAAAAGCTGAAATTATGAGCATTTTGGGAGAAATATGGGGCAACATGAAACAGAGAAGGAAACCACTACTGGAGATGCTGTCATGGGATGCACCTGGAAAGAATTCTTGCCCTCACACCTTGTCACTGCCTGGTAAAAAAATCCTCCCAAATGAAAAACAAAACAGCATGACATGAAGATACTAACCGGATTATGGGTTGTTATGTGTATATATTTAGCAATAAATCCTTTTTTCCTACTGGCAGTCTATGAAATATACATATATACACACAGAGCAGAATATAGCAGCTCTTCTCCAACTGAAATGAGTCCTTAAGTCTTCGCTGTTTCTGGAGACAAACAAAAGCAATCAAAAGGTGAATTAGGACCTAGACTACATTGATCACTACCACTTCTCTGTGTTCTGCTTCCCCAGACACTGAAGGATCCTATGGGATATAATACATCATATAACAATTTTATATAAGGGCACACCCACTGGTGAAATTCAATAAGCCAGTTCTAAAACACTACAGAAAAGTTTCTCACTTCTGCACATCTCTGAATATAGCATAATTTCTGATGTAAAAAGAATTTTACATCATAAATCACCCCTATTTCCATGCAGAAAAACATCAGCACAGTTACCTGAGAGTCCCTGCCAAGGTTATGATTTCATGAAGGTGGGATGTGTTCAAACACTGACTTCAGAGTTGTGCAAGTGTGCACACACCCAAAGTGCACCATCACTGGAGCATTTTTCTCTGCCAATGTCACCCCCTCCTTCTTTATTTTCTCCCCTCAGCTCAAACCTGAGCTATAGAACTTCAAGAGCCCTTTAGTTCTACCCCTTCATGGCTTGGAGCTACTTTGCAGCATTAAAACTGTGCTGCACCTTTTTCTGACTCCCAGCAGTGCTGTTCATTAGGCTGCAGAAAAGGTTTTGGTTTCTCACCCTCTCGTCGCAGTATTGACTCAATTTTCTGGTTTTTATTTTCTTGATGCTTCTGTGGGACACTCAGCTGGGTTTATAAAATTAGGATGGCAATTTGCTGAAACCACTGGAGCAAATTTTGCCCGTGTAATTACCCAATTGCAATCACACAAGCCATGTGCACAGGTAAACAATTCAACTTCAGCTGGACCTCTGTAGGTACATTTTTGCACAGCAATTTTGAAAATATAAGCTCTCAAATGAAGCTTATTTTTGTAGATAAGGCTCTTCATCACTTTTCTACAAACACCATTTCCACTTGCCAGTCTGTTTCCCCAACCCAATGTAATTTTACATCCCCTCTCCTACCACAGTACTTCACCAGCTTTTAATGTTACATTTGAATAATAGATTCCAAAGAGAGGGAAGGGGAAAAGTGAGAGAGAAATACACAAATAAA
This sequence comes from Sylvia atricapilla, assembly GCF_009819655.1. Taxonomy (NCBI): domain Eukaryota; kingdom Metazoa; phylum Chordata; class Aves; order Passeriformes; family Sylviidae; genus Sylvia; species Sylvia atricapilla. Next base: position 6,997,720 of record NC_089152.1, on the reverse strand, counting down.
TAAAAAAGTTAAAGAACAACATTAGCCAAAACACAAAGCTAACCCAGCACAGAATTTTTAAAAGCAAATTAATGGAAAATCAGTTCTACGCTTGCAAGCCTAAGCTCCTGATTTTTTTTGTTCATAAGCTTTCAAAAGTTTCAGTGCATATTTCACAAAATAATTATGTGTTTTAATACTTAAAAGGACTAAAAAGCCACATAAAATGAAAAATGTCACTTGGAACTTCAGGGATGTCCAGTTTTCATGGCAAAAGTAATACTGCCTGATTTATTACACAGGGTAATACATGAAGGTATATTACAAGAGACAATAACCTTCATTCCCAGGCAATTTCAGCTTTCCAGGTAGTGTGGATATTGCAGTAAAGTACTGGACATTCTTCATTGCATCTATAAAAGTGAAGTTTTTACAATTTCATTTTGTGGACTTCTCCCATCCTATGAATAACAACTCCATCTCTGCATCTGTAGCTTCCAACAGGCTGTAACTCAGGTAAACAGGTTTGATCTTGAGATGGGTGGCCAAAAGAGCCTTTTTACCTGTGGTATTAGCTCAACTCCAAAATATTCAGCTTTGATACCAGTGTTTGATGTCTACCACAATCAGCTACAAGGTACCATGCAAGTTCAGCAGCAATTACATCTCAGTGTAAACTTGCTTATGCAGCCAGCTGGGCCAGGCTTTGCATAAGTGTCCTGGAAATCTCAAGAAGGTAGAAAGAGACTCCTGATTTTTAATACATTTCCACAATTCCTGCATTGATGATACTGAGGTATCCTTCACAAACTCTCATCAGGTGGTTGTGGAAGTCATTGCAGCAGGATACTTCCCTTGTGTCAAGGTGTAATCCTGAACAAAAGCTGCAGCTACAAAGCTCAGAGCTCCATGAAGTGCCTCATGCAGGCAGGGCTGAGGTGCTGGGTCAGGCTGCATGGGAGCCAACAGCCCAGCATCCTTTTCATCCCCACCCATCCCACTGCCCAGCCCAGCATCCTTTTCATCCCCACCAACCCTAATACACAGCCCAGCATCCTTTTCATCCCCACCAACCCTAATACACAGCCCAGCATCCTTTTCATCCCCACCAATCCCACTGCACAGCCTGTGGCACTAATGCACCAGGCCCTAACAAGGCACCAGCTGCTCCTTGCCTTTCTCTCTAGAGAGCCCAGCATGGGCACAATTGTGATGGGAATAATATCCCACAAATGGGAGTCAAATAAGCATAATAACAAACAAAAGGGATAATGACACACAATCAAGCTAACAAGAATTATAATATAATTCAATCATCTCATTAACTTTACTAAAAGCCAGCTTTGTACACCAGTCTCCTGGCTCCTGAAAATGTCTTCAAAGGAGTGCACACATCTGATTACAAACTCACATCATCACTTAGGGAAACAGACACGAATGCAGAACAAAGGGATTCCTTTCTGAGCCTGTGGAACAACCTGTTCATATCTAATATTCATGCTAACTTGAAAATGCAAGGTAGAGCCTATCCAAAGTGAAATCGTTCCCAAGGCTAGAAGCTGAAGTGTTTAGTAGTCCAAGGCAGTAACATCACTGAGCACACACCCAGTGATTTTTTTGTAGTAAAATTTCCAGGTGACCTTGCATCACCAGCATAAATTGTACAGAAAAGAGCACAGGGGCACACACACAACTCACTGGGCACCTTTTCTGTTTAGGAGCTTACAAAGAATGCACATGCTTTGGCAATTGGCAACTGGGAGACTGATGAAACATGGAACAATGCCTTGGATCCTTCCAGTTTTTAATATGGCCATTAACTAATTAGATTTCACGACCATTTAGAAGACAGATGATATCGCAATCTCCATTCTATTAGCAGGAACAATATGGTACTTCCATGAGAAACCTGCCAGCAGGAGAGTGAGGCCCCAGAATTTAAACAAACCCAAGGTCCTGCCCACACCACACTTGTTAGTCAAAAAGCAGCAGTTGTGTTGGTCAGTTGTTAGGCCGGACACTGGGACAAGCAGTTATAAACAACAAATTGTGTTCACTCTCCGGGTCAAACTCCTGAAAGCACTTGGGATATGCTGAAGATAATAGGAATTGTAGCAAAGCACCCAAAATTTCAGCTATACTGCTTCTGAGAAACAAAACCATCGAGCAATAAAGCCAACTACTGACACAAGGCTGGTGCTGAGTCCCACAGACAATGATATCACACAGGCTCCTGTTTTAGAGGCTCAGGCACACTATAAATTAGGTGAGGGTGTTAAAACAACAGCTGGCTGCTAATTAGTCACAGCCCCCCTCAGCAGGGTATCAGCAAAGTGGCAGAGAACATCTCGAGTAAATTAAATTTTAAAAAATCCTACTGCAATCACTCCCCTGACAGACCCTTCCTTCATCTCCCCTCTCAGCTTTTTATTTATTGTAATTACTTTAGTAATAAGATTTGTTTCCTTGTTATTATATATATTACCATGTAGGGCAACAACAACAACAACAACAACAAATAATAGCTGGGAAGAGTTATAGAGCTTATTTATCTCCTTGGCTGTTATTGGGCCATTGGGTGGAGAGAGGGATGAGGAGGTGGGGGCCTGGGAAAAGCAGTAAATAGAAAAGAAAGCATATTCCTCGGGAGCAGAGACATATGGGGGCATATTTACGAAGGAGGAAACACTGACAATGAATGAATAGAGCTAATAACTCAGGGGGCCCAGCAGCCCTGGCTGATAAAGGAAGGAATAAACAATCCTGCACTGGAAGTGCTGTCAGAAGGGAGAGTCCTGGGGTGCAGCTGTCTGCAGGGGGATGTTTATCACACAAGGAGAGCCAAGGATGGGCTGTCACATCAGCACAGCACAAAGGGCCTTGGATGAAACTGGGGCACCTCCCACAGCAGAGGGGAACTCAGACAAGTGTGTGGTGCAGGGCCAGACACCATTTCTGGGTGTTCCACCGAGGAGCAATTCACAGAAATGAGAGCTAAGAAATACTGCAGCTCATATTTTATCTCATGCTGTGCAGGCACTAGCCACATTTGGTACCCTAAGCCCTCAAATCCATCACTGCCCTCTCAGTGGAAGGCAACAGAAGCAATACCTGAGGCACCAAAGCAGCAAAGAGCTGTAAAAATTCATGCTCCATTTGAGGAAAATTAGCCCACACTTCATATGCACCTCCCAGAGCCACCAATTATTCCAGTATAGATGTTCACAGAACTTGAATCTTTTTCATCTCTGAGGTCTTCAGAAAAGCATCAGTGCACACTCTAGCCACTTTACAATGTGCATCTCTGAGCACAGCCAGTGTATGTGAGGGTTGAGTCTTTCACAATTTACAAAATGCTCTTTTCTTATCCAAATATGCCATGCTTCCACATATGCCTACCCAAGTGCTTTTGGTGAGGTGGTGACAATTTAGGTGCAGAACTTGTGAAGAAAACATGGGGACAGACTCATAGAGCATCTGTCAAAGAGCAGCACACAACTCCTGTAACACTTCTCTCCTGGAGAAAGATTCCATTAATTCAAAACCACTCCTTTCCCAGCCTGCTCACAACTCTGTGCTATTCTTAGAGAAACACACACATCATAGATTAACCAGTCTGGAGAGAGCCCTTGGAGTGTGTTTGCAGAGTGCATGGCACCAATTTAGAACTAAACTCCTTCAACCCTCTGACCACAGAGAAGCAATAAAGAGAAGGAGGGATGTCTGCAGTTGTACAGCTTTGTGTGACATCACCTCAAGATTTAGTCCTTAAGGATGCAGCTCTGCATCATAAACCAACTCCTTAGACCAGCCATTAGCTTTTTTCCCTATCCCTGATCCTTTCTGCCTCTTATTGCCCAGAGAACACAACATGTCCATTTCGGAGTGTAAGCATTAATACAGGAGAGAAAAAGGTCATTTATACAAACAGTGTGTTTGGGTATAGAGACAAATGTGCTTCTTCTCCCCCTCTTAAGATCATCCTTCCAAACAGAAGGCACCAGGTTCCAAAGGTTAAGTGGGAGCACACTCCTTTTTTCCTTTGCACTTTTTGAGAGTGTGCAGAGAAAAACTGTTCTAGAAGGGATTTTAGTGGACATTTCTATCTCTTTATTTCAGTAACTGTCAAAAAACTGAAGCTTTTCTCTGATAGGTTTGAGGAGGTAATGAACAAAGCCCCTGAGCAAACAAGGAACAGACGGAGTAAATTAAAGGGGAGGGAGAACCAACAGAGAGACAGAAAATCCAGCACCTGCCTTACCTTGGAGAAGCAAAGCTTACTCAGCCTGTGCTGGGGGAGGGTGGGTGCAGGAGGGAACAGGGTGTTTTTAAAACAGATAAAGAACAGTCCATGGCTATATTCCAAAAGAAAAATCAGGATTTCCTCTACCTAGCTGCTACTATGGTTACCCCACAGCTTTGAAGAAATCATGTGGCTTCCAATAAATTTCCTTCATCTAAAAAAGACTCACCAGCTCCCATCTCCACCCATTGGTTCATTAATTTATAAAATTCATCAAGTTCTTTTCAATGAAAAGCCTCCTTGATTCAACTGAACAGAAGAATCAAGTGACAAAAGGGAAGAAATTGCTCCTCTGCAAAAAGCCAAGGGACACAGTAGTTGCAAACCCTGCAAGAGCCCATCACCAGGTCAAGGCAGCAGCCACTGGTGGGATGTGATCATGATGTCCTGCCCTTGCATTGAGCAACAGTTATTAACTCACTGCCACTCCACGAACACCCAAAGTGAACAAATTCCACTGTCTGCAGAGAGGAGGAGATTTGTTTTCCAGCAAAGTGCAAGCCTACCTTAGCTTAGTGCCCTCTTCAAGGTTTCACACAACAGTATTTATTTCAGCTCAACGTATTAGGAGCAGAGTTGAGTTGTACCTTTTCCAGTCATGCACAGGGAGAGGAGAGTTAGTGTGGGTGGATGGGGAGGGTATAAGGTAAAGAATGCAAAAAGGAAATCAATATTTTCCAAGATCAGATTCAGCATCTCTTAGGAAACATGTGGGAAGGAAGATTGAAAAGAAGGTGGAGGAAGGTTCACTATACAGAAATATTTCTGTGAAAATTTAAGAAATCCTTATTCATCCTCCCCCTACCAGGTTATACGAAGCATTAATTACAGCCAGTTTTTCCCAAGCATATCTGCTTTGCAGCTGTATTCTGCCCTGCTGCTTTAGCAGAATGAAAAAACCTCCACTTGTCAGTAAAGATCCTGTTTCTCCAGAACCACTAACACTCCTTCCAGGGAATTGAGAGATCTGACCACAGACACTACAGAAACACATCCACTGGACAAATACAGGAGAGCACACCAGGCCCTGTCTCAGATTTGTGTTTTCCACACAGGACTGATAGCAGGATGAATAAAACACGGGGCAAAGGCAATTCTCCCAGTACAAACATTGAAGAGGAGACCTTCTGGGTGCACAGACAGACTCCAGAAAAAGCACAGGTCACAACTCACTTGCCATGGATGACTCCATCAGGATTAAGCATGGGCACAATCTTGAAGATGAAACATTTCCTCAGGAGCTCAGCAATGGGATCAGTGCTCACCAGGAACTCCAGGGTCCCCTTCATCACCCAGCTGGAGTTGCTCTCACCAGGGTGAACACGGGCTGTGAGAAACACGTAGGGACGGCTGCCTGCAAAACAAAGCAGAAACATCCCCAAAATAAACAGGACTTTTCCTTGAATAAGATCTTTGCAAGTGAATTTTACAATCCAAATTGTTATCTAAAAACCCCTTGTTTTCTAAGGAAAATACACCCCTATACATTCCAGATATTTTCTCAAGGTGCTATTTATAAATTGATCATAGATTTGGTCCTCAGAACCAGCCCATTTCATCCTGATCTCTCTGTTTATTCTGTGATAACTTACAAGTATTTACATTTACCATTAGAGAGCATTCTGCAGGTGCAGGTTGTGGCCTCTCCAAATAGCTTTACCATACTTTCTACCAATAATTGAAAATTTGATCCCATCAAATTTCATTAAGGTTTAAAAGGCAGCAAGAAATTATTTAGTTTTCTAAGGTCCTGCTTCACTTTCAGTATTTCACCATTAACAATTCAGAACTTTCTAAATATCTAAGCCAATTTGCCCACCCATAAGGGGCTCCAAGGACATGAAAGCTGCCTGATCTCTGGAAATAATTTGTGTTGTAGGGTCAAAATAATAATTAATTGAACTAAACCAATACAATTAAAGAAAATGCACTAATATGTTCACCAGAGCTGCAGAGGTTGAGTACTCAAACCTAACCATTATTTCATAACAACACAACAAAAGGTAGAAATAACAATACACATAGCTAAGGCAAGCTGTTGCTTTTGGTGGAAAGACTTTTTCAGTTTTATATAATATAGATGCTCACTCAGACGAAAAAGACTAATTTTCAGAAGTTACAACTAGAAGAGTTCATCTGTTTCTAGTACTACTTTTCATGCATGGGAAACATAAGCTGTGACAATTTGAAGTAGGGGAGGGGATTTGGGAGGTCGCTTTAAAAAAGAAAAAAGAGTAAATTGAATTTTTACGAAACGGTTCATTGATAATCTCTACTGAACCTATTTCAAAACAGACTTGCAACTTAACAGCAAAAGTTTCCTTGTTATCAGATATGTTATTTGCTGTTCCTGTGAAAAAGCCACTAAACACATTTGGTCTGGCTACAAGCCTCCAAAAACTCTCAGCATGCATATGCTTAGAAGAGACCAAGTTTGACAGCAGATTCTTTGAAGATCCCATCTGTGCTGAGCGCACTTCAGGGATGGGCCAAGGCAACAGGAGAAGGCAGAAGGAGACACCTGCCAGGCACAGAAAATAAAAGGAAAGGAGAAAGCAATTATCTGTCTTAAAATGATCCTTTTGTGATCATTCACTACCACAAGTCAACCTGACAGATTCACTTCAGTGAAAGCTTTATCTGTCAGGGCATCACAGCCATGCCAGGGCAGATTTGTCCCACTCAATCAGGCAACAGAGCTCAGGCTCTGCTCCCTTCGTGGTCTGAAGAGCTCCAGATGATAGCACTGGGAGAGGCAACAGGACAGAATGAAAACCAAAGGCATCAGCTGAGTGCCCCGGTAAACAAATGCTGAATTAGCACCTTACACGCCTTTGTCCTTAGCTCCCAAAGCCATCCTTCAGTTTCCAAATGCTTTACAAATCATTAATTAATCATGGTAAAACAGGGAGGTAGAACACCATCCCCAAAAATACACATGGTAATAAAGAGCTGTTCAGCTGTTTGTCTGACCAAGAAAAGGCTGTGGAGTTGGGAATACAGGTGAAATTTCTCATTTCACGTTCAAACAAGAAATAAGCATTCATTTTTTTTTTTCCTTAACCGTGTATTCTGCACAGTTCTGCTCAGTATGTACTTCACAGCATAATTTAGTTACATCACACAGGGACACACTCAGATTTGGGAATAATCCCACATCCACACTTCCCTCTTAAGCAGTTGGTGGGCACTAGAACTGCACTCCCAGCTCAAAGAGCTCATACTGAGCAATCATGCTCTGGTCCACTAAAGCAACTGGGACTCTGTTTCTCCACAGCCACATATTAGGCTTTTACCATTCTTACACCTCACCATACTGGAGGGTTGGTGCATTTTCATCAGTGTGTGCTCATAAGTGCCTTAGGCACTTATGGAAAGCAAAAGGCTCCTTTAGCTCCTGCAGAACTATGCCTTTCTGATTTTTTCTCCCAGAATTAGAGTACACTAGTTCTATTCTTCTCCAGCTAATTGTGCATTACCATCTACCTTAGTAATGCCTTATAATAGCAACAAACAAAAACCAGATTTCACAAAGACATCAGCTGCATTTTGCCATTTCCAAACATTTTCTCCTTTGTCCCATCACCATGATTTAATGCTGTTTTTCAGGCTCATTGCTGAGCTAAACTTATGGGGCTGTGCAGTTATAGCTGGGAATGAGGCTCCTGAGGACTTCTAATGGACAGCAGCTGTAAATAGCACAGAGCAAAATAAAATGTGCTCTCTTTTGCAATTGATGAATACAGCTTTAACAACTCTTACCTCTTCTGGATATTGGTACAGAGCTCAACATCTCAATTGAGAGGTTCATTCCTCAGTCAAAATAAGAAAAAAAAAAAACCAAAACAAAAAAAAACTCACCTCTAAGCAACAGCTTTTTCATGTCAGAAACCCAGGACAATTTGCCATAATTCTACTAATTGCAATAGCACGGGGCTGGCAGAGACCTGAATTCTGCTGTTTCTCTCAAGGCTCATCAAAGTCAAGCTTGTCTTACTTAGACTCAGTGTTTGGAAAAGCTCCTGGAGTCTCCAGATCTTAAACCCAGGAAGCATGAGGGCAGGGAAAGAACAGAGACACTGTTCTCCTGTAGGTGACAACAGGAGGGCCCCATTGCCTGCAGGTCCAGCCAAGGAAATCTCTCTATTCTGGTGAAAGTTTCCTTTGAAAGATCTCCTCCTGCCAAGCACATCCACAGCTCTGACATCCCACCCACAGGAGAGTCATAAGGAAGGTTTGTACAAGCAAGGAAACCACAGACCTTGTTAACTGTCTGCTCCCTTCACAGGAGCCATCACAGCCAAATCCCACATTCAAATGCTGCTCCCCCAGAGTGCTCCCAGCCTGAAAACTAATGATGCAGCAAATAGAGCAAAGAGCTGATGACATGGCCATAAAACTTGCTACTCTTGGAACACCTGGAAAACAGCAGGAGTGGCCCAAACCTATGTTTTACAGCATATCCAGTTACTTTGGAATTATTGTGCTAACTGCTATTAACAGAGCTCATGAAAAGGCCAGACAGAGCACTGGCCAGGCATGCAGCAAACTCAGCTGGCAGCACCAGCTGAGATCTCAGTTCAGCTCCTTCCCTTCATTCCTGACTTCTAGCACCCCCATAACTGCAGTCCTGACCAGACCAGCTCAGTACTACCCAGTACACCTTACTGGTTTATACTGGTGCCCTACTGCCCTTCTCTCTCTGCTCTTTCAGAGCCCCGTGGTACAATTTCCCATGTCCTGATCCTCTGTTAAGGACTCACAACCTCATGGTTGTCTCATTCCTCCCCCAGGACCAGAACTAAGCTTATGTCCCCAGAACCCTCAGGGACTTAACACTTAGGGAGCTCCTTTCCAAGTTCTGAGGAGGCTGCCAGAAAGCTCAGGTTAGCCATTTATCTCTGCAAAGCCCACACTGCACATAATCTTCTCTGGGAATGTAAATAATAAAAAGAGAAAGTAGAGAAGCCTTTTCATGCTACATAAAGCCTTATCCAACAAATCATGTCTCCTTACACTGTGTTACATTTCGACATGCCCAGGATATAACATGGCATCAACAATACCCTGGGTGGGAGATTAAAGAACCACTGATTCCTCTTGCAAGACTTCAAGCAAAGAACCTTTGAATGATAATTTTACTAATGCATCACCTAATTCCCATCTCTCCTTCTCTTCACTCATTTTTGATTGTGGATATATGCATGAAAATGAGAGCTTTGTTCTTGCAGTCTGTGCTAACTTGCTGCTTAATCTCCTGCCTCTAAGGGTCCTCCTCTAGTCCTGTCATCACCGAGGTTCACTAAGAGGTGGCTTTGATGTCACTAATCGTGACATCAATTGGAGAATGAGAAGCCTGAAAGAAAAGAACAAAACCCCATTAACACAGCAGTGTCCCTCATCAAGGGGAGCACAGAAAGGAAATGAAAAGCAGTTCCAGATGCCCTGACCTGAGATGCTGTTCTAAATTATTTCAAGCTGAGGTTTGAGCCATGCCATTTGTAAAGGGGTAGGACGTTGAAACGACACAGGGCTAGGATTTCTTAAGGGGTCAAAGGGAATTATGCACACAGCATGTGAAAAATCCAGTCTAGATCTGGGTCCTGGGCTGAAACTTTCTGGCTGTGCCTCTGCATGCCTCTCTTTCCTTTGCACAAGCCCAGGGACATTAAGACACAGGCTTCTTTTTCTCCTTTATGTCTAAGTACAGCGTGACTACCAGAAGAATTACACAGATCAAAGGGCCAAGTTTATCTCAGGATAGAGTAGAGAAAAACCGAGAAAGCAAAATTTTTCCTCCCAACTTAATTAGCTGTGCCCACTACAGGTCATTCTGTGAGTAAGTGATAAAGTAAACAGGAGGACCATCACAGAGCTCTTCAATGTATGTCACAGCTGCACCATGTCCTGGATGCATCTGACATGCCCAAGGCTGCAGAGTTTTGAAAAACCAGAGAGGATATGGTGTGATGTACAATTAATATGTTGAAGTATATCTGTAAAAAAAATCAAATACTAAGATCACAGAAAACAACGAGCCAGATCTGAGGCAGAATCTGTGTCAATACTTTTCTCCCCTCCTAAAACTTTTCCACTGGTTGTCAGACTTTCAAGTTGCCTTAAGACAGAATAATTCTTCCCTGCCCATCTCCCCTACCCCAGATTGCTGTCTCCTTGCTCTGCCTGGTTTTGGCTAGATGCTCCAAAAGCAGACACATGTTAATACAGAGGCAAAATACATTCTAGCAGGGTCAGCTCTTGTTTTCCAGAATTATCAATGAGCTATTCCTTTTTTAAATATTTCTGTATTATATGTATTATTACTGTTACCTAAGGCAAAGTGAACATTACAAATCATCTTGGCTGCCTGTTCTCTACCTTCATAGCTTGATGGGAGAGTTTCAGCCTCCAAGTTGCTTGGCAACCTCCTTTTGTGTACATGTTTTATGAATTCATTCACCTCTGGATCAAAGATGATCAGGGAGCTGAATGTGGGTACAGACTGCTCAGCCTCAGTTCTGCTTGACCTCCCAGTAATGCTGGGTTTGAACTCCAGGAAATTGGTAAGCAAGTTGTCAAGCCTGCTTTGGGGAAGTTTCCAAAATCCCAAGCTCTTAAAGCAGCAGGAAAATCTGTCATTATTTAGCAGGACCTTCAGTATGACTGAAGGCAAAGGAAACCCACATGAACTTATTCTGGTTCAAATCAAAGCATTCTTCTTGGGGAAGGTTGGGGAACAACTGAACCTTATTTTCAGGACTTACACCTATGGAAAGCCTACTATAAAACCCTTTGCAAATTGCCCCAGATTATAACTAACATCCCCATCCCATCCCAGTGTGCACCTGCAATAGTCTAACAGAAATTTCCAACCACTGCATCATCCAGTCCTGGATACAACCACTCAGCATTCACTGGCACATCCAGTGCCACTCTGCACACCCTCTGAGCTGCTCAAATATCATCAGACTTCAGAACTGAAACCATCCAGGCACCTTATAAAGCTGCTGTCAAGCAAGTTACCTGCATTTATCTCCTCCCAGGGCTGTCACTAGCAGAGGAATTCCTCTGCCTGGGTGCACTTCCCGCCCCTGTGCTCACTGCTGCCATCCATCTCTGCTCCCCTCTGCCACATTCCGAGGGCATGGGGACAAGATGGGGACAGCTGGCAAGGAAGAAGTACTGCTAAGAAGGACTAGGGGATTACAGCAGATGAGATAGTGATGTAAAGCAGTCGCTCTCTCCTGAGACTCACACCAGGCAACGCCACAGCCAAGGCAAGGAACACTGTTACTTCCCTCTGCTCAACCCAGTGAGCAAAAGCAAATAGCTGCAGTGCTGTGCCCACTGCTCCCCACCACAGGTGATGAAAACTGAAGAGGCCATTGAAAATCACAAAATGTTTTAGAAGTCTTAGGCTGAAAAATTGGAGAAAAAAGGGTTTCAGACACAGAAAGAAAAGGTGACCAGAGAGGAAGGAGAAATAACCTTTCAATTGCAAAAGGCTGCTGTAAAGAGATTGCAATCACCTGTCCTCACTGCCCAGTGGGACTAGGCTGCATAAAAAGAAACACAAGTTGCTATCAGCTAAGCCAGCCCACGGGGTCCTGACTGCCCTCACTGCTGTGCCTGAACATTGGCCTTTCCTCCTGATGGTTCCTTGTTCATAAAGTCCTGAGTCAAGAATCTCCACTAGAGTACCCAAATCAGTGCCAGCAGAGGCCTATAGCCACATAAGTCATGATAGATCCTTTAAAAACTTGGTCCATGATTCCCCTTAATCCTCTGGAACTAGCTCTCTGTTCTGAGGGCTGCTGGAATTACTATTCCAGTCCACAAGGCAGCTCTGCCACCTCCTGTGCTCTCTTTGATGCAAGGTGTCTGCTTGCTACTTAATATCAGCCATTTTAAGCCATGTTAACCATTAGCCACTAATTAGAGGCTAATCAGAAATATTTCATAAAATATTTCAGAAATGTTTCATCATCATGTTTTGACATCATTAGGGCTTCTTCCGACATACAGAACAGAATTATTTATGGGAAATTCTATCTTACCTGCTCATTTAGTGACAGTCTTGCCACTTCAAAAGTGGAGCAATATAATTTCTGGGATTTCTCTCATTAGGAATGATCTTCCAAAGCCTCTCTATCACCCTTAGGATTATTATTTCTCAGCTTCTGCTTATATATCCTCTTGAAAGGTGTGAGCAGCAACCACTAAGATCAGATCCAACACATGATCTAGGTAGCTGATGTAGGGAGCTCAAGATTATCTGTCAGAAGGCAGGCAAAGATCTATCATCCCTGGCTTCTATAACACACACATTATGGCTTTAATTTGTTCTGTGGCAGCAGGCAATTTCAGATACTCAAGTATTTTGTACTGCCATGGCCAGGCCATCAATCCATGTGTTTTCAGTCAGCATGGGAGAAATGTAGACTGTCTTGCAGAGATGCAAGGCTTCTGAGACCTGGCAAGTAGTAAAAAACCAGTAATTTTCAAGTTAGGCATTTATGTGACTTTCACCTTCTGGGGTTTTTGCACAAAGACAAAAAAGTTGAACTGAGAGAAGAACCAGATCATTGTTCTAAACTGTCCCATGCCTAAAAGAAGGTGCAGGCAGGAGATGAGTACACAGAGACCTGAAGGACAGCTGCTGTCACAGGCAGAGATCCATAGAACTATAAAATCCATGGGCTCTTTTCCGAGAGAAGGATTTCATCTGAAATGAAATCAGGCAGGAGGAGCAGACTGAAAAAGCTTCCATTGTCATAAAAATATCTCCCTGGGTAATCCACAGTGATGGAAAAAGGAAACCCTGATAATTTATGTGACAGTTTAATGGGATTTTGGTGACATATGATACTTTAGAAAGAATTTGCCCAAACAGGACAGACAGGACTTTAATAAGGCTTCAGCTCCAAACCAGCAATATTTTCACCCCTTGCTTTACATTTCATTCTACATACCCACTGCTCACTCACAGCTCATCTTTCTCATGTGCAAGGCACATTTCAACACTGTGAGAGCAACAACTGCACTTTCTGGTTAGATCTTCTGCCAGAGAGGCTTCTGAGTATCTGATCCCTAAAGGGATCAAGCTGCCTTTGCACCTACAGGGCTGAGCATCACTGAGCTGTGAACTCTGAGGCATGAGCTGCCCCCTGGCCATGTCCCTTGCTCTGTGAATGGCACGAATAGCTTCTGTGCAGTTTAAGGGCAGCAGATGGACAGTCTGGAGCAGGAGCTGCTGGCAGAGGGGACGCCCCCAGAACACACTCCAGGAATAAATGGCTTTCACAGAGTGAGAAATGCCCCAATCCCTCCTGCCTGTGGGGGACACAGCCTTTACCCCAGCACAACACCCCGTGCCCTTCACTGCCACAGCTCCCAGAGCAGACTCAGTGCAAGAGGAATTGCTCAGAGAGCCAAACCTGGGTGAATCTGGGGTTAATGGGAAGAAACTCCACAAAGGAACATTTAGATTGAATATCAGTGAGCTACACTAAAAAGTCTCCCCTGCGGAGAGGTGGAAGTTAACATTAAAACCACATTGCCCAGAGCACAAGAAGTTGTTTTGTACACAATAATCTTGCAGTGGCTAGGGACAGAAATAACCCAATAGGGTTTTGTTTTCTTTACTAACTTCAGTGGATCCAGCTAAGAAGCCCAAATTTTGCTAAATTCTCCTTCTGGGAAATCCAGGCATGAAAGGAATGGTAAAAAAATTGGGTGAAGATCTCAATATTTTGTCCACTCTGAGATGAACCCAGAACCTGCAATGAGCCTGTGAGCCTTAAAATGGACATGAGAAATGGAGCACCTCCAGTGTTTCTTTCACTTCTGGGAATAACAGCCAAATTTAACAGTTTAACACAAGTTTAAATTGTGTAGTACTTCAAGCTGTTCTGCTCTACAGAAGACAAACTCTACAGTTTATTTTAAAAAAGCTCCTTACTCTTTATGCAGAACATATTTAAAACCCACCTATTACCACCTACAGCATAAAGTAATGTTTATTCTTAAATATATGTTGTGCTTTTAAGTGGCACAGATCCATCTCTCCCTGACTTGAAGTCCTCCTCAGGGAATGACTTGAAAGTAGTAAAATATATTAAAAGAAACTACAATCACAGCCTCTCATTGTCAAAGGGATAAAATACCAATTTTTGTTAAGATAAAAAGCATCACAGATTGCCTCTGATGGCAAAAATTAAATTTTTGGTCTTCACTTGATTTGATATTTATCACTCATTCCTCCAGAATCAGTCAAGCAGGGAATGTTTCTTAAAAATATTATTCTGTATTTCTCCTGGAGTAAGCAAACTATGGGAATTTTAAATTGTGTGTTTTCTTGCATATAAAAAAAAAAAAAAAAAAAACAAAAAAAACCAAACCAAACAAAAACAAAAAACAAACAAACAAAAAAAAACAAACAAACAAACAAAAAACAACACAGAGGAAAAAGGAAATAAACAGAAAGTCTACAAAAAACTTCTAACACTTCACTATGTCAACTGCTTCACAGTAAAGGACCTTCTACAGGTTGACCTCATTTGTGGCCTCACTAAATTGAGTTTTACACCACTGCTGTCTATCCTAAATCTTGGAACTTCACTGTCCAGAGGTGATCCCAAAGGAAATTCTTGCTTTCCACAAACAAGGGATCAATGAGGTAAAACTCTCCAAATTTTGAATACCGAATCTTGTCTTTGTGGCAAGGTCTCAGATGAACTCCCCAAATATCTGAGCAAAAGAACACAAATGAAGGGTCAACATAAAAGGTCTTTCAATCAGATCAAGAGAGTAAAAGTGATGCTGGCCCAAAGACCTTGTATCACGACAAGCAGCAGCACATTTCATCTCCTAGACTGCATGACACGCTGCGTCATAAGCAGAACATAAGTTTTCCAAGAGAAATAGCACAGATGAGCCCTGAAGTTCCCAACTAAGTTCATACTGTATTTTTTTCCAAGCAGTTCTACTGCTGAGATATCCAAAAGATGAAGAAGGAACCAGGCTGATATAGCACAATGCACGTCCCAGACTACTTGACAAAACTAGGTGGAACAAAATTTGCCACTGCGTAAAGCAGATAACATGCAGAAATTTCAAATAGTCTGTGGAAAGACACACTGAGCAGTCCCTGTCTCAGGTCAGTAAGTTCTTTCCTTCAGATGCCAGCCAAAATGATGTCTAATGGATGATGTGTTCCTGCATCAATCACTGCAGGGAGGAGAGTGTCAAGTTAGGAAGAGTTGTCTGTTCGAGGAAATAAGATGGTAGGAAGGCTAGGGTGAGGAAAAAATGTTCTTTTTATCCCCACAAGTTGCTACAAAGTGCAGAAAAAGGTTCTCCTGAATAAAGGAGTCAGGCTGCAGAACAGCCTTGGCAGCCCCAGAAGGAACAAAAGAGGAAGATGTGACATCCTTCCTCAGCACTCCATGTATCACTGCAAGAGTGAGAGCTTTCACACAGGAGAGCTTTTAGTTCTTCATAGTTTCCTGAGTGATATTAAATTTATTTATAAAGCATTCTCCAGAAGGTTCTTTTAGACAAATTATTTAACAGCAGCACAATTGATAGCTCCTAATCAGTTTGAATTTCTGATGTGTAGTACACAGACTGACTTCATAAAGCATGATACTGTGATGATTCCTCAATCTCAGTGCCTTCCTGTACTGTCACCCCAACAGTTCCACAGCAGAACTTGGAACTTTTTCAGCTGACCCTGCCCCAGAATCCTTCCACTGTAGCTCATTTTCTCTATACAGCCTGTACAACCCACTGCAGGAGCTCCTCTCTTAACATGCCATAAGAAACACTCCTATGAAAACCATTATATCCCAAAGCATTCGCTGCCTCTTTCGTCTCCTGCTCTGTAAACTCTGAGTGCTTTTAAAAGAAACATTTATTTATATAGAAGAAAATCCCTGTAAATCATGGTTGTGACAGCCTAATGGCTAGCATTGCAAAGATGATTTATCTTCCTGCTGTATCTAACAAAGCTTCTTATGTTAATACCTTGTTTTCAAAATATGAAGTGACTTCTAACTGATGTTTTCTAACTGCAAGAATATGCAGCTAATGAAAAATGCCTTACATCAAAAAATAACTTTCACCTGACACCCAACACTCCCATCAACCCTCCAAATCATTTCTTTCCTCTGAGGGTGCTTCCCTCATGGATGAAGAAACCAACCATTCAGTCTCATTGCCTGCTTATAATCCAAATTCATTTTAGGGTTTGCATGCATTACCTGCATGTTTTAATTTGATATATTTTATTTGATTTCTGCCTATTAAATTACATTTAAGGCAGGTTATATGGCCTCACGGGGAGCACTACCCTTTGTGCAAACAGAAATTTTTTCAGGGCTGAGGCCAATTTCACATTACGGGTTGATAGGCTGGCAAACAAGGTCATGGTGTCTGCATGGTAAGTGATGCCTCAGCTGGTGGGAGAGACTTTTGAAAAGCTAGGAGGGGGATCCTGGGAGCATTCTGATTTAAAGGGTATGATCTAGGGTACAAAATGAAGGAGCAGGCCATCACTGATGTGCCATTTCAAGTCTATTGACAGACATTCTCCATAGCTGGAGACCTTTGCCGGCACAGAGACTACAAGCCCCTCATTTTTGGTCATTCATGGTTAATAATGGCTAAAAATGGGCAGAATAGGGATAGTGGGGACACCCAGAGCCCTTCATCTGTCTCTTGCTTATTCTTTCAGCCTCTGGCCACTAGCTCTTTTTGAAACTCAATTCTCATGGGCTGAGTTGTGCCTCATGGTGACCCTCTAGCTGTTGTTTTTGTGCCCTTTCAAAACGCTTGACAGAACTGTCACAGAAGGAGCTTGGCATCTGGAAGCTGTGGCAGACACGATATGACCTGATTCATAAAACACAGTTAAACAGCTTGGGCTGCCAGAGGCCAGGATTTACAGGACTGTGCTTAAAAACGGCCCTCGACGCCTGCTCTGCTAAATGCACTTCCCTACCCCACACAATGACAATTCCCAGGTTGTGTGAGGGTGACCTGCAGCACTGTGAAGTGACAAAGCAGACAAGACACTAGAGACACTAATCTTGTTGCAGCTTACGCCGTCTGCTGCTACTCGGGACAGGAAAGGAATGATCTCAGCCCTGGCTGCACCTTTTGCTTATGGCTACAGGGGTAAGAAGAACTTAAATATGGGGGTTTTGTCAGGAATTTTTCAGAAATACCCCCAGAACAGCAAGCACAAAGGTAAAAAAATTAAGCCAGAGAGTGTTTCTGCTGCATTATCCACTACAGCCTCATTTTTACAATAAAAGCCTCTCTGCATTTTTATCTCCAGCAGGCACAGCCTGATCAGCAAGGAATTTAAGGACTTTCTGCCCTCCCATCCATTTTCTATTTTCTTCATCTCCACTTCAATCACTAGTTACAGCCTTCTGTTAGGTGCTCACCATGGGACCTAAACATCCTCTGGGAGACCTGTCAAAGTCAGAGATGCCAGTGATAATAAATTCCATCTCACTCATCTGCTCTTGAAGCACTTCATAGACTGAAGATTACATGTTTCAAGTGTGTTCCAAGTTATGAAGGTAAGGATTTACAGAAAAATCAAGTAAGTTGCCCAAGGATAAAATACAAATAAGTCAGAGCTGGAAGCTCAACAGCTGTTTCCCAAACTCCACTCAAAGAATTCTATGCCATCCACATTGACCCTAGAAGTGATTTTCTACATAATCCATTACTTCAAACCACTTCCTCCTCTTTTCATTAGCTATGAAAATGAATTGAATTGTGCACTTAGACATAATCAGTAGAGCCCTCTCTCAGTCATGTTATTTGTCCTATATCAAGAGCAGCTGTCATTTTCAATCTGGAACTCACCTATCCTTCCCAAAATTATCAAGCACACACATTTGCAGAGTGCTATGGTATTCTTTATCCATCACTATCATGTCATGTTTTCAGGCTGGGGGAAAAAGCAAAAGATGATATGAAAGTGATAAGGGAAGAATGAGAAAATAAAAGAGAATGTTGTAGTAGGTCTCTCTGGTTTTCTTAAAAAATAAAACAAAAAAAAAAAAAAAGAAAGTCCCTAAGTTTTCCACAAAACCTTCCTTATCTGTGGGCCAAGACATACCTCCAACCCCATTCTGATTTCTTCATTTATTCATCACCTCTGCCCACATTTTGTTTTTAAAAAATTTCAACATCTTCAATTTAATCTCATAATTACAAAGCACCCATGCTAAGACAGAAATATTTTCAAAAGAGTTTGTTAAACAAATTCAATGGAAAAAAACACAGTAAAATCTTACAAAAAGAATTGCCAAGTGGCAAGGAAAATTACTTTCTTTTCCCCCCCATAGCTAAGTAGCACGACAATTGCAAATGATAGAGCAAATTAAATTCTAAGCGCATTGGTGATTTGATAGATATAATTTTCCAAGTGTTACAGCCACATAATAAGTGCCCTGAAATGATACAGAAGTCCAAGTTTAGCTGTCTGGAATGCTGGTGCACTTTGCAGTATCTACCGTGTCACTTGTCAACTCGTTGATCTTATCAGCACATTTGCAGTCTGAGCAGAGCAGCTGTCTCCGCTTGGGTTTTATTTCTATTTCTGCATTAGAAACAGGTGGGCAAGCTCAGAGAGCTAACACGTTTCTTTTTGATGCAGAGATGGACAAATCCCCTCATTAACAGAACGGCCTTTTAAAAATCATTATGGGGTATTTTTAGTCCCATTTCATTTTAGTATTTCTGTATAATTGCAGCCCATTAATCACAAATACTTGTTTCCACAATCTGTCAGTTATAGGCAACAAGTAGTATCAGCCTGTGGCATCTGCAAACTACTACTTTCAACATATTGCTGGCTTATTTTACAGGGATAAGATTGGCTGCATCAGTCACACAGGAATGGATCTCATTCTCCAATTACAGAAATTAAACTCAGTTAAACAGGTCAGGCAGAAATCCACACAGACCCCCCAGCAAAATCAACTTACAGGTGGGAATTAGAAATAGCAGGTGCTCAGAATTCCAGGTACAAAACCAGGAGAAAAACAAATGCGTACCATGTATTGCAAATATGCCTCCTCACTCAATCATGCTCTTGGATAGATTAATACTAGGATCAGCACATAGAAATAGCACTTGATTAAGATCAGCACATAGAAATAGTGTTTGCTACATTTCACAAGAGTGTAGAGCCCCTCACATGGATGTGGGCAGAGTAGCTGAACAAACTATCTGCTTGAAGCTCTGGCAAATATGCACTAAAGTTGTTCCATACAATCCAAACAACTCCAGGCATTTGTAATACATGACTAGCTAGGTCAGCCTTTATCAGACAAAAATGCATAGCTTGGAACATTAAATCCAGAAATTAGATTGTTGTTTTCCAGAAAGTTTTCAAAGCCTTGAGGTATCAGCTGAATGACTTTTCTATTTTCAAGTCAGACGCAGTAGACAGTCTCTCCAAACCAGTCAGCCAAGATTTAAAAGCACCAAGAAAGTTCCCAGCTTGGAAGGATCAAGGTGAAAGCAACATGAAAGTTATAACGCCACCCACACTGTTTCCCAACAGTCTGTTAGTTCTGGGTGTTGAGGATGGGTTTGCCTGTGCAAGCTGAAGCCTATTGTTGGAGTGAGAAATTCAAGAATCATAGGATCACAAAAATTCTATGTCAGAGTAGCAGAGTTCTCTGTTAGCAGGACACACTCTGGGTTCTGTCACAGCCTAGCAGTTCTTTAACACAAACTGTGCAAGACTTGACAAACTGTCCCTGAGCTAAGTTCCCAAACTAAAAGCAATGGTTTGCTAGAAGAGTGGCAGACCCCACTTTTTGCCAAGTCTGCCCAATCTTGCCATCCAAAATAGTTTGTTTCCACAAGATTTTCAGGCAACAGAAAGCAATATGTATCTACCTCAATCTGTGCATCACCATAGCTTTTCTGGAACAGAAAAGAAAAAAAAATTGAACCAGAAACAAAAACTGCTCTCTGAGATGGCAGGAGTGGTTGTGTGGGTCTGACAGCAGCTGGTACATGTGCTACATCCCCTGGGATTTCCAGCCACAGATTACTCTTCCACAAGGCCAACCTGCCAGCTGTCCTGCTCCAGCTCTCTGATCACAGCTTGCCTAGCAGTTATCAATGAGGAGGTACAACCAAACAGAAAGGAGAACAACTGGCCACATTTCTACTGTTACAAAATGCCAATTTCTTACCTTACAGAAAGCTTGAGCCTGAGGAAATTCTTACTGATCTTTTAATTCAAGGAGCAAGAATGATCCACAGACTGCGCCACCATCCACACCTTCAGCACTACTGACCAGAAGCAAAGGTTTTAACACAGGTGTCCAGGAGAAAACCCAACTGCCCTCAAGACAGCCCACTTTGTACATCAACACGTGCTCCAGACCTTCCGCCTTGTGAAAAACAACCACCCTGCATAATAGGACAGGTGACCAACTGGGCAATATTGTGACCAGACGAAGGAACCCCTTCCTGACCTTGGCTTTTACTTGGAGACACAACCATTGACTCCTCACACCACAGTAAGCACATTGCTCCTATCAATATTCAATCTCCAGTGACAATCTGACCCTAAAATAACATCCTCCCTCTCACAGTCCATCTCTGCCACATCGAGGAGAGATTTACCTCAATCCAAATGCTTCCCTGGACTGACTTATACAGTACTACAGTGACCTTTTAGACATGGGAAATGTGCCACTCACAGAAGCACGCTGATCTGGGTTGGTGGTATGTTTTTTTGTTCGTTTTGTTGTTGTTGTTGGGGGTTTTTTTCGGTTTTTTTTGTTGTTGTTGGTTTTTTTTTTTTTTTTTTTTTTTTTTTTCTGTATTTTGAAGTTGATAATAGAAACCCAGTAGCAGTTTAATGCTTGTTCACCATTTGAGGGAGTAAGAGCTGCCTGGGGGCTCTGCTGGGCTGCATTTCAATACTTTGATTGGCCATTACAAACACAACTCCTGCAGGTTTCTCACAAACTGTTTCTGCCTAAGGGAGAGAAGATGGTTTTTCCCCCCTTCTGTTAAGACAAGAATTTGGGCAACATAGCACTCCTGAAGAAGCTGGCAGGTCCACTGCAATGAGAACTGGTCCTGGGGTGTTGTAAGACAGGCATATTCCAATCAGCTGCCTATGAATTTCCAAAGCAATGTAAGAAACCCATACAGCCAAACCATTTCCAGTTTCATTGATAATTTTCAATGCCTTGTAGCAAAAATACAAGAAGCACCACACTCCTGTGAGAAGACCCTTCTGAGGCACTTGACAAACCAATCAAGAAATAAAATAATTATGACTAAGATATGCTAATTTAGATTTTTCAAGATGTTTAATTCATTAGTGTATCAGAAAAGGCTGTTATGTTCTGGAAATCTGGAGATTGCCAGCCTTAACCACTACTGAGAGAACTATAGAATATCTTGGGTTGGAAGGGACCCACAATGATCATCAAATCCAGCTCCTGATGTTCCAGCCCAAGCCCATACCAATCAAGAAGATGTTGATAACTTACATTCCAGAAAATTCTGCCTTTAATCTTCTCTAAAAAGGAATGCAAAGGTTATAAGTCTCTTGGGGCAGAAATAAGACTGTTATAAATTAAAGAAGGAAAGGCAGCTGAACAAGTGCTGAAAAAAGTGCTACAGAATTCTCTAAGCAGAGACAGCTTAGAAAAAATACCCAAATTTCAGAAGAAATTTTATTTTAGACATGGCAGCTGAATGAAGAACACTACAAATAGTCTCATTTAAGGTGCTTATTCTGCTATCATGCTGCATCAGGCAGAGGGTGGGACAGAATGAGAGATTACCCTACTATTTACTTTCTCTCTTTGCTAAAAACACTGTGATAGTCTACTCTTCAAAGCGCAGTTTTAGCACCTTTGTTCAGTGTTTTCTGTCCATTCCTTGCTGCCTTGACTACTGGAATTCAATATATAACATGCATTTTGCCAAGCTCACAGAAGGCTGACCACAGTGTCAAAGCTGTGCTGGCAGAGTCGGCTCCACCAAACTCTGGGATTCAAAAAGCATTTGATACATCATGAAAAATACTGGCCTCAGCCTGCAGACAACCATGTGTCTGCCTCACAAATTTCATATCCCATTCCACCAGCTTCCATCTTTATGGCAGCAGGCTGGATACTCAAACAGGAGAATAGTTTTACAGAAATTTGTCTTTGCTCTTTTTGCAAGGAGCTGCCAACGCTGTTGTGACTGGGATATCAGAAAGAAAAAAGCAGAAGAGATGTTTGAAATTGAAAGACAATCTTGAAAAATTTCAGCACACACCATCAGTGTTGCATAACTGGAGAGCATTGCTTTGGCTTCAGAAGCTTGAGAAACTGTCTATTCAAGTGGAAAAAAAACCATATTCTCAATTCTGTAATTATTTAGCACTGTAGAACACATGACAATTTTATTCAGCCTTCCTTCACTGCTGCATTAAAGCAGGATAACAGTTTTCACAACAGCTGACTCTTCCTGTCACCAAAAACAAAGTGTTTGGTACAAAGTGAGAGAGAAATCAGCACCTCTGCCTGGAAGCCCTGCAAATTAGGAGAAAAATCTTCAAATCAAAAGAATACAAAGACACAAACCTCATTATTGAAGATGCAAGGATAAAGAAAAAATGTTTTTCTCCAGTTTTCTATAATAATCTCAATCAATTTCTATACACAGTAAAATCTATTCATTTTTAACCATAATCACAAATAAGGAGAAGAGATAGAGAACTGATGAAAGCAAAAAGCAGAACAGATCTGTAAATGAAACACTTGAAGGAAATGTAATGCTGGTGGAGAGTTTCTGCATAAGATTGCAATTTGGTCCACATTAAGCACCTAGAAAGCTACAAAAATAGTCTGTCAGAGGTAACATCTTCTGTTCCTATTCAGTGGAATTGACATCTAATGGGGAACCACTCAAGGAGCAGGGGCTTTCTTCAGTTCTTGGTTTCTCTCCTGAGATTATCATCAACAGCAGCAATACTTCTTTCTTCTTGTATGACATTAGCATGGTGGAAATGTCATCCTAAAAGCCTATCAGACCTTTCCACAGAAACCAGTCAGCATCCAGGCAGTTCTGGGGGTGTGGATTGGTCCCCATTTGGCAGACATATGTGACCTGAGGGTCTGTCAGCAGTGCCTGTGCTGTTTGCATGTGTGCTGGAGGGAGGATCACGTGCAGTAACAGTGAGGAGCAGATGTGCTTGCTGGTGTGAGCTGCTTCCAGCCAGCACCATGCCAGGTTAGCACTCCAGATGAATTGCTACAGGCAGCCCTTCTGCATGCTGAAAAGATCATTACCAATCAAAGCAGGTCATTCTACCTCCTTATTTCAACATTATTAGATGAGAGCTTCCTTTAAGGAGTGCAGTTTCCTTTGGGGAGGACTGACTCCAATAAGGTGTTGAACTAATTTGATCCCTGTTTCACTAGGAGATGTGCCATCCCCAGGTTTGAAAAAGTTATTCAAGAGAGCTTGAGCCTTTCATAATTAACATGCAACACTGGCTGCCACACAGGGAGCAGGCACAGTTATAATAACTCGGAGTCAATAATTCATAAACTATAATGCATTATTAATCAATTATTGAGGCCTGAATTACATTTAATGAGATTAAGCTGATTGAAGCACTAAGCTGTTTGAGTCATATTGATTTAATCAATGTGCTTAATTAAACTGTGTACATTTTCCACATGATCATTATTTCCCAGTATCCTGCATAAGTGGCCCCTGCAATTCACATCCTCTGCTGTTCTTTGCTCAGGAATTGCTCTTTGCTGCAAGCAATTTATATTTAAAGGTAAAGGGCTTGTTTCTTCCTGAAAAAAGATCAAAGTTGCAAAACAACCATCTAAATAGCTTATACATGCAAATTGAGAAATGATAGAATAGTTTTTCCCAGCAACTGTGCCTTTTTTATTCCATAGGCTTAAGATGAGACCAGGTAAAGACGCCTCATTAGTCTCACTTTATCCCTCATTCCAGCTCCAGGAGCATCTGCAGATTCAATGGTATGAGCATTCTACCATATCTATATCAAAAACATTACTCCATCCTTCTTCAGAAACCTGCCTAGACAAAAAATGTGCTTCAAAGCCCCAGGAGACAACATTTAAGATAAGCAGGTGTCATTATCTTTTTTTGACAATATTCATAATGGTTTCCTCAGCCATGCATAAAGAGGACATATTATGACAGAAGAGCAACTCAAAGTGACAGATATTACAGATGTAAATCCATTTGCTGGTGTCATTTTTGTTTAATTTCCCTCACCTCTGCCAGTAATTATCTGGGACAATTTGGGTTAACTTTAAACCACAAAATTCAGATCTATAATGCTACCCATGGCTAAAAGGACACTCATTAGGCGTGTTGACTCTGGAATACACACAACACACTGAAAAATCACTATTATTAATGGGGCTGACAACAGGACAATCAGCCATGAAGAGAGTTGTGCAATTCCTTCGGGGCTGTTAGAGTCATTACTCTGTGTTAGCACTAACCAGAATGGCACCTACACTCCATGACACCTCAGAGGTGTCCTGCCCCTTCCCTTCTCTACCTAAAGGTGAGAGCAAATCCTCCCCAACTCAGGGTTCAGCCAGGAAACACTGAAAAACGCCCACATGGCAGTGTAGAGTGTACACAGTTCTTCTCTGACCAATCATTTTGCTTTTGGTAGTTTTAATTCCACCACTCTGTTAACATTAGCAACATATCACTATCCTTTACTTTCTTAACGAGAAGACAATTTTATCATTGCCTGTGTGTCAGTGTTTAGATATTTTCCTTACACTTCTTTGAAGAGTTAATGTGTCCATTTGCTCTGTCACTTACAACAGTATCCTACTGCTTGCAGGGTCTACTCAGCTGTCTGCCAGGGAGTTTAGGGGAGTTACACACTGCACACATGCATAAATAATACTGTGAAGTAAGAGTTTGCAAACTATGACTGAGTACACATACAGGCTGCTAACACTGCCTTCACTGGGCTCTGTGTGTGTGACAAACCGAAGAAAATCAGAGCTCTGCAAACACCTATTAATTCATCAAGCAATAAGCTGGCACCAGGATTTGGAAGTTTCATCATTCTCCTTGTTTCTGCATTCATTTGAAGATGCTCTGAAAGATATTGGGAATTGCTCTCCCTTCAAAAGTCCCTTTAACTCTCATCAGGCAGACCTAACATAGCCAGAAATAATGTCCCCCACACACAGTCAGAGTGATTTTACCTTTATCACAAGATCATGGAGAATATTGCAGTTAGGACAGGTATTAAAGACATCTGCACTAGCTGGATGCCGAGTCTTCTTCATCTGGTGGCAGGAAGGGCAGGTTTAAAGTTAAACAGCAACCTCAAAAATCAAGATAGACCCTCTCAGTTTCTATTTGCTCAAGTCTGTGAAGCTGCAAAGCCCAGCAGGGACCACTGACCAGCCCCAGGTACCCACAGGCAGGGATAAAGTTTGAGTGGAGGTTGTGCTGATTGGTGCTGAGTGGTTGCATAAATGAGAGTAAAACCACAGGAAGCCAAAGAGTTCCCAGCTCACCTCTTTCTGTCTTCGTATCAATTTCAGAACTGAACATCTAATAAAAATTATTCAGTACACCACTGTCATATAAAGGGCAGGTATAAAGAGAGGAAGGAGAAAGGAGCCTAAAGTGAATATCAAAGCCTCACACAAACAAGGCATAATGAAGGAAAGAAGTAGCCCATTTTTCTTTCCTTCCGTATGGCTTGTGCTTCCTATTAAGAAGGTGCACGTTAATAAATTTAACTCAGACAAATTTAACCATCCTAGAACCACATTAATCAAAAGCCTGACAAGAGCAATCTGAAAGAGTTGAGGAAGGGAAGTAAAGCAGAGCTGACACAGAGGATGCCATGCCCTCACTCTCCCTGGGCACTTCCGATACAAAATAACTCCTTCCCACTGCACTCCCACCAGAGTGACCCTGCTGCCTTCCCAGTACTCCTCACCCACCCAATGCCTCTTTATCTGTGATGTTTCCTTATCCCTATGCGTCTATACTTGAGAAAGATGTAGACTATTCCAGTATGATCATGTGCAGGAGCTACAAATTCCTGGTGAGATTTTCACTGACGTTGCTGAAAAGAAACTCTCAAAGTACAGATTAAGACATGTAACCAAACCAGTATAAATTTGATAGGAAATCAAAGTGACTGTAGCTCATGAAAACCATACATTGTCCCGAAGCAGAAGGAAAAAAACAAGGGCAGTCCATTTTCATTCAATATCCATGTGCCAAGGTCCCCAGTGCTGGAGCTCCACGTTCCCTCTCAAGCTGAAACACCCATGCATGGAAACTGTACAAAGCCATGGGATTTATTGCTGGGAAATCCTCCACCCTTTGGTCTCTTCATATTTAGCTCTAAGTTGTTGCTCTTGTGTTTTTAGCATGGAAAACATTGACAAACAGGTCGTTCCTTCAGCCAAAACACTTCACAGAAAGATGGCTATGTCATACAAAATGAGGAAACTGAGAAGTAACTGCTGATCAAAGCCACACAAAGCAGCACAAATTAGACTAAGTGCATCCCCAAAAGCCATAATTATCCAAGCTACTCCAACAAAATAAGCACATACATGATTATTCAGATTTGCCTACAGGCATCCCCACAGCATAAAACATGGTGCGCTGCCTTGCTGTTCTTCCATTTGATAAAACAATAAATATTTTCATCACTTAAGAGTATTGGTGTTTAGTTGTACAATCTTGAAAACTTGAGTGAAACTGTGGTTACTTGACAATGTCTTTCCAAAAAAAAAATTCTTTACCAGTTGACAACTAGGGTTTTTACATGTTCTGTTTTGATTGAGTTCCATGGGCTCATGGGTAGATGTAAGTCTGGAATCTTAAGGTAGTGCAAGGCTTCAGAGGAAGGTTTTAGTGGCACAGGATTTCATGGCATTTCAGGGAGAACTACAAGCTCCCAGTGGCTTCATGTATTACCACAAGGCAGGAGATATTTATTTCTTTTGACAATAAAGAGGATTTAAGCCACATAATTGGGGTTTGAACCTAGATGCAGTATATTAAACAGTTTGAAGCATTCAGAAAAAGTATCTGTTGAAACTGTTCATAGATGCCTAATGAATCTTTCAGCAAACCTGGGCTGAATAAGCAAGCCAAGCCTTGTCTCTGCAGACAGATTAACAACCTTTGAAAACCTGCCAGGCTCTCTTCTAACACTTGCAAGAAGCAGAATATACTCAGAATGTGCTCTGAGAATATAGTGCTCCAGAAAATGGCCATACCTCCCAACCTGGTCACATTTATATCACAATACCTTATTGAAATTGTTGTGTTTATTTTTGGGTTTTTGTTTGTTTGTTTGCTTTTCTTTCCTATGGTAAAACACTCCTTCGAGAAAATCCTTTCAAAGCCAAAAGAGCAAAAGTCCAATGTTTAGGATAGTAAATCCTCATGTGACTGACTCACTCCAAGGCCTTGCTTAGATAAAGCCAAATGTTAGCTCAGCTTTGCTTTGTACCACCATTGGAAAGGACTTCTCACTTGGGCAGAAAACCTTTTTTACTTCATGCCTCTCCCAGATGGCTCCAATCCTCAAATAAAATATTCCAACTTACTTTCAGTTGCCCCCTTGATACCTTCTGCCATGAAGTGTCAGCAAAACATCTGACCAGGTGATCACCTGCCATGTGCCAAAGGTAAGTGATAACCAACCTCCCTCTCCCCAGCTCACACCCACTGGTTTTCTGTATCTTCATTACCATGGGAAAAAAAAGTGTTTAAGGGCAGGAATTATCTCTTCAAGTCAGGCATGGACAGCCACAGTTAAAGCTGTGCATGTGCATGCACATTATAAATTCCCCATGTAGCCTGTACTTGGCTATTTTGCTTTAATATTTCAACTGAGACAAACATATTCATGACATAAATTTGCTAATCCAGGGTAAAATCTGAATTTGTCATCAAGTTATTACAGTAAAAACGGTATGAGCTGTGGATGATTACACTGTAATGTCAGCATAATTGCAGTCACTCTGATCTAAACCTGGACTAAAAAGGGTTGCAATAACTTTCACCAGCTCTCATATTTCAGCTCCCTTTTAGTTTAGAAGAAATCTGCAATGAGAACTGTGGTTCATGTCACAGAATCCCTTCGGATTCTTCTAGCCTAAGATCTAAGTGAGGTAATGAAACCTTTAACATCCAAAAAGATCATAACGCAATTTAAATATCCACAAGCCTCAAAGGTCTCAACTTGTGTTATGTTTGAAGAGATTAAAAAAAAAAATCACTGTATACCTTGTTCCTGATTTCAGAAAAAAATCAAGCTACATATAAGTAGTTAATGATTTAGGCTCTAAAATCAAAGCTAACCCAATGTGATGCTAATCAGAATCTTAACACTTGTTGAGTTACAGAAACATGCATATCTTAATCTTGCTCATCAAGGCCACTGAAGGCCTAAATTTTTGGCTCTCACAGTGAAAAATAACCAGCTCTAGATATAAAATGGCAATTATAATATTTACTATTAAACAGTACATCATCAGTATGGACTCAAAAAGAATGCAAAGAGCTATATTGTGTCCAGATGGATCTATTGGGCACACTGGAGGAGCTGGAACTTCACCAGAACACTTCAATTGCTGGTCCAGCTGGGAATGAGTTATCTTGGTTTGGGGTGGGTTTTTTTTTCAAATTTAAGATTTCAAAATACATAAATAATTCTTGTAGAAAACATAAAACACAGAAAAAATCTTGTTGAATTTGTTATTTCACAGTTTTTTGCTCTAGGAGATATTTAATTTGAACTTTTCAAATGCTTTGCATCATTGAAGAGAAATTAGAAGTACAAAATGGTATCAGTTCTCCTCCCTCCTCCATGGAAACCTGTAATTTTTAAAGAGCATCATAATTGGCTATTCCTCATATTTATATTCCTTTTTCCAATATGAGAAAGACAGGAAAATCAGCATGTTCACAAAAGAGGTTGTTATTGTCACTGCTGACATGAACACAAGTCACCAGCACTGTTTTTAATGCTTCACTGGGCTACTCACAGAATTGCTCCAGGTCATCTCTGCTTTTAGACTCAGGCATGGCAGTGATTGTGAGCAATGGGCATGGATTTCCTCCTAGAGTCAGGCAGAGTGTCTGCTGCCTCCAGTAAACCTTCTTAGGGTTCCTATTTTGTTCCAGGATATCAAGATGGGACTGAAAAAGAAGCAAGGAAAGCGGATTTATAAAGGAGTTCACGGTCTATAAAACCTAATTTTATTCCAGTAGCTGTACATTATTTTTGATACTAATTTCATATCTTGCTAACTTCCCAGCTCCTCTCTTCTGCCAGTTAATATTACCACCCTTTAAGCCATTCACAATACATCCCAGTCCACTGAAGCTGCACAGAATATTTATTTTTATATCATGATCTACTTTAGGGTGTCCCTTTCTGTTGCAGAGGGGTTGGATCAGATGACCTTTAAATGTCCCTTCCAGCTCAAACTATCCTATGATTTTGCCTGAACAGTTCCTAGGTGCTTTAGTTAGCATAATGACATTTCTATGCATACATGAAATCCAGAAGAGAAGCATTTACTCTTGATATTTTAATAAGGGTTTTGTAGAAATGTGAGAAAACTCACCAATTTTGAACATTTACAGGACTGATTGCTTAGCTGTCAAGCACATGCCAGTGAAACTCAGTGACAACTCCATATCAGAGGCAGCCAAAAAGTTTATATCGAAACAACATTTTGTACTATCAGTAGTGGGGAAATTTGAAGAGTGTCTTTCCAAGAAGTTATTTAAAAAGAGAGATTTTTTTTTCTCCCCACCCCCAAAGTTTATGACAGTTTCAAACAATCCTAAAGTCCAACAGCTTCTTGAGAAATTTGAGAAAAAGAACTGGCAGCTCAGAAGAAAGACTTTTTGGAACAAATTACGATCGGCTCATTAGACACAGAGCCACTTGTCACCCACACACCAGCTGAAGTGTAGTTCTCTGTTTGCCTTGCGATGGCTGAGTGTGATTAATGCCACTGCAGGGTGTAGCTGGGTGCTGTGGAACTCCAGTTCCAGTCGGGGGGAATAGGTGCAGTGAGCACACTTGTCCTGACAATAACTAAAACATGTCAGTTCACTCGGTGACCCTCACAGGGTGATGGTTTGTCTCTGTGAGACGGGGTTAAATTTTAATCCACGTTTATGGGACACCACATTCCTTTTCCTCAAAGCTGGAGGCTCACCGTGTTCAGACTGATTTCCCAGGGTCCAAATGGAGCCAGGTAAACACAGAACTGAAATTTACAGTCAGCTATACTATAAAACAATTAAAATACAGCTCTATAAAGTAAATTCAATTATTAGATGCATTTAACAATCGCACATAGATACAGAGAACTCAATATCATAATTTACTTACATTCCTGATACCCAGTGAAACTTAATTGGGTATAGCTACCACAGAGATTTGAGCTAGATATCAAAACAATTAATATTGTGATGTAAAAAGAGATAAATTACTGTTTATAAAAGAAACTTAATTACTAATGGACAAGAAGTAATGAACTGCAGAGTGTATCCAGTTCAAATAGGATTCCGTAATATTTCCTGCAAATACGCCTATAACCATTAAATATATATGATATTTAAAAACATTTTAAAATTACTAACTCCATATACAAGTTTTCCTTCTTCCCCAAAGCACTATGTATTTAATTGAGCCTTTGGGTTCATGATTTTTAATTTATTATTGATATGTAAAACTAACACACTTCACCAGTGGACAAATACTTTAAAATGCAATCTACTGATGCACAAACCTGATTTAGTTTATTTACTGTGGAAATAAAAGTAAAATGGAGATGTATAGTGCATCACTTGACATTTTAAATTAGCCCAAGCAAAGAAGACTTTCAGAATTATTAGAAGAAGTGGTTTTGCTTTGGCTAGAGGTGGACAGGATGATCTATCAATCTTTTCCACCCATAACTTCCATTTACCAAACTTTGTGGTCCTTATTGTGTCTGAGTTCATTTAAACTTTTCCTGGGGCAAAATTCCCTTTAACTTCAATGAGCATTTTATTTGAAGAGACAGTGAAATATTTAAAGACCTGGTCCTGTAAGCTTAGGAATAACATCTTTTTCATCTCTATTCTATTCATTCAGGAGCAGGTGAGATATTCAGTGATTCCCAGAGCACACAAACTCCAAGTCTCTCTTGCTTTGTGCCAGCAGAAGATAGAAATCAATAACAGTGAAATAATGATGAGGCTCTGCATTTATGTGAAATGTATGGTGATGAATAAGTCCAACCAATTCTTCAGTATTGCATTTGTTTTTTACCCTGCAGGCTGTAGATATTTGTGCCTTCAGGGCTAAAGGTCAACTCTACCACAGGAGCATAGACCCTTCCCCACGGGATTTTAGAGTAACTGGTGAGGTGCTGATGAGGAGTGAACTGACATGTTTTGGACTGAAGGCTGGACTGGCCTTCTTCCAGATACTGGAAGCAGTTTCTTCGAATGTCTATAATGGGATGCAAAACAGTTGACAGGAGGTTTTCTGGAGTGGGAATCAACCTAAGCCTAATTCTGCTGGCATGCAGGGCAGCACAGCATCCTGGGGGGGGACACTTCCCTGGAAAACACAGCCTCCAGCACCTGGTTATGGAAAACTGATATCATTATACAAAACAGAGCGACCTCAAACTCCACCAAAGCACACCAGCATGCGTTGCCCAAAACAAAACGTGTTGATAATTGAAACTGAGGTGAGAAGGAAAGGAAATTGATCTGCTGGAACTGTGTGGTTTCATCTGCAGTAACATTGTTCTCATCTTTAGAATCAAAGCAAAGCTTCTCCCAGAACCATCATTTCTCTTCTTTCATCCTATCTCCCCTTCAGACTCTGGTCTCCCCTACATCAATTATAGAGGAAGCACACTGGATGCATTTCCCAGAAAATTCCCTTACCACCAACCCCTTTCCACAGAAAAGGCTGCAGAAAAAAAACCCTCATGCCCAGCAAAAAATCCTCAATAACTAAATTTATGCTTTGGAGTTGTATTCTTTTAGTTTCTGTAGTGACAGCACTGGTGGGAGTGCCACAAATTCCTACTGACACCCCAGCTGGCACTGAGGAAAAAGCTGGCAAAGTAGAGGAGGTCCAGCAGCCTGGTAACACTGGTGCAGCTCTGGAAGCTGGGCTGTTACCCTGTGTCAGGAGGAGGATCAGGCATCACAGCTGAGTTGTCATTAGGTTTAGCCCCCTGCTTCCCAGCCCATCAGGAGGAGGATCCTGCCACCCCAAGTGAGTGGAGACACCTTTGGTTTGTATTATGACTGCTCTAAGCACTAATGGTTTGTGCTCAGCTTATCCCATAGGGAAATTTCTTTTCTTCTACAGCGTTCTGGGCTTTACAGCGGGCAGGAGCTGCTGATGTAACAAGGCAATTTCACCCTCACAATCACAGAATGGTTTAGTGAGAAGGGACCTTAAGGATCATCTCATTCCAACCCCTCTACCATGGGGAAGGACACTTTCCCCTAGACCAGGTTGCTCAAAGCCCAACCTTACCTGACCCTGAACTCTGCCAGGGATGAGGAGGTATGAAAGCAATCCTCTGTGTCATCCCAAAAACCTACACATACCCAAGCAGCTCCAACCTGTCAGGGCCATTATCTTATCTAGGTGGACATGTCAGAATTACCATCATTGTGGAGTAGGTGTAGGGGTAGTGGTAGGCCAGGTAGCAGACATCATCTTTGTGAGGGAACTTGATGCTGAAGGTGAGGGTGTAGTAGAACCTTCCCCTCACACCTCCTCCTGCAGCTGCCCTGCAGCGGTAGTGGTTTCTGGAAGAAGAGAAAGAAGAGGAAAGTAAATGCTTTTCATTTATAGATGTGCATTTGGTGCAGCCAGGAGGAAAAAAAGCATTCAGAGAGGCATCCACACAAGAGGACACAAAGCCCAGCAGGTTCTGCCCAGTTAGGAGGCAGAACTGCACGTGGCAGTGGAGGGCACAGCCAGTCCCGTGCTGCTGAGGGATGGGAGTGCTCCCCTAGGAAAATAACATCCATTAATGCTTCGTTTTGTTAAGATGCAAATAAAGAAGCAGGCAGCTAATAGTAGCTCATATAGCAGAGTCCAGACATATTTAAACTATACATTCAGCCAAAACTGCTGTATTTCTTCAGATAGCCACATTATCTTGCTCAGAGATGCAGGTTCCTATTCACAGCCCCGAACAATGCCATGAGAAATTATTCTGCAAAAAGCCTGGAGATTTCGAAAATATGAATATCCTACCAAACCAACTATTCAGTTCCACCACAGGAAGAAAAAGAATTTTATTTCAGGAATAAAAATAAATAATAAATAGGGCATACGTAAAAATATTTCAGATAACAACAAAGGCACTTTGCTGAGTAGGAAGAAGAGGGGAGTGGGTTTGACTAGAGACTGGGCATGAAGGAGAAGTGTCACATGAAGGAGAAGTGACAGCACACATTTGCCAGTTGTGACCTACTCAAAAATTTCTTTGTATCCCTCCTTTTTGAAGACTTGAGTCTTTCCCTCTCAAGGAGAGGTGAGGACCAGTTGCTCCCTAAAAAATAGGGAGCTGAGCTTGGTTTGGAAGACAGAAGAGCCAGGAACTCTCAAGGCAGGGTAACCTCCCACAGCACCAGATCAGGGCATGCCTGGGGAGAGCAAAGGGGTCCAGATCATCAGACAAGACTGTGGTGATGAGGCAGGTCTGGGTCCAACCAGCAGGTCAGTTCATGGGTCAGGATCCAGATCAGGATGTGTTGCAAAGCAGAGATACAGCAACAGGGACACAGCAGTGACTGAGCTGAAGCCTCACTACAACAGAGCTCTGGGTGAGGCTGGTCAGCACTGGCAAGGTCTAAGAGAGCACACAAATCCTTGACACAGCCTTCAATAAAACTACAAAATCTTATAGCAAGCTCCCCAGTCTAGTGTCAGGACCTGATCTCCTGCAGAAGACTTACTCTGATGAAGAGATGACTTCAGGCTCAGTAGGAAAGTTTTCTTTCAGCAGAGATGAAGTAGCAAATCATGTACTTTAGGGAGAAGCCTCAGAGCAAATTGCATCCATAAGTACGTTTCAAACAATATTTTTCCCACATTGCACCAATTACGCTGTTGCCAAACCTTCTGATTCTGAAGGACTGTGAGGTTTCTTTGACAAATGTTATCATCAATGTTGCATTAAAGTGCAAAATAGAAGAGGCAACCAAAAGATGTAATTTCAGCTCCTGAATTTTACAATACTAGTTTATTTTGCTGCTGTTCATTTTTATTCAAAGGGGTGGAGAGAAAAGATAATTATTCTTGTCAAATTCTCCAAAATACTCAGCTCTTTTTCATAAGGGAGAGACAATACAATGCTGCCAGGTTTTCACTTGAATTCAATAGTTACGAACATGTGGGGTGAGTGACACAGACTGGATCAATAGATAGTGCAGGAACACTGAGTCACACTGGCAACCTGAAAAGCCTGTGATTTTATTCTCAGTTGAAACCTTTACCCCAACATTTCCTTTGCAAATGAAGCACCTTAATATTGGACAAAGAGACTCAGAGAAAAAAATTCAATAAACCCATAAATATAGAAACATGTACTTAGCATTTATATATGCATTTCACTGGATAGAGTGTTAAAGTCTGTGACTTTCTGAAGTCAGAACAATGACATTTAATATAGTTCCTGTTAATTTTGACAATGAAGGATTATTAAGAACCATTTCCTGCATAGTGCAGATGGAAAATTCTCATCTCCATCTATTACATTCAGCGTCACTTGGAAGGTTAGATCACGTTATTCATAAAGGGTGGTCACAAAAGTGCTGAACTCTCCCAAGTTCTCCCCTCCAAGTTCACATTTGTAGTTAGAGGTGTGGGAGGAGGCAGATCTTTGCAGGCAGATACTGCCTAAATATCTAATATAGGCATTATTCCCACTTGTCCCTAACACTCCAGACTAAAGACTCCTCCCTCTGTAGTCAGTAATTCTGCAGCCAAGTGTTCTTTCCTACCTAAAATGGCCATTTCACCCAGAGGTTTTGCAGCAGGAGACACCTCTGACCTTGACGCTCCACTGGTAGTTCAGTGTCTACACTGCTGCCTGCTCAGATGTGATCCAAGGGCAGGGAGGCACAGCTCCCACAGCACTGCCCAGCAGCACATTTCATCCTTGCTCCAAGCCTCTCTGCTGTTCCACCTAACTACCCACCCAGAAAAGACATTTCCAGGCTTTTGAATCACTTCTTGACATCTGTTTGAATGTGTAACAAGTTATCTGGCAGTAACAGGAAGCTTACAGGTGGCTTTGGGCGGCTTCAACATTCTTCACTCTTGCATTAAAAAGAAAAACCCCCTGTGTGTAAGCAGTGTAAATGATCATGTACTTTTACTGTATATAATCCGGTCTCCTCACAATCCATCATATAAAGCAGTAGCTCGGAATATTTTTAAAAGAAACTCAAAAAAAAAAAAACATTTTTCCTCTGTGCCTCCCTCTCCTCCTACTGCTGTCAAGCCAAAATAGCTCTATTGCTTCCTTTTCCCTCCATCAGATTGATGTTTTTTAGTTCCTCACCACTTTTTCATCACAACACCCTACCATATCAGCATGAAGCCTAAAGTAACAAGAAAGGAAAAGGAAAGGAATAAAAGACTGTGGCAACATCTGGTCCCCACTACCTTATTTGTCTTCTCTTTCTAAAACAGGTTGAAAGTCTCTCATGCTTTCTAGAGGCCAACACACTGGTTATTGGAAGGGAAAAAAAAGAGACCAAAGTATAATTCTCTCAATGACCATGCCAACTGTATCTGCTGTGACTTTCAGTCACTCTGTAGTAGTGAAATTGCTTTGCTTGCTGCCCTCCTTCAGAAAAAAATGCACAAGTATTATATTTCCAGCATAGCAGTGATGGGAAGTTAATTAATAATAATTATAATACTATTTATCTTTTACTCTGCAAGATCATTTTTGAGCCTAAAAACATCTTTGCAGACACTATCTGATTAAAATATGCTTCCCTATTTATCTATCCCATTCTTTGGGTGGCAGATAAGTGTCTCTAATTTTCTGCCCTTTGTGGGTGGAGAAAGAGACACAGACAGGTGAAGCAGCTTGGACAAAGACCCAGGCAGGAAAGGAGCTGGGTTGTAACTGAGGAATCCAAAAGCACCAAGTGATTCAGGAACAATATATCTCTTTGCCATCCGATCTTTAGACTTCGTATCTGCAGCATTTAGTGTTGTGAAAAGCACTGTTAGATGATGAAATACAGCTTCAGCTTAGACTAAAATGGCCAAAGAAAGTACACAGACTTCTGGGCCACTTCAAAACAGAGTTCAAATGGAAAGTAAAATGTTTCTCCCTTCCAATCTGTTGATGTATTCCTTTGGTCCAAAATACTTCCCACCTGGAGTTTGATGTCCTCATTTTCCATGTCTGGAGTTCCTTATATCTCTAAGTGTGGTTATTAAGTGGAAGATACTTTAGTAACACCTTCATATAATAAAAAGCAGTATTAAACTATTTACTGGGCATGACTCTTATTTTGGGGTCTGCCACATTGTAAAGCAGAAAATGCACAACACACCTTCCTTTCCAAAGGGCAGATCTGTGATAAGGTATTTTTGTTGTCAGTATTTCAGGCAGAGCCCTAGCTGAGGCAGAATATTCCCCCAGTCTTTGTGCCACTAAGGTGTTCAGTCATACTGCAAAAGCCAGGTGCTCTCAGAGTGAGACTGATGTCTCACCCTCTCACAGATATCATTAGAGCTGAGAAGTGACCTGCTAATGTTATGATGTTTATTTCATCTAATGTGATTATAAAGATGCTGAAAAGAGAAGGCCTAGTTCTGACATCATTATGAACACTAAAGAGCCAAGTTTTTAGCGCTGATGTGAGAACAAAACACTCCATGTACCTCATTACTATCTGACCTGACTACTGTTTGAAAATGCTGGAGGTTAGATAATATGCTCAGAATGAGCCATGAAACCAAAGGCACAAGCACATTGTCACCAATTCAACACTCAGCTGCCATTGTTCCTTAAATAATTTGCCAGAAAGGAATATTATTCAGTGCATAAAAGCTGCCAAGACAGCAAGAGAATTAGATGATCTTATTGTAACTGCAACTGTTTATCATGGGTGTATCCTGTCACTTCACAGAGAGGCAATAAAATAGAGCAGAAGTGTCACTCAGCTACTTTTTGACAAGAGCTCTGCTAGCATTCTCCACAACATAAAAACTCTTGTGAGACATATGAGGAAGGTACACAGTGACACAGCTGTGCCACAACATTCATCTTTATGAGTGAACTACCCCATCCTCAGGGAAGATGAATGCCAAAGATCAGCCAACCTGCTCTACACAGACATCTCAGCAATGAGCTTTTCCTCCCCCTGCCCTTCAGCTCGGGGGTGTCTCTCAGTAAAGGCCCTGCTGCAAAAGCAATTAAAGGCATCCCTGGGTTCCTCTGTATTTTTGAAAGCATATCACTCTTTTCCCATATTTATTAAATAACTCCTGGTAAAAATAAATGGATGAGGTTCCCTTCAAAATATGCAGCCCCGCCTTAGGATCCCTGTGACCAGGGTGAATAGAACTGAAGTGAGCTCTTTCCCTAAAATACTGGCAGTGTGATATCACTGCAGCAATCCCATCTCCTTTTCTTCTTCTTCTGAGACAAATCCTGAGCAGCCCCATCCCCACTAGTTTCACATTCCTCCCCACTACAACTTCTAATGACTGAGAAGCTGTTTTATAAGCACTGAAATAAAAACATTAAAGTTTCAGTAGAGGTGAAAATGTATTTATGTGTGTGCATGCACATTCTCGTCTATACAAAAATATGTGAGAACCAGGAACACGCAATAAATGAGAGACAACAAGTACTTATCCTAGATGATTATGTTGACATATAATTCAATGTACAGCTAGAAAACACAGAATATTCCAAATCAATAAAACAATTCTCTCATATTTACTGAACAAGAATCTGATTACAGGCTTAATTGCACAATCATGGCTTAATCTTGGAAGTCAGCTGTTGTTTAATCACTGCACAATAGCTGCCTTGTTAATGATATGGGAAGCCTCTGCAATGGTATCCAGCCTAAAAAGTCTGCCCATACTCAGAGAAGTCAGAGATTACAGGTAAAGGGAAGCCACTGCACCACACATGTGAGCTCTTGAGGCAGAAAAGGTTAAGGTCAGGTGCATGAAGGTCAGCAAAGAGTACTTGAAACAAAATAAAATAGCTACTCAAATTGCTGTAGACAAATGCCAGGCTGAGAGAAGATAATCTGTGCTTTCAACCCCTGCCCACCTCGAAAAAGAAACTACATCAGAAATTAGAACAACTTGGAATTTTCTTCTGAGGCTCTGGCATACTGCAAAAGGAGTCTGAAACAGGGAACCTGCACAAGTAATCAGCACTGAGCTTGTCAGGATTCCTTCACACCACCGTTGTATATCCAACTCATTCTTTGGCTTCTCAGCTCCTCTAGCTCTTATAAAAGTCAGAGTATGCAACAGAAAAACAATTACAGAGAATTACACAGAATCACCAGGTTGATACTGCCAAAGATTGAGTCCAACCCAACCCTAACCTCAACTAAACCATGGCACCAAGTGCCACTTTTTTTAAACACATGATGCTTCCACCACCTCCCTGGGCAGACCATTCCAATACTTCATCATCCTTTCTGCAGAAAACAATGATCCCATCCAGCTCTTTTCTGCCCAGACAGGAAGAAACCACTACACTACTACTCTTTTCCTACTCCTTCCTCCTGGGCAAGGGAATTCTGCATATTCCCTGGTATTTAATAGTGAGATCTCACTTCTGGCTGTTTTCTGAGGGTGGAAGACCGTAACACATTGAGCCAGCACCAATTTAGAGACATTTGAAATAGGCGGCACTGGTGGCAAGAGGCTCATGACATCAGTGCAGTTAACAGAAGCGAAACAGTGGAGAAAGGAAGGCAGAAATTACTCACCAAAAGTGCACTTACTTGTAGTAGCAGATCTCCTGGCCTGCCCTAATCCAGCGAGGCCTGCCCTGGAGAGCTTCCCTCACTGAGTACATGACCAGCTGCATGCCTACAGAAAACAAGACAATTTCAGGTGATGTCACTTCTCTGGCTGGAAAAGACAGGAGTGGCAAGAAAAAGGCTAAAGAAGCATCATCGTTATTTTGTCAGCACTCTCTCTGCTGATAGTTTATACAGAGTAAATACATTCCCAAAGCCCCCAAAGTGTATTATTCTGAGACAGCCATGTTTGTACAAAAAAGCCCCTCAAGAAGAAATTAGTTGAATAGTTTATTAAAAAATAAATTATTCTTCCGGCCTTTGCAAACTATTTTGTTTACAAACAGAGGAAGGGAAAGAAGGTAATATGAATCAAGTTATCAACAAGATCAGTAACTCAGTTAGTCCAATAATTTATGCTTGGCTGCACTAATATCAAACTCTTAATCCTACCATAGCATCAGAGATCTGTGGTGCATCCAGTACCCTGCCTTCCAAAATCAGCAAGCAAAACTAGAAGGTTTTAAACTTACTATTAGACCTAAATAACACCTAAGTGTCATAAATGCTGATAACAATAGCATCCATCTTTGCACTGCATCACCCCAGAGCATGACTTCTTCCTGACCTCCAAAATATTACCATTTCATGCCCTGAGGGGATTTCTCTGATCATCTGTAGGGAGTTTTTGAATCAATTTCTTTTGCTGTACAAACCTGCCTGCTCTTTTGGGCAGGGTGAGGATGCTGCCCTCCCCAGCAGAGCTCTCTGCACAGAGTGTTTCTGGTGAAGGGCTGCAGAGGAGGCTCCTGCCAGCAGCTCCAGTGGACCCAGCACAGACGCAGCCAAGCTCAGCCATGGTGCTGGCACCACTTCTGTGAGAGCACATTTAAGAAAGAGAAAAATGCCCTCCCAAGTATTCTTTCATGTTGATAAGTTGCTCCCCTCCAAGCCTCTTCTTGGCTGGGAGGAGGTGATGCTTGAAAATCATTAATACTGATGGCATTGGCAGCTACTCAGTTCCCTTCTTCCTTTGGGTTTCCCTGTTGGACTCTCCAGCACTGTGGGAGTCAGGGAGTATCAGCAGCAATTCCCTTCCTTTTCCTTGGCCTTTGGCTGTGCTGTGGGGCAGCACTAACTCACCACAGCCAGGAGCAGCCCCTATAATGCTGTTTTCTGAACCAGTGCTGTGAGTTATGGACAAAAGCCAGTTCTGTGCTTGGTATCAGGATGTGGCCACCACGAATTTTGAGAGACACAGCTGATCAGAGAAGGGATGTGGGGCTCAGTGTCTGCAAGGGTCTTGATATCCTGATTGCCAGCTCCTGCCCTTCTCTCTGAGTCCAAAGGACCCACGTACGAAACTGTCTCAAAGCAATGGTTGATACTACTCTGCCATCTCATTTTAATTACAAAAAATAATTTTCTTCTTTTTACTTCCCCTGTGGAAATGTTCCGTTTCAGAAAACAAACTGGAATCAGGGTTCTGATGAAATCCCATTATTTCCCTTGGTAGAGTAAGTTGGTGAAAGAGGGGGAAGGAGAGAGATGGAGGCTGCACCTCCTGTCTAGCTCTGCTCCTGGCCACAACTATTTCATTAAATATCCTTTCTGCTGATTTGAAAGTCACACAGTGCCATCTAACCAAGAGAAAATGGGAAAAATTAAACCAGACAAGTAACCAGGAGCTGTAAAAAATTGCCACCCAGGGCAGTTTGGCACTACATCACAACCAGAGGCTTTTTGTCTCAGAGTGTGGGCATTAGCCCAGGAAAGTGCAGAGGGAATGTGACAAATAAACAGCATCTCTTCCCACTGCTCTGTGTAAATGCTGTGCATGTGCTGGAAGGGGTAGTGAGCTTTGCTCAGCCAAACCAGAAAAGCTGGAGCTTCACTGCCCACTTGTAACAGCAGAAGGAACCCACAGAGGAATTGCTTAATAGCCAACCCCATGGACAAGCCATCCAAAAGCCAGCCATGGCTTAGCCTCCCTCCTTAGTCCAGATGGTATTTTCACATTTCTCTTCCAAATATATTTTTCATCGCATGCTTGAACATGTGAGTCATGTACAGTTTCAGGTACACAAAATGAGATTATAAATGCTGACAACAGCCAAACTAGCAGACAACAACCTTCCACCAGTATCAGCC
Source organism: Sylvia atricapilla (assembly GCF_009819655.1). NCBI lineage: Eukaryota > Metazoa > Chordata > Aves > Passeriformes > Sylviidae > Sylvia > Sylvia atricapilla. The sequence continues at coordinate 6,956,157 of NC_089152.1, read as the reverse complement.
TGAATCTCTGACTACAAGAGTAAAGGCACTAGGGGCTACATCAACGATTGCATTGTGGTTTAAAATAGGACATCAACATCCTTCATTTTCAGGGTCCTACCACACACATATATTGAATTGTTTGGTAATTCAGGTAAGTAGTATAAGATAACAAAAAAATTCATCTGGGGTCTGGATGAACACTTGAACTTCAGCCCTTTGGGTTAAAGAGTAAATGCCTTTTAATTTATCATGTCACTCATCCAGCCATTTTCACACATACAAGTGATTCCAACTCCTAATGCTGTTTGTTATAGGTACATTGATCCTCAGAGAGTTGTCCTGGTGATGCTAGAGGCTGTAGCCACAGGGCTTCAGAGGAATGCAAAGTTCAATATTATGGACTTATTAAACATTCTGAGTCAGGTCTTGAGCTGGTGTAAATTAACAGAGCTCCATGGAAACAAACCAAAAAAAAACCCCACCCCGCTTATGCCAGCTAAGAATTCAATCCACAGTCCCTCTGCAGAAGAAATAATTTCTCTTCTAAAATGGGTATTGAGAGGCTTACATTTGCCCTGCCTGTTTCTTAACAATTCTGCCTTCCCCCTGTACCACAACAGGCGCTCAAAGACTGCAAGGAGCAGAATTTTTATCATCGTTAATATCAACAGAAATTTCAGTAGGTCTGAAGATGTCTTACTAGATAAAGCCAAAGAATCATTAATATTTGTTTGAGGATTATCACATTTATTTAAATCTTAGAAGTACTTTCCAATCCTGTGCTGCTCATTCAGTTCCAACAGATTGTCTTTCCCCCTCCAGCTCTCCCAACACTGGTGCCATTCTTCTTCTGTTCTGCTCTATAAACTCAACAGTGACATTTATTTCCCCCTACAAATCCTCTCCCAGGTCTCAATATTCAGTTTCCTCCTCAGTCCTCCTGAGGATAGACAAAGGTTCCTTGACAAATCTAAAGTGACTTTTTCAGTGGACTTCAGGGCAGATAAGATTGAATTTACAGTCTCCCTTATACTTATAGACATGGAGAGTTTGAAACCTTTATGGCATTAAAAAGATATTCTTGGGAAGAGAAGGTTACCCCAGTTCCCCAAAGGCTCCTACCATAATTAAACTGGCTGTTGAGCTTCTCACAGTTGATGATGTTGAAGCGATAGGGAACTGCTGACTTCATGTCCCGGACCTCGAAGTAGAACCACTGGTGGTGCTGGTTGCTGTTCACATCTGCGTTCATCATTAGGTCATACTCAAACCTGTAAAGGGAAATAATAAAAGCAGTGGCCATGAACACCTCCTGTCTGCCACTGAGCATGCTGACAGCAGGCTATGCAGTCAAATTGATTGATGTTTTGTGAGCATCACCATCAAGTACCATTAAATACTCACACTGTAATAGTCAAAACATTTTGAGCTCTGTTTCCTGAATCGTGTTCCTTCCCTGACATCTAGGTGTTAGAAGGCATAATAAGCCTCAGATCACCTAGCTTGCATCCCTGGCTGACCCTTTCCAAACCCAGAAGGCCACCATCCCAGGCTGTGGTGACAGCAGCAGGCAGGCTGGGACACCTCTGTGCAGGGGTACTTACTCACGCACTTGGATCGCTTTCCGAAGGTTTCCTGACTCAAACTTGGAGAAAAATGTCAGACAGCCTGGAGCAGCTGGGCTTGAGAGACTGCTGTAAAGTAAAGCAAGGACACCTGTAGCAGACTGCCTCAAAGACAAGCCTTCCCCAGCACCTTTTGTATGCTAAAATCTGTTTTAATAATTGTTTCAATAAGCAAGGCCCCAGGATGGAGGAGGAGGTGAACAAATCCATAAACTTCCTATCCAATGCAGCTTTTCTTTCTACTCTTGCTCAGTAATTCTAAATCAAATCTTTCCCAATAATCTCCTTTGTCCACGTTTGCTTTCCTTATTCCAGTTACTTTCCCACTACTCCTATTATTTTATTAATTGCAGAAGGCAGCTGTATACAATTACTCTATATTTACTCTTCCTTCATCTATAGAGTTTCTTTCTGCAACTGCTTAGAAACCCTTAAATTAATCCTACGCAACTTTATAACTTTCTCCTGCTTCAAACTATTGCCTCTTTTTTACTCCAAAGAATGTTCTCCAAGTCATTTATCCTTCCTCTGAATGCAATTTCTTTAAATTTGGGACCCTCTCAGCAGCCTGGTTCTATGTCTTCCCACAGACCATAGCTGAGTGCTTAAAGCTTTCACAAGGCCAAATGTTTGAGTTTTTTTGGAAGTGCTGTGTGAGTGTCACACTTATGAAACAGGGTTCATCCATAGCCTGTGACACTGGCTGTGCAGACACCCAATGGGAAATGCTCCCTCCGGCAGTGGAAAAGATGGATTTGTAGGTACAGTTCCCAGCACCACCCAAATCACTGCATGCACTGCAGACAGATCCAGGGACAACCTACAGTCCCTTTGGTTTATTTTCTTGTTCTATCTAAAAGTTTTGATGCTCTCTTGCCCCAGTGACTCCTACAAAAAATCCTTTCCCCTGGAGTCATCTACAAGGAATTTGCTCCTCCTGGATATTTTCTCTGTTAGGCCTTTACCTCCTCTGTTACTTCTTTTCCTGTATCAGAGCTGATCAAGTAAACTCAGCCCAATGATAGCACTGCTATTGCCCCTGGTTGCAGCACTCAATTTAAGTGACCCACCTGGGATCATCTAAATCAAACACAGTTCTTCCTATCACATCCCCTGGCTGGATTAGGCGGCGAACATCATCAAGGACTTTGTCCCTGGGAAAAAGAAAGCAGCAAATTGTAGTGACAGTGTGAAAAATATTGATAGAGAGTATTCTTCTAGAAAGAGTCTTAGGAAATTCTTTATAAGGACTGGAAAGGACCTCCATGTGCTCATTCCAGGTGAACTTTATTCCCCATTGTGAGATTGCTTCTGCTCTGTGTCCATTACAACAAGTTGTCTTTTGGTTTAAATGACTGGTTCTAGAAGATTATTTATTCACTACTGGATTGGGTCAAGTTCAATTTATCCCCAGTTCTTCCCAGTCAATTCCAGCCCCCAAGTGGCCAGTTTTACCTTGTGAGGAAATATCTGCCATAACTTACAAACCTAGTAGTCTGACTCATAGTGAATATTGACTCTAAGTCAAGCTGATTTCTACTCATTATTAAACAGAGCTTCTCTAATCCCTGAAGATGATCAAATGTGGAATACCAGATTTTTTCCTGACCTTTGAAGCAATCATGTTATGCCTTGAAGCATGATATGATTAGCTCCATTTTAGCTGTACAGTTACACATGTTGCTGTAGCCATAAAAGCAGAGCTTTTAGAGCAACAGTGCAAGAAGATAGTAGAGTGATTTTTCCCTGTGAAAAAGATTTCTATCTTATATATTTACTGCAGAAAGAATCATTCTCCCTTCCAGTCAGAAATCAGTGGTCTTAACAAATGCCATTTGTTGATCAACTCTAAAATTTAGCATAGAATCCACCATTTTCCTGCCTGTCAATGATCCCCTGTACCACTAAAAAGAAATGTAAAGTCATTGCATACAACTCTACTTGGAACAAAAAACCCGTGGTTATAAGAGCATTGTCTCCCAGCACAACTTCCAAACACAACTTCCCACTCATCTGAGCACCTACATAATGAGAGATCCTTCCTGAAAGGACAGATAGGATTTTCTCTGAAAGAACCAGACAGGATGCTGCAAGCACTAAAGGTTTAGTATAAGCTGAATAAAGAGTAAGATTGAAGTTAAAAGCATATCCCACAAGGACACAGAGGCTTCTGCATCTCTAAAATGGATTTGTTCTCATTCGTGTTCTAACAAGTTCACAGATTCACCACCCAGCTTAGATTACCATCACAAATAAAGGTATATTGACGAATTTATCAATTGAGGCAAAAAATCTGTTCAATAACTTCCCTAAGACATTCAGAGCTGTTAGAGTCAGGACCTAGATAAGCCAGTTTTGAGCCCAAGAGCTCTCCAGGTGGTCACTAAATCAAAGCACAATTACCTTTGGACCCCATGCTTGCGCTCCAGCACGGGTTTGCTGAAAGGAGGTGGCTGGTGACCCCAGAAATCTGGGAATGCCAGCTCTCTGTAGCCTGGGATGGACTTCACACATCTGGCCCTGGCTGCATACAAATGAGGGCTGTGGAACTGGATTTCCCCTTGATGTTTCTCCAGAAGGTTTGTAACTATATCTGAGCTCTCCAGCCTCCCTTCAGGACTAGGATTACCCTCACACTGAGGGTGAAACATTTTTTTGTACCAAGCAGCATCTTTTAGGAGGGAGTACAAAGCAAACACATGACTCCTGGCTGGATCTTCCTCTTCACAGAAGTCTTTATCCTGGGCTCCTTCAGCAATGTCTCTCCTTTCATCATTCTTATCCCATATGCATTCCTCCTCCTTTCTCCAGCTCTTCAATGGGGCTTTGAAATCTTGTTCCCCTGGATCTGGTCCCATCTCTGTGACACTTTGGTTTCTCCATCTGCAGTTTGGATGTTTCACAGAAGTAGCACTTGGAATGAAATGAGAGGGAGCAGAGGGAAGATTCTCAGTCCTGTCCTCCAAGCTCTTCTTTTCCTCAGACTCAAATTCAAGCTCCTTTAAATTTAAAAAGCAGAAGAAATTAAGAGAAACTACAGACAGATTGTGCCTCCTTCCAGAGGAAACCTTTCAAGGAGGAAAAGAGGAAATATTTACACATCTCCCAAAACTGTACTCAACCAATAAAACAGCCATAGCAAAATCAGTGCATGGACCACCTGGCCAGCATTTCTCTATGCACAAAGCAGAAATCCTCAGAAACCAAAAGGATCTGATTGGAGATGACTCGCCCAGATGACTCAACCTAAACAAATCATTCAAACAAAGCAGGCAAGATATTTCGCAAGGTGTTTTGCTTTTTTTAATATAAATGTTACAGGTGGGTAAAGTGGCCAATCTGTCATGTAAAACTCCACCCCACCTTCATGCAGGAGTACGATTTAATCCCATTTGGCTACTTATTGTCACAATAAACATCACTATATTGTGTGTACAGGAGACACACTAACCCAGTGATCTCCTTCAGATTCATATTTAAAGCAGGGTTTTCAGCTCTCCTAAATTCCAAAACTTGTAATGAGTGCAATACTCCTTATTTTTTTGTCCCAAGCATCACTAGAAAAAAAAATTATTTGAGCTGTTCATTTCACTCAGTGCCAGTGCAATCTCCTTTTCCTTCAAACCACTACTTGACAGTATTTATTTTTCACATCTCATTCTGATTTTGATATTGCTGTTGAGATTGCCAGCAAGGACATATATTATCTGACAGATTTCTCATGTGGCAATTGATTCAACAGTGCTTACTTAATCTACACCCAGAGAAATGTGCATCAAACATCATTCCTTTTATCACTCATGATTCACACCAAAAAGCTACAACCAAAAGGCATAATCTTTGGCTTTCCAGTCCTGTAAGACTCACAGATTTCACTTTTGACATTGTCTTGTCTAGCTATTACTGTCAATACGACCTTTCAAGTATTTCTTAAATATTGGAATATTCACAAATAAAGGAAACTGCACCACAGTCATACCTGAAAACTCTGGGAAAGTTCTGCACACAGAGCTTCATATTTTTCAAGATCTTGTTCTGGCCGGTCAAGAACTGGCCTTGACCTCAATTTATTCACATCTGTCTCCAAGTCACAGTCCTACAAAAGTATAATTTAAAAAGCACATGTATTACACCTGCCCCATGAGATGATCTCAACCATCAGTGAATTAAGGATAAAAACAGTGTTTGAAACTTTCCCAGTTGAAGGCTGCTGTGTATTAATGTGCAGCCTCACCCATATCAGATGTGAGAGCCAAACCCAAATTGTGTCAAGCATTCAGCTATTACATTAAAAAAAAAAAAAAACCTAAATAATTTTTTTTTAAATTTTTAAAAAATAACCATCCCCCCCAAAAAACACGACATCACCAAAAAAAAAAACACCAAAAAAAGTTGAAGCAAGAGGAAAGGATGGAGGCACGGCATTGATGGCTGGGCATTACTTTACAGAATTATTTAATTCAACGTCTCTGCATCCCACCAAATGCCATCAAAGAAATTATTTGCTCCTGACAAACAGATCCCTTTCCAAAGCTGTTATAAAAAGAAAAAAGTAAAATTGCCTGAATGCACCAGTGCCCATGGCATTTCAAACCCTGAGCCACACTTGGGTCACAAAGCAGAATCTGAAGTGTTGTTTGGGCACAGATGAAAAGGCAGTGAAGACCTGCCAGGAGCATGAGGTCGCCTGAAAAGGATTTACCACTGAGAGCATACTGATGCATAAGAAGCTTCAAATTTTGGATGGAAAAGAACAAGATGGTTGATGTGGTGATTTTTATCTTTGTAAAACTCTCTGAACAGTTCCTGATAGAAGGGTAGAGCCAAGCTTCAGTTTGGTTGGTGTTGTTAGCATGCATGGATATGTGTAATGTAGCTGTGAAAATGTTTGTAAATCACATCAGTGACAGCAAACATTGTGCAAAAGATCTTACACACAAAAAAAAAAAAATAAAAGGGAGGGGGAGGAGGGGAAGCTGAAAGTTCATTATCCATTCCCTGCTTGCTTTCCCTTTAGCAAGTTTTTTTTACAGGAGATATATGACCAGCAAACCAGACAAACAGTATTTAAAACTCATATTAAGAATAAGCTCTTAGGCAAAAAATCCAAACCAAAATATAACAAAAAAACACAAAACAAAAAACCACTAAAAAAACCAACATCCCCAAAACTGCTTACATCTACTTGGTAAATCCTTATGAATAATGAAATAGTTCAGAAGCATAGAGGAGCTGTTACTGAATGAATAACTAATTAAAGAAGGAGATAAATCCACTATGAGCCTTATTCCTAATGAGCATCTTGACGAGCTCTAATATTCAGATAAAAACAGCCAGACAGGGGCAAGTTAGGACACTCAGATAATGTGTGTGTGACTTTTTAACTTCTTTTTTTTCACAGGGTGACATCAGTTTAATATTTGAGGAGAAAAAGACAGGGCAAGTAATGAGAACTCCCTTTTACAGAAGTCTCAATCATTTCTAATTAGACTGTGTCTGCAACTTCATTTCTTTAATTTGATTTCCCAACCCACTTTATGTGGATAAGACTTATTAGGACCATTCACTACTTCACATTTGCATATGAGCTTGTTTGTATTTTCACAACAAAAAAGTTTGCACCCTCATTCTCAGCTGGTAGGAGAGTTTTTTGCCAGTTAGGTCACTGCAGGGAGAGTGCTAAGGGAGAATTCAGAGAAGTATTGAATAATTCATTGTATTATTTGTCTGTGTGCAGCAGCAAATAAAGAAGGAATATTGGTTCAAATGCACCATCTGTGGCTTAAAAGAACTAACCTTTTCCTTAGGGTAGGTGCACAGCCCAAATGTGCTCTGATATGGGAATAAAGAGAGGGTTAGCCTTTCCTAGATGATAAATCAATTTTCCCTAAGTGTCATTTTCCTGGCAAATGCCTACCAGATCACAGATCCACCATTTATCCCTGACTGTGGATGTGATTCTGGGCAGTGTCTGTGCAGGAACAGAGAAGTCACCAAACCTTCTCCACCCAGGGTGACAAGCATGAAAATGAACAGAATAAATCCAGGGCAGTTTTTAGTTAAAGTCAGTGCAAATCTCCTTTGCTTCTTTCAAGTATCCTATTATCCATGAAGTGTGTTCACATGGGAACACATGCACATCTACATGCTTAGACAGTCTTTCAGGGTGTCAAAATGGACAACAAAAAGTTCTATTTTCCAGTATGTAAATAATTATGGGAACTATGGCTCATATACCTACTTCCTCTTTACTCTCCACATCCTCATTATCCCAGTCTTTTTCAGCCTCTTCCTCTCCTTCACTTTCACTGTCACCTGGAGAAGTAGGAAGGAGGCAGAGACAAAGGTGTTCAACCCAATATCCCTCTCACACCCCACAGAGAAATTTGTGTAAATTCTTCTATGTGTGCCACACAGTCCACAACCCACCACAGCCCTGATTAAAGCAAATCCCATTTGTTAATCTCATATAAATGAATTTGGCACTAATTCACCCAGTTTTCAAAGCTCTGTTCTCTTGGACTCAAGCGCTGCCTTTGAAAACCATGACAAATGTCCCCATGATATGGATCCAACTCATTTTACAAAGCAATACAGAGATTTTCTGCTTGGCTGCAATGATATTACAGAATTCTCTTAATCTGTATTATCTAGATTAGGGTGTTTTACTGCTATGATTGTTACAGTATTTCAGCATCTTCCCCACGAAATTGAATGCAGCAGAAACTGCTTCTGTGTATCATGGAGCCTTTTCTGCAGAGTAGCTGTCCTGCCTGCGTGTGAGTTCTGCTTTCCAGCAAGAGCTCCCATCTTTTACTCATGCAGCATGACTGCTATCTGCTTTTACTTTAGAAAGGGAAAAGGATAATAATTCTTTACTGAAAAAGCTGCAGGGCAGTTTTTACCCCCCAAGCAGCCAATGCACAGGCACAATTATGTCTTCATCTGTTACTGGGGAGCACTGGTATCTCCAGGCTCTGCTGTACCCACTCTGCTCCATTATTTTTTTGGATAATAGAAGATTTTTTTTTTTCCTTTTGCCTACTCCTTTCCATCTTCTCTCATTTATTCTCCAAATTACTCCAGCAGCTTCAAGAAAACATGGGAGTAATTTCTTTCCTATTGAGTGACACTGTACATTATCAGATTAATTTTAACTACAAACCTCAGGATTATGCCAAGTCTCTCTTCCCCAGATCCCACACTTAATTTTCATGTCATGCTCTTTTTCCTCCTTGTGAACTCACCATTTAGCCAGTTACCTTCAGATCCCTCACATGGAGGTTCAGCATTGGCATTCCCAGGAAGAGGGAAGGAATATGAACTCCTTACAGTCACCACAGGCAGATGCTCCTTGGGGTAGCACTTTCTCAGAATATGAGTGGCAGTAGTAATGATAGGATCCAGATTTTTGTAAGATAAACAGTCCTAGGAAACAAAGGAGAACTACATTAAGAATAGTCTCTTACAACAGTCCTTCCTGTCACACATAAACCCCCAGAGCTGAGCCACTCTTCTGGTGAGAACATAATTCTCTTTGCCACTCATGATTCACACCCATAAACTACAGCAAAAAGTGATAATCTTGGTTTTCCAGTCCTATAAGACTTACAAGTTCTCAATATAACAGTGTCAGGGAGTTTGGATCAAGGAATGATAGTGCTGCACAAAGACAAAGTTGTTTAAAACCAATGGGTGCAGTTCTGAGAAAACCCAGCCCTCAGATTTGCCCAAATACAAAACACAGCTTCTATCAGAGTGACTGAGTCACAGGTGAAGTATCCTACCCAAACTCACAATTTTCACTCTGCCTCTCAGCATGTTTTCTTCAGTGGTTTAGAACTAAGGCTGAGCCCATCTCAACAGGAATGCAACTCAAATAAGCAGCCTGAGTGTGCTACAAGGCAAAAGTGAAATATTGCAATACATTCTACTACCACTTAATAATTCTGCATTCGTGTGGCAGAGATAAAATGGAACAACCAAGAGTGAAGAACAGATAATTTATGCAACTCTCTGAGGGCCCAAGTCAGGATTTGGGCTGGACAAAAAAAAAGAAAAAAATCAGACAGTCCAAAGGCTCAGCAGAACCAGGCAGAGGGCCAGAAGAACATAAAGAACATAAAATGACCATTGGAACACTGGTCCAGCCTGATTAGCCTGATCTCCTTCTAGGAAAAGTGACACTGTTTAGTGGTGGACTTGACAGTGCTGGGTTAATGACTGGATTTGATCTTAAAGGCCTTTTCCAATCAAAATGAGTCTGTGATTATAAAGTACTTTATTATAATTGGGAACGGGGAAATGGCTGCATTGGGATTCTTTTGGTTGTAGAGGATTCTACTCTGTTTTCTCATGTATGATTGAATGGCATTATAAGATTCAGTGGGATTAACCAGGATTCCTGTAGGGAGGCTAAAAAAATCATCTAAAGCTGACATGCTTACAAGACTCACTGCAAGAATTTTAATATGTATTCCTAGTTTCTCTGGCTGTTTGGAACTAGGGGAGAGAAAATAAAATTATGAAAGCATCTCCAAGGAAAGTTTTATTATGGGTAGAGCAAGCACCAAGAGAACTGGTTTCTATTTCTGTTTCGATTTATTCACTGCTTCATATGGTTGCCTTTGTTTTCTTGTTATTAAAGGAAAGATTAGAAAACTTTGTCTACATGTGGGAGCAGGCTAATATTCTTAACAGTCTACTAGTTTAGTTTACTAAAACTGATCTGTTTTTGCTAAAACAGTGAACACAGGACTGTTTAATTGCCTGCCTTGGGACAACCATTTTAATGCACTGCCAAGTGAATTTAAATAGTCAAGAACAAGGCATGTTCATCCAGAAAATGAACTTCAACACACGGAGCTACTCAATGATGCTATTTGAAAGTCATGTTTCTCTGTATGGCAAATTAGCTTGTGAGTGCAAACAAGCCTTCAGATACCTTAGAGGGAATTTGTGGGACTGTTTTCATTACTGCTCATAAAGTGCTCTCAGATTCTAAGGTAACACTGTTTACAAATGACTGAAAATTATTACATCAGTGTATTGGAAAAGCCCTTTTTGCTGACACCTGGGAAGCAGACAGGAGTCTGCTCTGTATGTGTGTAAAGCTATCCTGTTTATTTTTGTGGTGGGATAATGTGAATGAGGGAGGAGTAAATCCTTAGCTCAGAAAACTCTTGTAAAGCTAACCCAGATTCAGATCTGCTTTTTAATCTCAACACTCAATGTTTCCTCCACTGAATCTTGAACAGAGCAGATATTATGATATGTGGTATATATGGGAAAAAAAGGAGGTTTCAACGAGACAGAAGATAGTGATGCTGATGGATGCTCCTACTGGCAGGGAGTGGAACATAGGATAATATTATTCTAGAGTATGGGAAGGCTGAAGAGAAACAAGGCAAGCTTAAGAAACTAGATGGAAAAGTGATAAAATATCAAGATAACATTCCATGCAACAGTCTCTCCTAAAACACATACAAACCTGTTTTCTTGTCTCAGAGTAGGCAGCTCTATCACTGCACACAAAACCAGACAGTGCTAATGTGAATATACCATTTAACTGTCAGGAAAATCTAAGTGCAGCTAGGAAAGGGAATGGGAACAGAAAGTACTTCCTCTCCATGAAAGATTTCATTATCTAAAATTATTTTTTATTCCAGGTAGAAGTAGAATTCGAAATATCTCTGAAGTCCCCTAAAATATCTCTAAACTCTCCTCAAATAGAGTAGCAGTCACTTCTAATCTGTGCGAGGTGACAGTTTTTGAACTATTGGCTCTTCCTGTAAAGAAATAAGCTTAAGGGCTATTAAAAGCTCAGGGTATATCATCTGTCCATCAGCCCAGACAACAGGCAGCCAGAGAGGTTTCAGTTGAAAACCAGCCTTTAAGTAGAATTTCCACTGGAGTTTAAAACAAACCTATCTTGGCAAAATGGCTTTCATTTCAATAAATATGTCTGTATTAGGGAAAAAAAAAAAAAAAACACTTAAAAAGACTTTAAAAAACTTTAAAAGTTTAAGCAGAACTTTTCTAGCCAGATTTTAACACCTCAAAAATTCCATTAGCTGCTCAGAGTTTGGTCCAGGTTAATCATAGGTTAAGAGCCAGCATATTCCCTAAAGGCACTAAAACGATGTCCACACACAGTCATTCATTTCCCAGTCAGGAGTTGTTTATCTTGTCCTGTCTCCATCTCTTTCTCTCTTGCTACAGCCCGTTGTCCGTCTCAGGAGACAAGCTTTGCCATCTTTCCATCATGAAGGTTATGAAGATTTTCATGGCAGCAGCAGCCTCTCCCTCAAGTTAGAGCAGGGAAGAGCATGAGTGAGACCTCCTAGGGCCACCAGACTCCTGCCAACACTTCATGTCTTGGAGAGACACTGCAAGACTGACAATATCCCAAAGAAGCAGTGAGAGAATACTGAGCATTGAATTTATTAACCTTGGTTACTTTTTGTCCAAGGTCTCCCTAATAGGGCACACTGGGGAAAAAAGCAAACTGGAGGCCCCTGAAGCTGTCATTTCCGCTCCACTTCTGACCTTTGGAAGGATTAGCATTATCAGTGCTTACTGGAGCCTTAGTATGTCATTTCCTGTTTGCTCACCCAAGGTGACCCCACGTTTGCACTTCCCAGGAGTTGCTCCCAGGCTGAGCTATCAGGAGATGTTAGCTCAGAAAGCTTCATGGGCTGTGGAAGGCTCTTGAGAGGGAACCAGCCAACATCCACCCTCCAGCAGCTGTTTCCATCCACCCCATTCAGATGTTTCTTCAGACCAGGGACTTCTCTTGATCAGAGACCATAATCCCTTGGGGGGTCTGCTGGCTCTGGCCACCTCATCCTACCTAAAGAAAAGGTTAATTCTTCATGAGGAAAGTGAAGTGAAAAAATCCCAGAAGTCTCCCATACGCTGCTGGTAAGAAATGACTCACAGAAGAATCCTTGACGACAGTGATGGAAAAGGGGAAGAAATGAACACACTGAATCATAAGGCAATGAATTTTTTAAGGAAGAAGGAGACAGGCTTTTCTTTCTGATGGTTCTAGAGTGAGACAATGCATAACCATTAAGAATGACAGTGGAAACACTGCTATGGAATCATACAGGTGATTTTCTCTAAGTTCAAAGCAAGCTAAGGAAGCATTTTGCTGAGAGACTGAGCAAACTCTCACTGTTCTGTACCTGCCTTTTCTATACCTTATAAGCATCCCATCCTCAGGACCATGGCATTTTTCTTGAACTCACATTAATGTTCCACAAGATTAAAATTTAACCTCCTGAAAAACTGTAGATGGGTGTTTCTGATTAGGAAAGGCTTAGCTAAATGAGCACTTTGTTTAAAAGGCTGATTGAGGAGAATTATCTGGATATTATAAAGGAAAATTTCACAAAAGATCTAAGCAATCCCCCTATAGAGATATTGCATCATTCTTTAGGAGGAGAAGTCCAAGCAGGCAGCAGGACATACAGGGAAAGAGAAGAGAAGCACTGAAAGTATGAACTAGAATTCCCATGCATCTCATAGGAATTAAGAGTTGCTTAAAACTGAAACATTTCAGCTTCTCTAAAATACTGTGTAAAAGTCAATAGTTCTTAGCGTTATCAGTTTTTTCATCTATATATCCTATCCTGAATTTATATAGCCACGGAATTTCCTGCAGTGGGATGTAGAGCCCAGCCTTTATCACCAAATCACCTCATTTAAACACAAAAAGCACCATTTACCTGCACACTTGTGAAGAGGATCTCCATTCCCCGGGAACCAAAGAAAGTCTCCCTACCCAGCTGGATGTTGGTGATGTACTTTAGGCAGAGCAGGAGACCCCTACGAATGTAAATGTAGTTGTTGGAGACATCATTGCGATGCCAGTCTTGGTAGAGTCTCAGCAATTCACCCAGGTAGCCTCTGTTCACTGCCCGGCGGCTGTTTGACTCTGAAAAGGAGAGAAAAGGCTGAATTAAATTCCTTCCTGTCTGGTAATTGTGGCTACTCAGTGCTTAACTCAGACTTTAACATCTGCTCATTCTGGCTTAATGGTCTCAGTTTAATTTTTTTTTTACCTTTTTCATTATTATTTAAAATGTTACTTGTTAAACATGACTTATGTTCTCAGAACAAGACATGAGAAAAAAAAAATACAACAGTGTCCTGTCTGGAAACAGGAACCCTCCAGATGAACCAAACCATAAGTTTATATTCCCTTCCAAGTGCTAATAAACCTAATTCCAGTTGCAGCACCACAAGATTTCCTGAAACTACCAAAGCTCCTGAGTGAGAAAAGCTGAATAAAGTAAGAGTAGTCAACAGCATAAAATCTGCACATAGAGCTGCATTTCAGTCCTGAGAGAACACCTCGCTGAGATCAACAAATTCAAAAACCTTGTGGCTGTACAGTCCTGTCACAGCCAGAGAAATTATATTTAACTTGTAAATGTATTCCCACAAATATCTGTATAATGAAAGCCATGAATCAAGTGATTTTAAAAACCTACAGTATTTAAAAATTAGCAAAACACCAACATGAGCAATAGCAGTTTGGTCTCCAAGATTTTAAAAGTCACATTCAGATTTTTAAAGGCTTTACTGCATGGGCAAGAAAATTACAAAAAAAAATTAAAAAATAAAATTTATAAAAAAATATAAAAGGAGATCTACTATATTCCCTTAATCATGTAGCTCCAGGATATCAGACTGAAAGGGGAAGATGATAAAGCTTGTGATATAATACAAATTCCATTGAGTTTCTGAAACACATCCCTTCACCTACAGCACTCCTTGGCCTGGCCCTCAGGATGAACATGAAGCCATACCAGACTCCAGGCTCCCCTCCCTTTAAACCAAAGCTGCCTAAATTCTCCTGACTGGTGCTGACATTCCTTGCTGTGACACACATTAAAAGCTGTCAGGAGCTCAGTAATCAACTCGAGGGGGCCAGGTAGCATATGCAAGGCAGGAGCTCAGCTCTCTCAATGCCAATCAGCACTTGCAGCTCACAGCAGATGGCTCTTGGTACTGCTGCTCCAGGGCTGGTGGGCTCCAATCCATTCCCACTTCATTAAACAAAGTGCCAGAGCCCCTCACACCTGGGGATTCACGGGACAGGAGAAGCAGCTAGAGGTTAAGTGAGAGAGTGGAAAGATGCTGCCTGAAGAAAATCAGCAACAAAAGAAGCCATGGAAGGAATAAGGAGGAAGCAGCATGGGCAGCAAACCTCAATCCCAGTGATGGAGTAGATGGAGATGTTGGAAAGGGGAAAGGAGCCCCCTGGAGTCATCTCAGTCTGCTCTCCGCAGCAGGTTAGCAAATCCTTACCTGGAGGAGGGATTGGAGGGTTTTTCTGCTGCCTAGCCTGGTCCTGCAATTTTTTCTACCATTGGCACCAACCAGCACACCCAGCCCAGGTTGACAACTCATTTTAATGCTGCTCTGCATCTTCACACACCCTGCTGTCGTGGTCCTGCCCTGACCAGCTGGTCCCACTGCAATTCCAGTCCTACACAGCTCTGCCCAGGCTCCCACACCTTGGCCTGCAGCTCTCCAGCACTGCCTGTCCTTGCTGGTAACCACCTACACTAACTCTGCATTCTGAGGCTCAGTGGTTGTCAGCATGGAGAAGGTCACCCTCCTCCTCTGACCTTCACTCTGTATTTCTGTTTTCTATTTGATTCTCCGCGAGAAAACTTTAATTGCTTGAGAATCCCTTATCAATCTCAATGATTTTTTTCATGATTTCCTGTTAATCCTCGACCAGCTGTCATGTTTACTAACCTGCAGGATGACTAACCCCTTAAATCAGTCAGTCTTCCTTGAAGAATTACTCAGGAAGCTCTGTAAAAGTCAGTAAGTGTATAAAACACGACAAGAAGAAGAAGAGAATTGGGGAGCATAAGGTAGGGACAGTTTAGATCAGACTCAGAGCTTCCTTGAGCTGTTCAGGGACAGATGAAATTGGGCTGGATCTTGGGTTTTATAGCCTCTAGCACTCAGAGCATGAAGTCTAAGCTTTCTGTGTCAATGTCAATAGCAAGAGGGGAAAACTGGGAAGCACTGTGTGTAGAGCTTCTTGTGGAATTTATTGGAAAAAATAAATTCTCTCAAAGTGTGTTTGTGATCTTTTAAGAGAGATTTCCACATTTGAATCTTAGCTCCATAGGGACCAGAACACACAACTGTCCTCTTCTTTAATTTTAATGCTGGTTGAAAAGCATGGAGGAAAGTGAGCAGAATTACTGTTTCCTCACATGTTTACTGTAGTAGTTACCACCTTCAGGATCAAAACTGTCTCTTTTCAAAATGAAGCTGAGATGGTCTATTCTGTGAGAGAGAGATGGAGAGGCAGGACTACAGTTTCCTGAACCATTTGATCAGAAGCAATGAGAATTAATTGCTGAAGGGGCAAAAAACACATTCATTTTGTTTCTCCTGTCTGATTTCATTGATTCTCCTCTGCTCTCCTGTGCTGTCAGTGTTTTTCTTAATTTTTTCTTCCATTTTTTCAGTTCTATAGTCAATAAAGTAGTGAATAAATGAAAGAGGAAGTATGCCAAGATCTCCAGAAGGCAGAATGGAAAAAAGGAGGCCTCCCCACCTGTCTGTGTCTGTTGGTTTCTCCATCTAGGGATGCACCAGCATGGGTATCTATCTATATTTTGGCACAAATACAGATGGTGGAAATGAATCATACAGGTACAAGCAGGACTGCACAGATTTGTAGGCAGCAAGAATCACCCCTCCTGGAGTGAATGTGTACAATCTGTGTGGTAAGTGGCAAAATGTCCTGCCTTTTGACCCTCTTCATGATATTCTTTTGTCAGGCCCTTTTCCTTCTCCCTGGGTATGGTCAATGGCCAGTGGAAATGGAAGTTTTTCTACTATGCAGCTTTCAGGGGTGCTCAGGGCTGGTGCTTCCTATTTTGAGTGAACTGAAGGAATTACTATCTTGTGAGGCCATCAGTGGGAATTCAGCACCAAACCCAAAATAAACCCTGTTTTGGCTAAAGACTGGACTGATCAGATTAACAGCAAAACCCTGACTATACATCAAACATTTTAAGGTGTAAGTATCTGCAGCCATCAGATGAGCTCTCCCTCTGCAGCAGCTGGATGTGTGGCACTGACCTCCCCTTGAGCAGGGACAGCTCTCAAGGTTACCCCTCAAGGCTGAGGGATCCCCTGCCTGACACCAGACATGGATGAGTTGGTGACATTTTATATTGAACTTACGTGCTCATCTTTGTATCCCACTCTAACCTTAAGTGTAGTAAATAGCAGAGTATTGCCCTCCAATCCATCTGTACTTAATAGATGTTGTACATACCCAGGTTTACTGATTAAAACTAAACTAACTGCTAGGTCAGATCTGTCTGAGCAATCTCAGACTCTTCCCCCGTGACAGTCTGTCTCCCTAATCTTATTCTGCCATCTCTGACAGGGAAGCACTGTCTTCACCACCACCCCAAACCTGTCCCTGGAATCCTATTGTCTTTACAAGAGTTTTAATTCTACCTGATGAGAACTGGGGTGAAAGGAAAATCATCTTAATTTCCCATATTTCTAGACCTGCCCCTCCCTTTGTGGCTTTCAGGGAAGTGCTGCTCATCAGTGAACATTTGAATGCTGCAGCTCAGAACACGGGACCTGAATCACCTACTCAGTTCAAGCAGAAACCTCAAATGGTTAAAGCTGCATCTGAATTAGCAAGAGGAAAGAAATCCTAGAAAGGATTTTCACTAGAAAGAAATCCTCTGTTTTGACGGAATATTCATTCTGTGGTGGGGGCCTAAAGTCAGCTGCTCAGTCCAGTAGACGAAAGCCTCATGAGCACCAGTGCTACTGGGGACATTTCTGAAGCCCTCTTTGCAATCCAGTCCCCTTTGAAGTGTTTGCCAAGAACACGGGTGCCACTGGAAAACATGCAGTGTATTTAATCACAAAACTGAATTACCGTCAACCTGAAATATGATGAGCAATGCACTGCTTACCAGGCAGAACAAAGAGATATTTATCTTTCTGTCTATCTGCTGAAATCTCTTTGTTGATGCCACTCAGCTGATTCATTATGCCAAGAACATACATTGGTACAGCTTGGAGATAAGAATACTCTGCTAAATTAACCCTATGGCCCCTAAAGCAGTGAAAGGAGTAAGAAAAACTCCAACTTCCCCACTCTGCTCGAGTGACTGCCTCTTGGGAATGAACAACGCAAGATATCTCCTCCAGAAAAGAGAACACAGCTGTTTTATTTGGTCATTGACGGGCCATTTTTGCAGAGAAAAGCACAAGGGCTCTCTGTAGAAAAAAAATTAATAGTCCCCATGAAGAAACCGAGTCACACATGAAGTGCTGGGATCACTTCAGACCCAAGGGACACCACATCAAGAGGGTGGCATCAGCTCAACTCATGTTGGAAGCCAGAAAACTGCCCTATTCTTTTGCCCTAAACAGTCTCCCTTTTTTTTTCTTTGATTTCAGTTTCACAGTATCTTCTGGTTGCAACTTATCAGAAAATCAGAAAAACAAAATCAAGTTATCAGAAAATGAAAAACAAAAATACAGTTGCACAAAATCTACAGTGTGATTTTTCTGACTAAAGTGGTTTGAAAGAGTTTTAATAAGGACACCAGAATTTGGAAGACTTCCTCAAATTCAGGCACTGAATTTTCTGAAGCTAGATCATCACTGGAGGCACAAACATAGCCCATGCCAAGATAAGGAGGTAAACAATCATTATTAAGGATGTCAACAGAGAATGCAGCTCCTCAACACTTAGTTTTCATTACACCCACTCTGAGAGGCAAAACATCAGGAAGTTGCCATGCCCCAGGAGATAAAGCCAACATTTTTCTCTGGAGCACTGAGTTACTTTCAGTTTGGGATATGTCTGTGAATGAAGAACCTTGGGGAAGGGAGTAATATAAAGGACATAGAAAAATTATTTTCTTTCCCACAAAGTGGCTCTTCTGAAAGAGATAAAAGTACAGAATCAAGACTGTTCGCATTCTGAAATTCAGGAAGAAAAGACAGACACAATGCTTGGTCTAGATTACCATGAAAGGGAAAAATTCAACTCTGATCACAATACCTGACAAGATGGGATCATGGATTTGGAGCCAGACTGACACTGCAGTTTGAATCCAAAGATGGATAATAAAGATTTAAACTGGTGATGAGAGGTGGGCACCTGGTGCAGTATGAGGCAAATCCCAGACATTGTGCTGCTGGCTACAGGAACTGGGATGGTTTAACAATGGGATATTTCCACTTGAGATCAAAGTCCTGCATCACTTGATCTGTTTCAAGCATTATGAATTCAGTTGTAGAGAGTGCAGGCCTATCACACGCCCTAATCTGCTTCTGTGCTAGAACATCACTTTCTCTTCCTCCCAGTTGCTTGCCCCTCCTTGATGCCAACATAAAAGGAAAGGAATGACAATGATTATTTCATCCCAGCAGCCACAAAATATAATTCTTATGGTTTAATAAAAAAAAAAAAAAAGAAAAAAAGTGGGTGAAAGGTTAAATAAAGGTTAGTTGATGGAAGATGGGGAGGATTGAGTAGGAAATGAGAGATGAAAGGCTGTGGGGGAAGGCAAGAAGCTAAAGACAGCAAAAGGAAGATTTAGAAAGAGAGAGGGGAAAGGCCATCAGCAGTAACTGTTGTTAGCGCACAGAATTGTCTTGATGAAATAAGCACCACCAGGAGGTCATCACAACCTGTCTTTTTAAATTGCTCATCACAATTTTACCAGGCAAGCGTTGCACCAAGGGCCCTGCCCGTTTCCCCAGCCTTTCCCCTCAATATCCGCTCAGCCAATGCCTCTGAGACCAGCTCTAGCTAATTTCCTTAAAGACATGCAAGCTGGTAATTCTGGGAAGCACAGATAGTCGGGAATAACAAACACGACCAAAATTAGATTAAAATAACCTGCTGATAAACAAATTACTCACCCAAAATACACACTGGATTAGGCACAGTGAGGATCCCTATAATCACATCGCCACCGTGTGGCTCCTGCTCCCTCATATCCCCTCCAGCCTCAACACCCCTGGCTTGGGTTTGTCTGTGCTTGGATAGCAGTTGCCCAGTTTTATTCCACTACCCTCAAACTGGAAATGGTTTACCTGGTTTATTCTGGGGTTTGGGGTCACTAAAAACAATAGATGTCATGGCTAAGAGTGCCCTGGAGGGCATCCCACTCCTCTGAGTGCTGCTCAAACAGGCTCCAGCCCCCCCACACCTATCTTCAAGACACAGGACTACTTCACAGTGAGCTCCTCAGGCCTTAATACAGAGCTGAGTAAAGATATGAAGACTCACGTACAGAGAAGAAGCAGAGAAAAGCCAAAAGAGGCTGGGAAAAAAAAAGCATATTCACTCTGGGACAGAGAGAGGAGACTTTGGGAAAGTTGCAGTGCCTCATCCCACCTCAGTTTATCCATCACTATCAGGATCTGCCTTCTCCCCACCCTAGCCTGTAGTAAGCGCCTAGAAATTGAAGAAGGAAGAATGGACACGAGTAACACTGGAAAGTTTGACTGTAACACCGAAAAGAAGAACAAAAACTCTCCTGATGCTCTCACAGCAGTTCAGCACCACTACAGGTTATTTACCAATCAGAATGTTCCGCCTTATTATAAAGTCAGAATTAACATGATGGAGAGACAATAGATATTAGAAAAGCAGCAAGGCAATGGAGGAAGAACTTGCTGTGAGCTGTTTGCTGTGTTCATGTGGGTATGGCAGGTGGTGAATAGCAACTGGGAGAGCAGCATGCAAGGATTGGTAAAATACTCTGGGATGCTTGTGAAGAGATAAGTCAGGAGTGAGAGACTAGCTGATGATCAGACAAGAAAGGTCTTCTCCATATCAGTAATCTGAGCTTTCACTGATAGAAAGGTGCAGCACTGCCATTAGAAGGGATTTAATCTTCTAACCCTTCATTATTCACTATCTCTCTGATTATCACCACATGGCAATACTGGATACAGGGACACAGGACAACCAAGGTCTCTCATCTCTCACTGGGTGGGTCTCCAAGCATTTTTTCCCTGTTGTGGATGAAGCACAATCATTGTGTTTCATCCCTTGTTTCTTCACTTCCCCCTCTGAAACACAACAACAATCTGGAGTGGTAATTTTTTCTTAAGCTCATCTCATTTCCAGGCATATCCTGCTTCTTGCAGTTATGCACCTGATAAGTGAGCATTTAGCATCAGCTTCTGTTAGGAAGGAGACAGAAGCCAAACAATTTCTAGCCAGCCCATGGCTCTGCAGGTGGACAAAGTTTCAAGTAGAGCTTCTGGAAGCCTGAGATGAAGATGGATGTTTCTGAATCCATCGGGGAGACACACTGCCATCTGCCTGTTCCCTTTAAAACTGCTTTCTCAGTGCAGCTCTGCTAAAAGCGAGAGGGACACTGAACCTCCAGCACAGCCCCATGTAAAACCATAATCCCCTGGACCACTTTGGGCTGAAACACTCAAAGACAGCCTACAGGGATACCCCTAGAATGGTCATGTTCTTGTCCTGTTTGTCTTACAACCTTCAGCAATCTCCCCACCATTTCCCTGCAAGCAGATTACTGGGATTTTTTTTGAAAACTCACAATAATCAGTCCACCACCTCACTATTGTAACACTTTCCAGGATTCCTCCTTCCATTTAGTTTGTATCCCAACTAAAGCATGCTCAGGTGCTTCTGGGTGCTTTTCTGTGTACAGCCTTACCCCTGTTTTTGTAAGCAATTTTCAACTGCTATAGCATTCACCAGATTTGATTCTTAGCTTTCTAAGAACCCCTGCACCACCCAAATGCACTGAGCCCAGGACCACAAATATGTTAACTGTGACAAAGAAAGATGCCCTGGTGCAATCCTGAAAAAGAATTCATTGCTTTTCCAAGCAGGGTGAATTTATCTCAAGGAACCAGAGCTGTTTCTCACATCTCCTGACCCACACTTCCCAAAAGACACAACCTGCTCATTTGTATGCAGCTACCAGAGCAGTCTGCTCCAAAAGCCTGGAGCTTCTCATGCCCTGAGCCACAGGACAAGGAGAAAACTAGAATACATTCTTGGCCACTCAGAACTGCAGAAATCATCCAAAAAACACAGTTCAGGCTGGTTTCTGGTATGTGATGCACTATTTGATTTTACAATATCAGTATCAGCACCATTTCCTAAATTCCAGCTCCAGTACCTTTAAAAGAAACAAAACAGCTGAAAATAGACAATGTCTTTTCCTAAAAATCACCTTTACCTAAAACCACAATCAAACAACATTGCTGTTATTTACATCCTTTCCTCCCTTTCCATGGAAGAAACAACAAACTGGGAAGGGCAGTAAGTATTTGTCACTGGCTGGAGAAATCCCCCATTTCTCCCATTGTACCAAACCTCAGGACAACCAACGCTCTCTGAATACTCAAAATAAGGGTCCAGCCTGGCTCCCTGGGCACTCAGGGCACCACCTCCTACAGGGTTGGGGTGCTCCAAGAATCAGAACTGATACAGGAAACTCCTGCACTGCTGCCTCTTTCCTCTGCATTGCTCTTTGGGACCAAGGGGTGAGGGAATACCAAGGGAGAATGAGGTTCAACGGGATCATTCTGTCCAGCAGCACAGCACAGAAAGGAAAGTCAGAAAGAATATGAAGAAAAAAGCTTACTTGATTTCAGCAGAGCTGCCAGAGCCCCAATGGCTGCCCTGGGGAAAGAAGAGAGATGGAGAAATAATGTCAATTTCTTCAATAATTTTTGTAACCTTCATCTTCACAGTCTTCTGGGCCAGGCTTCCCAGATGGTCTAAATCGACAGGTTATGATGGACTTTGACAGAACTGCAATGTTTTACACCAACAGAGGATCCAGCCTCTGCAGCTGACTCAGTTATTCTAAAAGACTATTAGCCCTCTAGCTTTACTGTTACACTGATTTGTAGTGACCATTAAAATGTAAAGCAACACCCACAAAGTGATCTAACAAGGTTTTTAAACTGCTGCCCCAGAGCTTTTTCTTTGTACCAGAGACTGAGCACATGCCCACTCCAGACACAAGTGCATCAGCAGATAACTTCCATATCAAGCTGGGACATCAATGTCAATATTTCCAGCAAAATCCCTCCTTTTTCTATTTTCCCCAAACAAGCTTCACCCCTATCCTCCCTCCCAGCTTTAACTGAAAACAAAATTGAATTCCTTTCAATTGAAAGAAATTCAATTGCATTGCAGGGCTGTGTGGAGGGCCCCACTCAGAGGAGGACTGGAAGGAAAGGTGCTAAAGCTCTGTAGTAAGACTGCTTGCAGTGAGTAAAGGCAGAGACAGACATTTCTGAGGACTTTCTGTGCCATTTCATTGTGCAGGTAAGCAAGTGAACCTGCCTGAGCCAGCACAGCACTGGTTTGACTGGGAGCTGGTCACTAACATCTGCAGCTTGAACTGAGACATCATTGCTCCCCAACCTCTGCAGGCAAGTTCCTTCCTCATATGGTAAAATCTCCATCCCACTTGTCTAACAGAGGACTTTCTGTTCCAGTCATGTTCTGCTGGAGCAAGATCCCTGTTCTAACATGGCTTACTGCTGGGAAGTTTCAAGTGCCCAGAGCAGATTAAATAAATACCGCTACAAAAACCTCCATGTGCAAGGATTCCTTAAAATGTAATCTCTTTACAAACCAATCCCCAAATAAAATTGTATTAAATTCCATACTGAGCCAATTATCATCCTGCAGCAAATAAATATTTTTTGTCACCAAGCTCCTGTTCATTGTGTGTCCTGACAGCAGCTGAGACTAAGATTCAAGAGCTGGTTCTTGCTGATACTGGGTCAACATCTCTATCTAAAGTCATTCTTTCATAATGGATCTGTCAGAGTTCAACAACAGCTTTAAAAACTGCAAAGAAAACGCACTCAAATACAGACAGAACAGGAAATCAGTAGCTAAAAATCTCACCAGTGGAACCACAGTCATGCTTTCATTACTTCTTTAGCTCCAACTGAACAGCATTTATTCAAATGGTGGAGGAGTAATGTCATCCCCCAGCTATTCAGCCTGCTCAGAAAAGGAGCACTCTATAGCCACTGGTCACTCAGTCTCTCCCCAAGTTTAAAGTCTGGGACAAAGTAAACAACTCTAAGCAAATTAAAATTCCACCCAGAGCATCTCCCAAAGCTCACGCTCTGGTATGTGTCTTTTTAAAGAGACTGCTCTGCATACCTATATTTTACAGGCCTAATGTGATGTCTCAATCACCTGCCAGAGCAGCAGAGCAATGAAGGAATGACCAGAGTATCTCTGGCTCCAAGCAGAAGAGTTCTCAGGATTTCCTCTGGACATCTGTTTTATGTTGTGGGTGCTTATGAGCATTGCTAAGAGTGTCAGCAGATCTACACTACTGCCATAAAACCAACAGCACCAGCAAACCCCCCATCAGAGAACAAATCAGCAAATCTGAATCTCTTAACACTTTTTCGGGGGTGGGAGGATCTCTGAACCAGACAACTTCATTCATCCTCAAAGGATCCCAGAATTCACAGAGCATATTTTCAGTCTAATCTCCAGTCCCAGCTGTCTTGGTAGGGCCTAGGTGCAGACCATTACACTGATTTCAATGATATGCATTGCTTTAGAACAGGTTTTGAGAGAAAAAAAAATTTAAAAAGCCGTAAAAGACATGAGGATAAACTGCAAAACAGGTAAAATAAGTTTAAGGGACAAAACAGACTTACCAAGAGTAGATCAAGCCAGCCTAACTTGGTGTCTTTCTTTGATAAGAAATTCAACTTCTACACAAGGGAAGTGTGGTAGATCTAATTTATCTGTACTTCAATAAATCATTTGATATGGTGCCACACTGAAAATTATTAGCCAAGCTGGAGAACATGGGGATTAGTGTAAGAATTACAATGTGGGAAATGAATTGGTTAAAGACTCAATGACAGGAGTTGTGCTGGAAGAGGAATTATTAGTCTAGAGGGAACTTATTCATGGAAGTTCTCAAGGATCTTTTCAGACTGATCTTATTTCAGTTTTCATTAATGACCTTGGCACAAAAAGTCAGAGTATACTAACAAAATCTGCTGACTGTGTGAAGTCAGGAACTGCTGCCAATAGCAGGGGGTTCAGAATATCTTTCAGGAGTAACAAGATGTTCTTGAGTTCTAAAGGAATAGAAATGCAATGCAATGTAATAGTCAAAGTGCAAGGTTAAGCATTTAGGGTTTAATAAGGATTACTGTTATGAGCAGAGGTTCATAATTTGGAAATGAGTTGAAGGACACCCTGGATATATGAGCCCATTAAGGAATAAGGACGAGCATAACCAGGGTGACAACCATGAAAATGACAGATCAGGTCTCAGAAAACCACTGCCAGTGGAGAAGGAAGCATGGATGTTCTCATAGAAGGCTTCACCTGAACAGCTGTGCGCAGAACTCACAAGGAGCCACACAGAAAAGTGCCAAGAAATCATTATGGTAGCAGAGACATAACTCATTAGGAGTCTTAAAGATCACAGTTTAGTCTTCACAAAATGATAGCTAAGAGACAACTGGATTGTTCCCCTCAGACACACTGGGTGGCAGAGAAGTAAACACTGAGGAAGGCAAAGAAATACTTAGGGTGAGGAAAAAATTTGGCACTAGGACAAATGGATATAAAATGGCCATGAATAAATTTAGCTGGAATTGAAAGGATGGGTTTTAAGCACTGGAAAATGAAGGCATGAAACATCCTCTTGGCAGCCATGGGACAAACAACCTAATGACTTTGAAAAGGCAGCCTGGAGTGCTTATAATGGGACTGCCAAGTCCAGTTGCCAATGAGGAAAAGGTCTGAGAAAAGTGACCCAGGAACGACTGTGCCCCTATAGCCTTACATTTTAAGCATAGATATAATGGGAATGAAATGAGAAACATGTATTCTAAGTGCAGAGTTAATCAGCCAGCCCAGAAAAGAGCAGCTGCATCAGCTTAAGATGGAAGTCCAAAGAGTCCAGTGTCCTGTGGCCAACAGTGCCAAGGAAAGCATGCAAGGCCACAGCAGTGTTAGGACTTGCAGAACAGATTCAAACTCCAGCGGCTTTCAGTCCAGGGATCCCACAAACTAGCAAAGGTGCCTTTGAGACAGGTTTCAGCTCTTAGCTGATTTTGCTTCCATATGTTTGCCAGACAACTTTAGAACTTGTGTAAAATCTTAGCATTCATAATTATCCTGGAAAAGGACTTCACACCTACATTGTGTAGAGAGTCAACTACCTGCATTTGTTTTAAGTTTGGACTTTCAATCAGCATTGTAATTTGCACATTAAGTCAGGTGTTAGCCACCCCCAGAATATTACCTATCTTTGTTGCAGAACAAAATCAAACACGCAAAATCCCTAATGGGAAACAATAAATCAGAGAAGAGGAATAAAAGCAGAATAGGTTTTCACTGAAAGCAGCAGCAAGACCGTTGAAACATCAGTGGGCTACAGCAAGCCAGGAAAATGGTGTTTGTGATAATACCAGCACATCTCAGCACCATATGGCAAAACAACAGCATCTTTGCTGGTGTCAGGAGATAAAACAAGATGAGGCAGCCTGGGACAGGCAGACAGAGTGAGGAGTTCATAAATTGTGCACAAGAGCAAGGACAGGGCTGGAGGAAGATGAGGAGGAAAAGTTTAGGAGCACAAGAAAGATGACTTGATGAGCCATATGCCAGACCAGAGAATTTGATACCGTGCCCAGAGCAAATCTCTGTATTTGTCTCAAGAAGGAATGGAGAGGAGATGATGGGGAGTGGGGAGGGAGATTAAATCATTAAAAAAACTTGCCAAATCTGTCCAGATGCCTTCCTCTGATTTTCTGTTTTCTGTGGTAACACATTAGCAAAATCTTAGCTTTTTTGTCAAGTCCAGCGTGTCCCAAAGGAGACTCATTTATATATTAACTAAAAAAGATGTATAAGTAAAGTTGCACTATCTTATAAAGCATAATAATAAATGTTGCTCCATAATCAGAAAACATTAAAAACTCCCTGTAGTAGCAGTCGAGACAGCCACTCTGAAGAATGGAAAACTTTGAAGTGTTTCCAAGTCAGCAGCTTGGATATCTGGGCAAGAGTACAACTAGCAGACAGATAGACAAATGCAACTTCCAGATCCTGTGCTTAGGAACCAGGAGCAACAACAAAGAAAAACTCCATGTCCCAAGCCAAAGCACAATTGGATTAGCCAGTAAAACCAGGCTGTTAAAGAGCCTGGACAAAGGAGCCCTGTGCCTAGGTCACCCTTTCAGAGCTGAGCTGCCAGGATATTTTTTGTTGGAAATCACTGCAGGCAGAGGAGCCTGAAAACCAAGATCTCTTTCATTTTCTTCTGCACTCCAATCTCAGCTCACAGCACAAGACACTATATGATAGACAATCCTGTGCCTGGTTCTGTCTCTTGAAGAAAACAGAAGGACTCCTGAAAATACAAACTCCACTCCAGAAGAGCTACAGGGTTGACTGCATGGAAGGATTTTGAGACTGACAGAACACATTGATGGTGCACAACCACCCAGGACTAGCCTGGAACTATGGCCAGGGGACAGCAGAGAAGCCAAAACTGAACAAAGAAATTAATCAAAAGGGCTCTGCAGATCAGCCCCCAAGTAACTTAATCATCCTTCCTTCCGTGAAATTGGGCCTTCTACACACTAAAACACAGAACACCCTCTTCAAATTATTCACTGAAAGCTAATGACTTGGTGGTTTATTACACGCCTCTTGAACCTGATGCCTAATTCCTTACAGCAATCACACCTGGATGATAAAGACATAAAGCACAATTTTTACAGAAAAGTAAGAAAAGGTTCTGTTCTAGCAGAACCCATGTTGCTCAACTCCTCCTGCCCTTCACCCTGCTATTTCTCATCCACTCATTGCTGTCATGTTTCTTTGTACCACCAAGCAGTGTGGGGAAGGGAACCTGCAGGACGTATTTATACAGCACCTGGCACAATGGACTCAGAGCTCAAACCCCCCAAGCTTCCACAGCCCCTCTTCTCCAGGCAGAATTAAGTGTCCTCAAGTGTAGACATAACCTAGCTGCATTTTGCCTCAAACCCCTGGGACTTGCACTTAACTACTGGAATTTATACAGGCACAGAACCACTCACTGTAAAGATGATTTCACATTTGACAACTAAGAGACATTTTGAAAGAACTCGCAGGCACCACAGCAATAGGTGCTTTATAAATCCTACCAGAAGGTAGATCTCATCTGAGGCAGATGCCTTGAAAGTCATTTCCCTCATGGCCCAGAAATACAGATCTGAAATATGCAAGCACTTGTGCAATGATTTGTTTTAAAGACTTAAAACCAGCAGCTTCACAAGTCTTGGAAATATGGGTGGGGAAAAGCTGCTTATGCTGCTGGCATTTTCATAGCAGTGCTAGTCTAGGACTTACGCAAAAACACCCATCATCTTGTCCTCTTTAATTCCACCTTGTTAGCAAGGCATTAAAACTTAACTGAAGGGAAAGTTTGCTTACAGTCTGCAACATCCCACACACTGCCAACAGGTGGAGTTTGGAGATCCAGCTGTTACGTACAGATGTGCTTCCAGTGTAATGCTGAAAGATGAGGAGAAAAAACCCACACACTCCTTTTCTAATAGATACATCCCTTCCAGTGACCAGCGTATCTCAGTTCCCAGATTCAGCTCAAAGCCTTCACTGCAGCATCTTCCAAACATCTCTGGAGCCTGTCAGGTTAAAATCAGTGAAAAGGTACAGCCTTCCAGCCTCTTTCATCTCTGCCTCCCAGAAAGGAGAGTGACTCCAGGCTTGTCCTCCAGGCATTCTTACAAGGATTTACTTTTTCTTGTGTACAAATACAGAAGTGGAGACAGCTGTATCCTAAAAAGTCAAGCTCTTCTTTACAGCTCTATATTAAATTAGCTTCAAAGTAGTAACAAAGAAGACCAAAGTACATGAAACATGCTTAAAATCTTGCCCAAAGGATGCCCAGGCATTTTTGACAATGCAGTGCAGAGCTGGCACTGCCTCCCCAGGCAGAAGTCATAGCTCAGAAGATTATGTCAGCTCCCTCTCCAGGGTCAGATGTCACCAATATGGCTGTGACAGCTTGTCATTCACATCAAGATAAAGGGGCTGGAAGGTTCACAATCAGACAGAATTCTTAACAAAATCATCACCCAGACAGTCCCAGGCTGACAGTGTGAGAACTCAGCTCCCTCACCCCAGGGACATATGTGAGGGGACTGGGAAAGGGGGTCAATACTGTCCTTGATTGATTTATTAAGAGGAGAGGTGACGACACTCATGGAGGCCACATCTGTTAACAAGCACCAGCAGAGCCCTACAGAACATCTCACACACAGTTAAAGTGTGTCAGGGAATGTGGTTAAATCCCCCTCCTTCCCCCAGGCAGCTTTCTTTCACTCCCAGTCAGTTACTACTCAATTCAAAGGAGCTTGGTGTTCTCTTGGTTCACTCCTTAGCTTCATTTTATTTGTAGCTCATCCATTCCCAGCAGCTTTTGCTCTGGGAACCACAGGGATTGACATGAAGACTGCCAACAGGAAGAGCATGTGTTCCACACATGGGGGAAGACACCCAGCCCCACTTTCCTTACTTCTGGATCACCTTTTTTCATTCAGCTCTAAACTTTTCTGAGTGCTGTGCACATCCAGAGTAAGGGCAGGGAGAGGGACACGCTCTGTGCACCCTGCTTAGGGCACGATGAAGTCAAATGACACTTCTTGGTGACATACCCAGAAACCCTGGGCTCACATCTCAGCAGGACAACTGGGAGCTTCTTCCATTAAGAGAAATTGAACTGCAGGTGCTTTGCCACCTGGGAGTCTCTGATGGTGAATGACTCAGAGAGAGTTTGGGGGTACCCAGGGGTTTATGATGCCAGACAATAAGGCTGCACACACCCCATATTGCTGGCAAACTACTGCAAGATTTTCATTTTATGAATGCTCTCAATTACTGGCAGTGAAATATCCAAGGGCAGCTCATGTTGCTGACAATCCAGGTAGAGAAGTATCTCTCACATGTCACTGCTTGTGCCCAGAGCTATTTGAGAGCATAAAAGGGAGGCTGGTTTCAATGCAATCAAGGCTAAGAGCTGTAGCTCTTCCTGACTGCTGGTTAGTACAAACCATCTCTAAGGCAGCAGTAATCTCAGGGTACAACATCTTTAAAAAGCACTTTGTAGTGAAAGGTTCCCTCGAGCTGTGTTTTAAAAAGTCACCTTTCCTGCATGGAGCTGGGCTGCCACGATGGATGGAAAACCTGAGTTCACATTTCAGCTCTTCCTGTGGTTTTCAGAATTTGGAGGTCTGTTTTGTTTGACGGTTTGGTTAGTTGGTCTTTTTAACCAAAGAAGTAAACACCTTTCAGAGCAGCTAATTTAAAAAATGTGCACAACACAAGAGACTTGAAAAGGACATGAATTATGAAGCTGAAGGACTGAGAAAGCATCTTCTTCCTTGATCTCTTCCTAGAAAGAAGGCTGACTTGTACAGAAGCCTTTTCTTTAAGCAAAAGTCAGATGTTTCAGAATAAAAGAAGGAATGACTTATATTGAACACAAGATGAAAAACTCTGATCTTTTTAATCTAATGGTATTGTTTCCATATTACAAGGCCCTAGAAACAGATCTATCAGTTTGAGTTTATATTGCACTTCACTTCCCCTCCGGTCCCATTCAGATGAAGCCCATCCATAAAGTCAGCCAAAAGAAACTCAGAGTTTGAAATCTTTAGGGAAGAGGGCTGGATTGCAGAGGGTTTTTTTGAATATGCCAGAGCAAGAAGCTGTTTCATGCAGCAGGTGCAAGTGCAAAAAGATACCTATGAAATTAATCTTCTTGCATGCATTGCATTTACCAATCTCCAAGTGCTTCCCAAGGAGTTATCACTTCCCTTGTTTTGCACACAGGTCAGCCTGTTTCTATCCATTACTCCTATCAAATACCAAAGGATGGTGGACAGATTTAGACCTGCCTGAAAAGTTCATATGCAAGTGGAGTCTCAACAAAATATGCAGAAGAAAATGTGCAAAATAGTTCACCAAATCTGTCCTGTTTTCCAGCTATTCCCACTTTTTAACCTAATGACTGTGGTCCCTAAGTCCATCCACACATAACCCTCCAGCACTAAATTTAGTGTCAACTGGGTACTTTACAGATTGTTGGTCCTAACTGATGCTGCCAAACAGGAACACGCTTGGAAATACCAGGGTATTCATTTGTATGCCACACGTGCACACAATACTGAGCTTAATTGGCACTATTAAATCAGCCTCAAATTGAGAACAATGCATAAACATGCTCGAGAATCACAAAGTAACATTCTCTTACCGATTCACAATAGGCATCTTGACCTGAATTTAAAAGGCATTTTTATGTCTAAACATGCAGGTAGCACTCAGCAGGATTTTTCAAAGCTCCTTTGTGTACTAAGGTCAGAATTACCTTTTAACTGTGCAGGTTAATCCATTAACCTGCTAAGAGGCTTCCTTTTATGGTTACATTTCCTTTCATCTTCACACATTTAAATAGTTCTGAAAATCTGGACATTCGTTCAAAAATGCAGGTCTCACCTAAGTACCTTCAGTCAATGTCAATAGCCAGTTTTAAGAATGTTTTCAGGAATTTTTCAAATGTATCTTCTGTGCTAGAAAAAAAATGCCCATTTTACCCACCATGGGGGCCAAAACAGAGGCTGCAAAACACACGTAGAAATGAATAATACTGACTAGTTTTGCCACAGGTAAGCATGAAGTTTTAGGGGGAAATAAATGTTGCAAATGCAGAGCAGGGAGAAAAGCTTATTAATTTGCCTGGGATTTTCAATAAGGATTTAGCAGATAAAGCCATCCTGCTCTTCACCTCTCTCTGCCATTCTGGGGTTTGTTTTGCTGGATAGCGAGGGCAGGGGGTGGGGACACTGCTGTATTGCGCAGTATATCCAGAGCTGCAGGAGAAGCAGCCAAGGTGTGGAGAGCAGCTGGCTTTCCCACTGCCCTGCAGCAGCTTTTTGGACATAAAACCACCAGGCTGCCATAGGGGAGGCAGCAGAGTCACCTGAGGACTGAGCAGGCTCACACTAAAACAGGACAGAGGCTGCAAATGAGGATGCACCTTCTGCAGGAGCTGTCCCTGCAAGCAGGCTGAGCCACCACCCCCAACAGCAGCACCCCAACGCCTGCTGTGACCCTGTCCTTGTCCTGTCCTCGTCTCCACAGCTCTGCAGGACACAACTAGGACACCTGACTGCAGGGAAAGGCAACCTGCAGGCTGCAGGTCAGACATGAGCCTATCTGCAATCACAGTATCTCGAGATTTGCAGCTTTTCAAAGAACAGCCCCTGTATAAGACAGCAGTGAGAATGGCATAGGTAGGGTCCTTTAGAAAAAATAAGTTTATTTGTTTCCCTAGAATGCACAAGAATCAGAGAAATAGGTTTAACTGCTGGATCACTCATGTTGTCTTCCACACAGCACTTTGCCCAGCTGGTGCCTGAGGTAAAACATGCAGGAAAAGATTTTGACTCAGACTCTGAGAGGATGGGCAGGAAGGCTGCTGGGGCAGCCAGAGCAGCCTCAGCTTTCCCCCCACCATCTACATCAAGGGGATTTGAGAGCAAGCAGTTCACACCAGCCTCAATTGCAGCACATATCCCTAGAGCACGTGAGGCTGGTCCCTACAGCATCTGGCAGTTGTGGCTGATCCTGTGGCTGATCAGCCTAACCCTGACCCTGATCTAGCCACCCACAGACTAATGAATTTGTTCATTTGTACATGTCTAACTCCTTACTGAGCAATAATCTGGTCACATCTTAATGCCGGTGCCTGTCCTTCACAACATTTAGCTAGAACATTTAAAAGGAAAATAAAGTCAGTAAATGTCAAAATGCAGCACATTCTGGGCCAAATTCTCTTGATATTTGCTGTTTGAAAGCTTCAATGTGACACTGACAGAACTGCAGGGGCTTTTTGAAGGAGTAATTTGTGGAAGCCTAAGTGATGAAAGTTAGGTTTTGGGTTTGGGTTTTTTCTCCCTTCTTTTTTATTGGAAATCTTCCTTTTCATATAATCCAGCCAAACTCTGGGATCTAAAAACAGATCATATCAAAGCCAAGGTTGGTAGAACTTAAGGTGTAAATACAATAATGAAGCAACAGGGATAAAGAATTAAAATTCATTGGAAAAACTGAGCATTACTGGGGTGGTTCTTCCACATGCCTTTTATTCTACATAGTAAAATCTGGAAGGTGGTTAAAACTAGAATGACCACCAATTTTTAAGTACAACTTTGAATAATAAAAAGCAAGCAGGAAATTAAGCTTTTGACTAGACAGCGACAGCTGTTGTGCCATTGCAGCATATGCCCTATGGTCCACACAAACCTGAGCTGGATCCCTTTACCATAGGAAAGAAACACATGAATCTGTTATGCTGAAGTTACAGGCTGATTCTCTCTTTTGTATCCTGCAATAATCTGGCTTTTGCTATCTCAGAGCCATGACTTTTCCAGGGTTTGCACTTTGGGGGGAGTTTCTATTCCCATCCCCAGAGCTGTAGTTATCCATGCTTAGAAATCAGCTGCCCTGTTCTTCCTCACCAACCACTTCCTCATGTCTTCAGGTTCTCCCCACCACATTCCAAGCCCTGCCTCCAAACACCTCCCACAGCAACTCAGCTCTGGGTTTATTTACAGGTTTTACTGGCGTTGCTGCAATTCCAAGTGTTGCCCTGCAGATAGAGAGATCAAGAAGAGCCATGCCAGCCTCAGTGAGCCAGAGCCCTGAGCTGAATCTGTGCCACTGCTGTCACAAAACCTTCTCTCCCTAAAAAATTCATTTCACCTTCATTGGCAAACACTCTATTATTTACTTTATCTCTTTCATTCTCTGTAATAATTGTTTGATAACCATTCAAAAGAGCCTGAAAGACTGAAGACTCTGGAGCTCTCTTTCAGCCACTGGAAATTAGTCTCTTGTGTTGCCTCTGTATCTCTAAATCCAGTTACCCTGCTGCTGCTACAGCTGGTGAGGCTCCAACAGTGCTATCAGGACAGGGAACCCTGCAGCAGAAAGGCTGTTGCTAAGGCTTTGACACTGTGTCATATAACTCTGCTCAGGGCAGGTCTAATCACTGCTGTGCTTTAAAACCACTGATAGTTCTAGAGACAGGCTCACACTCTACCTGCCAGCGCTGATGGAGCTGGGAAAAAGCCTCAGCAGCAACAGGAAATTCTTGGGGCTGATTTCCTTGTGGGGACAGCACTGTGCAAATTGTTTCTACCAAAGTTCTTCACTGACACTTATTTTCATTGTTTGTTCCCAAATTTCTCTTTGTCTGTCTTTGGACTGAAAGCTTTTGTGGGGGGGATTTCACAGCTGCTTTCTACCCTCTTCATAAGGGCAAAAGGCTTCTGGGTGGGAGGAGAAATGGCAATAAATCAAGTGAAAAGCAAAGAAGAGGAGATTCCTGGGTTCTCACATGTGCTGACACACAAGTGAGTGCCCTCAGCTTTATCTGCTCACCCTCTGGCCTCTATCAGAGATCCACGTCATTACTCAGCTCCGTGATTTCCAAGGGGGAATTCTTTCTTTGTCTCCTTGGCACAGGAAAACCAATGTAGGCAAACAGGCAGGGTGGGCACCCGTTCACCATCTCCACATGCCCATTCAGATAGGCTTTGTTTAGAAATCCCTTTCCCCCAGTCCCCATCCCCCAGGACTGCCTGGCTGAGGTTTTCTGAAGGCTTTGGCACTTCACAGCCACCTCAAACATGATCACAAGGTCACACAACCACATTGCTCAACCCTCTCCTCACTGCACCACCTCCACTTTCACTCCACAGTGTGCTTCAACCACATCCCACCTGAACATAAAACCTTCCACAAATTCACCACCATTCTTCTGTCATCTTTCTCATTCCCCCATATATGTTCTCACTGAATGCCTCAGACAGAGCTGAGTGTGCCCTCAGTAAGACATGAAAAAGGCATGGGTTTAAGTGTATTAAGCATATGAAAAGCCTGATCTCAGGTGACTTCCCCACAGCAACACACAGCATTTCAGACACCAGAGATCCTTTGTCCCCTAACATTAAAATATTTTTACTCTTACAGTCCCACCACCACTGGTGAAAGATCTCCCTGCACCTCCAGATCAAGAGCCTGCACACTCCACACCTCACAGGTAACCCACCAACTTCCAGAAGTCATCCCAACCCTTAATTTGTTCCTAAATCATGAAATATTCTATAATCCTTCTAGCTATGTTCTAATTTTTAAAATTTTTAATAATTCCACTCTGGTTTTGACATGCTACTTACAAAATGCTTGGCATAAGCAGATCACAGAAGTCTTAACCATAACCTCCTATGGGGACTATCATATTCAGGTGCAAGACAGCTTTATCAGCATTAACAATTAATCTAACTCAGGAAAACACTCCAAGATGTAACTGATGTATGAAATCAAGTCACACCTCCCATTTGGATGGCAATGAGAGTATTTTCCATGGTTACATGGGATATACCCCTCAGAGAGGTCCCACAAGGCAGTGGGATTGCAGTGAGGCACCCAGGTGCTAGTTTAAATCCAGTTAGAACAAAGACCAACAGCAGAACAGATACAGCAACATGAATAATACCCCCAGACTGGAAAACATGTCCTAAGAAGCTTGGGTGGCTCACACTGGAGGCTGCAAGCCTGAGCAATTCTTAGGAGAAGGGGGAAGATGAAAGCTCAGGCAGAGGGGATCTCCCACCCAACAAACCCAGAGCTGTCTGCAGTATGGACATGCCCAAAGCCATCTCATGAGGCCGTGAACTGCATCTGCCATAGCCACTGGCTGTGAAAAGCCAAGAACTTGAGAACAGCAGGGACTTGCCCTCACAGCATCTTTCCAAATATAGCACTCTAGCTCACCAAAGGGGAGAAATAATGGGCGGGCAAAGAAAGGTCTTCAGCTGAAAACATTGCTTCTCTTTCAAAGTCTGACCTGAAATAAATGTAAAACATAAGCTAGACCTAAAAACAAAAGGCAAACTTCTCTTTTAAAATAACAGTCTCACTAAGTTGCTCCATTTATACATCATTTCCTCCCTTCCCATGACATATAAACTTAAGCTCAGAAGTGAATTTCTCTCCATATCGTGCTCATTCACCAATTTTTAATGCCTTAGAGGTGGGTCCATCTGTGGTGAAATGTGCCATTCCAAAGGCTACCAAGAGATGGCACCAGGATTTCTGTGTGCCACGTGTTCTTCCAGACCTCTGGAACAACCTTGGGAGATGCTGTTCCTCTCCGCCTCATCAACTCCTCATCTATTTTCAAATCTCGCCTGAAAACATCTCTTTTTCCCTTGTCTCTACCTCTTAATTTTTCAATTTCTCTCATCTACTCCTATTAACAGTACCAGTAAAGTGTAACTCTGAAATGCAACTCCATTTGATCTGCAAAGCAGCACTGACAAACCACCAGTCTGAAATGAGATTTTGTAACTGATTATTGATATTAGAACAGGTAATTCTTTGAGAGAAACCACACAGACCGTAAAAAATAATGAAAGAGAAGGAATTGCATGAAACTGGGACACCTCTGGCTCCAAGATCATTTCTTCTATTACGATGGCTCATTGCAATAAATTTGCACAGTAGGGTTTATTTACTTAACTTTGTGATACAATCATCCCTGCTTCATGTTATCTGAGATTTTAGTCAAGTTGAAAAAACGCTTTATAGAAAGAAAAATTTTCAAGACAACACTCTTTCCTTTGTTGTGGGTGTCATCTGATTCAGAATGGTATTTTCTAGTTTTATTTAGCAGGACTTCTAGGATAAATCCCATGTAGATCAAGGCCAGATGGGAAGCAAGTCATTTAGCTGTGATATAGCTCAACAGAAATGTTGTTTTTTTTCCCTTCCCATGAATTTTCTACATGAATCAAGTGAACCAAATAGCGCCTGTTTATTCTCAAAATGCTAAGCATTGATTAATTCTGACCACATTCCAATAGAATCATGTGTTACTTTCCAATTAAATATCCAGACTGCTCAACATGATTAATGACAAAACACAGACTAACAAGAGGAATTAAGAATGATTTGCTTTTGATCTTCTATCAGGAACCATTGCCAAATAAACAAAGGCATGAAGCTGAACCCACCACAACAGCTTCCCTATCAGGTTGAAGAAGAACTAATCACCCTGTCAATGCCTTGAGTTTCTGCTCTTTCTCAAAATACAGTCTGGCAGTGGCCAGACATGCCACATATTCTTCTGCTCAAGAAGAGAGCAGCTGGAAGTTTAGACCAACCCAGGAGATGGAACTGCAGTAAATGTTTATGGTGGTCCACCAATAAGACATCATCCAGGATTAAGGGTAGGGAAAAGTCTAACTGCCTGCACTGGGGTCAAGGGCACATTTGCAGTTGAATCTCTTCCATATGTCTCTCCATCACGCTCAGCAGAAGAGGTAAGTCCAGTATTCAGGTCATGCCTGGTACACATCCTCTCTCTTTATCTAAACCAGGCAGCCCAGTGCTGTTCTGGTTTCTTCTGTCAGTGTTAAGGTCAGGAGAGCACTTGTACAAGCATTTCGTGATGGGACACCTTGGTCACTTTTCAACATTGTGGGCTCAACACTTTAACCTTGCACTGACAGCACCGGTTTCAAGATGAGAAAACAAAACCTCAGTTGTATACAAACAACTAACCCTAAAAAGACACACACAAACATATATATATATACATAAAAAATCCAATACACAAAGCCTAATTTGAAGCTATGTACAGCCTCTTAACTTGTATCTTCAGCATCTCCAGGGTCTTCATATTCTCCTTGATCAATCTGACACAATATCTAATTAAATATGGCTTTTAGTTCTAGATGTGCTCTCTTGCTCACCTTGGCATTTCTCTTTCCACTTGCATGATCTCTGCTTCCTGTAGTCAGCAAAAATCTCCTCAGCTCCCAGTCTGATAGAAGTATGTGATGCAGGAATAACTTCATGGCCATGGCAACAGTGCCATCAATATTCTTGCATGTTTCAAGCTCGTGAATCCCTCCCCATCTCAAACCACCCCTGAGCACTTATCAGCAAAGAAAAGACACCTCTGGTATTCTCATTCCTCATGGTTTTGAGTCCCGGCACCAGATGGATCTGACTCCACTTTACAAATCTTTCAGCAGCCTTCTACCTGACCCAGCTTTAAACGCCCATTATGCCACTTGCAGTGCCACTTGCCCACTGCAGACTCATCCTCCACTGCCCAGTTGTGCACACATTCTCCAAACCCCAGGTTTCTAGAGACAAACATTTACCAAAGGTGAAGAGAACTTGCTTCTTTTTCCCTTCCGCATGTGTGGAATCCAGATATCCACCTCAGGTGAAATAGAGTTACATGGGAGGATTTCCTCCCTATAATGAAAAGAGAGATTATCAGCAAGCATTTGAGACCCTGAGACTATCCAATAAGCACCAAACGTAGGAAGAATTGTGATCAAGTGTCAGAAGTGGGTAATGCTGGACATGAGCAAAGGCAGATAATTTCTGCATATCACATTTTCTAGTGAATTAATTTGGCGCCATTCCCAGACCTTTTTTATTCACTTTCCACTTTTAATTAAGTAGTCAAACTTTACTGGAATAGCCCAGTGCAGAAAGCCAAGTATTCTGAATACCCACAGAAAGAGTTTTTATTTCTGATGAATACTCACTCTTGTTGTAATCTTTCATACGAGGTTTATGCGAACATTTAATATGAGCCAGCTCTGCTCAGTATAATAAATAGATGTGCTCATAGAGGTTTGAAAAACAAAGACATTTTAAAAGACTCTCCAAATTGCTTTAATAAAACTATGCACCGACCTTTTAACAGCAGAAAAGGAAAACATAACGGAGGGAACCACCAATGCACCAGTCACCCCACCATTTGCCATTTCCTAAAGCATAGATGAAGAATAAATTCTGAGGGTTTTGTTTTCAGCTTCTTTGGTACTCTGTCTTTAACATGAGGAGTCTTAGAAAAGCCTGCACAACAAATTGCCACACACAACTCAGCCTCCAAAGGCACTGGTGAGGCTACCTGGTGTCTGACAACCTGGACAGAGTCATGCAGAGGAGACCAGCTCCTGGCTGACTAGAGAGCAAACACCTTCCACTGTCACATTCCACAGCCCATAACACATCCAAACACCTCTCAGAACAAGTAAGCTGGGAAAACAAGCAGCAGTGTTGAAAGGGACACTGGAAAGCAGGAGAAGGGTAGAAGCTGTGGAACATACAGAGAATAATAAGGCTGAAAGGTGAAAAGAGCAGAGATCATTGCACTGTGTGAGGCATCAGAGACACAGCATTAGAGAAGGTGTTGATGGAGTGAAGATTTGAGCATCCCACACACACTCCTATCAGATATCCCAACTACTGACATAAACAGAACTGAGAAAAGCAGAACATCATCTGGCTTTATTTTAAACCGTCCCTGTAAAAGGTATCAGAAAACCTTCTCTGCAGCACAGCATCATGAGAGATGGGCAAGACAGCCTTAAGCCTCTGACTCCCTTGGATTTCACAGTGGTTAACTCAAGAGCTCTCTACACCTCAGGGAGCTCCATGTTTCTTCCATGTAGCTTTTACCTCAGATATGGATAGTTCTGGAGAGATCCAGAGTCATGGCACCAGCAAGCTGAAGACCTCAAATGCCTAACTAAAGCCAGTAAAGCCCATGAGTCACAGTCTCAGGGGAATCAGAGCTACTTGGCACATACCCAGAGAAGGTCAATTGGAGCATGGGGAGACTATTTCTAAATACCCCAGAGCTTTGCCACTGGGAAAAATAAATAGAACTATGTATCTTGTTTCCACATCTTAGCGGGCTAAATAAATAGCTCTCACAGGGCACTCTCCAGGGCAGATTCTTAAAGTGACCTTGGCCCTGCTGCTGCCCAGGACAGGGGAAGGCGGCTGTGCCCACCAGAGAAGTGGTGCATTTTCAATGCTGCATTCCTGGCAGCTGATCAGAGAGCCAGAGTAACCTCAGCTCCCACAGCTGCCGCCTGCTCCTTCCCAGCAAAAAAGGCAAACCATGGTGGCACATAGTTATGAGGTGGAGAGAGAAGGCATCAAGAGCAAATGCAAAGTGAGGGTCAAAGGATTTCTGGGACAACGTTGGAGTTTTCCTCTGCAGGCAGGGTAGAGGCTGGTGCTCTCTACAACCTCCCTGGTGATAACCAAAAAGAAACAGATGTTTTTGTGACCAAGAGCCACACCAAAATACCACTCTCCCAATTTCAGCATAGCCACATCCACTTTGGGAAGAGCTACACCAGAGTCAGATAGCTGGGAGCACATGCTGAGCTAGACAAAGAACAAGACCCCTTTTTATGCTTTTTGCCCAGCTCAGAAAATCCATCCCTAAGGTCCCTGCCCCAGTCACCTCACAAAGTTCTAGGACATTTTCCCCACATGTACCCACCTCCATTTTCTGATGAATTGCAAAGATGATTAGGGCTTTCAGACTGCAGATACTCCAGGCATTTGCTAATGCTGGGAGAGAAGATCTGTAACACAGTCTACAGTCTGCTCTTCTGGTCTCAAGACCTAAATTCTTGCCAACAATATCTCCTAAATCCACTTTCCACAATGAAAGCAGCACTTCCAAGTGAACTGTAAACAAGCAGAACCTCCACTGACTAACAAGAAATTAGTGCCTTTTGATGGGTTGCAGTTGTGTTTTAAAACAAAGCAGGTTTGTGGTGATGGTTCTGATGTAAAACAGGCTGTCTCCACTCTGCCACTGAGCTTCTCAGCTGCCCTTGGTTGTGAAATAAAAGGCCCAGCTCTGAGCCCTGAGCAGGCCAACATAGTGGTCACCAGGCTTGAGCTAATTTATGGGTTTTGTTCATCAGACCAAGAGTTGCTGGGAGCCAAATCACCTTTTCCTCTGAGCTGGGCTCCAGCAAAGATTGTATGTGCTGTTTGCACACTCATGAAAAGTATGTTTTAAGAAGAGCACAGTTATTTTAGGAAATAAAAAGAAAATTAGGAAACTGAACTAGCAGTGAGAAAGCTCAGGTAGACAAAAGTTAACGCACAAGACACCTTTTTTCAAATGAAAAATGAATGCAAGCTTTTCAGTAATAAATAAAAACGCTTATTAGCTATAAAATGAGATCTACCGAGGGCAATTTTGAGTTTTTCTGGTGTTTGTCTCTGTGTTCCAAATGGAAAAAAATGTCCACAGAAGAAATCAAAACAATCCTTGTACAACAGATAAAAGGAAGTAAAAGCTAAACATTACGTATTGACAATGAGGAATCATTGAAATCAAAAGCAGTATGTTTCTCTAGTTGTTTCCCTTAGAAGTGAGTATTTTAGAGCAGTTTACAGACTACACTTACAGCAACATTCCCTGTATCTCCAAAGGTATTTCAGCAAGAAGCCAAGATATGACAGATATCAAGGCTTCCACTTCACCTATGGGAAACAGTCAATGAAAAATAAAGTACTTTTGCACAAAATTAATTTTAAAAGCCTTTAGGCAGCCAGTCTCATTGCTTAATAGAAAACTGATACAAGCCCAGTCCCAACACACAGATCCTGGCCTATCACAGAAGCAGAACTAACATTGGTCTAATCACAGCCAACACTTCCACAAGAAGGAAAACTGGGAATTTAGAGGAATTTGTTTAGTTAAGCATGGGCTTGGACCCATCCATGACTCTTGGTTGCCTCAGAAGCCAAGCCCAGCTCTGGGTCTTACTCATCCTGGGTACCCCTACGTAAAGCAATTCTCCAGGCTGCCTAAATCTTAACGTTTTAAAATGAGGCCTGAGGAGAATGCTCAGATATCCCAGGAACAATATCTTACTGGTAATATTCTCTGAGTTGGGTAATATCCAAATGTCTGTGTAAGAAACATCCTGGTATCCCCATGTAGAGGAACCTCAGGTACTTTGTGTAAGAGAGAATTGAAGCCATGAAGCAATTCCAGGTGCCTGGCACTGTGCTGGAAAACCAAAAGCACAGGCAAAAGTGAGTTGGCTCCTATCAACGAGGCAGCTGCAGGACGTTGTGCATCTGCTGGGCCCCCTCATTATCTTATTTAAAAAAGCAAACTGTCAAAAAAATTGTGTATCTCCAAACATGTAGGCAGAGGAACTGGAAGAAAGCTGCACTCAGCAAACAGGAGTTACCATGTGATGATGTGCAGCTTCAGCACTGGTGGCTGGTGGAAATTAATTCATATTCCTTCCCAGTTATTGTATAACTCGTGATATTGAGACAACTGCTATCAGTCTTTGATGCCAACAGCAGGAT
This sequence comes from Sylvia atricapilla, assembly GCF_009819655.1. Taxonomy (NCBI): domain Eukaryota; kingdom Metazoa; phylum Chordata; class Aves; order Passeriformes; family Sylviidae; genus Sylvia; species Sylvia atricapilla. Next base: position 6,914,205 of record NC_089152.1, on the reverse strand, counting down.
GACATTATTTTTAATGCATCCAGGGTGACTGGCTCCCACTTCAAGCAAACAGTGACCAAACTGTTGTGCCCTGTCTGTCCATCCTTCTCACCTTGTGCTCTACCTGAAGCTGCTTCCTCAGTAATCACCAGCCATGGACCTCACCCATGTCAGGAACATGGAAAAACCATGGCTGAATGCTGCCATGTCCTTACTGACACATGCCTGAGCAAGTAGGGACTGTGTCCCACAAGCCATTGCATGTCCCAGCAGGAGAACTGGCAGGTTCTGTGTGGTCTAAGCAAAGAGGATTCTGTGGGCACAGCTCACATCAGGAAATTCTTCCTCTTGCTTTTAAAGAGCAAGACAGAGACATGCATTATGCTCTTAGAAAGTTTGCCTTGGAAGGCATCTGAGGAAGTGGTCAGAACAGACAGCTTGGGGACTAACATTCAGCATCAAGATGAAGTTATAAAATGGACTTGCTGTCTTCAGAAAAGAACTATTTGAAATATGTGGGATGGGCTTAAAAGCAGACGCAGATTAATACTAGTAAGAACTGTCATAGTTCAAAAATATCATGATGACCAGGTCATGACTCTGCAAATGGAGGATGAGGCAGCACCACCACGATTCCACTCTACCTACCCCCAGGCTGGTGGTGGCAGGAGGTTCTTGCTGAGTGGGAGGCAGGAGTGGCTTGTCTGCTGCCAGCACATGCTTCTCAAAACCCAGTTGTGGCTGGGAAATGAAGGAGGGTACCTTGCAATCAAAGTGCCATCGCTGTCTAGGGCACACTACAAATAAAGGGCCACCAGCATGAATCACATGATGAATCACAGCATTAATGTGTCCTTCGGGGGACTATTTCTGCCTCTTAAAAACCCCTGCAGATTTAAAGTGAGTGGAAACTGCATACATTTCTGATTTCTTTGCCTCTTCAAGTGGAACCAAAATTTTATTTCTTGCTGTCCTGGAAAGATGAGTTCCCTTGGGGCTACTGCCTACCTGACCGTCCTGACGTGCCTCTTGCTGTAGGGAGTGATGACTTTGAAAAGCAGCTCCATGGCTCCACTGATGCCAAGCATAGTTCCCGTGGTAACTATGGCAATAAAAGGAAAAATCAGTCAGCTCTGAAGCAGGCAGCTGGCAAACATTGCTTAGAAGAGATGTGGGGAAGAGTAGCTTCCCCAGGGGCTGTGAGCTCTCTGGGCTCCCATCTGGACTTCACAGGTCCATTTACAAACACAGAAAGCAAAGCACAAAGCTGTCTGTGGACACAACCTGAGCCAAACTCAGGTGCAAAACCAGTCCTGCAGCTCTTTCCCAATTTCCCCAAAGCCCTTTGTCCTGTAGACATTGTACTCTCCAGAGAACAAATCATAATTAAACAGGGTCTTCTCCCAGAAAAAAAATGACAGAGCTCAAATTCATCCCACATTTCCTACATTCAACTCCGTGAGGACAGTTCATTTTATAGGGGCTTAAAGGACAGAGTTTTCTTTCTGTGCAGAGTAGAAGTGGGTTTGGGGGGTTTCTGAATGCAGTTTAATTTCATCTAGGCCAACTTTCCCTTTCATCCTTCACTTTTAAACACTCTAGGAACTTTCATAGATAAATTTTGCAATCAGTTTCAATACCTAATGCAGAGGCTAGGTGTTCAGCCAGACCTCCTCACCATGAGCCAGGATATCTCAGTGTAATGAAGGAACAAGTACAGCCCTGAAATATTAAACGGAAGCGACCAAGGTGAAAGGATCAGTAATCAACAGCAGCCAGAAGGAGCCCTGGCTGCCTGCCCACTGCTGGGGTTTGGCTGTTTTGTAGATGTCTCCCAGTGGCCATCATGGGCCTGCCAGAGGGCCCATCATCTCCTGCTGTCCTACCGTGTCCCTGCCAAGCTGTCCTGTGATGGAAAGCCTTGCAAGGCCTGCCAGCTACATTCACATTGGCTGGCAATTCATTAGAGACAGGCTGGTGGACAAGGCTGCTCAAATTCATCCTGCTCCACAGCAGGATGTGAGCAGCCACAAACATCTGGTGGCAGTGAAAGGAGCAACCCAGAGTGGGGCATGAGGTGAGACAAGGACTCATCTTCACTGCTTTCATACCTAAGCACTCTAAGGAGTTTTGTATGGTTCTGGTTTCCCTTAAGTTCCACTCCATCCTTTTTAAGGCTGGGAACATGTAATCCCCTGGTTTGATATGACACCCACACAGATTTTCACTTAACCTCCCCTGCAGATTCCCAGCTGGGCCACAGATCCCACAAAGTCAAAGTTATTAATGGAGAGTGGTGGAGATACCTGGAGAGTAACAGAGATGCTCCAGCAAAGGAGCAGAGCTGAGGCTCTGGGGTCTGACATTAACAGAAGGGAGCTCAGGCTGCTGTGTGCATCCCAAAACCTCTGCAGAAGCAGGAGCTGAACTGAGTGCAGCTGCACAGAAACAGGGAGCAGGGAAGTGGGCAGATCATCTTTTTGGGTGAGAGGCAGCACTGGGTTACTGCACAGCTGTGAAACCTAAATAATGGCACATTTCATCTTCTGGCTTTGGCTGCATTTTAAGCCACACTCAGACTTTGAAACAGTGCTTATCATGGGGAGAGGGGTTGAGTGTTGAGGCTTGGCTGCTTGCCTGAGAAAGCCCAAAGCATGAAGCCATCTCCTGTCCAGGCAGAAGGGACCTGCAGGACTGGGAGCCAGGAGAGCTAAATCTCAGGATGCACACAGCAGACTGCAGACAGCATGTCCATCAAGAGTTATCTGCTGGGTGAGGGATGTAGGGAAGGACAGGAAAGGGTTAGAGTGAGCAAAGGGAAATTTGTGCTGACGAGCTCAGTGCTTTATAGCACAGAAAGCCTCTATGAATCTGTAATGATCCCAGAGAGAATACTGGAAATCCCATTGCTTGAATCATTTAACTTGAGGGCATTGCCAAGCAAGAAAAGCTGGGAGAGTGCACATCTGAGGGGATACTAGTGAGAAGACCAGGATCTAATATCTGCTTCCCAGGGGACCTTGAATAAGTAACAGATTTCTCTCTCCCTCTGCTTCTCCACCCTCATGGAGCTGCTCTGAGGTTCAATACAATCAACAATAGTGAGACATTTGGCTATTATGGTAATGGGAACTGTATAGAGACTTAAGGTACCCAAGTCTCAGAGCAAAAGAATTGACAGACTATATTCCAGAATAAGAGATCTTTGCCATGAATATTTTTCACTACAGCACTTTTATTTCCATAGCTCGCAGATGAAATGCACTGTAGAGGCTGCATAGGCCCCTTGAGGAGCACCTTTTTCTAAGGTTGCTCTGGCTTTTGTGATTTTCTGTATATTAATGGTTCATGCAGGCACTAACCCTACCAGGAATGATGTTTCTTTGCATTGAAATGACTATAAAAGAACCCTGGCAGTTGTTACACAGAAGAAACGAGGGAAATCCTGGCACTCACCATTAGAAGCACAAACACGCAGGACCCAGAGGCAGTGGGTGAGGTACAGGGGGTGGCCCAGGTCTCTTCTTGTCAAGCTCAGTATTATATCAGTGGCTTCTGCCTTCTGCACTTTTAGCCCAAACTTCCTATCTGTGAAAAGCAAAGGAGAATTATATTATTACAAAGGCCACGTCATTGCAGCTGTGCTGCTAAACGTGTTTATTAAGCCTGGTAACTCAAAATCTTATAAGAAAGGCATTAAATTTTATCAATGAGTTAAATCAATATTAATCTCACTGAAAACAGAAAAATATGGGGTTTACTTTGAGTCACCATATATGAAACATAAAATAGTCTGGATTGAAAAAGACCTTTAAAGGCCACCCAGTACGAGCCTGTTGCAATGATTTGCACCAGACAAGGTTGCCCAGAGCCCTGTCCAACCTGACCCTCAAGATTTCCAAGGATGGGGCATCCACCACCTCTCTGGGCAACCGATGCCAGCATCTCACCATCCTTATCATAAAATATTTCATCCTTTCATCTTATCTAAACCCATCCTCCTTCAGTTTAAAACCATTACTCCTTGCCCTGTACCAACAGGCCCTACTAAAATGTTTGCCCCCTTTTGTTGGAACTCTGGAGGCTGAAAATTTCAGGCTTTCTGTGCTGAGGGGCATTGACTCTCAGGCATGCACTACATTTGACCTGAGGCAGTAGAACAGGTTTCCAAAGTTGAGTGATAGCACTGGGGTTGTGTAGTTTGAATAGTATCGTGTGATTTTTCAGGGTGAAAAACTTAGATTTGAGATTTTAGTATATAGTAATATATGGGGTAAGATGGAGGAATTTGGGCATTGTCTAAGCCCTTCTTCTTCACCTTCTTCTTCCTTCTTCTTCATGAGTTTAGGTGGTTTTCTTTTATTAGGTCAAAAAGGTCCACATTGCAGGCCTTGGGTGGTCACTATTGGGTCAGAAATATAAATAATGTAGGTGTCACTTCATTGTTGGGCGATTAGCACTTAAATAATGTTGGAAAGAGTTAGAGGTACTCCATTTTACCTTTGTTTTTCTAACTTGCTAGTGAGACTGTAATATAGGTAAGAAATAATAAACACTGAACACGAAACAATGACTCCCATGTATCAATCCTGACCCTGGCAGAAAAATAAGCTAGTACCATCAGACCCTTTAGCTACTGGAAGGTCATAGTGAGGTGATGCTGATTTCTGGCCCCCTCCCGAAGCCCCCCAGTACCTCGTTGGCCCACCCTGGCCAGCAGGCGCAGCAGGGGCAGGAGGGTGCCGTGGTCCAGGGGCTCTGTCCGGGCAGCCGTGGCCAGGGCCTGCAGCAAAGCCTCACTGCCCCCTTTGCTGACCACGTAGTGAATTCTCCGTCCGGTGCCTGGGGAAGAGAGGAGAGACTGCTCAGAGCATCCCTTCCCTGAGCCACGGCTGTCACAGACCCTCAGTCTGCAAGGAGCACTCAGAGCTTCCATGGCATTCAGACAATATTCAAGCGCCGTGAGCGCACGAGCATTTGCAGAACTGGCCACGAATCTCTGGTGTCCCCAGCCTGGGGACACGGGTGCTGGCTGCGTGGTGGAACTGGGCTCTGCTGCCTGTCATCACCACAGTCATGGTCTCTCCAAACCCACGTGCTGCACAAGTTTTTCACTATGCACTGAAACGTGGCAGAGAAGAATAAGCAGAGGCACCGACAGGTTTCAAAGCAGCAAAAGGCTCAGTGATCTTTTCTTAGATACTGGAAATTAAACAAGGAAAGAACTAAAGCTGCACTGGGCTTCTGCCAAATGAAAAGGAATCCTAGGGAAGCCTCGGGGACAGCTTTCAAATAAATGTAGGTCTCCAAAGAAATCACACTGTAACCCTGAGAGCCTTACTGTGTTAGCAGACACTGATCCAGGCTCTGTGGCTGGGGGATGCTGCTCGTTCAGTTCCTAGAGGAGAGCAAGACTCCCTATCCTCCATGGGGGCCATCCTTGCCCCCAGCTGAGGAGCAGGGCTTCAGGGCTCCAAAAGAGAGCCCCAGATGGACAGGTGATGTCTCTGGTGGGGCTTCCAGGGGTGGGGGACCCAGGAGGATCCAGCACTCACCAATGCAGCCCCCACAGCCCAGCAGCTTAGTTGGCTTGGTAATTGTTTAGCAGATGATATTTTTGTGGTGGAGCAGAAAGGAAAAGGAACCTGATTTTTTTTTTCCAGTTCTTTTTCCAATACACTTATTTTTTCGTGCAGCTTTGAGCACATAAAGCGACATCCATTCCCTGCAGCCCCAAGGTAAAAGTGCCTTTTGGAGAGAGGCTGAACTCTCTGCATTAGAGGGTCCCTGGGCTCTGACAAGTCAGGTTCCTTTCCCTGTCTCACAGACCTCTCTCCAATGGCACTGGTGAACATTTCCAGTGGTTGACTCCCAAAGATTATGAAATACTTTGCAACCCATGAGCATCTTCGAAACTAAAAAGAAAAAATTGAAACTTTCTCTGATTTTCTTTTTACTTTTTTTTAACACTTTGAATAAGCTCAGTTTTCCAAACACAGGAGTAAGGACTTCTCACCTATAGATAAAATTTGTATTTTTTCACCTTGCAAACACCTGGTCAAGTTTGAATGCAATTATGACTTCCCTGACTCACTTGAAGACCCCCTTTCTGTCCTAGCCCACAGCCATTGCCCCGGGTCTTTGCTTCCTTACCCAGAGACAGCAAGTCAGTGAGGACACTGAGAATGTTCAGGATGACATCCTTGTCACAGGAGCTCTGGAATGGAAACACACCAAATGTACAGATCAATTCAGAACATGACACTTTGTCCTGCACAGGGCTGCAGTTCATCATGAAGTGCAGAGGCACTGAGATCCTTGTTTGGATACTGAGCACTTTGGTGCCATCTGGACAGTGAATATGTGGAAACATATTGATGACACATTTTAAAAGCCTCTAACATATCATTCTACAGAGTATTTAATATGCAGTAGCATTTCTGTAGAACTTACATCTAAATTATAAACTAAAGCTCTATTTATTGGTTTCATCTGACTACCCCAAAGTTGAGGAAATTCTGCATCACATAGAAATGCAAATGTGAGGTGCTTTTCCATGAGAGCATCTCTTATTACTGGAGTTGAAGAACAATATATTTAAATTATATTAATCCCATCTACAAGAAAATTCCCCTGTCTTTGCAGCCACAATCACGTGAAAGCCTTGAATTTGAGAAGAAAAATTCCTCAGCTTATTTTTAAACTAATATAATTTAATTTTAAGACCAAGTTTCCACCACACTTTGACATGACACATTCTGCTTTAGAGTCACTTTAAATTTTGCATTAGAGGAAATAAGATACAATGCACTTGAGGAGAAGGAAACACAAGATATCTACCATCCATCTGTGTGATACACTAGACCCCTTCTTTAATCCTCCCCCAAACAGATTTCACTGCTGTGATTCAAGAATTAATCACCAGTCCATATTGCAATTTGGGTGATTTGGGTTAAGACATGGATGTCTTTATTTCTGAACAGATACAACACCATAAAAACTTCTAATATTATGCAAAACTTGCATTTGAATAGCCTTGGTCCCAAAGAACGTTAGGATCACACAAACTATAAAAGAATCATTTTATTTGCAATTTAATTATGACAAGAAGAGAACATCTCACAAATATATGGCTCCTATATTTCTGAATGTTTAACTGCTTCAGAAACTTAAACTAACCTGGTATCTGTTCTGGATATATGTGATCATTTTAACAGCCAAATTAATTCAACCATTCTCTGACATATTTAACATTAGTCAACTATATATTTAAGACAAGGAGTCGAGAAATATAACCTGGCAAAAAGAAACTCCAGGAAGAATATTAGGGAAAATCTAATTCAGATCTGTAATAATGACTATTAATGCAAATGGACCCTTTTTCCCCAATGGATCTCTGAAAATGTCACAGCACAAGCTGGCAAGGTGCTGAGGATTGTGTAGCTAATTAGGGAGCTGCAGTTAGGGAGCTGCAGTTCATACCTCGTCCTTTGTTACAGCTGGGGAGGGCTGGCATTGGGTGAGACTTGGGGATGAAGCAGGAATAGATCAGTCTGCAGTCAGAGCAGGTGACTGCCAGCCTGGAGAAACAGATTCCCACCCCAGTCACAGAAATCCTGTAGGATGCTTGGCAGCTCCCTGTAACCAAATCTCCTTCTGTACTGGTAAACTATACATGCCATTTTCTGCATGGAATCACTACATCAGTGCCAATGTTTCCTAGCTTCTGTATCCTAAACCTTGTGCATATTCTTAGATTTCTCTCTTTTTTTGGTCATAATTATTAACAAAAACAAGGTTTCCCATCATACTGGCTTTGGCCAATTACCAGTGCTACCAACCATTCCCTGCTCAATGTATATTCCAAGTGAGCCACAGGGACAAGAGGTGTCAGCAGGGGAATGAGAGAAAAGAGCAAGGCGTGGGCAGGGAAGGGGAAGACAAGGTGTGGTCAGGGAAGGGGAAGAAAGAAAAGAAGAAAAGTCATGTGAGGTAGGAGCAAACAGGCAGGATCAGAGGATCACTTCTGAAATGGGGACTCAGTGGAGGAGGGTCTGTGAGCACTGATGGCTTTCTCAAGGCACAACTTGCTTTTGCTCTTAGCTAAAATCCACAGGCAAAGCGCCTGTCTCATCCCCACCTCAGAGCTGGCCCATGCCCAGAGAGAGAGCCTGCTGTTTCTATCTGTTATTAACTCAGCAAGCAGAGATCTCAGCACTGAACATAAAAATTCAGCCCTTTTATGATCCATGTGGAAATCAAAAGGCTCAGTGTGATAGGATTCCTGCTCCTTTCAGAGCCAAGACAAACAGAATACGTGGTTTTAATGAAATCCAGTAACTCTTGTCACCAAGTACTGGCCACCCTCACCTTAGAGGAGTCCAGATTTGGGCCACTGGCTCAAGGGACCACACAGAGAGGATGGTCTGCAACAGGGTCAGAGCAGTTCTGAGCAGCATTACTTTTGGGTAAGATATACAGCTTTAGCCCTATGTTAATCTTCCGAATTCATGTCTTTGTTCATTTCAGCTGGCTCAAGTCTCACAGACTAAACAAAGAACATTCAGAGCTCTCTTTCCAAGAGTTTCTTGGCATTTTTTAGCATAGGGACTTAATAGTCAGGGGCAGTTGTCAGGAGTGATGAGCATCCATCAAATTTACTGACTCCAGGAAGACTTACTGTTCTCAACACCTTTTTAAATATCAGGGTTGCCTAAATCAGGCTGTCCTCTGGTTTTGTCTTGCTGCCTCTCAGTATCCCTTTCCTCTGTAGGTGGATGGATTACACATTAAGGTTTCAGTAATGAAGTCTTCATTGATTTATGCTCCTATTACACTGGGTTGTTTATTTTAACTGATTGGATTGTGGGTTCCTAAGCCATTAACACAAATAGTGATGACATAAGATATCCTCTGACTTTCCATGCACTTTATCCAGGGACTTGGGCAAACAAAGAACTTGAGGGAACATGAAAGATTGACCTTTAAAATGTGAAAATTAAAGCTGGGTGATATTGCCAAATATTTTACCTGGGTGTTTACTCTTGATATTTTAACACTAAAATTCTGTGTTGGTGCCTCATTGCTCCCCTTCATTTTGCACACTACTGAAGGAGTTGGATGACTCATGTGTTGGCTGAAACACTGGATAAAATCCCAGTCCCATTACAAATTCTAACATATTTCCCACTAACTTTAGTGGCACTACTGAATAATACAGACTTCTGCAGAAGAGCACAGCTCTCATTTATAATAGCAAGACAACACAGAAAAAAAACCAAAGTAAAGTTGCTATTGTCTTGCTAGATGACAACTTGCCCCTAGAAAAGAAACAGCTCACATTTTGACTAATTAGCTTGAGGTTTTCAAAGTCATCAACGATATTTGGACACTGAAGTCCATTAGAATCGATTGTTTAAATTAATACACATAATAAACTCTTTGTGGATGAATTGCCAACATATTCATTCATAAAAAAAAATTCAGTAAATCTTTTTGAACAGTAAGTACAAATAAGAAAATCACAACTTGTGCCTGATCTAAAAAAGATGAATAGAGTAATTTCTTTAATGCAAATTTCTTACCCAGCTCTGGTAAAAATAAACACATTAGTTATTTTTATTGAAGGGGATGTTTGATGGTTTAAGAACAAACCATAACCAAAGAGAGGAGAAAAGTAAAATTCCTCTTGCTAAGTATTTTCCATTCCTGCCAGCAATTACAAATATTAGATACAGCATCTACATGTGCACAGACTAATGAAGATGCATTTGTTGTATATGGGTGGAATAAGAGAAGAGAAAAGTTCCCAGAGGCTTAAGTTAGATTACAAAATCGCTGACCTCCTGCAGGATTTCACTGAAAGGATTTAAAGTTAGAGCCAAATTTTTGCCTATTAACAACAGCCTACAGTTTCCTTTCACAGCCTGTGGCTGGACTAAGGTTAAAGTAGCAAAACCATCACTTTAAATATCATGCATGGCTGTACTTTTTGGTCAGAGCCCCTCATCTCAAACTTACTCCAGCAAAGCATCCTGTCTTCCTCATCCAACCAGGAGTATCACAGGGCTGAGCTCAGATGCATTTAATCAGCTCCTGGCTGAGAGCTCCTCTCTGAGCTTTTTCTGGGAATTAATCCCTGAAACACTGGGGTTAGCTTGGCAGAAGCTCCTCAGAGATAAACAGCAGGAGGATGGAGAAAGCCAGGAATAAAAAAAATACCCCAGCACATGGTCATCGATACGTTACAGGCAGCAAGTGATTAATTGGTGACATTGGGCTTGGAGGACAACAGCTCGATCCCACCATTTCTGACTGGCAGCTCGGATTATTTCACTGACCCACGACTGAGCAGGGAACAGCTCTTGTCTCCTTGTTCTGCTCCTGGGAGCATGCCAAGACAGCTGTTATTTACTCAAGACAAGATTATAAAATTGCTACTAAGCCACAGTAACAGGTAACCTCAGGGAAGCCTCTGGGGATGTTTTCCACAAGGCTCAGAAACCCAACAGAGGGTTGGGATTTTTCGTGTCCTGCCTGAAGGATAGCAGCCACCACTGCCATTCCCCTTCCAGCACTGCCTTCAAACAAATACTCCCCATAAACTCAGTCTTTTGGACTTTTGTGTCTTTTGCCCAAAGGCAAGTATTTCCCTGAATGAGACACACAATCTACTGACAGGGTTTGTTGGGAGTCTAAGCATTAATGCTGAAAAAAACGAGGACGCCCAGAAAGAAATCAAACAGCATTAATTTGTGCGGTGCGAGATTTACTAATAAATATTTTATTTGGGAGAAGAAATACAAAGCAGTTATTCCAATCACTAAAATAATGAATGCAAAATGAAAGAAGCCGCTCTTGCAAGACAGCACATAACATGGTTTCTACCAATACGTCTTTTTAAATTAATTGTTGAATTGTCTCACAAAGCTGTGTGACTGCTTAGGAAAAATCTCCCAAACAAACAACAGAACAAAATGATCTAATTTTAAAGAAAAGGTACTGCTGCGCTGGGCTAAAAAACTTCCAGACCTTTCTGTTTGGGTCTTTTTTAGTGGGGCTAAGGAATAGGATATCCAATCCCAGGGTTTGTTTGTTTATTTGTTTGTTTGATTTAAAATAGCCTGTTTCTAAATATGGAAGCGGGGTTTGACCTGTCCAAAATATATCCTCCTCTCTTCTCCTTCCCTTAATAAATTTGCTCACACAAATAGCAGTCAGCAGCCCAACTGCCTGTGTAATGAGACTTACATCTGCAAGTCAGATTTCTCACTCTCTGCACTTGAAGCCTATTGAAGAGAAATTCTGATGCAAAATTAATACTGGCTAAAATCAAGAGGAGGTTAGAGGCTGAGCAGCATTAGTCCTCACTGTCTCCTGAGACCTCTAGAAAATACTGGGTTCTAATTACCCTCTTAATGCTTAAATCAAAGGGTACTCTGGCAGCAAGGTGCCCACCAGCCCAAACTGCTGGGCACAGCCACTCACCACTGGCATTATGGATTTGCCAGCTGGATATCTCCTTCCCACAGCTGACTATCCAGCCTTACAATAACTGGGAAGCCAGGTTTGGTGCCTTATGTTCCATGCTTTGTCAGAGTAAATTGCTTTTTCTAATTTAAGAGGCACTAAAAAATCACATTTAAATAAGAGAGTAAAATACCCTAGAGAGTTTCTTGTCTGTTTGCTCCCATCCTCAGCTTCAATATTCAGCCAGCTAAGTGTGATTTCTTCTCGTTGGGAGGTCCACAGTATTTGTTACATGGGGGTTTACAGGAGAAAAACATCATTATTTCTGAGGTGGATAAAAGGGTTCAGAGACCTCTGAAATATCAGTAGGCAACCACAGAGTAAGGGATGATCAGTTGAAGTGATTATAGCCTTAATTTTGGCATAAGTGGAGCAGAGCACCTTCTTAACAATACTACCATTATCCAGCTTTAGAAGGATTCCAAGAAATTATGGTCAAGCTGCCCCTGCTGCCAAAATAACCATCCAAACATCCTCAGCATCACCACAGGAGTCACCATCTCTGTGGTAAACAGTACATTTAATTTCTTTTCCCAAATCTGGATTTCCTCTTCTTAGGAGTCAGATAGGCCTGAGCAAGCCAGGAAACTCAGGGGAGACATGGAAGGAAAAGGGGCTATTTAAAGCCTCAGAGAGGAGGACCTTACAGCTCTGGGAGTGTCCTAAGTGACCTCTTTAATCCTGGGAGAAAGGCGTCCGCAGCTGTGGGGGATCACGTAGCCCTCAAACTGTACCCAGGGCAGCCAAGGGGCCTCCAGGGACAGGACACGTGGCTCAGCAACTTCTTGCTCCTGCTCCCAAGCCTTGGAGACAAGTCCCTCTCGCTGGCCCTGGCCACCCCTGTGACCCATGGCAAGCACCCCAGTGAGCCAAGCGCCAGACATTTCTTTTCCTACTGATGCTTCACACCACACCCAAAGCAGAAATTGTGGGGTTTATATCACAAAATATACCAAAGGCTCATTAAAAACGTCCCTCCCTCTGGCCTGCTGCAGTCAGGTGGGTGGCTTTTTTCATGGCTTGCAATGGAAGGTCTGGGTTTTTTCAGCTTTGTTTGCACTTGGGTATAACCCAAGCAGGATAACCTGCATCATCTTTTTCAGTACCAGCACATCACTGCTGGGTGCTGCGATTCCAACCCCTCGCAGTGGGTGGTAACTCATCCAGGTGAGCAGGAGTAGCAAACTTCTGATATGCAGAGCAAACTTCTAACATGCAAATAGACAGGGCTTTACTCCTCTTCACTGAGCTGCAGGACCTCTTCTCAAAGGATACACTCTGCAGGACTGAACTGCTCCAAGGCAGGGATGGGAAAATTGCAAACTCACATCCTAATGTCTTCAAAACACTGAAGGTGTTGAGATGAAACAGCTTGGCTTAAGCTGATCTCTAGCCAAAATAACTTGGTGAAAATCATCTGTGCCAAGGAATCTTACAAAATCTAATGCACTAACATAACACCTTGCATCAGAGGATCACAGACTTCTTCACAAATATTGGCTAACACCTGCCCAGTAGCATCGCTCATCAACATCAGTTTGCTTCTTATTTTCCTGGTGGGAAATATCACCTTGTGGTGGGAAATTCACTTAGTCAGTACCTAAGAGGATAGCTGGCAGAGCCAGGATATTTATTGTAAAAAAATGAAGCAGAAACACCGTGTGCACAGAAGTATTGTGGTCCTCAGTCACAGACTTATTTCCATCTATTTGTGAGGAGTTCAAAATTTTCCTTTCCTGAGATTAGTCTTCTCGTCCCAAATTCCCAGAATTAAGTGCAGCAGAAAAATCTATCCCCAGCAAGGAATACTGATGGCAGATTGGGAGAAGAAAGAGCTACTCCACCAGTGGGTCCCAGAGCTATTTGAAAAGAGATTCAACCTTATGACAAGGGACTACATTTAATTAATCCATACAGGAATTAGGAAGCACATAAACCATGACCTGATCTTTTTCTAATTTTACCTACTGTGTCAAAAAGACTCAAAAAGACTCTAACTTCAGAGTAAAGGTTGTTCATCTCAGTGCCTCGTTATTAGTGTGTCCCTCCAATAAAATATATTCACATCCAGATATGTGCAGGAATTACGCCCTGACAGACTGCAATATCTTGGATACTGTTGGCAAAGTAAACCAGTTTTTTCCTCTTTCTTTTTTTACACCAAAGTTCTCTCAGTGTTCTCAAAGAAAAGCTTGTCCTTGTGCAGAAGTTCCTCCTGCTACAAAGTTCCTTTGTGTCACTTGCTCCTCTCACTAATGCGCCTCTAATAGTGCAATTACTTTATTATGCAGAAACAGTGGTAAAACACATTATTATATAACCTTCAAATGCTTCTGTCAAATTGGAAGTGTTAAAAGAATGAGGAAACTTTGAGATAAATCAAAACACGTGATACTCTGCAAAAGGCTTTTAGACTTTCTTTTGAATATTTCTAATGTTCTTTCTGTAATTTCTACTGCAGATAAATTCTCCCAGGTTTTATCTCTTATTTCACAATAAGTTACCTATGACACCTAAAGATTTTGACTGGATTTAATGTTATACTATTCTCTTTTTTGCTCTTTTTAATCTATTTTTATTTTAATGCCAAGATTATCCTAGCATATGCCTTTCACACTCTCTTATTAAGTTTCTGTAAGGCATTAACCATTCTTGCACAATGAATTCTATATGCATGTCAGCACCTACTGTTTATTGCTGTTTCTTGGATTTATTCCTGTATTTTATATTACTTTTGCTGTTACTGAATTAATTTAAAATATTAATGTTTCATTCAAATGCCACTCTGTTACAGATCTTTAACACAACTGCCACCCAAATTTAATAGAGAGGGATCTGTTTTCTCCATTCAGTTTTAGGGGTTTTTTTTTCCCTTACCAACAATGAAAAAGCAGCATGAAATGTGCTACTCTTTCTTTTTTGTGAGATTTGATGGCTGTCAGTCCAGAGAACGCTTTGTCTTTCAAAGATGAAGCACATTTGGGAATTGACGAACTTTTTTACAAGCAGTGGCATTTCTCAGAGTACAAGTGAGTCTGGAGAATCCTGGAAAATTTCCAGATGCACTCGCTTTTTAATGAAACCTCAGATTTTTGAATGCTATAGCCAATGTGAGTATGTGCATGCGGAAATAAATAGCCATAATGAAATCCTTGCTGCTATCCTTGCCTTCTCTGGGATGTTCCTGCTTGGACCACACATGACAAAGCCCAAGACTCCCTGGGTCTAATCTGAGTCTGCCCTGGCACTCGCCTGTGTTCAGTCCAGGCTTCTCCTGAATTCCTGTGCAGACAATCCCACCTGCTACACCTTATTCTGGCACTCACTTGTACAGGTTGAAGATGAGGATCACTGTAAGGTACACTCTGGTTTAGAAAAACACCAGTCCTTTCTCTTGCCAACACAAGTGTCCTTATGTGTCAATCTACCCCACTTCCAAAAGCGCCTCCCGGAACAGCCATGCAAATGCTTTTAATCACATTTAATAACAATGGTTGAGGAATGGGCAGTGGAGACAAGCCACTTATAACTACTGTTAGTCACATCTTATTTTCTTCAGAGATGTAACCTGAAAGTGAAAATGATGAACCTATTTTTGCCATCTAGTCTACGTGAAAAATCAAGCAACAAACGAAACTCGGCATCCATAATAAATAGCAAACTGTGTTCTGAAATTCTAATGATTTAAAGTAATATTACCAGTAATATAAAGCAGAACTTCCGTTTAACTGCATTGCTGAGACCCATCCATCTAGATTTAGACAGCAATCTCTCAACAGCAAAGCCCTCAGTTCTCTGAAAAGGTTGCCAAGTTTTTAAGAGGCATGATAGGGGTATCTGTCATTTTCCATCCAAAAGGTAACAAAGATTTTTATCTCCTTTATCTTCAGTCTACACCCCATGCATGACACCCAACAGCAGCAAGGCAATGCCGCCATGCCAAAAACAGGCATGTTTGGGGATTTATTCCACCCTTGTTACTTCATCCAGTAGCTCAGAAGCACCTGCAAACTAAGTGTTGGTCAGTCAAGCTAAAAGGCATTTTATTAACTCCACGAATGAGACCATGCGTGCGTTTGTGCTCCAGGAAAAGGGACAGGAGTTATATTTAAAAGTACCCAGCTCTACACATTCTGCTGGGATGCCCTGTGGAGTTCACCCAACCAAACCCCTCGGGCTGTCTTCTCTGAGACTCTCCCACATGGGAATGGGCTGAACGTGCAATGGCACTGTGGACTGATCTTTCGGAGAAAGGTGAATTCTTCAGTGAATACCCAGCGGGAGATTTGATCTAAGTCAGAATTTACCTCTGATTCCTGCATTCATTGCAGGCAGGGAGAGATCGCCATAAAGTCATTGCTGTTGTTTTGTCCTGTTTTGTTTAAGCATGTTCCCAAGGAGACCTGTTGGTGTAATAATGCTCTACAGGCTTTGTAGGACATAGCAGGGGAGTCTCTGCTAGGGAGATTTCCAACTGTTTGATCACCCAGCCATGCAGACCTTTCAGACAAACCCTCCAGAGTTTTCAGTCAGTGAGGTACAGCTGCTGCTGCGAGAGCTTTTGAAACAAGCTGTTAATAATCATGGGTTTCATCTCAAAGAGAAGTCGTTTTAATGCATCTCTGCATCCAGCTGTCCCCTTGAAGTCCCTGTGCATCGTGGGGAGATCAAATGACCTTAGCCATATGGGAAGAGAAATTGTCAAAGAAAACAGAGCCAGGCACACATTCTTTTTCTCCTTTGTCACCTCCAGCTCTCTCTCCCACTTGCAGAAGTTTAACATGGAGCCAGAAGCCATTTAAATTGAAGAAGATTGTCCCAAAGAGAAGGTCAGATAAACCAGGGTAGTACTGCTGCGTTCCCCTAACCTCTCCAGAAACTCTCTCCATATGGATGGTGATGGTTTATTCCTGGAAGAATTGAGGGTTGAAAGAGCCAGTTCAGTTTGTTCCTCTGACTTCATCAGATCAGCATTTTAATCATAGGGAAAGGTCAGGTGGTCCATTCTGCCTCCTCCCCTCCTTTGAAGTGAGACAGGTGGGCATTCACCATGCCAAGCAAACTGCTTATGGGAGGATACATCTCTCCCTGTCAATCTTCTGATTGCCAGGTTAATGCTGAATAAAATGGAGGGCCAGTTTTATCTTCATTGTAAATCTGCTGCTTTGGCCTTTCATCAAGAATCCCATAAAAACCACAAAAGATGGCAGAGGACAACAGGCACTGCACTGATTTCACCCAGGCTGCAGGAGTGTCATCTGCTCAGACAGTGAGTTGTTCCACCCTTTGATTTGGGAAATAATGTGAGCTAAGATCCCCTTTGCCCTAACTTAACAGATGAACCTTATCTCCATCTACTGTCCAAATGAAGAAAGAAGAAGGCACAGACAATTGAAGGAATTTGATGGGGTTTGTAAGAGTTTTGAAATAAAGCCCAGCACTCCTGCTTTATCCATCAATACAGCATCATTCCCTCCTTTGAAAGGAAAGGAATAGGTACCAGAGAGTGTGCTGAGCTGATGGGCCATGGGGAGAAGAGTTTGTCTCAGTTTACTATAGGATCAAATTCCCATTAGGCCCAGTGGGAAAGCCTTTGCCTGTAAGTTACACCAAAAATTAATGTGCATAAAAGGCTTCTTAGAAGTTGATTTCAGTAAAACACAATGGTGTTTCCATGTCAGAAAAAGCCCCCATATGTTTGGTTTCAAAGCATCCCTTGTTGAAAGGCAGGGGGGAAAAAAGCCAAGATTTCTTTGGTAGAGTAGTTATTTCTCCCACAGGACTTCTGTGTCAGAATTACTCAATTTTCTAATAAGAATCATCATGAAAGCTTTGCAGTTCTCATTAATTCCACCTCAACCTACATCACCTTTTGAAAATAAGGCTGTGTTCTTCCACAAGAAGAGACCACGAGAAGAAAAACCCATCCTTGTTCTCTAAACCCCCAAAGGGAAGGAGATTTAGCTTTGCCCATGTAATTTCTTATCAAGCAAATGTTATTCTATTAATCAATAGCTGGTCTAAAACACTAATTCTCTTTTTTGTACCTGAGTAGTGCCTGCGGGCAGAAGAATCTCTGCCATGTTATCTTTGTCCTCTCTAGAAGACATCTTATGAAGTCAATGACAAATTCTTGATTTCTGAGACCTTGATTTCTGTACGATATGGTTGGTCCCCACTCAGTAAAACAAAAGCCATAACAGCACAGAGATCAAAAGGAAATACTAAGTCATGGATATGAATTGGCTCTGTCTCCATCAGCCTCTGGAAGAGAATGACCAAGTTTCCCTTATTTTAAGAGATGATTTTCATTGCACTTGGCTTTCCTTCCCAAAACTGTACTAAGATAAATTGTTTTGCCTGTATGATAAAGGAAAAACATTATCCAGTTCTTGGAGATTTGAATCTCCACCCAAAGAATCCACCGAGATTTTGTTTAGGTCAACTTCTCATAAAATGAAACAATCAGGGAAATAAACCCAGATTTTCAGCAACAGAAAATGTCTACAAATATTTTATTGATCTGGATTCATGTTCTTGCTTCTTAGCCATCTTAAATTAAAATGTATTTTCTGAAATAAACTGTTTCTTTTGAAGCAGTGGCCCAGTAATGCTCTCTGTGGCACACAAAGTTTGCAGGACTGCAGGCACCAGTGTGACAATGGAGCTGTGCAAGAACCTGCCACACTGCTGACCCCTCACACTCCTCACCTCCTGCAGCACACCTGGTTTTGTCCAGGGCAGAAGGAAGTCTGGCTGCTGAGCTGCTGCTCCTGGTCTCCTTGGAGAAGGTTGTCACTCCCTCTCACGGAATGTCTCACGCATTCCCAGGAGCATTCTGACCTCTCTGGGGACCTGCGTTGCCTGGGAATCACAGCTCCCCATCGTGTCCCTGTGGAGATTCCCTGGAATCACAGCTCCCCATCCTTCCCTGCGGAGATTCCCAGGAATCACAGCTCCCCATCCTTCCCTGCGGAGATTCCCTGGAATCACAGCTGCCCATCCTTCCCTGCGGAGATTCCCAGGAATCACAGCTCCCCATCCTTCCCTGCGGAGATTCCCAGGAATCACAGCTCCCCATCCTTCTCTGCGGAAATTCCCTGGAATCACAGCTCCCCACCCTTCCCTGCGGAGATTCCCAGGAATCACAGCTCCCCACCCTTCCCTGCGGAGATTCCCAGGAATCACAGCTCCCCACCCTTCCCTGCGGAAATTCCCAGGAATCACAGCTCCCCATCCTTCTCTGTGGAGATTCCCTGGAATCACAGCTCCCCATCCTTCCCTGCGGAGATTCCCAGGAATCACAGCTCCCCATCCTTCTCTGTGGAGATTCCCTGGAATCACAGCTCCCCATCCTTCCCTGCGGAGATTCCCGGCGCAGAGCGGCTCCGCTGATGGAGCAGCGCCTCTGCCCTCGGGCCCTTGGGGGCCTGCGGGCAAACAGGTGCAAATAGACTGTCCGTGAGACAAGTGCTTATTAAAAGAACGGGGGAAGGCAGGAGGGAATTATTTCCACCCCGGTCTGGTGAGAAGGGCAGAGTCACGGGACCGGAGTGTGGCAGAGCCCAGCGACACGTGTGAGGTGTGAATGGATTTGGGATCCTCAGAGCCCGAGGGCCCCAGGTGTGCACACACCAACCCTGACAGACCCAGGGAAGGGACACCTCTGCCCAGGATCACAGCCTGGTCCATGAGGAGCTACCAGCAACCACTGCCTTATTCTGCATTCCCACTGACTGCTCTTGGAGGATGGAGGGGCTTTTACCTGCACTTCCAGAGGCTTAAACCCCCCCCAGATGTCATTGCAAATGTAATGATGGTAGGAGTTGTGTTATCTATCCTGGCACAAACAGGAGCGATCACACAGACGCAGCCTGTCTATGACAGCAACAACTCCAGGAGCAATTCCCAACCCTGCTATCCCAGACCAAGCAACACAAAAATCCCTCCCCATCTCTTAAACTATCAGTATGTGTATGAATTTTTTTTTTTTTTCTGTTAACACACATCAGCAAGATCTCCGCTGGTGCCAGTAGACGCTGCTGGAGCCAACCATTATCAGCCCATATGTTTTTCAGTACAAGCAACTTTTTGTGTGCGCTTTGCTGAACATAATATAATAAACTTTAATTCAAAATGCCCATGAACACATTTTCTACTACAGACATTTTTTTCCTATTATAGATAAAACCAAGAAGACTGGACCAATGCATTGGACAGAAAAATGTGTCTAAGCTATCACAACAAATGCAGCATAATATACTGAAAATAAGATTATTCTACACAAAGAAACACTAGCAAGACCTATTCAGGCAAACACCTCTCTGTATGAAAACATTTCTTCTTCTATTTCAAAGAGGGAAATTATTGAAACCCGAGAAAAAGAGAGAGTGGAAATTTTCCATTGTCATAAAAATATTGATGTAATGTATAAATACATCTGTAGGCATACAAAAGAGCTAGGGAAGCTAGATAACTACCAATAATTATCCTCAACTTACAAATAGATAAACAGATGTTTTTAAATGTATTTGCATACTGTATGTGAAATACAAGTAGTTTAAACAAATCCATATACTTCCTTCCATAATGTGGTTTATTCTATTAATTTTTTGTGTCTATAATGCAGTACCAATATACACAATATTGAGTTGCATGACACGGCATAATGTGCTATTATATTACATCCAAATAGCCTAAGTTAAACAGCTTGGCCATAAGCATAAAGTCAGCCCCTCAACAGCTAAAAAGCACCAGTTTTAAAGCATTCCTGATATTTCATTTGGTCCCCTGGAGTAACTGTATTTTTTAATTTCCACATGACAACTTGCTTTATTTCACAAAACCTCTGCTTCAGGATGAGCCGTGCCTGTTGCCTGGAAAATCACCCCATGCAGCATTTTGTCCTCCTCTTTTAGCATGTGGTGTTCTGTGCATTATTTATTGTTCAGCATCCAATAGTTTGCACAAAAACAAGCTATTCATTTGCTGCCTTTTTTTTTTTTTTTTTTTTTTTGGACAGTAGAACTTCTGAGGTTTTTTTTCTCCCAATGTTCATCACCTGGTTTCTCAAATGCTGATGTGAGGCATGGTGGGATTTTTTGCCATGTTACACGTGATTAACTCAGAAGCAGAGGTTTATAATCCATTTTTCCAGACTGGCACCCAACTGATCCAGCAGCATGGCTATCCTGTCATGTTTGCATTGCTGAAGGAAGGGAGAAAGGGCCCTCCTCGACCATTCATGACACAGTCTCATTTGTCCTCAAAGCACAAACCATCCTAGACAAGGATGAGGGACAGCAGAAGACGAACAGAACTTCACTTTCCTGGTCTGACAGAGAAAGTTCTGCTGATGCTCAGACTGACACACTCTTGTGCTCAGCTCAGCCATCACTGCTGCTGCTCTGATTGGCCTCTGGGTACATTTTGAGGTTCTGAATTCTCATTAATTCAGCCACAAAAAAATTCTGGACAGCCATCTGGAGGCATTTACAGAGGAGCTGGCAGTGCACTCAGAGAGACAGCTGTGGCCAGCCCAGGGACAGAGAGTCATTCTGGTCCCATCTCAGTCGGTGGAAGGACTTCAGCAGAGTCCAAGACCTGTCACAGCTTCCTCTGAAGGTTTTTAGTGCTCTGTGCTGGTTCATGGGAATAACAAACCTCAATATTTATCCTGTGGCCTGGCAGGAATTTGAGATTAATGTATGGATGCTAGCCTCCTTTCCTCTTTGTTGCTTAGCAGTGCCCCATGGTGGTGAGCCAGGGGTTGTAGGGAAAAGCTCTGGGTTACCTTCAGGTTCTCCTTGGACAGGGAGATGACAGTGGAGGTGGGAAGGAAAAGCAGTGACCCTGAAAGCTGAGGTGGGGACCTGCACTACCTCAGTAGGATTGTTTATGGAGGATTATGCCTTTTCTTCAGTGGTTAAAGCCAAAACCAGGCTCATGCAGCCCAAGTGGCATTGGAGCAGAGACATGAAAAGGTTGCATCCACTATTTCTCCTTGAACTCTACAAGCCAAGTGTTTCCCTGTCCTAACTGCACTTCTCTATTCCAAAGCTAAAACAGTTTTTATAAGGAATAGCAGAAATAAGTCCACTGCTGCTCACTTTAAGTACAACAATCTCAGTAAAACTCAGTTAATGAACCACATAAAAATGGCCATCTGGTTTTGAGTTGTTTTTTGTTCCCTCTATGGCTATTCCACTAAACCTGGCCTGCCATGCTGCCTCCCAACAACAGAGATCCAAACTTTGAGCTCCTCCATCCCCAAGCCAAATGAGTGCCTATTCTGCTACCTGAGCAGTTCCTGTCACGTTTTGCATCTATTTCTCCAAAAGCCAGGAATCTCAGCAGCTCTGCTGGCAGAGTAAGTACAAGGATGCAGAGGAGACAAAAGCATTTTGCAAAACACACTTCTATTCATTGTCAATGGAGCAGCACAGATACCTTCCCACTTGTCCTTAGGATAACAATAGCTCTGCCTTGTCACCCAGCCAGCAGGACAGCTCAGAAGGGGCAGCACAAAGAGCTGAGAGCTTCAAGTTAGCAAATACCAGATCCTGTGTCTGTTCTGCTGGACACTGTGGCCATTCACAGATAAATCCCTCTGCAAAAACAATATCCGCCACCAATACATAAGATTTGCATCTTTTCCCTGTCAAACCAGAGCATTTGGGAACCTGTGAAGTCCAACACAGTAAGACACAGTTTGAGCCAAAGATCTGCCAACGGCCCCAGGGGCTGCCAGCTTGGCAGAATATGTGAACGGGGACTGGGGCTTGGGGAAACATGTGAAAATCACACTGAGAGCCAACAGGAAATCTGGGACTCCTCAGGCAACACGATGTATCCTGCCACGGAATAAGATGTTCTTGGGGGTAACCAAGGCATGGGCAGTGAGGAGGAGAGCAGGAAGAAGGAAAAATCAAAATTCTTCTTATTTGTCCAAATGGTGGGGTGAGATGAAGGCCAGGGCAATGAGGAGGAGGAACTAAAATACCCTACAGTCTCAAGGGATTCAATAGTCTGGGTCACAAGGCAAGATGTTGGCTCCAGTTTTCAATTGCTCTTCTTAGCAAGTACCAGCTGTTTTTAACTAACACTCAGATACCTCCTCCTGGCATTAAAATAACCAAGAGATCTAATCCCAAGCCCCTTGGGATTTTGCATTGAGGAGGCTGCCCATAAAATGGCATGTCAGACTTTTTTGCCTGGTGACAAACCATACATGGGGAGGCTGTTTAATTCTGCCATGCTGTGGCCAGGGATCAGGGTGAGAGTGGCAACCAGCCCAGCCTTGACTGAGGGTCTGCACTGTCTGTGTAGGAAAGACAGAGCAGGGCTGGGTTGGGGCTGAGGAGCTCAATGTCACACAGTGAGAGATGGGGACAGAAACAGGTAACACTATCCGAGCCAGAGGGATGGGAAGTGACAATTGTAGGATCACACTGGAGAGGCAGAGTCAAGAAGAGAGAGCAAAGAAGAAGTTAGCAGGGTTAGAAAGAAAATGAGAAATGACGGTAAAATCCTCAGAGCTCTGCTCTGCCATACTGACACAAAACCTGTGAGATGGGGAGAGGGTTTTCTTAAATCTGAATTTCACATTTTTAAAGCCGAACAATGTAAGCAGTGAAGCACTTTTTACCTAGAGATCTGAAATGTCACGTCTTCCCTGCAGTGACATTTTGGTGACAAAATGCAGCTGCGCTTTGAAAGGAGTTTTTACTATTCACCTTGTCACTTTGCAGAACATCCGTAGCACGTTGCACTTCCAGGGGTTTGAGCTGTCTTTGGAGGATCACGCTCCTTCATAGCACTGGGAATAGTTTTGAAGAACTCAAAAAATGTGTTTCTTTCCGTGACTAGAGCAGTTGTTCCATTACAAAGTGCACAGGGTTCTGGATTTGTTCTGCTTGATACTGCCCTTACCCAAGCCAAGCTGTGAATCTAGGAGTGAAAGTGTCTATACCATGAAGAGAAGGGGGAGATCCCTCCCTCAGCAGAAGGTGACAGACCCTGTCTCAGGTCTGGACATTCTTCCAAGTGGGAATAAATGTCTGTGCCAGTGCGTGGAAGGGAAGTGGAAATTTAGCCCTGTGTAAGTGACTGATGGAGAAAGAAGTTTTTATTCTGAGTTTATAAAGACTGGCTGAATGTTCCCTCATTCTTCACCTGAAAGCTTTCTGCATTCAAAGCAATATTATGTGCTAACAGAAATGGAAAATACTCAGTAATACCCTGCAGAATAGCCTGCTGTAAGCAGCAGATATGTTCTTCATGCCCAATAAAAGAATATGAACCAGCACTGACAATCCAGCAGGTCACAAAAACAAAGCAACCATGTTTTGGACAGCTGTTGCAGAAAATAACAAAGTGTGGATAGATGTTATCAGCAAAGGCAAACATCAACCAAAGTTATTATTTCCCAGGCCAATACTTTCCAACTGTGTCAAATAAAGGTCTTTTTTATCACCTGATTTTTTAGCAGAGATGGGTGATGGTATTGCAAAGTTATGCTGGTAATTTTTTGGCTGAAGGTAAGGGAAAGAGGTGAATCACAACATTTAATTGTCATCCCTTACTTCCCTTACTTCTTGCCCTTCAGCACTGAAGTCTCCTCATCAAATTGAAGATATTACAAGAAAGATTTTTTATGTCCTCCAACTGATTATAGAATTTTTGGATATAAAGGTCTTGTACCAAGGTGGGATTTTGCAATGCTGGGGATGAATGCTGTGCTACCTTGTGGTTTTATCAATATCATGCCTGCAGTGCTCCTAACCATTTCTAGCTTAGACCTCCATGTAGCTTTGTCAATGAACTGCATATGTGATTTTAAACTATAGGTTCCAATTTTGATCTGGGTCTTGTCCAATTCTCTTCCCAGATTATGCAGAGAACACCAGGACTGTTGTGTTGGAGAGCATAAGTAAAAACAGATGTGCACTCAGGTCTCAATTATCCAAAGAAAGAGGGAGAGGACTATAGCCTGGATACAGCACCGACACGATTGACTACAAAATATGAATTAAAGAAGCTGTAACAATATAGAGCAAACAAGATACACGGCCAAAACATAAAAGGACAGCAGGATAATTTTCTTCAGCATGCCACTTTACCTGTAGAACTCACTGACACAAGGGGCTACAGAGGGCAAACCAGTATTTGATACGAGAAGTAGAAGTTGTTGACAGTTACATAAGATTGGATAAATATGTCAAGGTTGATCAGCCCCCACAACTGTAGTTTCAAAGCCATTGCTATCATCAGGTTTTATAACCTCCTCTGCACACTTGTAGCTGCTCATAGAGACCTCCTGAGACAAAGGACTGGGACACATGAATCCTTGGGCTGGCCCAGGTGGGTCAGTCTGTTTTGCACACCCTCTCCCTCATTTTCTGTGTCTGCAATGTGTGAGGCTTCGATGGCACATGGAGCAGTCAAAGGATGCTGCTGCCTCAGATGTGGAACTCGTGTCCCCACGGGGATCTGGCCCCCCACATCAGCACAGCTGCACAAAAGGGCTCAGGGCACCTGAAGAGTGCACACAAGTGGCATTTCACCATGAATGTCTAAAAGCTGCTTTATATGCAAGTAGATTGTCTTGGCAAAGCAGTCCCCACCCACCCCTCATGACAAAACGAGGCTTGTAAAAGCATAAGTTCCCTCCCAAAACACGTTCCCTATTTCATAGGGTAGCTTATTCCACAGCCTGAGCATCTTCTCCTGCCATCCTTGCCGTGGGAAAACAGAGCCAGAGATGCCTCTCCTTCATCCCATGGCCAAGCTTGTCTGTCAAGTATGATCCTGGACTGGGACACTTCCCTCTGGTCCTCAGGACCATTCACTGAGCACACCCAACACCAGCACCTCACCGATCTCAAGAGTTGGGTTTTTGTTGGGTTTTTTTTTTTTTCACTTCCCTGGAGTGCTCGAGGGTCCTGGGCAGACAATTTGACAGGGAGGAACTTGCTCCTCAAAGGCAGATCTGTTTACTCGTGCCCCTCAGCCTTGGGACACGCCAAGCTCAGACTGACAGCGCTGTCAGGCCCCATTCATTTCACAGCAGCCCATGCCTCACACCTCGCTGCTCCCCTGCTGAACACAGGCAGACCTCTGGAGCACAGCCTCTGCCCTCACACGGGGGCCCAGAGATTGATGCATAGCACTAATCAGCAGCACTCATCACTGAGCAGTGAAACTTCAATTCATAAAGGCTCTTCAGGGTTGGGAGGTGCAGGTCCGGGCTTTTAGATGCTTTTAGAGCCAAGCCAGCCAGGAGCTGTACCAACAGCCTCAGCCCAGCAGGTCACTGATGGGGAGTTAAAGAGGAAAACAAGCCCAAGCGCCTCTCTTGTTAGTTCAAGCTGTTCTTACCTGCAGGGTGGAGAGAAGGACTTGCAAGCCACTGGCTTCTTGTTCTGCCATGCTGCTCCCCACTCACACTCCCTCCTTGTAGCAGCAGACACAAAGCAGCTCGAAAGCCAAGCTGCCAACTTGCCTTGCTGCTGCCCCTGCGTCGTTTAAGAAACGAAGAACTAAACACAGATCCCCAGACACACACACGCTGCTACCACCAATAATCACAGCAATGCAACTCTAGACCTCAGCAGGAGAGATAAATGTACCCCCTCCCTCCCAGCTCTCCCACTGTGACGAGAAGATTAATTCCTATATAAAGAATCCCGGGGATTAAGTAAAGTGCCCAGGAAAGGTCTGGGTGCTTGATGTGTGGTAGGGGGAGTGTGGGGAGGGTGGCAATAGCGACAAGAAAGCAGAAGAGCTACAAACCTCAAAGAAAGGCAGGGAGAAGGGAGGGAGCAGCGCTGGCTGCCTGACAGGCATTCCCAGCTGACCTGCTGATCCGTTCCAGACCCTGCGTGGACTCGTCTCCGTTTGACTGGCTTCCAGTGAAACCCGAGACACGGAGAAGGCAAAGCGAGCGGGAGAGATGCCCTCGGTCTTAACGAGCGCTGACAACGAACGGAAGATACACCCGGCATGAGGGACAGGTGGAGCAAGGCTCGGCAGGGTTTTTGGCTTCCAAGCCTCATGATTGTCCCAAGTGGCAGCTGCTGTGGCCACAGCGGGGCAGGGAGTGACCGCAGAGGGACAGGGAGTGACCGCAGAGGGGCATCTCGTGGCTGCACAGGGAGGAAAGCCACCTCTTCAAGGTGTGGCTTCAGGGAGAGTTTGCTCCAAAGGCCCCCAGAGTGACCCACACACACCTAGAGCTGTCTATAAGCACAACAACTCGGAGCCTGGTTCACCCCCTGGTGCACAAGACACGCTGTAGTACAGTTGTAGTTGTAGCTTGAATTCCTAGGAGGGCACGGAGTCCACTTTTAGCTCCAGCCGAGAGATATCAAAGGGCTCGGTAAACAAGAAGGAGCAGATAAAGAAGTTGAGCAAAGGGTTAGATGAGGATTTTCCAGCAAAATATTTTCAATGTGAAAAGGTCAATTAGTCCCACAACAGGTCTTTTTTTTTTGGCTTTCTCAACACCAGAATGGCATTATTAGTCCAAAGAGACGTCACTCCAGGATGGTTAGGCGGCTGTCAGTTAAGATAATTACTGGATATGAAGAAGACAAAGGTTAACTCTTGTCTTTCCATTTTGGGAACACTAATTTCAGGCTTTTACCTCAAGAATAACTTTATTCTGATGTGGTTCTTTTTGGTTTGTTCCATTTGAAAGAATAATTTAAGGATTTTTGGAGCAGTAACAGAAACCTGGGTCTTTAGGCACAAGGCAGATGCTTACAGACCTCAGTGGCACACAGCAACATACTAGACACTCAATGTGCACACACTTTCCTTTGCTGATGTCAAACTAATCTTCTAAGAAGCAGTCAAATGAGGAATAAAATGCTCCAGTCTTGGCCAAGGACTATTTTCACATGATGAACCTTCATTGATAAGTGTTTTATGCAAATGGTAAGACTAATCCTCCCCAACTCATCCCAGCAATGTGTGAACAAATGGCACAAGCATGACATTCCTCAGTTTCTGTGTGTGCCAGCAGGGTCCCAGGATGTCACTACCAGGTTATAAAATAAAACAGATTAAAATGCCTTTGTCATAACTGTGGAGACACATCAGTCCCTTCAGAGAGTGAAGACCATTCATTGATGGACAAGATACTCTACACACAGCTAGGAAGACTAAGACGAGAAATTTCCTTTCCTATGAAAATCCAGGTTTAAACATTTTAATTTTCTTAAAAATATGCTTTATTTAAATTCAAAAAATTAATCTCTCATGCTTCATGAAATACCATAGTTTAGATATATAGACCTGGTGTTCAGCCATTAGAACACTCAATCTTTGGCCAATTTGGGTAAGCTTCTGGCAGTTTCCCATAGACGTCATTCCTGTATCCTCCCACTACCAAAACTTTGCCACACTAAACCCAGTACAGCTTTGGGAGTTCTTTCTCATCTGCAGGATTCAATAAAACCTGGTAAGAGGCCACAAATAAGTGGGGGGAGAAAACCAAGGCAATTCAGGCAGTGTCCCCCCCATGTGGGGGTGGGAGGAAGGTGGGTGCTGGGTTTGTGAGCAGTGCCAACACATATCTCTTCTGCAAATTATTACAGTGACATGAAACTACTTCAGAGCTAATTAGAAGCTGTTTAAAGAAGCTCTTCCACACTGTCACTTCGTTCTCTTTCTTGTGACAATTGTACCTGTCAGCAGAGCTGTGTGGAGCTATTAATTCCTGCTGTGTGGATTTTCAGAAGGCAGTGAGAGCTGATGGATGCAAGCAGTCAGTAAGTGGCTGCAGGCAGCCTGGACGCCCTGATCCCCCACCAAAAACACAACTTTGGCCTCTGTTACAGGATTCTATAGCAGATTTTGTAACTCAGTGGTGACCTGGTTCTTTCTCTGTGTGTGAGCTTTAGAAATAATTGCAAAGATTTCACTGCAGATACACCGGAGAGGAAAGGGACACCAACGTCAAAGCTTGGGGGTGGGGGAAAATCTCTAATATTCCTTAAAATTTGGGGGTATTTAGTTTGGTTGTACTGAGAGAGTAAAAGAAAATATTGTATGCAGAAACCTCTGGAGCTTGTGTTTGATTTTAAAAAAAGAGAATTGAGAAGAGTGATTAAAGAATAAAATTCTCATGAAAGACCCCAGCAGTGACAGTGATGTTTACATTGATGTATAGTGTACAGCAAAACCCCTTTGAAACCAAATTTTAAGCCATAAATCATGGAGACTTCTAATTATTCACCATTCCCAAGCCATTTCCTCCAGAATTTGTTGAATTTCCAATGTTGTTGCTTTCTAAGAATAGGAGGTCCCCCCACCTCAACACGCAGAGGCTGAGTGAATTAGGAAACCTACACAGAGCTAAATGCTAGAATTAAAGCATTCAGGTTCTCCCATTCATATTACAATGCAAACTCAGTTTGAAGATTAACTTGTTAGTTTTTATTGATGGCATTGCTGTTTCCCCTGTGCCCTCAGGATTATGTGATCTTTAAACAAAATGAAAATTAAACTCCTATCTCCAGCTTCCTGCTAGTGCCAATGTTCTTGTGGGGAGGACAGAGGGGATTAGAAACACAAAGGCAGGACCTGGGAGCTCTCTGCAGGTGCTGCACACGCTCAGACCAGTAATTTCCTTTCCTTGTGCTCCAGGGCTCAGACACACAAACAAGCTAGAGATGTCATCTGATCTCCTGTAAATATGTGTACATACATTTAGCCCGCAGCAAAGGGAAGGTAATTCAGGATCGTTTTACCTACATTAAAAGAGCACTCAGTCCAATTATTTCACATTTTATGAGCATATGCAGAAACCATTACCATGGATCAGCTGACATTAAGTAATACATTAAGCACAGAAACTTGTTCCTGAGACTAAACCGATGTTTTCCCTACCTGTGAAAGCTTGAAATTTTCCTCATGGAGATGGGAACCTACAGCTATAAAATTGGTAAGCCTTCATCCAGAAGCATTTTTCTTTTTCAGATAGAGCATTGCATTAGAGTTATATAAGGTCAGAAATCTTCCTGAGTGAGATAATCTGGAAATTGATGAGAGGAAGAAAGAAGTCCTCTGCCAAGCATCTACAACCATAGTGTTATTAGTTTGATATTTATTAAAAGTAGAAAAACCATACAAAGAGATATAACATATTTACACCACATTTTACTCTGTTATTATAATTTTTCTACTTATCCTGTCACCTCCAAAATAGAATTCATGCTTATTCTTCTGAACCCTGCAGAATCACATTTGAAAGTAATTTACAGGCTAAATCAAAATTAGCCTAAAGAAGTCTTAAGCATTACAAAAGCAGCACCAGAATCAATACCAGCAGAATAAAGTGACCAGCCACAGCCAAACTTCACTTTTCCTCTCCTGAGTCTATACCAAGGAACTGCAGAACTCATTCATTTTTTTTTAGACATTAGCATTAAATGAAGTCCAAATATCAAAATCAGCTGGGAAACCTGCGATTAACCTGAGGATATTTTCCTCCTCATTCTCAAAATACTGACACCACTTTTGCACTCACATTGCACACCTGATTTCCAATAGGATTATTTCAATTTTTAAACCAGAGACATAGATAAGAGAATGGCCAGATTCTATTAAAAATGGGAAGGAAAAAATCTAATTGGATAAATTATTCATTCTGAAGCCAGTCTGAATTTTATGAAATGCAATTGAAATATCACTGTGTAAAATACCCATTTAACTGTCCATATTTCATTTATATTAAATAGAGGATAGACTTCCCCTGTCAAAATTATGTGTAGTCAAGAAATATATATATTTTAATAAAGGGATATTGCTTTTTCTATTTGGATGCTTTTCTCTCTAACAAACCTTTCATTTTCATTCTCTTTCATTTAAACACAATGCTTATCGTGATTGCCAAAATAAATTTAATATATTTGAATGTAGAGGACTGATGATGTTCCATTTGTGAATGACTAGGCAGAGGCTTGCCCCTCTAAATAAAGGTTAAAGGGTTAAAATCAAAGTGAAAACACAAGTCATGACAATGAAATTGATTTTCAGATTCTGCTGGAAGTTACTCAAGGCTCCTGTAGCCACTGGATGTGAAGATAACATCTTCTGGGTAAAAACCAGACCACTGGAAACTGCTGGTGTTACTGGTTTAATGGGAGGCTGGGACTGTGCAGAGCCCAGGGGCAAAGAGAGGACCAGTCATGCTTAGTCAGAGCTTTGTCTCTCTGGGAACATCCCCATGCAACCTGCCTTCCATTTTGTCACTGCCCAGTGGCATGGCCTGGGGAGGGGGTTTTGACAAAGGCTCTTAAGGACAGGACAACAGCTAATGTCTTTAAACTGGAAAAGGGTGGGGTCAGGCTGGATATAAGGATGGAATTCTTCCCTGTGAGGGTGCTGAGACACTGGCACAGTTTTCCAGAGCAGCTGTGGCTGCTCCATTTCTGGAAGTGTTCAAGGCCAGGTCAGACAGAGCTTTGAACAACCTGCTGTAGTGAAAGGTGTCCCTGCCCATGGCAAGGGGTGGGATGGGATGACCTTTAAGGTCCCTTGCAATTCTATTATTTTATTACTCTATAAAAAGCCTGTTGTATCTCAAACACTCAACTCACCTTGAGAAAGTGACCTTCAGTCACTTGACTGCTGTGAGATGCTCCCACCTTTTCCCTATGGAACAACTTTCTGTGTCTTTCAATGCCTCAGATACAGCAGGTGGAAAATTCCTGCCCTTTTCCTGAATGCTGCAAGTGTGCTCCAGTCAGACCTGCCCAGGGAGCTACTGATGGAACCCAGTGTCCTGGCAGAGGAGACACCTCTGAGGCAGGCTGAGCCTTGCTGGGCTGGGGCTCATCTGGCTGCTGATAAAGCCCTCTGGGCATGAGGCTCCCTGTCCCACCCCTGGCCAAACAGACCATAATGCCACCCCCCTGTTAAATGATAACAGTAAAGATGTACTAAGGAAGCAAAAGAGGAAGATAAAATTATAGAAAAAATACTGAAAGTAAGAGCTTTGATGCTATAAAACTCTTTGGCAGATCCCTAGGCAGAAGTAAGAGGCAAATATCTCTTTACCCTGATGCTCAATGACCCTAACCCTAAACCCTAACCCTAACCCAAACATCTTTTCCCACAGACATAACTATATCAAGCTTTTCTATTGCTTATAAAAAGAAAACCTTTTTTTCCTACCTTGACAGTCTTTCTTTGTTTCTTGTGTCATCACTGTTTTTCTGCTAAAAATGTCTCTGTTCTAATTTAAAAGTACCCGGCAATTGCAAAACTGAGCACAGACACATGCAAGAAGAGGAAGATTCTGGTTTATTGAATGTTTTAGGAAGTGGACTTTACATCAGCCAGATGCAGCAGTAGACAAAGCTCTCAAATTAGCAGAACAAATTGTGTTATATCTGTCTTTTCTGTTTGTCTCACATTTAGCATCTCTGACACACACCGTATGCAAAGGTGCCAGAAAAAAGGTGGCTCTGAAAGGGTAATAAACAAAGAAAAAAGAGAGGATTCAACCCAAATAAGCAATCCCATGGCAGCAGTTTAATGAGCCCTGTAAGTGAAGTAGAACATGGAAAGTTGGCCCAGTTTAGGTGGAACCATATTGGGACTTAGAAAATTAACTCCAAAAGGGGTTCCCCACCACAGTTTTTGTTCTCCTTCTTGTTTTGCTTTGAGATACGATGAATATCAGTCATCTGTCTCATGAGGAAGCAATGACAAAAACAGTGATGATGGGAGAATCCCTATCCTGTTCCCTCTGGGTCCATCAAAACTGGCTAAATCTGGAGCTGAACTCTCCAGATCTGGAGGAGTCACAGTACATATGCTGAGATTTGGCTAAGACTCAATTTGAATAATGGTTTGTGAACTAATAAATTTATCATTGCTATGGAGGCTTTGGAAGGAGCTGTCATCACCTGAGAAACACAGTTGAAACTGAGGATGGCCCATTATTTGCAATACTTCATCATTAAAACCCATCTCCATCCTGAATGATGAACAGTTCTCTATAGGAGTACAGAACACAGCAAAATTTAAAATGCAGGGAAATTTATACTGTGGAGAAGAAAGTCATCTCAGAGACAGAGAAGCCGTAAGACTGAGGGACAGCATTTGTCTACATTTTGCTTTGACTGATTGAAAGCAGGCAGGGTTCCCAGAGCCTTGGCTCTGGAAGTACCCAAGAGGATCTCTTAGGAGACTAGGTCCTTCTAACTTTCCTCAGAAATATGTATTTACACTCTCAGCCCTTTGGATGTGCAGAGTAGTGGCTTTTTGCAAACACTCCAGGAAGGCAGCAGTTCAGAAAAGCTGCCCCAGTTTCCCACATCCATGAACACAGTGAAAACACACTGAGTGTGTTTTCTACACTACAGGCTATATTATGCCCACAGATCCTATCTCTGGTTCCAGCCTCTGCTTCCTCTCCCCATCCTAGAGGCTTTTTCCCTACTCTGCCTCCCTGGAGGAACCCCTGCAGACCTGCTGAAGAAGATGGTTTGGTACAATTTCAGATGAGTGCAAATCCTGTGGAAATCACCCTGGACAAAAGCTATTTCTGGAAGCAATGGAGTTACTGAAGCTAGGCTTCTTATTGAATGCAGTTTCACAGCTGACCAGCTGTGGCTGAGAGCACAGGCTTTCCAACTGAAGTGCTTGGGGCAATCTTTTCCACACTTTCCTGGTCCACAGAGCCTCCAGAGTGTCCTAGAAAAGCCTTTTCCTCACCAGTGGTATATTGCACATGTCTCATTTATACCCAGACACCTATTTTTCCTAGAATCCTAGGAACTACATGATCTCTGGGATTTCTGCTTCTCTGCAAAACTCATTTTGAAAAAGGCCAATGAGCTTGTAAGTTTTTAGGGCAAGGGAATAAAATCAGAAAGGGAAGGATTTTCTCAATCAAGCTTCCAAATGAAACTAAATTAAAAGACAGCTGTTAGAATAATAATTGTTCAATGCCATTTTCACATAATCTCTGAGCACATCAATGATGTTACCTACCAGTGCTGATATGTCCAAGGCCCCTCCTGCTCAGACCTGTGGTGGTTGCTATGAACATGACACAATTGCTAACAAACCCCAGGCTGCTCCTCTTGTTCAAGCTGTGGCAGTTCATCCTTTTAGCTGTGGATGTGCCCAGTACACTCCCTGGTGTGTCTATCAATAGCTCTTGACACGTGCAAAATGCAGCAAATATTAATCCATCAAGCCTCACAACCCCCTCTTGGGGAGTGAGACAATTTTTTTCCCAGCTTGCATTTTGCAAAGCCAAGGAAGAGTCTCTCAGGGACATGTCCAGCATCAGTGGCAGAGGCAGGGGGACGGTACAGGTCACACTGCCCCCAGTGCCACCATAAAAAACAGTAATATCCGGGATGGAAGGGGAAAAAATCTATTCAGCTGTTGCATTTTTCTCCCAAAAGTCGAAGAGGCTGTGGCCAGGTGCACATTTGTCTGTGTTTCAAAGCAGGCAGAACTTATTACTGGTGCCTGAGCGTTCATTTGAACATCTGCACCCTTTTGTCCTTTGGGCAGCATTTGGTGAGCCCTTGGTTTGTCCCAGCAAGCTTCTGTGTGCATCTGCCTTGTTCTGGAGACAGGCTCAGTGAAATCATGAGGGTTTTGACTCATTTCTAATGAAAACTTGCCTCAGAGACCAGCTTCAATTAAGAGTGGCCACAAAGGTTCATACCTCCACCCTTCTCAGCACAACATGGAGCCAAGTGTTGATTATTCCAGGACGTGTCCCTGCAAGCTGCTGGTGGGACAGTGTTGGCACTGATACAGACTTGGGCTCTCAGGTGGATGTTAAAACCTTGAGAATTCAGGCTTATCCTGGTGGAAGTGGGGAAATAAACACAGAGCCAGGGAGAGCCACAGGACACAAACTGCCTCGCAGCTTCATTATCATAAGTGTTTCTTGTTCAGCTCATTATGTGAATCCATTCTCCATGTATTTCCTCCAAAATTTGTTAGGGGAGGGGAGCCCTGTGGCTTGATATATCCACTTCACCTCCCTCCTCCAACCAAAAACTCGTCAATCACTGCTGTCTCTTTTTCAGTAAAACCTTCATTTCATTAAAATTTAATTATTGGTTTAATTAAAATAGGCAAGCAGCAGTGTGAGATGTGTATGGGTTTTTATGGCTGAAGGAGATTGTAAAGTCCTCATTCATTTCCCAAATGAGCTTCCTCTAAAAATTGGGCTGCCTTTTTATAGGCCAATTCTCAATGCTGCTTTCAAATGGATCCCACAGCCATTCATATAGATTAATTCGGGCAGTGAATCAGATCCTGCTTATTGGCTGTCTTTCAGAACACACTGACGATGCTCCAGGAGCCCTGTGGTAGAGGCCTGGGAGCCCATGGGTCTCTCCAAATGATTAATTAATCCTCATACGGGAATTTTTCCATTCCATCTTAATTTATTCACGTTGCAAAACAAACTTAGTCTTGGTGAAATGGGCCAGATTGACAAACCTTGTGTGACTGACAACTGCTCTGCTATTCCCACAGAAAGTGTGACACAGGAAAGGTTCTCCTGTACTGGTGAAACTTGTGCTGTAACATAGGAGACAACAATTATCTTCTTTTTTTATATAAAATACAAAAATTCAGTGCTCCTTGTCTGTTCTCTCAATGGATTTTCTGTCCCCTCATCCAACATCTTGGGAACACGTGTCTGTACACAGTGGGAAATCAACATAAAGCAGACAACACACAAAAACTGGCCTGAGTCACTATACAAGGAGCTTTCCAGCTGTCCCATGGAAAAAGAGGACAGTGACACACTGGAGTGTGAGGGTGTATTTCTAGGGGTAGAGACAGCACCACACAAGGACTAGCAATGAGACATCCCAGTGCAGTCATGGCTTCCCTGAGAACCAAGGCCATGAGTTGCTAATGATTTTCAAGTAATAAAAGTGATTTTCACCTCACAATAGAGATGTGAACCTTTAGATTCTCTCGAATCCCCAAACCATCTGGTATTTGGATTTGTTTTAATCCGTCTTCTCTTTGCACCAGTGAATTGGGTTTCAAAGAGCTGTGTAGCTCTTTGTAAATGCTGGTTGCAAAATAATCACAACAAAAAGAGGAATATTGAAACTTTCAAATCATTTCAGCTCATGCTCCTGGGCAATGCTGGGCTGCCTTCTAATCTTCAGATCTCTTTGGCCATAGTCTGTGAGGAAATGAGAGAAGTAACCTTTCATTTTGAAGCAATCCCCCAGACACTTTTGCAAGTACCTGCAATGACCTTCAGATGCCCAACCCTCTCCAGCAACACTAGCCGAGAAAGCAATTAAATCACAGGGCTGTTTCAAAAAGCTTTTACATCTCTTTTGTACTTGCTCTAGTCTCATCATTTTTCATTTTAAATGTCTTCCTACATATGCCTGAAGGTTGTGGATCTCTTTTTATAACAAAAAATATAGATCAATCGGCAGGTAGAGATCTAATTTTGAGCATTGTCACTGAGTTCCCAGGGAGCCTGGAAGCACTTGAGAAAATCAGGTAGCAATGCTGGCACCCTCTATCTTTCTGCTAAAGGTAAGAGCAATGTATGATGTGAAATGGAAGGACTCCTTTTCCTCTTCACATGGCTTGACTGAGCAACACCTCACAAACTCCTTGCTGTTGATGCTAAAGTGATACCTGGCTCCATGGATCCTGTTGGATCTTTGTGGATACATCAATAGGTTGTCATGGTTGATGTTTGGAACAAATAAAACCATAGACTGGCTATAGGTTTGAAGAAAAGAATACCTGGGGGATCAGAAAGGGTTTCAAACTGTCACATCCACAGGAGAAAAAGGCTGGGCTAGACAGGCTTTCATGTGAGACAGTAGATCCACTGGACACGGCTTCATGTTCAACCTGTTTGGGCTCTCTTGCCTTCTGCAGAAGCGTTAGATTCACATCACACGGTCTTGTGAGGCTTTGCAGCTGTGAGCTCCTCAGCTGAGAGGAGCCATGTAAGTGTGGACATAACTGTATCTTATTGACGAATGCTGCTGTAATGAACAGCCTCTATTACCAACTGTCCAGCTGTAATATTTGTGTTTATGTCAGCACTTAAAAATCATTGATCTGCAATAAGCTCAGTGTGGGGAAAAGAATCTGATCCAGAGGTCAGAGAACAGAAATTCAATTTTTCCTTATCAGGCTGGAGAGCTCAGCCAGGCAATGTGGGATTGCAGGAGGCTTTGCTGCTGCTCCCTTTCCTGCTGCTAGAGCAGCGCTCAGGGAGATGACCCAGGATCAAAGCTGCTTGCAGCAGCAGTCTGGTTGCAAGGCAAATCATCATTACTCTGCTTGGGCTGCCAGGTTGCAGGTAACCACCCACTGTGGTGTTTGCTGCTGTGCCAGAGCTGCACAGGCACTTTCCAAAGCCAGAGGGTCCCCACAGCCCTGCGTGTGGCAGCAGCAGGGTGAGCTCAGTGGGCATCTGCTAACTCCTCACAGAGCCTTTGAACTGGGAACTGCCTCACTTATTTTCTCTGGGGGTTGCTGAAGAATGGGTGTTGTGGAGAGCAGCATCCCAGGGCACACACCAGTGAACACACAGAAGTGTAAAACTCTGCTCTGCAGTGCCTGTGTGCCCCCAAGTGTGTGTCTCTCCCCAAAGGCAGACCCATCATCTTAAGACAAACCTGAAAATCTCCTCCTCAGGCAGCTCCTGATGTGTTCCTTTGCTCATGAGTAGCAGTGACCATCCTGCCCCGTGGAAACAATGTGGGATTCTCCTTTCTCCCATCTCCTGCAAGGCAGCTTCCCTGCTTGACTGCACTCAGGGGTCAAGGAATCTGTAATTCCTCTCTGAGTCTCCATTGGCACATTAAATGGGATGAGAAGTTGATCCTAGCTCATTACAGAGAAACTGCAGGAAAAAATTGAGAGATTAGATTGAGTTTGCCCTTTCCACTGGGATGTGAAAGAAGAAGGGGTGATGCAAGGGCGGAGCTCTGGCGATGGGAAACAGGGCTCATGGAGGATGCCAGGGCTGGCTGCTGTGCTAACCCACAGTAAAACAGAACAATATCATCACCCGCCAGCTCCTTCCTTTAATCCTTCTGAGCCTGCAGTCCACAACTGGGGACTTGTCTCTACCATCTAGGGCACCTGGATGAGCCCACAGCTCACCTCCCTAGAAGAGAGATTTGTGATCAGATTAAAGCCCATTTCATGTTCCCCTGATCAGGTCCTAGTCGGCTCCCTGCTCCCCCTGATGTTGACACAGGATGCCTGACTCATTTCCACATGAAGAGCCGACATTTCCCTCTCAAACCCAGCACAGAGGTCATGAGTTGCTGTGTTAAAGGGAAAAACTACAATGAAGAGATTTTTCTAATCACTGCATCAGATTACAAAGGAATGTAAATCACTGAGCAGTGTTTTGGTTTTTGTTTTTTTTTTTTGTTAGAAGCAGAGCAAGGTTACTTCAGGTAGTTCTCAAGAGCATTTTGATATCTCACATGATAACACCCACTCACAGAAGCTCACACAAGTTCACAGGAACTTGGCTGTCAATGGAATCCTTAGGGGAAGTTAACCATGGCCTGGGAAAGGAAGATGCTCTGATACTGAGGAGTGCTTTCACCCTGTGCTGCACCCCGGAGCTCCCACTTCATCTCCACAGGGTCATTTTCTTTTCTCCATGTCCCTCTCTGACATCTGACAGACTGAGGTAATGCCCACTCTTGGGCAAACATGTTAAAAATACAGCAAGTAAGAGAAGGCATAGAAAGAGACAAGGCAGATATGGGACATTCAGCCACCAGCTGGGACCAGATTTATCAGCATGTCTTATAATATGGTTATTCACAGAAAAGTCTCTATAGACTTGCAAAAACATCACCAGAGAAGCTGTGGCTGCCCCAGCCCTGGAAGTGTTTGAGGTCAGCTTGGATGGAGCTCTGAGCAACCTGATCTAGTAGGAAGGTTGAAATTTTAACATCCTTTCCAATCCAAACCATTCCGCTGTTCCATGATTTAACCTCAATTTTGTCCTCTCCCCAAATGAAACTGAGGGGGTTAAGGGAAGATGAGGATGAAAGAAACCAATAAAAGGATACAGCAAAATTGTTTCTCTTTTGTGACAAGTGTTAGAGATGGTGTGAAAGAGGGTAGAGGCTGTCCTGGCCACAGAGGTGTCAGGCACTGCCTGCAATGCTTTTGCAGTGAAGATTGTGAATATATTTTGTGTTTCTCACTCTTTCCTGTGATTTTTGGAGAACCTTCTGTGAGCCACCTGCTGAGGTCCTGCTTCAGAAGAAATAGGATCAAAATGGAGAGCAGTTAAATGTGACCTGAACCGCACTGAAATGCTCGGGAGGGGTCTCCAGCACTTTTTTGTCTTGAATGTGAAGAGGAGGGGAGGACAGATGGGAGCTGCCTCTCTGGCAGCCAGCAAACTGCCACCCAAATCAAGCAGCAGAGTCAAGGAAAAAAAAAAATAAAAATAGAAATAAAATTAAAGAAAAAAAAATAAAAAAAGGCAGGAGCCCATAATCATTTTATGATTCTAATTTAACTTTTATGAACATGTTTTGAGCTCCCCTAGTCAGACTCTGGTATTGATCTTTTCAGTATTGTTAACTCATAACCAGACCATATTTGAAGACATAAACTTTAAGAGGGGTAATAAAGAAGAGCCAGACTGCACTGGCTTTATTCTTCTCAGCACAGGGACTGGGAGCTGTAAATCCTGCTGGAATCAGTGAAATTATGCAAATGGAGATGAACTCCTGGCTGTGTCAATTTTTTAGATATTGGGCACCAATGACATCAGTCTTTATTTCTCCTTCAAAGTGGAACTGTCTTGGGATATAAAGCAGTGAGAGAGTAAGAAACAAACAATGGAAAAAAGCACTTCTTTCTCTGTCTCTGTGTGCTTTTGAGAGATGGGTCAAATTGCATCATTTTGGCCCATCTCTGAACCAGCTGCAGATTCTCGCAAAATTATTCATTTCTTAGATTCGGGTCCTTCCTTCCAACTCCATCAAAGACTTGAGCTAACCAGGAACATTTAGATCTTGCAAATGCTTGTAGGGTGAGCTGCCCTGAGCACTAGCACAGGGTGATGGATATCCTGGCTTTGCTGTACTGCATGTCTGCCTTCTGTTTTAGGTCAGGGACATTTGTGTAGCTTGCTCCCTGCTTCTGACTGATAACATGAAAAGCCTAAATAACATTGTTAATGGGCTTTTTTCTCTCCATGGTAACAGTACAAGAAGGACAGTTTTCCAGCCTCTGTCTGCTTCTTGAACAAAAAAGGAACATGAAAATATGAGACAGATAAAATAAATAAACATGCGAGATATTTCTTTTCTTTATTAAATTAATCCCAGTCTAATGAAGTGAGGGCAGGGTGGGGAGGGGCACTGCTTTCCACCCTGCTTATTCGAGATGTGAAAGGTGTTCTCAGTGTGAGTAGCAGGCTGAAAAACCTGGAGGTGTGACTTACAAAATTCCTCTGAGACCTAAAATGGTCTTTGAATTTAGAGTGCAGGCTGGCAAACAGTCAGCATTAAGTGTGAACCTGGGTGTGCTTGCTGCCAGACTGAGTGGTCCTTGTGCAGACCTCACCCAGCCACAAGCCACAGGGAACTGCACCCTGAACCTCACAGGCTCAAGGTGATGCTGAAATCATGGGAGCTCAGAGATGCTTTTTTGCTAAAAATTATCCACAACTCTCAGTTTTCAGTTCTCAACAATGCCCTGAAAGAAGTGAGTTGTTACAACTTCAGGTCTTGTTGCAAACATTTGAAATAGCACAACTTTCTTCCGACTTGGCACCTCCAATCCCCTCAGCACCCTGCTTCTCCCCAAGCTTGGCAAGGTTGGAACACACCCCACTGCTCTCATTCTGCATTTTCCACGGCTCACACCACCCAGCATCTCCATGCTGCCTCATGCTAGTCAGAATTAAAACACAAAGGGGATCTTCAAAAAAAAATAAAAGCTGTGGGGCGTGTCCTGCCAACAACTTGAAGGGAGCTTGGTGAAGAGCAGCTGGAATGATCAGGGTACTCAAGGCAGTGACTTTGGAGGAAAGATTAACATTGCTAAAAATAGCCCTCATGGGTAACCAATGACTAGCACGGTCTGTGATAAAAGTCTCTGTGTATCAAGGGATATAAATAATCAAGAATGGAATTAAAGTATTTAGAGGGCACAGAGGGCAACTACCCAAATGCACTGCGAGGAGTGATGATATTAAATAAGGAAAGTAGGGGAAACAAAATGGAGACATCACCTTCTCTCTCCCTAAATGAACTCTGTTTAATCAGGTCTTGAGCTAAAGCATTCTGCAGTCCCTGGAAATTTTCCTCCAGCACAGCAGTATCCCCTGCAAGAAGGTGACAATTCTAATTTACTGTTATCTCCTCAGGGTCTTCTGTAGAGGCACACAGAACCCAGGACACCAGACTGGGCATCCCTCTTTTTCCCTCAGTGGCCTGTCTGCCCTGCAAAGCTGACAGGATCTGTATGGAGCCAGAGCCTGGTCTCTTCATCCAGAAGCAGCAGCTCACTGCAGCTGGCAGAGTCACAGCCAGAAGGGTACACCAGGGAAGATTCTGACCCAGTGCCAGACACACGGTCCTTCCAGGCTGTTTCTGCTTCCTTGGGTGAGAGAGGTACAAATCACTGAACAGAGTACACATTGTCTTTGCTGCTACTCTTTCCTCTGTGTGTCCTCAGAGTTACCATGGTACCAGCACAAATCACTACTCCAAAGCTCTAGATTTGACTCAGAGACCTGCTCATCCCTTCTTCACTCGTTTCTGCCTGTTCCCTTAGGCACCCCTTCTCTCTGGGCTGCATCTACACATTTCTCTACCAGGAAATTCTCTCTTGCACTGAAATCCACTCTGCAGTTTTCTTTCACTATTGGGGTATTAGCACACAAGGACTGTGTATATATGTTCTGTATGTCATAGATGTTAAGAAAGTCATAGTAAGTTATTCTGTCCTTCCAGAGTAAGAGACTCTGTACCTAAGCAAACACAGTGGCTGAGCTGTATTTTCACTTTCTAAGGCTTTAACTGTCTTTTCTCGTGACAAAGTAAAGAAACATACTCATATTTTTTGTGAAGAGCTGTTTGAAAAGCCATATCCAGAATAATAAATGCCTCATTGTTGGACTAGCAGGGTAAGCCTCATGGAGGATTTACATGGTGCATCTTAATTCTGGTGCTGCTCAATATTTTCATTAATAATCTGAGTGATAAAATAGAAACAAAACTTATTAAATTTAGTCCCAAGATTCTATTCGGAGCAAGTAAATTTATTCCAGAGGACAGGCTTAAAATGCAACAGAGATAAGCAGAGATGGTCAAAAATACAAGTCCAAAGTGGCAACAACTGGTTAAAGAACTGTATGGAAGGGGATCTTTCACTAAGCAGAAAAAGAGACAAAAATGTCACACTGCTGAGAAAGAAACAAACCATGCTGGGATACAAGCACCAGTAAGGACTGTGGGATGCACAGCTTTTTGTTGAGTTTGGGCTGGTGCAGGCTCAGCTGAGAGCTGCAGGTTGTGACAGGCACTGCCTGGATCAGCTGGAGGAGAGTGGGGAGACAGAAGGACCTACAGGAACCAGTGAAGGAAATGAGGCTGTTTAACTCACAGAGGATGAGACAAAAAGAGAAGAAAAATCCAGTGTCCTGCTCAGTACATAAAGTGGGGAATGAGCAAGTGTGCTGAGTGTCCAGCTGGAGTTAAACCACAACAGAACCCTGCTAGTAGTGACCTTCATCTGAGACCTGCATCCTGACTCCTCCTCAGTTTATAGGGAGGTGACATTGGAGCTCAATCAGGAATTTTTGGGATGCTGTTTTATTTTATTTGCACTGAGGCAGTATTTATTTTATTTCATCTGACAGCTGTTTTAGACCATTTCACTCTGCTGGAAGCATGATCAGATCTGAAATGTGGGTTGTAAATAGCTGGGAAAACTGCACATTTAAGTCTAATTTTATGTGCAGCATCTTTTATTAATGTTACAACATTTACTGTGTCTTTTAAGTCATCATTGATTTTTATTAAAAAATATATTTTTATTATATGTGCATGCTGCCAGCAAAATAAAATATTATGTTTTTCCCCCCTCAGTATGAATTCCCATTAATCTTCTCTAAGAGCACAAGAAAGTGAGAAGACAACTCTCTCAATTCAAGGCAGCATCACTGCCTGAGCTCTGTGACTGAGACATTGCCGTGTATTCATTGCACCAGGATGCAGAAGAGCTGCTTAATTGTCTCAACCAGCACGTGCAAGGTGGGGCTGAGGCCACAAAACACTCCCTTGTGACTTACTACATCTGAGGCTGATTAGTGCTGTTAATACACCATTAAGATTCAGAGGAGAGGGGTAAAACAGCCAGTTAGGACACAGAGATTTCTGAGGTGTGTGCAGGCAGCTGAGTAAAGGCAGGACCAGTAAAATCAGTGCATTTTGCACTCAGTCTCCTGGTGCTGTCTTGAGTCAGGCAGCATTGGATCTTAGCAATGACACAAAAGTATTCCAGCACTAGAGCAGTGTATACTGCAGAGAACATAGCCTACCCTGCATTCATTAGGAATTTTACTACCTAGAACAGGTAAAAGTGTAATGAGGACAATGACTTTTGTTTGATTTTCAGCTAGATCAGGTAACGTTGCTTTGCATTAATTGAAGGCTTGACTCTGACCTTGTATCAGCTGAGGAGCAGACTACAAAGATCTGGTTGCTTACTAGAGCAGAATGCTGGTAAACCAAATCTCAGACAGTTTTGGCTCTGGGCATTTTTGATAAGACACCTGCAAGCATTAACTTTAATAATAACGAAGCCATGACAGTGGGATTAATGCAAATATGGCACAAATTTGAACGAGTAAAAGCTGTTGCAACCCAAAAGAGAGTATTAGAATGTAAATTATTAGAGAAATTGATATGTAAACTGGATACAGGATGAGTGAAAGAACATATAGAGGTCTCTAAAACTCTTTTCCCTAAGACTCTAGCTTCAGCACAGGGGGACCACTGTGTCATGCCACACCACGGAGCCTGCGAGCACATGAAAGGCAGAACTGCCTGCTGGCAGGTTTTTGTGTGTTGGAGCACTGCTTTGATTTTAATGATAAAAAAGGGCTCCTTTTCCTCTCATTTATCTTTTACCATGCAGGTGTGCAAAAATCAAAGTGCTAATTTCAGGTACCTGCCCAGACATGTGAGCCTGCACAGGGAGGCCACCTGGCCCAGATGCACCCAACCATTTGCAGTCCCAACCACCTCCCCCAGCATCAGCTCACAAGGAGGGTGTCAGCCGAAGGTGCTGGCAGCACCAGGATGGGGCTGCTTGTGTGGGCCTAGCTGGAAACATCAGATCCATGAGAAAACCACCCCCATTTCCCTCCCAGAAAAAAACATCTGCAAGAAAAGTGGTTCATTTCTGAGCTCACTTTCACCCAAACACATCTCAGCACTTAGGGAGCGTCCGTCAAGGAGGGAGAGATGCTGGTCCAGATGTCATCAAATGCTCCACAGAAGCAAGGCCCATCCTCCCTGAAAGCTTTAAGGCTTGGTGGCTTTTTAGCTTTTTTCTAGTCCTCACAATGAAGACCCCTAATCAGCTGATACCACAATCAGCCCCAGCAATCAGCCTCCTGCCTCTGCCGCTGATGAGTGCCTGGAAAGGACCTCAGAGTCAAGCACTTTGTTTAAAAAACAACACAACAACAAGAGGAGAGGGTGGAAGTGCGAGTATTCCCCCAGATGTGGGGCGCCCAGGAAGGAGGCTGGAATTTTGCTGATGCCTTCACAGCTGGTCTGAATTTGCCAGCATCTCTGTGAACAGAGGCTGCACTGGCTCATGTCACCCCAGAGACCGATCTGATCTGGCTCTGCCTGAGCCTGAAATCAGGAGCAGGGTTGTTATCACAGGTTATCACATGTTACTGATATCAAACTGTATCAAAATTAGTATCAGAATTCTCTCTTGATTCAACATTTTTTAGAGGAACCATCTCAAGCATTAAATCAATGGACAACACTCGCTTCCTCTCTGGTAGTTTAGGTAGAAATAAATCTAGGATCACTGAGCTCTTGTTAAAATATTTATTGTAGTTATTTTCATAGTCCTTAAAGTCCAGTAAGTGAGCTGGGTCACTGCTTTGTATCCAAAAGAGAAAACAACATGCAATGAAGACATTTTGCATATGAATCACACCAACTTCCCCAATTTAGTCTTCATTTCACCCACTCTTAGCACA
This sequence comes from Sylvia atricapilla, assembly GCF_009819655.1. Classification (NCBI taxonomy): domain Eukaryota; kingdom Metazoa; phylum Chordata; class Aves; order Passeriformes; family Sylviidae; genus Sylvia; species Sylvia atricapilla. Next base: position 6,869,429 of record NC_089152.1, on the reverse strand, counting down.
CCCAGCCCAGTGCTGCTGATTTCTTTGCCCAAGACTCCACGACAGAGGCAGATGAGAAGTGGCTGAGAGGCAGAGGGACCATGCTCCTGCTGTATTTCATCCACACCATGGCTGGAAATAGGCAGTGTTCCTGCCTGAGCAATCACCTCCACCTCAGAACTCACCTTTAAAAAGGAAAGATTTGTTCTCGTGTTCTCTCAGATGCATCACTTGGTTTGTTTATTGACCCATTAATTATGGTCTGTGTCTTTCAGTGGTCAAGGCAGAGCAGCAAACTGGGATTACAGCTCCAGTGTGACTCTTAAGAGACAGAATTAGCAAAGCTATTCAGCCCAGTCACTGTAACAAGGTTATAATGTAAAGCACTAAACAATTAGCTGGGAGATTTACCTCCCTGTCTTAAAAGCATTTTTATTACTTAATCAATCACAAGCAATTTATAAACAAGGCTGAAATTTTACATGGAGCCATAAGGCTGTCTTATTTGCTTCCACAACAAAGCAGGAAAAACAGACCTGAAGTTTCAAGAGACATTTGATCAATTCAAAATAATAATAATTAAAAAAGGACAAAACTACCTCAAAAGAAGATAAATAATTTTCAATAGGAGGAAGGACTTCAGCAGAAGCTGGAGGAAAGAAAGTCCATCTGTCTGTCTATTTGCTAGTCTATAACATCATCCATAACAGTGGCTTGAAGAAGTAGTAGAGTTGTAAAGTGAAAATGTGAATTGTTTGGGGCAGAGACTTTGTTTGTCTGTGCATGCCCTCCTCAAGCTGGATTGCAGCCACTGCAGCACTGTGCAGTTGCAAAATAAACGTATTAAGAGTGCTGAATCAGCAATATCACGTGTGCTCCAGGTGCCCTTTTTGCTTTCAGAGCTCCTGGCTCAGTGCCAGGACAGGGCTGCGTTAAGAACCTGTTAGGTAGAGCCCAGACACTTGACACCTCTGAGGAGAGCTTCTCCAAGCCACAGGAGTGCTCAGTGTCCCCTTTTCTCTTAACTTGCCTTGTCCTTAGGATGGGCTACTGGCAGTAACTCACAGGCAGGATTTGTGCAGACAGAAGCAGCTGACCACGGGCTGCTCCACAGACAAAAGTGCACAAAATGCCCCATGTGAATCCTCCCTCAGCCACCGTGGCCAGGAGGCTGTTGTGCAGCCTCACACCACAGCTCTCCAGCATAACTGGTTGGACCAGTTAGATTTCCACGCTGGGCCGTTGGGAGAGTTGCCTTGATAGAGATGGAATCAGCCCTTGCTGGCTGAGTGTGATTTAGTTGGTTTGGCAGCAGTCCCAGCTCTGCCAGTGCCTGTACCTCTGACATTCAGTGCCTCAGCAATCCTGCTGACTTCTGCGGAACTGGGGCAGCGACACAGACATGAAAGTGCCTCTTTGGAGAGAGCTACTGAGGAGCTCTGTGCTGCACTGCCTGCAAGAGCTACACTGGAGACTAAATTCACCTTGGCTTTGGTGATCTAATTCTTCCAGCATCAGCTTTTGACTGGCTTTGAGTGCTCTGATCTTACAGCTCCCAGTCCTGATTGTTCTGCCATTTCCCACCCCACCTGTCGGCTCTTGATTTACACCTTTCCAGAGCAGAAACACATTGATTTGATTCAGAGGAGTGTTACTTCTGTATGTCCCTTACTTCTAGTATCTACCCAAGATGCAGAGATGGATGGAAAAGCAACCGGCTTCTGACTGGGTGATTTTAGGGGAATAAATAGAATGGATGCTCTTGTGTTTGTGTGGGGAACAAGTGTGGGAAGTCCAAGGCAGGCTCACCTGGGAGAATGTGGGGAGCTTCACTGAGCCCCACCCCACCACATCTGCAAGCTGAGGAGATACAGAAATCTGTGCTGCTCCCCATCCCAGGACAGCAACAGGCTGCCGAGAGGAACGACACCCTTCTTCTTCCCAAAGACCTTGAAATGCCCTGACAGACACTCACTTGTGCCCTTTACTCCTTCAGGAGAACCCTGGAACCACCTACCCACCTAAGACCTTGTTTGTGTGGCTGATGAGAACACAAAGCAGCTCAGGGAGACACTTTGGACTTTACAGATTTTCTCAAACTGCCTGCCCCATATTTCAGGTTCATATGTACAGGAGGCAGCAGCAATTCTCCACAGCTCCACGGTGACAAGAGGGAAAAGCTGCCTAGATGAATAGCCCTGCTTCCAAGGTATTCTTGACTGAGATTTCCTCTCCCTGGGGCAGGTGGGAGTCTCCTGTGTTGGGCAGGCTCTTTGCAGTTGCAGCTCATCCATGGGCAGGTCTGTGGCTGAGCCCCAGGACCCCTGGGTGACAGCAGGGAGAGCTGCGGGGTGGCATCACAAGAGGGTCTCACATTTCAAGGCTTGTAGGAACAAATGTGTCATCACATTGTTCAGTGATTTAACAGCTCTGAGTGTTTTTGACAAATAGGGGCTTCCTCGTTTCATCTCGTGCACTTTTATGGCTGATAATGAAAGTCAGGTCCTCACTAGTTTAGGACTTGCACAGCTGAACCCCAGCTTTTGCCCAGAGAGATGGGAAAAGTCACAGTCAGAAACTGTCACCCCTGTACCTTTGGGGTACAGATTCCTGCCCCATCCTGAGATGCAAGAACATATTTACCACGAGAAAAAATATATCATAAAAATATGACAAAATATTTTAAATTTGAGAGAAAGTGTTGTCCCAACTCATTCTTCCCACCACAGCAGTCACAAATAATACCTGCACATAGTCCCTTAGCATGGAATTATCCCTGGATGATCGAGTGTCCTGGTCCACCACACTTGCAGAGAATAAATACACTTCTAATTGGCAATGAAAATGCAGGTTAATTTTCATTGCATCCTGGCACTTATTATCAACATTATTTATTATTGATCAAGTGCTGATAAATGCTTTCTATGTTCTACAGCCATAAGGACATAAAGCCCCTGTCCCACTAAATATACACACAGTGTTTAACTGAAGGCCACTGAGAATCCCACTAAAGTCAATACCCATTTATCTTCTCAGGGGAGTTTCCACAGACAGAATAATTTGGACGTGTGAAATTCTCCTGTTGAAGCGTAGATACAATGTGCTCTAAAGGACACTGTCCCCAAAACTGTACTCCATCACAGATTTTTTCCTCTAGGAGACTATGTTTTGATGTAACACAGAGAGGCAGGGAAAAGCAGGTGCTGTGTAGCAACATCCACATTCTGATAAATATTCTGCAAGGACTTTGGTGTCCAAGCAATCTAAATAACATGTTTTATTGCTACAAAAAGCTCTGGCTGCCCATGCCAAAGAGAGAAATGTGGATATTGTTTCACTAACCCCACTGAAAAGCTTTGACCTATGCCTGTTCCAGAGCACCCAGTGACTGATGGGTCCACACCAGTTGTGAGAGAAGGTTTCCCTTCGTGTTTGTTCCAAATAAACATCAGCTAACTAGAAATTAAATTTCTTTGTAATGCAGAGCTGTTGGTGGTCTAAAAGCAGACTTTCTAGTGAGATTCAGAAGGAATGTTCAAATAGGTGCTAAAAAATACTGTAAGAAGAAGCTACTATGGCATCTCAGCTTTTGTGAGGCCAATTTTTCTGGAGACTGAAAGGGAACTTTACTTCGCTGAGTACATCACAATACCCAGGAAGATTTTAGGTGGATTTCATTGAAAATTCATGAACCTCTTTGAATTAGCCAACCCATTTCCTACACCACTGCTGCAAAGTCTGGCTGGATCAGCAGAGGTTTCAGAGGTGAATTTTACAATTGTGTGCTGCTTCCAGACTCAGAGATCTTCACACCTCTTCAGCTTTCAGGGCTTGCCTGCAGATGTTTGAAATTGCATGCAGGATCTAAAATGAAATATTCCGTTTATTTATGTGCACCTGCACTTCGACATTTCGTGAACTACTGAATCGAATTCAGTGTGGAAGATTTAACATATTTCTACTTTTTTTATAGGATAAATGATATTTCGTACTTCAGCCTGTTTCTTAAGCCCAGACTGGCTTCAGTAGTGATGCACATCCATCCAGAGTCTTTCAAATGATGAAATTTAGATACATTTACTTCCCATCCCATTTCTGCCATTTTTCTGAGTTGCAGGCCATTGATTAATACAATAAGCCTCATCAACTGCAAATGCAGTACAGCAGTTATTGAGCTAATCTATCTTATTTCTAAGCAGTTTTTTATCATGTAATTATTGTAATTACTTTAACAGACAAAAAACTTTAAGTACTGGGAGCTTTCTTCTCCACTCAAGCCAGAAATTAGTAAAAAAAGAGCTTTTCTCTTGTTTATTTAAGCAGCAGCCAAAGTACGGGGATTTCAAAAGAAAAAGAGAATATCACAAGTTTTACAGCTTCTGAACAAGCATTAGCTCTAAACTGTGGAAGAAGATGACAGACATGAGGGTTAGTCAGAAGAGCAGTTGCTCCATCTAGGATGGAAATTTCATCTCCAGCTTGTGAGTAGCAAATACGAGCTGTGAATTTTGCTCTCAGCTTCCATGAACAAAATCAGAGGGTGTTTTGTGAGAGTGAGGATGAAATCCAGTTCTGTGAAAACTATTACAGAATTATGGAATCACAGAATCATTTAGGTTGGAAAAGACCTTTAAGATCATTGATTCCAACCTTTAACCCAGAAGTGCCAAGCCCTCCACTAAACTGTGCCCCTCAGTGCCTAGTCTTTGACATATCTCCTTTGCAAACCATATTTTTATTCTTCAGAACATAGTTTCATTTATTTGATTTTTTAAAAATAAAAAATCTGTATGAAACATTCAGTTTTAATATTCTTCACTTTCTCTTTTCTCTCAGTGTTCTTTTTTGATATATTTTTCTTCATGATTCCTTTTCCCCCTCTGTTTTTTCACAGCAAAGGAGGCTCAAAATGGCAATAAACAATACATATGGAAAGACTTAATTGACCGAAATATTCACATATAGAAGAAAGAAAATGTAGTCAAGCTCAACAGATATTATCAAGAAAAAAAAAATCACTGTTTCTCTGGGAAGGGATTAAACATCGAATGTAAATAATGTGCACCCTTGGCAAGTGTCTTCATACTTCTGGCCTTACCTCAAACACATCATAAACCACACAGCTGTGAAAAGCTCTCTGGGGACATTCAGTTTAATTGCCAGAGCTTTTCTCCTCAATACGAGGTTTGCAAATGCTGCAGAATGCCTGCCTGAAACTTTTGTGTGCAGCATTAATTCACAGTGCTCAGTGTCACCAGGTAGGGAACAGCCTCTTGGCTATTTCCAGTTTCCAGCTCTGTGGTTCTGGGCTCCACAATAAGGATTTGGGATGCACTTTCAGGGGGCACTGGGGATGCAGACAGGTTTATTGCTCCTCCACCCTCAGCCCATCTGAGCACACAGACACTCACCCTTGAGCTTATCCACCAGCCAGGACAGAAGTTTGTCATTGCTAAGGGAAGGTGTCCCTGCCCATGGCAGGGGGGTTGGAAATAGAAAAAGTTTAAGGTCCCTTCTAACCCAAACTGTTCAATGATTTTATGATGACGTCCCCGTGATCACTCCCTTCCCTGCAGCTGCTTGGCAAATCTTAAATCCCTTCCAAGCAGTTTGATTCAGTCAGCTTAATTTCTCTCTTTTTCACTGTTAGATTGTTCCCAGCTCTCTGGGCAAGGGCAGAGAGGAAAGCAAAGGAACCAGACACTAGAGGATGAACAGCAGAAACACTCAGCAACGTGCTGCCCTCCCTGACACCTGCTCTCTTGGAGGTACATTTTACCCCATAAATCACCTCTAAATGGGACAGGCATAGTTGTGCCCACATATTTCTGCCTTTCAATGCCATCTGCACCTGCAGAAATCGTGCCTTTTATGCCATGGGCTAGTTAGCCCAGCTAGCCAGTGCATCGGGGAGGTCCTGGGCAAGCACACCCCAGGCTCATAAATTAGGTGCCAGCAACTTTGGAAATTGGCCCTTGTCACCTCCGAGCACGTTCCCTTCCACACTATTGCTGCAGAGCTGTGGTGGGACTCGCTGGGGTGAGAAGCATTTCTAGGCACTCTCTGAGGCAGCACAAAATGAACATTGCTGTACCTTGCATAAAAATAGAACTTTCAGTGTGCAGGAACTTGCTGTGCCAACTTTGTCAGAGGTGTTTTCTTCTCCTTGCACCCTGCTAGACTCTTTCCTTCAGAGCAGAATAAGCGATTTTTCTTGGGGAAGCTCCTGCCTCATCATCTCCAGTTCTTTTCAGCATTCATTTTAAAATTAATTTCCTCTCTTCTCCTTGCATCTACCTCTTAATTTGGCTCATACACTGTTATGAGTTTTCTGACTGAAATTTATTCACCACACAATGTCTTTATGACTGCTTTGCCTCATTTCATTCTAAAAAATACTTTGCAATCCAGTTTCTCTAGAAGCCTCCTCACAAAATAACTTTTTGTTTTATGTTATGGGTAAAATCTGCAAAGCTCTTAGACTGCTGCATGCAGGACATTAATTCCACCATGTGAACATGTTTTTTTTTCTGGAATCCTGCAGCTCTCTAAGTGGAATTGCTTTGATGAGTAAACTGCTAAATCAACACTTGTCTCACTCTCTTTAAAAAATAATTAAATCAACCCTCCTTCACCTGCCACTGAAACAAACAGAAAACAGACAGATCTCTTGTTGTGACTCAACATTTTCAGCACTTACCAAGTGCTGTCATGATTACATTTTTCTCTTCTGTGAATAGTTGTATATTCATATTTTTTGGCAGAAGTAAGAGAGGCGATATTTCCATTTTCTTCCCACTTTCATGTGTTTCTGAGACTTGAAAAGATTTTGGAAAACGCAGAAATGGATGGATTAGCACTGCCAATGGGACAGAGGTGACAGATAAAGCTGGGCCACTGCCTAGCCCCCATGCACACAGATGGAATAGCACTGCTATCTGGTGGCTGCTCCATGACTCATGGAAAATGTTTTGGTTGTCTCAGGCCTCTATTTGGAGGCCAGGTATACATAGCACAGAGGTTTTGCCATACAGCTGATCCCAGAAAAAAAAAAAAAAAAAAAGCCAAGGATTATTAGCCAGGCTGCCAAGCTTACACTCACTTTGACTGACAGGAAAAAAAATAAAATAAAAAAAAGGTGCTGTTGAGAGGGGTGAAATGGGCAGAATATATTTGCCAGATTGCTGGGGGACAGGAAAAGGTTTGCAAGAAGTTGTTTCCAACATGACAGTTTCCTGATTGTCATCAGATTTTATTCTGCAAAAAATGAAACAGATAATATCAGCATGTCCCACTTTTAACAGTCCTGGAATTGAAAGCTGTCGTGTTGTTGCTCAAAACATGCTTTTGAAAAGAAAATGGATGTTTCTTGTGTTAAAAAAAAATTATTTTAAAGAGCTGACATCTGAACTAAATATTTCAATCGTGTTGAAATGTTACACTTTGACCCAAGATCAGTGGGGATGTGGGATGTGGAGAGGGTTCATTTAGTTCTATGATTCTGGTAACAGTATTTCCAGTCTTTTCAGTCCTATCTGAGTCTAGTGACAAAATCAGGCTAAAAAAAATCATTTTCAAGCAGAGCATCAAGATCCCAGCCAGATTTTGTCAAGAAAGTAATTTGGAAGAAAGCTGTTCAATTAGACACAATGCAGGCCATCACTGCTGTTTGGGTTTGGGATGTACAGAAATGAGTCAGCCACGGGGTCTGGATCCAGAGGCACATCCATGAGTGGGGCTGCTCCCAGTAAAACAGCCTGTGGCCATCCAGCACCATCCATCCCAGCTGAGGATCTGCAGTTCTGTATTGAGGAGCAGAAGATGTGCCCTGGAGACGTCTGGAGCCAAGAGCTGGAGCTGTAAATTACAACAGACCCTCACCTCACCTTGAGCTTGACCTCCAGAATAACCACTGGGGTTGTCCGAGGCGAAATGAGGTGGCAAAATCCATCCTGCAGGGATTGCTCAGGGACTTTCAGGCCCATCTAAGGAAGCCTTGCTTTCTCCTTGACAGTTTAAAGACCAGCAGCAAACAACTGCGGCTGTGACTTGCTGCTCTAAATATAGAATAACACAAATTATCACATGCTGACAGGTTTCAGTTCCAGGGATGAGTTTGCCAGCAAGGCCTTGAAAGCATCTCCACTCAGCTGCCTGCAAGCCCAGCAGATAAACCCACTGGGAATAACATGGTCAAACCAGTAGTTTTCTTCTTGCAGCTCATCTCATGCTCTTCCCCATCCCTCTCAAGTTGAACATGAGCACCCTTCTCCTTCTCCTCACAGCATTGATGCTTTGGCATTGACATAACTTGATGGGGGAGAATTACAACCCTGGACTTAGGCAGTGCCCAGTTTTTCTTATAGCAACAGTAATAAATCTGTGCCTGGCACTTCATCACGCACACGAATCTGGCCCTGCAGACCCCCAGCCAATGTATTTTCCTACTTCTCACACAATTAAAGGTGCCAAAGCTTTTTTCCCTCTTAAGTCACACTTCTGACAATTTCACGAAAACAGTATTGAGGAGGGAAAGAGTCAGCATCAGACCAGCAAGCTGTGAAATGTAACAATGTTTGGATGTTTGCATTCTGGTGTTTCCTGCAATTAACCTTCTTCATGCAAATTTATTACAGTTTTGAAATAAAAAACGTTGTCGCGAATAAAAAAAAAGGAAAAAAAAATCACAGCAAGTGTTAGAGAAAAAAGCATGCCAACCATTTCAGTGCTATTCCTTAAAATATTAATTGTGAGATTTGTAATACAGTAATTTGTGGGATCTCTTTGTACATGTTTTACCCATTGTCTGGAATGTGCCCTTGTTGTACTCAGCAAAGGCAGTGTCTGCTCATCACCAAAAAGGACTGTCACTCAGGAAGGAGTGGGCACATTTAGCCCTCAAAAACAGTAGAATTAATCCCTTTCCCCACTTTTCCTGCAAACCTGGGTCTAACTGAGATTACCCCTGAAGGAGCACTAGCTCAAAGACTTTGAAAAGTGGGGTCTTCATACTGGAAAACTCACCAAGCAGTAAAGATGAGCAATCAGTTTGTGTTGTCACAGCACTGGGGATGGCACCTGGCTGTGGGACCAGCTGGAATGAAAAACAAAGCTGAATTGTAGGTGGATGTAGGGGAAAAACCCACATCTGCAAAGCAGACCCTCAGGACTCAGAAGGACTCTGACCAAACACACAGTGACCAGGAAAATAGAGCAGGCAAATGGAGACAGGGTTTATCCTTCAGGCTTGAACTGGTTTGTATTCTTCTCATAAAGTTACTAGGAGTGCCTGGAAAATCCTGGGCTGTTTGTTTTATTATCATGTGTCCCTGGAGATGTAACTGCAAACCCCGAGGGAGCAATTCATACCATCAAAGTCTTATCACCTGTCCAGATAATCATGGAAAAGAGAAAGGGCACTCCAGCTTGCCTGGGATACAAATTACACTCCAGAAGTGCTTATCTGTCACCGCTGGTTTTGTGGGGAGCCTGGGGAGATCAGAGCAGAGCAAACGGAATCTCCCTGATCCCTGGGGACCACAGGGTAGAGTCATGGCAAAAAGCAAGACCTTAAGGCACGGGAGAGCAACTGGACCATGGGTTCTGTTTCTGTGATGGCAAAGCAGCCCCTGCCCAAACGTGGCACAGCAGGGCACTGCCAAACCTGTCTGAGGTGTAGGATTTGTGTCTTTGACTCACCATGGACTGACCTCTTCCAGTGTGAAATTACTCGGCCAGCAAACTCCCAGCCAGCAGCCTTTCCTTCCAAATCTCCTACACAGAATGTGGCAAGCCCCAGAGGTTGGGTTTTTTTTCTCTCCCGTGGTGTTTCATCTCCTGAGAGAATCAGCATTGCAACAGGGAACGGTTTGTTCCTTTGACCCTCTCCCTGCTGATGCCTCATCCCTTTACTTCCATGGCTCCATTAATGCCTTGCTTCGAGCACATGAATGCAGGTATTTTTTTGAGTCTCCTTCACTCTGGAGACTGGGATAACTCCTTATTCAGGATGGAAAAGGACATAAACAGAATATTTAACGAAATGACTGTAAGCAGCAGTTATACCTGAACAAAGAACTGCAAATGGCCCTGTAATGTACTTTATACCTGTTTCTTCTCACAGACTGCACTACAGGCTATTTACAATTCACATTCCACATACCCCTGCATCTGAAATGTCTTTCTTTCTCACTTACTTGCTGATTAAGTGACAGAGCCTAATCTCAGCACAGCCTCCAAAGGCGCAGCAAACACAAATCTTCCCAGAGATAACAGAAATGACGGGTTTGTTTATTTATTTCCGTTCTTTTGCAACTCGGTATTTGCATATTAGAGTGGTTATTGGGAGGAGAAAAGCCACAGATGCAAATCTGACATTCAGATGTCAGCTTCTCCATACATAAGGTCAGCTCTGATGAGGACACTTGCTAGTCTCCAATTATAGGTCTCCTAATGCGTAAATAAAGCTAATGAATGGCATCTGCCATGGAGCACAACTCATAAAGAAGACGTTAATCGAAGCCAACCCAGCTGAAATTTGCTCCTCTTGCTGTTTCACGGCCTTTTGATTCTCAGGAGATTAAGATGTTTGACTTGAAAGTGGTTTGAATCACTCAGCGCACATAGCTGGGGTCTGCCCAGTCCTCCTGGATCAAAATGTGTCCCCTGTCACCTTCTCCCCTCCCCGGGCACCTTTCCCAGACCAGAGCAGAGTGGCCTAATTTTACAAATTAGGGTGACTCCAGCTCAGGTTCCAGCCCAGGCGTAACCACCTGCAATTCAATCCCTGTGGAAAGAAGATCTTGGTCCTTTCCAAAGAGGACACCGGCCACTGCGGTGAGGACAAGTCCTCTCAGCCCATCCTCAGGAGCTGACAGGGCAGATGAGACTTCAGTCCAGTGCCTTGGAGAGAGGGCTCTGACACAGACACTGTGTGAGGCTGGCAGAAGTGCCAGCGCTTGACCTCTGGCAGCATTTTCTCCGGCAAATAGCTCCGTGCAGGGCTGAATGCTTCCCGTGGCACAGCGCTTGTAGCCCGAGCTAATTGGTGACTCCTTTTTGTCACCTCTCCGGTATCAGGATAAAGTGGCTCTATCACTCCACAGCCCCAGAAACGTGAGCAGGGGAACGGGCTAAAGATGAGAACACGGGGCTGGCTGCCAAATGCTTCTGGGGCTTGTTCTTCGGGCATCTTGGTTCCTCACTAAGACTTTTATCCTCTCCCCATAAATCTCTGTTTTCAGGTTGGTATTTTTTTGGCTTTTTTTAGAGCAGTGCCGTGGCAGTTCCCACAGCTGGAAGCCCTGGTGCAACCTCCAAACAGAAAGCGAAAGGCTCGCAGGGCCAGCGAGGGGACAGTGGCACAGGCGGCAGCACACACGGCAGCTCTTCACCTGGCTGTGCCTCGGCTCTCGGGGGAACTTAAATAAGCTTTTTATGCCTCAGTCTTTCAAGGAGCTGTTTGCAGCCGTCTTTGGAAAGTACTTGAAAGCTTTGTGGACGGGAAATGCACAGCAGCAAGGACTCACTAAAATCAGGGTGAGATATTTAGTCTTGCTCAGATCAGGGCGATAAAGTATCGATGCAAAGAAGAAAGGCAGCAATAGTTAACACCAGGAAAGAATTGACTTCCATCTGGTACAATAACTTCCTTTGGGCTTTCCTCCAGCTCTACCTCAATAATCTCCCTTTTATTACCCTTTATATGAGTTTCAAATTCCCTAGCTGCAGAGGCTGGCGGGGAGGCAGCTGTGGAGCTGCTCTTCTGAGACAGATCCCTTGGCTTTCTCCAGCCTGGTGACTGTGAGCTGGAGCTCAGAGCAAAAGCCGTGGCGAGAAAACTGGGCAAAAAGCAAGTCATAAAAGCCCGCTGCTCTCCAGGTCACTCCGTGTGGCAGCAACACGAACCCATAAAGCCTGGAGTTACCCCAGTGCACTTGTTGGGGCCGCTCCGGGGTTGAAGAGGGAGATGAGCGAAGGGGCTAAGAACAGAGGGCAAGACAAAGGCAGGAGCTACCTGCAGATGAGACCTGCAAATGCTAAGCGCTTGCAAAGCTTTGTTTAGAGGCGGCATGAAAAGAAAGCTGTGGATCAAAGTCAGCCTTTGGAGTAGTGATAAGAGAGCGGCACTGCTGTGAAAGCCGGTGGCTCCCAGCGTTAACAAGAGCTTTTTAGCCTTTTCCCAGCCTCGTCAGTAAGGGGTTTATTTACAGTTTCCAGAGAGAGCTGAGAGATGTCTGGGAGTGGTCAAAGGAAAGGCAGAAATTTTCTCCCTTTTTAGGAGGCACCAGTGAGCTGTGAACCCTGGAGCATCCGGCATCTTTGCTTCCCTCGTTCTGTAGCACTGTGAGATCCCTCAGGACCCCAGCAAAGCCATCCCTGGAGCTGTCCCTCCTCGGGAGCATCTCTTCCTCCATGCAATGAGACACCTCCAGTGTGCAAGTGAAGACGAGACCAAACCTTGATGAAATCAGTGCAACACCACCGAACCTGGGGTTACTCATGAAATTAGTGCAAAAGTCTGGGAATTTGTTTTAAGACCTTTTTTTTTTCCAAGCTGGCAGATAACCATTCAGGCAGACCAATGATCTCAGTCTTTAAGACCTTTCTTCATTACTACAGTTAATGGAAAAAATTTAAAATCCTCACATCCATCAGCCTAAAACCAATAAAGAAGAACAGCTCACACTCAGGCAGCAAAGTCTGGCTCTGGGAGTTGCCTATGACCTGAGACTCTCTTGCCTTATACTGAGGATTTTCTTATTAACAGGAATTCACCAGCACAAAAGAAATTGCTAACAACTTTCATATCACAAAGTTTCCCTTTTGTATTCTATGAAAATGGGGAAAAGCAGTCATACAGTACAAAACTTGCTAATACACCATCATCTGCTCATATATTATAAGACTTGCTTATTGCTCTGGTGATTGATATATTTTTAGTATGCAAGAAGCTGAGCATTGTGTGCCTTCCAACTGCTTGAGCACAATTATTGTATTGATTTGATGTGACAGTAGCTCTGTGTTTAAGGTGGTTTATGTTTTTTAATTTGCAATTAAATAAAAGGATGTCTACTCTCCAAGATGGCTGACGGTTGTTTATACCCTGCAGCAGTTGATGAAGCAAACTTTTATTTGGCTTCATAAAACATAGTTGTTCTGTCACTCTGAAGCGCATTAGCTAGAGTTCTCAGAGTGGTTTCTTACCTAGCAAAAGATAAAACTAAACTCCAATCTATTTTAAAGTAGGCAAGGTAACAACATCAATGTTGCAATGGGACTATAATGAAGTAAGTGAGCTGGCAATATTGTACTATTGATAAAAGTAATGGTGATAATATATTTCTATAGCACCTTTCATCTTGAAGTGCTTCGGGTGTTCACGTCCTCCTTTGCTCTGCCCCTTCCCTCCCTTCCTCTCTTTCACTGTGTGTATATAAATACAATCTTTCACTGTGTGTATATAAATACAGTCACATACACATGTATTTTATTTAAGCCCTCCTCTTCTTCCATGGATTATATCTTCTCAGCTTTGCAGAAAGAAGGGATCTTGGCAGATCCCTTAAAATCAGGTGCTGCACAAGAGTTACTGAGCTGTGGATGAGATTGTTCCATGGTCCATGACCAGAAGGGAGTAACCCTGCTGTGGAAGATCCCCAGTGCCTCACCCAGAAGCAGGTAATGCTCATGCTGCCTGACTGCTCCATAAATCTGAGATGCTGCACAAAAAAGGGGAAGACAACATTTTCTCTCTGTAAATGTGCACTGTAGCTCTGTAGCTTACAGTGAGAGGAGGAGCCACAAATGTGACCTGGGCACATCTCTGGGTCTGTCTCTTCTCCACAGACCGTGTGTGACAATGGCAGAAGATTGATCTTCCTCCCACACACACCATAACCTCATCTCAGTGTCTCACTCTTAAACCTGGAAAATTTCCTCCACCAAGGCTGCCCAAGAAAGAGGAAAATCATTGAGTGCTCCCTTGAAAACTTGATGCATTATCTCTTGAAGTTCAGAGAATATTTTCTACCGTCGTCAGTAGGTTTGAACTGACCCCAATTCAGTAGAGAGGCACTGGATATTTGCTAGCACCACACAGTTCAGCTTGGTGCCTGCCGAGGTAAAGAGTTAAATCAGCTGGGGGACATTTAAAACCAATGCATGTTTCAAGCATAGATAAGGCTTGGTCTTGCTGACCTCCATCCAGCTGGCCTGTGCCCAGAGCTAAACCCTCCAGGAGATGGAATCACCATCTCTCCATTACCTTCATCATTCCTGACATTCTTCCCCACGTGAATGTGGCAGGCAGAAACACAAAACACCAGCAGGGTCAGATGTTTCCAAACGTTGTGTAGCACATCTCTCTAGCCTTGGGTGGGCCTCCAAAAATTCCACAGATTCTGGGCCATCCATTCATCAGCCTCAATTGAGCTCTTGTCGTGCCACATGAAACATGTGTTGATTATCATATGATGTACTATAGGACATACACAGCTGAATTCCTGTGTCACCTTGTGCTCCTTCAGAAAAAAATAATCTATAAATACCAGGTCCAACCCTGACAATGGATTTGTTATGACTGCAGCAGTGCCACTTCTGCATGAATATTCCAGCAAGCAATTACAACAGGAATGTAGCAGAGATTAATATTATCAAATACTCCCCTCAAGGAGACTATTAGAGAAGTCATGTCATCCTTTGCCATTATTCAGTCCAGAGATCTGACATAAGGAGTTGGGTACATCCAGTGTAGGAACCAGCTTGTGCCATGTGATCTCATCTACCTCAAACATATAAAATAATAAGTTATGAAAATCAAGTACACCAAACACTGTTGATGGCCCACATTTTTAAGCAGATAAAATGTGTATTCCGTTGTCTGATTAATTATTACGGCAGACAGGACAATTACATCATCCAGCTGCCAAACAGGAGAGGCCATTATACCCCAGTTTATCAGCTTTACATAACACGACACAGATTGCCATTTTGGTGCAATGCATTGGTGCACACACTCCAAACAAGTTTTAGTAGTAGTTGAAGGCACATCCAATGTGAGTTTATGACATAGAGATGCATTTCTGGCAAGTTCTGCCACGAGTGAAAGTGAGATTAACACCAGGTTGGCTCCACAAGGGCATGGGGAGGGACAGAAAGGGGCATTTACACAACAAGATTAAAGGGGAATTCAGCAATGCATGAGTTGTGTGCGCCATTTCTGAACTTATGCCTAATCCCAAAGCTTCCAATTTTGTGCAGAGAAGAGACAGCACATGAAGAATAAATATATAGCACACGCCCAGTATCGCAGAGTAAAAGAATTAAAAATGGGTTTTGTTCTACCATATATGAAGCCTTTATTCAAAAGTCTCTTTAACTTGACATATAATAACCTTTTACTTAACTGCAGCTGATGCTTCTAAGTGACTGATTTTGGAGATAATAATTTTCCAACAGTTTCATGTTGCTCACAGTTAAAACACATTTAAAGAAACACTTTAGGGGTTTGTGTCATTTTAAAAGCATTCTCAAACAACCCAGCTTGTGAAAGGATATAAATTTATTATTTCTTTCTTAACGGAACACAGGTTATCAGAACACTGTAATTTACATATTTTTCAAACACCTTGGAGTAAGAAAACCTCCATAATTAATGGATGAGTATAGGAGAAGCAGAAGAAATATACAGAAAACAAGGAAGCCCCACTAGAAGAGACCCACTGAAACCTGGAGTGTCACCCAGACCTCAATGAACCACAGCTTTGTCCCAGGATTTTTGATCCCACCAAGAGACTTATAAAAATAGGAAAGGTTATGTAAAAAGAAAGATTTCTTTCATGCTATGCAGGTGTCTGAGAGAGATATGTGCTGTTTGGATTAATATTGACACAGCCCTTCTGGTGTGAAGAAGTGACTGAATTGGTCCCAATTCCCTGAGCTCATGAAAACCTTGTGGCAAACCTTACCATGACAAGGAAAGATCTGAATGATGGGGACTTTGTGGTTTAAGGAACAGCAAATTTCCACTTTGCTTATTTTAATCTGGGCGTTTTCCTTCTGTAGAAATGCATGTGGCAGTTGCAGACCATACCTGAAATACAGGTACAAGACATGGCTCCAAACCTTTCAGCAGATCTCCGGCAAAACAATCCTGGGGACTGCTTCCCACACAGCTGCTGACAGGAACCGAGTTTCTGAGCACAGGTGTAGGTTAGACATTAGGAGGAAACTCTTTCTTGTGAGGGTGGTGGGGCACTGGCACAGGGTGCCCACAGAAGCTGTGGGTGCCCCATCCCTGGAAGTGCTCAAGACCAGGCTTGGATGGGGCTTTGAGCAACCTGGTCTAGTGCAAGGTGTCCCTGAACTAAGAACCAGAGAATCAGAGAATGGTTTGAATTGGAAGGGACCTCAAAGCTGATTTACTTCCAATCCCCTGCCATGGGCCAGGACACCTTCAATGAGACCAGATTCTTCAAATCCCATCTAACGCGGCCTTGAACCACAGCAGGAGGTTGGACTAGATGATCTTGAAAGTCCCTTCCAACCCCAATTCTACTATTCTGTGTTTATAAACTGCTTTGTGACACAAACCAGATTCAGATGTCCCATTCTAGGAACAGAGGACTCACAAAGCACATTAAACAACACTGTCTCTCCCCACAGGAGTTAAGGACTACAAGCAAGGGCTTGTGTAAACACAGCTTTTCACACACCACACCTCCCAAAAGTGCCAACAAGATCCCATCATCCTCCTGCTTTTCACACATTACTCAGTTTCAGTGCTGAAAGCGGGGCCCAGAACTTGGAGCCTGCCCAGAACAAAGCCTTCCTGACACTGTTATGTTTTGCTGCTCCAAAAAACAGACTTCAACTCAGCATCAGTGCAATGTTGTAATCGCACTGCGAGATGCAAACAACAGGCACAGGAAAAATCTTTCCAATCCTGCAGAAAATTTTCCAGACCTACAAAGCCATTCTTATTCCAGGTAGGAGGAAAAAAAAAAAAAAAAAAAAAAAAAAAAAAAAAAAAAAAAAAAAAAAAAAAAAAACCCAGACACAAACAACAAAGCAAAAGAAGAGTTTTGATGCCACAAGAACCATAATCCATATCTGATTCAGTGACTGGAATATCAGGGCTTGCCTGTGCTGTACACTGCTTCTGAAATGAGAGGCAGCATATCAGTGTGATTCCCAAATTAATGACTGCTTTTTCAAGAGGACTATTCCTGGCCAAGGCAGGCATATGGTGCTGGGAACCCCAGTGCTGTGCTGGATACAGGCACAGGAATATGTGTGTGCTGGGATGCCTCTGCTTCAGGCAGCACAGTGCACTAGCCGTGATACATTTCCCACAAACCAGTTTACAATCCAGACCAGAACATGATTCACTGCTTTAAGGAGACTGAAATTCTCTCTCCTGCTTTTTCTCTCTTAGAGATCTTGGACTCAAAATTGATGTTAACAAACCAGCTCTGAATGCTACAATTCCTGTGAATATTTAAATTTCTTTCCACAGATAACCTATACCGTGAACCATCAATTTTTATTGTATCTTACAGCACCAGAAGTAGTCACCTAAGGCTGTGCAAAGAGAGAATCTCCATTGCAAGGAGCTGTATAACAACATAGATCAGAAAAGCAATTTCCTTCTTGTTCACAGGAATGCTCATTAACTGCACGCAACCCTTCAGGTCGTGGGCATAGGCAGGATATTTACTGGAATTATTTCAGGGATTTAGGGACAACTGGACATCCCCTCCCAGACAGGCAGGGATGGGCAGTGAAGCCTTTGTCAGTGGCACACATGGGGACCCTCGTGGGGCTGGTGAGCATCCCATGCCGACCCCGCAGTGACAGCTTTGGGCTCTGCATTGCCCTCCCTTCACCCAAACACAGATTTCAGCAGCCAAGAGCCACCCCCCATCTCTCCCTGGGACAGGCACAGGAGTCACCAGAGGTAACCAAATGAATGGTGAGGATGAGTCCAGGGGCAAAAAGAGCAGCAGAGAACTGGGAGATGTTTTCTGGGTGTGCTGTGCACCGAGTGCATCTCCAGACACACAGGCCCTGCAGCATGAGGACAGATTGCAGCCAGATTTTTGTGGCAGCTCCTTTGGGAGCAGAAGCTTCTATTTGTGAAGAGATCACAAAGGCTGGGAGTGATTTTAACCAAGAAAGGACATATATAAAAATATGAACCTGCTATCATTGCAGTAGCTAGGTGCTTTATCTTTAATTTTAAAGAATTTAGAAGATTGTAGACGGAGAGCTTGGCAGTTAAGAAAGAAAATTAACTCTGTGGTGAATCCTGACCTAATGCTTCTCTTCTCCCCTCCTCCTAGAGTGATGGAGAATTTTTTGTTAAACTAAAAAGGCACATAATTTAGAAGTCACAAGAAGAAAGCTGTTATTTTTTTTTTTTTTTAGCATGCTGCAGACACCCTGTGGAATTAGCTATTGCAGCAGGTCAACAAGTCAAACAGTTTGTAAGGATTCAAACAGACTCAGATAGTGTTATGAAGACAGACAATCCCTGGGAGGAGCACAACATCCAGCTAAAGGAGACAGGGAGAAAATCAAGCTGCCATCCTCAGACCCAGCTTGTTGGCCAATCTTACCCACAGAGAAGGCAGAGGAACAGCCATTAATGCAACAGCACAGGAGGAACAGACTCAGAGAAGGATGAGGCATCCATTACAAAGTGCTGCTAAATCTCACCCACTGTGTCAGCTCTGCTCTGCTGAAATAACTCCCCCCATCAGCTCCTGCTCTCAGCCTCATGGGCTGACAGAGCTCTTGAGGAGAAAGAAATCTCATCCCTGGGAAATATTTTCAGACATAAAAAAAAAAAAAAAAAAAAAAAAAAAAAAAAAAAAAAAAAGCAAATCAAGTTGCATTTGGAAGGACCAAATGAATTGTTTCCACACATCACATAAGGCTGCCTCTACATTAGCATTTTGCTTCAGAACAGGAGTGGGATTTTGAAGTAAATTTCCCAGTCATCAATTTACCATGCATTGGCTCCATTTATAGAGTTGTTGTGATGCCCATGAACTAGATTCCTCTTGAAGAAAATTAAACCAGAAGCTCCAACCAAAATGTGCAGCAAATGTGCTCCAAACCCTGAGGCAGACACAAGACATAATGACCAAATTGATGGCTGGTCCTCCAGACAGCTTTGGATCCCATGCACGATGGAGATATTTGGTCCATGAGACCAGATTAGGTCTAGGCAGAAATAAAACTCCCCAACTTCATGCAGGACAGCAGCAGTGCCCCAGCACGACCTGCTCCAAAGCATTCTTGTACCTCTATTCCCCTGGTTTGCTTACTGATCCTATATAACCTACAAATTATGGGTATGTCTACACATACAGCTTTCTCCAACTAGCCAAAGGAAGAGAAATCCAAGCACAGAGAAGGATTTCTGGCATCCCAGGATAAATAATGAAGGCAAACAGGGGCAATTTCTGCCTGGACAGGAAATGCCAGTCTATGTCCATGAGGGGGTGACACCACAGACGTTTTCTGCAGGTCAAAGCCATCCCCAGACTGATCCTTTGTGTTCCCTTCTGAAGGAAATCTCAGAGCTGAGTCATAAACCCCATAAACATGCTACCAGATAGCAAACACAGTCATGAGAGGCAGCTCCAGATACAAATTTAAGACACTTTATTTCGGCATTGCATGTAGAAGAACTATGCCAACCCTGAGCTCTCTCTTTGCTTTTTTGAATAGAGAAGCCCAAGTCTGTGCAAAAAATAAATCTACTTATTAACTAAAATATTTCTTATATCAGCTTGGTATATATAGCCTTCATTCTTGCATTCATTTGGGTTATTTCAAAACTTTAAAGAGAAGACAAAGGTTAGAAGTAAAAAAATATTTTTCATTTTTTGAGATCCAACAGCCAACTAAATGTTAATTTAGCAGGTTTTTCTAGACTCAGGTCAAATCCATCATCTTTAATCCTTGGGGATCATCATCCTCTGATTTTTTTCATTCAGCTTCCAAATCTTTTTACTTAACAGAATTTAAACATTCCTTCAAAGTAGTTTAAAAATCTTCTTTTTTTTTAATTTTCTTTTTTTCTTTTTTTTCTTCTTTTATCAGGACTTGCCAGAAAGGAGGACCCCTGTTGCTTCTGCTTTACTTATTTGCTGGAAATAGTGGCAATCTTATAGATGTTTGTAGGCAGGACAGAACTTTAATGGTTTTGATCAGTCAAATCAATTTAAAAGGTGTTTTGTGGACTCAGTGTAACAGTACTTCCTTCAGATACACAGTGGATAAATGTTGAAGAAATGGGTATCTCCTGTTTGCTTGCCTTTTCCTACCCAATAGTAACAATTCAAGAGTAAGCTGCATTTGGAAAGCAAGTCATATTTTGACCCTGTTGTAGTCAAGGAAAAGATTTGCTGCTATCACTCCTGCTGTGAGTTCGAGGTCAATCCACGGCCTGTGCAACAAATCCAGAGCAAAATGATGGAGGTTGTTTTCCAGCATCAGAGCTAAATTAAACACTGCATTCCTCTGTTTCCAAAGCTTCACAAGCTGAGTTAGTCCAGTCCAGCTTTGGACCAGAACCCTGGGGAAAGGTTAATTTTCAGAACTCTGAGGTGTTCAGAATTGAGGTTCCAAACTCTGTCTCTTCTCTAATGAGAAACAGTTTGTGCATCTCTTCACACACCAAGGGAATATTGCTCAGCTTGACCCCCCTCCAACTTCATGATTGGAAGGAGTATGATACACAGGAAGCAAAATCTCCAGACTGAAGCACTGCCAGAAAATTCCCCCACTGAGTGTAAAAATGAGAGACAAAATTGGATCTCGACCAATTTAAAGTTTTAGGAAAAGAATAGACAGTGGCCTAGCATATCAGTGCAACATTATCCCACTGATTCACTCTGGCAGCTTGACCAGACTGCTCTCATTAGTTCCAGCACAGCCTTATAAAAATCTGAATATTGTCTCCAAGGCCAAAAAAAAGAAGGCAATGGAGGGAAACAACTGTGTTTGCAAGAGGCCCTGCTGGTCTATATGCACTGACTGGTCTATAAAGTCATCACTGAGTGATGGATGGCTGCCACAACCCTTTCTTACTCCTGAGGTGACCTTTTTGGAGACAGCAGAGATAAAACAGTATGTGTGTGGGGTGAGATTGTCCCACCCCTGCCCATTCTATGGGAAGTGCAGCTGCTGGCCATGGCTCTCCAATGCTGTCACTCACGCCCTCTTTTCCACTCTGGGTTGGCACCAGTTTCTCTTTCCTTTCGGGATGACTAAATCCTGCCAAACTGGGATCCTTTCAGCAGTTCCACCCCTGATCAGTGAAAGCAAAGTCCTTTCCCCAGGACTTGTCTCCCTCTCAGTTTCCCTTAGGTCTGCAGAATACCTGAGCATATTGTACACAGCACCCAAGTGCATTTTAAAAACCCTGGGTGTGAGTCCCTCCTGCAGAGCCCTGAGCCCCTCTCTGCACTGTCAGGGGAAGCCTGCTGCACTGTATCGTGCCTGCATTGAGTTGCCACTGTGGTTTTCTCTGAGAGATTAAGCAGAGATTTATTTCTCCACTTCAAGTGGGATTTTTTTTATGCTGGATTTCAAACTTGAGCTTGATTGGGCTTTAATGGATTTTCTACAAAGCATGGCCATTGAGCACCTCCCGTGTACTTCTGGAGTGACTTTGCTGCACGGGGATATAAAGTGCTTAAATGGTAGATGGTGCTGTCACCCACTTAGCTACCAAGGTCTGGTTCTAAACCACGTCACAAAATTCATCCAGCACTGCTCTCCCTGATAGCACAGCTTGCAGGAGCTGGCATCCATCTTTTCAGCTCAGGTTAATCAGCACCAGAAAATGTTGTACTTCAGACAGTATTTATTCATTTGTTACAAGGCTCAAGCAGGGAGCTGCTCAGGCTGTCAGGCTGCCTACCAAGAGTGCCTGCTTTGGACTGGAAGTAGAAACAAAAAGAAAAACAGCCCTTGGTGAATCTCCACTCAAGGGGGAGATTTGCAACCTTTTCTCCAGAGAAATGAGAAATGGAAAAGAGAACCCACAGAAAATTCAGCTGAGACAATGATGCAGTAGCAGGAGAAAGGGAGGAGTTTGCATGTCCTGGAAATCTGGACTCAAACCTGGGTTCCAAAAGCTGACTTTGCCTGGTGAGAGATCCACAAGAGGATCAGCTTAGTCTGACTGTCAGCAACAGTTCTGGCACAGCAGAACAGCAGGGCTGGTCTGGGACTCAGGGAATGTCACAAGATGACACAAGACACCCACCAGATGAGGAGACAGAGGTGGCATCAGCCATGATGGGGCTTCAGAGCTCTGGGGCATGATTGCTGTGGGTCAGAACTGGATGCTGGGCTGACCCAGGCCTGGCACAGCCTCTGCTTTCACACTCTGAATCAACAAGTAACCCCCCAGACCATCACCTGCCCTTTGCAGATAACCTGCACATGACAACAAAGCACAGAGGAACTAACAGCTTACAGGTTTTTTCCCTAAAAGAAGACTTTAAACAGTCCCTATGAATATTTTGATTATCTCAGGTCTTCCAGAGCTGTGAAGAAATTGAAATTTCTCCTTTAGTGTTTGCCCATTGCCTCTTCAATAGACACAAGCTTCACCAAGCACCCACACTAAATCTGCCAACACTTATTTTCCACCATCTGCATAGTAATTGCGCTAGGAGCTGAGTTTAATATCCTTAAATTTTCATTTTGACATGCTGGAGAGCTCCTGGTGTACAAGGTGCAAGGGGATATTTAGTCTCAGATTATTGACCTGGAATGCAGAAATCCAAGTACCAGCTTTCCTCTCCTTTCTTCCCTCACCTCAGTGGCTTCATCAATTAAATGTTCCCTATCTCTTCAGCAGAGACAGCTCTCCTATCACCCTATTCTTATTTGCTTAGAGGGTCTCCTTCCAGCTGTATCCTACTGACTTTGTTGCATGATGATCTGTAGTGGCTGTTTTCCCTCTTCCTTCACTTTGCCCCAAACTGTTTTTCTGACATATTCTTGTATTTTCAGGCAGGTTCTCCCTACACCAAACTACCAGGGAGCAGCTGGTCTGTAAGGTGAATTTCTCAGTTGCCTTGAAGGAGCCCCAGGCCTCAGTCTGACTCTGCCCCCAGCAATCTGAATGAAACTGCAATTTTTGCAGCTCAAACCTATTTTATCTGTGCTTAAAAAGTGTAGTGTTTTCTCAGAGCAACCCTCCCTATTCTTCCACCCAAAGAAAGCCCTCTTGGAGGCTGTGAAATAGGCTGATTTGCTTGTGGAGGTAGGGAGGTCCTGCTGTAGATCACTGACTGGTGAAGACCTTGTTCCTTCATTCCTGTGAGCCGTCTATTAAAAATTTATCCTACCTAGCCTTACGTCACTTAGCACTGAATGTAAAACTCATCTCTTTGAATTTGCTCTCCTAAAATACCTTCTCAGTGCCCACACAGCCCCTCAGGCACACCTCTGTTCCCATGGAGCTCCCCCAGACCTCCCTTTGTGTAACTCCTGGTGCTTTAGGATCAGGTGTCCTGACCTCAGGTTTATTCTGCCATCCCTACTCATTCACTCAGAAATTCAAAACCTTCCACAACACAAAAAAAAACATTCCACCCTGGAGTATCCTGAGAAAAAAATCTTCTTGTATGAAAGGATAAACAGTTCAGGGGTGTTGGTAAGTCAGGGAATTCATTCAGCCCCATCACCTCAGTGCAGGTCAGCACCTTGTTAACCTTTGCAGGGCAGGTGTGTCTGAGACTTTGCTGGCCAGGGACTGCTGGGGCAAGTCTGACACAGTTTTTTTTCCATCCAGCAAACACAAGAGCATAAATCTGGGTGCTCTGGAGGACAGTGAAGCATTGCCAGCTCCCCCATGTCCATACCATGACTCCTCCAAGGCATCACCTTGCTGAGGGTGGAGCAGAGCTCTGTTCACTGCTTGAAAGCTCATTTTTAGAGTCAGGCCCTCAACACGAGTGTGTGTGCAAGCACATGGGGACTATAAAATACCTGCTTGAATAGGTCCCCAGGTAGGGTTTGGCTTTGTTTTACACTATGGAAAATCAAGCTGCTGATCAATGTATTCCCCAGTGGAAATGGTGCAGCTCAGACACAACAGAGGAAATTGTTCCTTAGTGTTGGATCTCCTTTCAAAATTCTTTAGTGCTGGATGTTCCTTCCTAGAGCTGGGCTGGAATGGGGGATCTCAGCCACAAAAGGCTCCAGGCATGTTAAGTCAGGGGGAATCTCCAGCAGCACAAGGATGCTCCCACAGCTGATGTCCTCCAGCACCAGCAGAGGAACCACAGACCTTTGGTGGGTTTGTTCTGTGCCAGCAGATATCCCTCAGGGAGCCACACGTGGGAAAAACCACAAAACCTTCTAGGTAAAATCTGCAGCACAGGCTCAATCACAGAGGAGAAATTTGGCCTTGGACAGGAGAATAGATGGAAAGCTGCCCTGCTCTTCAAAGCTGAAGTCAACACAAGACTTTTCGAAATGCACCTTTTCTCCTAAAGTGAGAATTTTTTTTTCTTTTCTAAGTGTGGTGAATTCATCTTTAGTGCAGACATCAAACCTTGCAGCACTGAGAACAAGGGAGCCTGTACTATGTAGCACAGTTGCTTTTTATGACTTTATTTTTAGAAGCATGCAACGGCACAAAAGCATTTAGTTAAAATAAAACAATATTTAGTGTGAAAATAAGCCATTAAATACACTACAAGGTTTATATTTTGTTTAAGATTTACTAAATATATGGGAAAGACAAAAGCTTTGGAGGATTTTCCATTAATACAAAATGTTATTTGCTCTTTGTCAAGGGAGAAGTCTCACTTAGTGTTTTAAAACACGACATTACCCATAAAAAGCATGAAAACTTCCTAGATTTTCTGAAAGTCTAATAGCTAGTGACATGTTATTAAAAATAGCAAACCTCCCACTTTACAAATTCTGCTGTAACTTTTAATATGAGGAAACAGATAAACATAATACCCATAGAAGAAAATTCAAATCTAGTTTGGAGAACCAATTGCCAAAAGCAATGAGGAGCAGATACCAAAACTGACATGAAACAGAAATTGAAACATGTTTCTTAAGTGCCTGAGCTGACACAAGCTCATAAGTATAGAAATATGGTGAAAAAAGAAAAAAAAAAGTGATTTAAAATTATTTTGGTTCCCTTAACATTGAAAATTATCATTAATTTAAGCTACATGTTTTTGTCTACCCATCACGTTGTGCGGCAGATTTGAATAGCAAATGCGTAGAAAAGCAATTTTGGGGTAAGAGGAGACCTTACTAACTTTAAGTTTATCCCACTGAAAATTTATTGCAATTCCTAACCTGCCTAAATCAGAACTTACTTTCTAAATTCACACAAACCCTGGAATCCACTTTTACGATCCAATCCTCAGAAGCCCCCTTTTTGCTTTTGCAGTTAACGTAAGATTTTTCAGAGATGTAATGGAAGCACATCCAGAGGAACAGCTGAACATTCAAGCTCTCATCTTTCTTACACTTTTGCCCTCTCTATCAAGTTATGTAGATACTTGGGTGCACACATAACCCTGTGGCAGAAATAAATGCTCCTCCTGCCTTTGCCCAAATTGGAGATGAAGTGCCCCCGACCAACGCCTCTGCTGCTGCTCTAGGAAGACAGAGGAAAGGATTATTCAGAGGTTTCCTCTTTTCCTCCTCTGTATGCATGTTGCATAATATGTAGTACTCTAACATCAGGACCAAAATTTTTATTATGCAAACTTATTGTGACTATCAAGTCCTCATTGAGCCTTAACAAGCTCTGAAAGATACTATTAAATGTGTCACTTTAACTTCAAATTGAAGCCTATGTATTTTTAATTAACAAGTAGAAGTGTGTGAGTGTAGCAGATGCTGCCATTAACCATCTTACCGGGTTAGAGGATGGCAAGAGTTCTCCTCCAGCACTGGCTGGGAGAGCATATTCTCCTTTTATAACCTTGGAAGCCATTGTACAACCATGTGCATTCACAAAACCAAGGCTGCAGCTCCAGAGCAGAGGGCACACATAATTAGACCTTTTGTTTCATCTGTGTCTCTGATCTCCACCTCCTCACTACCACGATTTTGCCCTTTTCCCCCCTCGTTCCCATCTGCAGCTGGAATCAAAGGGTGTGTGTAGGAGGGCTGGTGTGGGCAGCATTTCAAGGGGATGGTAAGATGCTTCAGCTGGCTGATACAGAGGAAAAAATAAGCCACTGGAAGGTTCCCAAAGCCTGCAGAGCATGGCCAGAACATGGACAGGAACTGGGGGAAGAAGCATTCTCCCACTGGTTGCTGCTTTCCACCCTCACCAACTACACACAGGAGCAGGCCTGGCTGAGGTGAAGGAGAACACTTACAGGAGGAACAGACTCAGTTTCTGATCTTCACATCCTCTGGGAAATACACCTGCCTTCCCATGGCAATTTGTTTTAGCTGGAGTTGGCTCTGACACAGCTGCTTGTCATGCCTCAATCCTGTCAAAAGGGATGGGATATTCAAGACCCTTCTTCATGGAAATCCTGAATCCCTTAAAACCTTCCTGGCTTTGGTCAAAAATTGCCAGGGGTACAAATGCCTCAGGCACTATACCCAGCACCTGGACTTCCTCAGCTCTTTAAAGAGCAGGAAGGGGGACTGAAGAGAAGCAAAGTGATGGTTATCTTTAATAACAAGCTCTTGCTGAAAGGTGGAATAAGCTGATTACAGTGCAGCCTGGGTGTAATTTTAAATAATTGACATGGCACTCAGTACTCATATCAGGATGCTTTTTCACTGTTCATGCATCAAAATGAATTAAATACATTAAATAAACGTATTGGAGGGGTGAAGTATATCAAGCTGGTAAAAGGATACAATCTGATATTATGCAAATTCAGATCAAGTAGAGGGAGATGATTTTGCTTGCATTGCCTCTAGCTAAAAAAAAAGAGTGGAAGGACATCGTACCTACTCCTTCCTGCCTTTGCTATTGGGCTTTGTTATCTGTATTTCAGAGCCTTCTTCCCTTCAGACCTAAACCAGCACCCAGAACAAGGGGGGAACTTGCTCTTTGCTCTGATCCCAGTAACCCTTGCACCTGGTTGTTCAATGACATGTGTGCTGCTTTTAAATTGGTCCCTGGGTGCCATTTGGTCTATGTTGGATAGAAAACAAGGAAAGAAGATCCCGAGAGCCTTAGCTGAAAACAGAAAGTATCACTGTCTAAACTCCCATAGATTGCAGACCAGTGAGTTCAACCCTGGTACTTCTGTTGAGTATAAGAATTTTTGCCTGTCAGGCATCTGGTCTGGGAGCTAAGGAGATTTTCAGGCGAAGAAACTACATCTTCCCTTGTTAGTTCATTCCAGTGGCTAATTTTCCTCATTACCAAATCATATGTAGGTAACATTTCTGCCAACTTTGGTGTGATATTGCCTTTAATAATTTGTGTGAGAATATTTCAAATGCTCTTGTGCTGTTCTGCATGTATTTGTGTGCCTGTATTATCCTTTCCCATTTTTAAAGCTATTTAAGCAAAAGATCTTAGGTAAGACACTGGTTGAGAGATGAAGTTATCTCCCTAAATTTAATGTAGAGAGGGAAATCTAACCCAGAGAGGGTCCTCAGAACTTCAATAGTCTTAAATTCTCATTCTGGAAAAACTAATAAATTTTAAGGGTATCTTTTCTTTGGCAGGAATTTATATCAGTCTCTTATGGTCCCATTGGTTTAAGCATCTGTATCTTGTGGATGTTACCAAAGCCAAACTGTTCTGCTGAATTTTTATAATCTACCAGACCACTCCAACATAGTCATGGTCCATTGCACTAATCTAACATGTCACCGATTTCACCAGCTGGCAAACCCAGCAACAGTGGCTTTGTCTGCTTTATAGATAACGAGCATCTTAATAGGCAACAATTAAATATTCATTTAGGAACTGATGGAAATCAAGTCACTGGGGATTCTGCCTTCTAAAAAGCTCTATTCCACCAATTATTGCCTCACCCATGTAAAAAGTTTGTGGCTCCAAATAAGGGCTCTAATCCTGGTTGCCTCAACAGCTGGTAGAATTTCTGCCTCTATGTTTCTCTCTCTCTCCCCATCCCTGTCCAGGGTTATTCACAGTAGGAGATGGAAAAGAGAACACCAGAAGTTTCCTCTGTCCAGCCATAAAGGAAAACACTGACTGACAGCCAAAGAGAGGAAGAAAAACACAAAACAAAAAAGGACTGAAGCAAGAGGACACTTGGGGGGCATGAGGGGGCATTCTCTTACAATGAATTTCCTTTACTGCAGCTATAGTAATAAAATTCCCAATGCACTGTCACTTCATCTCCAGTTCATCAAATTCTCCTCTGATGGGCAGTTAGTTGCAAAGGATTTCTTTCATGGCACGAGGTGGGTGAGAAAGAGCTTCTTTGTCTTCAGAAAGAAACCATCTCTGCTTTTGAACTACTTCCTTCAACACTGATAAAAAAGGCCTTTCATCCTCCTTTCAGTGCATCCATTTTAAGCTGGAGTCAGTCAGCTTTTCAAAGTTAGCACAACTTGATCAAAACTGAGTTTGCCTTGGAAACTGCACATTAACTAGAATGTGATGTTCGATTAAGGAAGCAGAGGAAAAGTACAATGAGAAAAGTTCTCTGATTCTTTAAATATCTCCTGTAGGAAGCATTCAGGCACTACCTCATCTTTTCTGCAACTCAAACAGGAGGTAAAGACAATAGAGTGTAGCTCTTATTTAATAACCTGGGAGGGATGTGCCAACTCAGATGCTCTTCTACAAGAAGTCTGACTGATTTTCTGAGTTCTTCATGGGAACATAATTAGTGCTGGAAGCCACTGGAGGAAACTAAGGATGCAAGAATTCTGCTTATCCTGCACCTCTGTGGTAAAAACACATTTTCCCCATGGCACTTTTACTTTCCAGCCTGTCTAAAGGCACTGTAGCACAAAATACACCAGCCAAAGGACTAAGAAATTATTTTGGCTATTGTATCTGAGCAGGTGTTGGCTTGTCAATTCAGCTTAGGAAGGTAAAGGTGTATGGATGCAAATATGGATGAACTGGGGAGAAGCAGCCCAACTCATGGAAAACTCATGAAAAATTATTTTGGGAGACCAAATTATTTACACATAGATCAACAAATAGTAAATAACTTTTGGATGCTTCCATTTTGGCTATGAGTAGCCTGAATTCTCTGACAACATTTTAAAATAATTCAACTGCTGAGACATCTGTAAAGTCACAATTATCATGAGAGAGAAATCAACTTCCTAACATATTTCTGCTATTACATTCAGGAACTGATGTCTTGAAACATCTCACCCCATTACACTAAGCAACTAGCAAGATTTATCCTGGTCACTATCTCTTCTTCAGAGTATTTTATTGTAGACACTGAAAAATACTAGTGATAGAACAGAGACTCTGACTTGCAGTAACATGAGTGACTGCAATCCCATGTTGCAGCATCAAATTATGATAACATGGGTATTCCAACTCAGAAATCAATTTCCTGATAATCTTCCAGAGAATCTGTAGCAAACTTAAGACCCATAAGGTTTTTTAGAAGGGTTGGTAATATTGCTGCTGCAGGACTTCATGTGTTTCAGACCTCAGTGACTCTTTTTAGCCCTGCTGCCCATGATGTGCTTCTTTAGACAAATATTCCACAGAAGGAGAAAAGCCAATTTCCTGTACTTTAGTGGCAATTTACTAAACCTTTCTTTAAGAATGGTTAGAGCGTATTTTTAGTGATAAGGAAATCTCTTCAGTGCCCAAGCTGTAATTTTATTGAATATTCCACCGTAGGTTATACACATTTACGAGAATGAAAATAATCATGTAATTAAGCTTGCCACATAAATTATCATGTGTTTTTCTTATTTATGTGGCCAATTCCTCCACTGGAAAGTGATTCTCAAATCACAGTCTACAGAGAAATGCTGAAATCGCAATTTCTGCATTACTAGATCTAAAATGCTCTATATCAGAAATTCTTTTTATTGTTCTTCAACCCAGCCAGGGGTTTCCAAAGGTTTCCACTGCAGCTTGAGGGAACTCAGTGGTTCAGGATACACTTGCCAGGAGGGGCCAGCTGGAGAGAGCAGAGATACCTTCTTCAGTTCCATTTATTTGGGAGAATTGTCCTAGAAGCTAAAACACGCAGAATGAGAAGGGGAGAGAAACTCCCTGGTGTCCTCTCTCCGTTTCAGGGAAAAATGCATATATTAGAGGTTTGTCTGTGCTAAAGCATGAGGCAGCTCCCCAGGAGACTCCCTATGGCAAACTGGTGCTGCCTTTCCATCCTCCTGGCTCCTTTTGGGTGCCCAGTATAAGGAGGTATTAAAGCTATTTATTACTCGAGAGTGTCAAAGGAGGGTTATGAGGATGGTGGAGGATCTGCAGGAGAAGCGGCTGAGGGCCTGGAGAAGAGCAGGGCGAGGGCAGAGCTGACCGACACCAGCCACAGCCCCCGAGGGACCCGCTGGAGCCGGGTCAGGGGAGGCTTAGGATGGACATCGGGGAAAGGTTCTTCACCCACAGGGCGCTGGAAGAGCTGCCCGGAGAAGCGGGCACAGCGCCGAGCCTGACAGAGCTCAAGATGTATTTGGCCAGCGCAGTCGGGCGTATGGTGGGATTTTGGGATGCTCCTATGCTGGGCCGGACTCCACGATGCCGTGTGTCCCTCCGAGCCCGGGATTCGCCGTGACTGTGTCCCCGCGGGTCCCGATGCTCCCGGCAGCGGAGCCGTGCGGCCGGGAGCCGGTCCCCGCCAGGACACAGGGATGCGCTGGTGCCGAGTGCCATCTTGTGGGGACCGCGGCACGGAGCGGGGACACGGACAGCCCCGGGGCCGGCGGCAGCGCCGGGAACCTGTGCTGCCATCCCAGCGCCGGCCGCCAAATTCCCCATCCCCATCAGAGGCTCGGGAGCGTCTCCCTCCCGCTCCCTCAGCGCAGGGGTTACAGCCCACTCGGAGTTCAGGCAGGAAAGGAGTGGTGTGTCTTAGATAAAGGTACCTCATCTCCCCAAAAAATGTGGGCACATGGCACCAGGTGTTCCTTGGGGTTCAGCCTGTATCAAGGTCCCGTGCCAGCACCTTTCAAGACAATCTTTAATCTGGAGTGTAAAATCTCCATCCTGAAAAAAACCCAAAAAAAACCCCCACCAAAAATCCCCACCAAACCACAAAGGCATTCATATTTCAGATTTACACACAGTTACAGAAGTAAATTCTAAATCTTAGCATGACTGGGGCCAAGGAAGACCAACCTGCTATTATTTTTCCTTTCTACTGGCTGTCACACTTCACTGGCTTCAGCAAGTAAAGGTGACAGAAATCATTTAGTGGCACATTTCAAGTACATTTTGCTCATTTTTGCTCCCAGCTGCAATTGTCTGTGCTCTGCGGTTTGCACCCTCCATGCACGGTGCCCAAGGAATTCTTGGAGCAATTTCCTCAGGTAAGGCCAACATGAATAAGCAGAGCTGGGTAAATCAGAAAAGTGAAGTGAAATTCCAAAAATCATGAAATGAGTCATTGGAACAGCTGACACAAAGCAGGTCACTGTCATAATCATGCCATGCGTTCCTGTCTACCCTCCATAACATCTCAAACAAATTCTGCCATCCCAGATATCAAAGAAACCTCACGGATGTAAATGGGGACAGAATTTGGCCAGCTCACACTCTATAGCATTTGTAGATCTCATTTCAAAGACTATTTAGCTGCAATTAGCCTTCAGTGCTAAGCCAAATGCACATTTGATAAAAGCCACTCTGGGTTACATCCATAAATACGACAGAAAGGAATCAACTTTAACATCTTTTTAATAGATCCAGGTCATCTTCCAGCAACACTCATACCAGGGTACCAGCTCCAGAGGCCTGTTCTTTCCTTCAGGCTCTTCCCCCCTTCGGTTTCAATAAGCTGGGGTACTCTTCCCTTTGCAGAAGTTTCTTCAAGCCCTCAAGAGCTCAATACACCACATCTCTGCTGTGGCTCTCCTGTTGTAACCCATCTCCCCAGCAAACATCCACTCTCACTCCTTCACCTCCCAGCAACTCCTCAGCCGTCATCTACTCTCTTACAGTCACTCTTGGCCAGATTGAGCTCCTTAGTCAGCTGCTTCACCTCAGTTAGAAATAAGAAGCATTGGTCTGGCTTCTGGTAAGGCTAAATTTGGCCTTGTACCCCTTAGCCAGACACAATTAGAGCCCTCCCACTTCCCACATGGTTCTGGGGAAATTCTGACCCTGCCATTAGCCTAAAGCTCCAAGGAGGTGGCCTTCATCCCTGTTCTAAGGGCTTTGATGTAATTTGCCAGCACTGGGGGGTCCGCTTTCCTGGCTGGACCCGTCAATCTCATCACTGTCCACTTTGAGTACTACCCAAGAGCACCAGGAGACAATGGCGACAGCTTGCAAGCCTGCTCCATTTTTAATTCAAACCACTTTAATTCCTCCTTCCCCTCATCCTTTTGGAAGGCACTGGTCCCACGCCACTGCTGCTGTAGGGTGTTTGTGGTTTCCTCTGAAAGGCTGTTGTGCTGAACAAGCCCACTGTGTTCTTTCTATAGGTGCTGTGCTGCTTTCCCAGCAGACAGACATTCACTGGAGCAATTCTTCCACACACACCAGCTATGAGCCAGTTTACCATTCTCTGTGGGGAAAATAAGACATTGCAAAATCAGGACAGCATGTGAGAAAGGAGTCTAAGAATCCCATCCTCCCTGCAGCTTCTTCCCAGTAGGAAAAGTCAGCCTGGGAACGCACAAAACGTAATGGAGAAATAAAATGCTTTCTAATGCATGACTGGAATAAAGCAGCATGACACGGTTAGCTGGGCGTTGCATCCTGATCAGTCAGACAGCAAAGACATCATGCTTCACTTAGCCCCAAAGCACCCACTGTGTGACAAGTATGAAAAGATGTGTTGGAGGGAGAGGAAGAGAAGGCTGCTTTGGGTCCAAAAGACCCTTTTGCCCCTGCTGCACTCACAAAAGGGGTCCTGAATAGGAACCCAAATGAGCCCCAGGAATATTCATATGATCTTAATTTACCATGACTGCTGCCTACCAGCTCCAGATAAGTTGGATTAATAAACTGCCTTTCACTTGTGGCACCTCGGCATGAATTTTGCATTAGACTCAATTCAGTAAAGTTCACAACTGACATGCTTGCTTTTATGACAATCCTTTTCAATTGTTTTTTGCACTGGGATGTCATAAAGATGTTTGAGCTTTTTTTTTTTTTTTTTTTTTTTTTTTTTCTGGTGAGGAACTGTCTTTTATCTTGAAAAAGAGCTTTTATAACCCACTCATGCCGATAGCACTCTTGAATTAAGCTGGAAGGCAAAGCCCCTAGTTCGTTTATACTATTAACAAGGCAGGATTTTTCAGTGTCAATGAAAGCAGTGACGTGCTTGCTTCAGAGCTGGGCTTGTCACAGCAAAAAATTTCAATGCAATGGGGGTGGGGATGATTAAAACACAAAGAGGACACAATGTGTGATAAGATCAGCAGAACCTTTTTGGAATTAATGTAAGGCGAGTGGATCATGCCCACCAATTAGAGCTTACATAGTACTTGCTAAATTTATCAGACCATGAATCTGTTCTTCCTTAATTGATAAGCAGGTGGCATGGCTGATCTGCATCCAGATTCGAGAAGAAGAGACAAAAGTGGATGGATGGATGGACAGATGGATGGATGGATGGATGGATGGATGGATGGATGGATGGACGGATGGATAAATGAATGATACATTTAGAGGTATTTTTATCTCTTAATGATACACCCTAGTTTGATATTGCCTCTCTCAGCCGCTGCTGCTCAGGTCAAGGATCCTTCAAAAGATGGATCTCAGTTGGAGCTAGATGAAAATGAGGAGGTATAGGTTTGGGGAACTATTTGGGAGAGAATTTGACTGCAGCCTGACAAAATAACAGAAATTAAAGTTGGCTGGAAGATTTCATTCCTGACCTGAGGTGCTGGCTCAGAGCCATTATGAAGAACTCAGCCCTGCAAAACCTTACAGAACCCTAAAGCTAAGCTAAAGTCAGTTTCTGAACGGTTTCATCTATGAAACAAGGAAAATATTACCATCATACTTTTTCTTACTCCTACCCTTTGTCTTTTGGGCTCCTTCAGACAACATGTCTTTCAGGGAAGGAAATGTTCCTTACTATGCACAGAGTTCTGATCTCACTTGGGGTATCACACATACTCAAAAACATCTGGATGGATTGCAAAGTCAGAGCAGCTTATGTGTGCAAAGACCAATTATCCACCTGCTCTCTGTAGAGAGATCCTCCATTTACTCCTGGGCTGCATGAAAGGATTGGTGCTGTGCTTCAATCTCAAATGCATTCTAGTTCCCTTTTTTTTTTTTTTTTTTTTCCTCTGAGCACGAGTGGAGGCAGATTTAAGGCTTGCTGTGTGGAAGGGAAACACATTTCTAGACAGCAGGTTCAAAGTGGCTATGCCGATACTTCCCTTCCTCCATGAAATTCTCTAAGATAGGAAACTTAATCTTGAAATTATTGAAATACCTGATGACTCTGAAACATCTCAGCTTAAATATAAGGAAGGCAACCTGGAAAGAATAGTCCGGTTTCATCCATGTGTACTTTGGATGACTGCTCTCCTATGTTTCATAGCTCCAGTTTGATAAACCACAGATTGGTTCAGGGGCTTATCCCAAATAAGCCATCAGGACCTATATATTTCCTCAGAATTGGCCTGTGAAAGTCATTCTTCAGCTACATAAAATGCTTTGCAAATACTTTTTTTTCCTGTGCTGACAAAGCCAGGTGTCTTAGCTGTTGCTGCGTTCAGAGAAGGAGGAAAAGCAACACATATAAAAATGGCTTAAACCAGCTCTTTGCATAACCAAGGCAGGACTTCAGGGATATCTACACGGATTAGACTGACTATGTTTCCTTGCAAAGGGTCAAGCCTCCCATTTTTCACCAGGGACAGAGCTCTAGTTTCTGACTTCTCGGTGTTCAACTGTAATACCATGATTTTACTTGTTCAGAGCTGAATCTCTGCTGTTTGGGATGTGAATTAGGGAACATTTCAAGGGGAAGACAAGATTATTTGATCTACTTAAGAACTGGGGTTTCTCACATGGCTCAGAGGAGAGGATTGATGCAGGCAGGAGCTATCAGAAATAGGAAGGAAAAGGACACAGGAACCCAGGAGACTTTCCCAGGCTCTGGTAACTTTACAAAAACACAATTCTGTAAACCCTTGTCCCTTCAAATCAGCCACGGACCTTTCTGCTACAAGCAGCTCCTTCCCCTTCTCCCCTAGAAACACCATCCTCTGCTTGATGTGCTGTTTCCATAGCAACATTTAATTAATATAAACCCCCTGCCCGCTGCACAGCACAGGTAGTATCTGTAAGCAGCATTTAACATGAAATAAAAGCAGAAACATCAGCCAGCAAAAGGCCTGGCTCCAATCTCAAGTGTGTTTACAACAGTGGAGTGGAGCCTGTGCACTGAGGAGAGGAAGAGTTCCTCTGGCTTTTAATTACACGAGATGTACACAGCAGTTAATTAATACGGAGAAAAAACTGGAGATGCCTGAGCTTCCGACCCTCTGATAGCAGCTTGGGTCACACTGGTGGGATGCAGCACTCAGAGGAGCAGGTTTCAGGCTCTCTGTCTGTCCTGGGGTGTGGAAGGGATTTGCTCTGGGTGTCAGTACTTTGATTCCATCCTGGAATTCAGAGTTACCACCTCGTTATTCTAAAAAAAAAAAATTGTTATTCCAGAGCTTCTCATCAAGACTAATTGTTCTGGCATGTCAGTTACCTGGTATGTGAG
Organism: Sylvia atricapilla; assembly: GCF_009819655.1. Classification (NCBI taxonomy): domain Eukaryota; kingdom Metazoa; phylum Chordata; class Aves; order Passeriformes; family Sylviidae; genus Sylvia; species Sylvia atricapilla. Next base: position 6,833,586 of record NC_089152.1, on the reverse strand, counting down.
TCAGTTTCTTTCCTGAAACCTAATCTTTATAGACATAAAGAAAAAGAAATTGCTACAGGTAGAATTTTACAGCGAATTATTTTTGGATGGAAAAGGGGTTTGCAGTGAAAAAAAATTAAAATACACGCAGCAGTTTTTGTTTCTCTTCTATTTTAAAAGATTGAAATGTTAACTACAGAAAAATTACTGCAGTTAGAATTTTACAGTGAATTATTTTTGGATGGAAAAGAGTTTTACAGTGAAAAAAATTAAAATACATGCCGCAGTTTTTGTTTCTCTTCTATGTTAAAAGATTGAAATATTAACTATAGAAAAAATAAATAATGGAATTTGGAGGCACTAGCTGAAAATGGTCTATCTGGTTGTCACTGGGATTCAGCAGAAGGTAAAGATTTGCATGAATATGGTACTTTATTTTCTTCTCGGTTTTCACTGGCATGGAGAAAACGGGGAGGAGAACAAAAGGAAACTTTCCCACTAGGATGCAACAATATCTGCTCTTCCAGGGCCTTGGCAATGGTCTGTTTGCTAATCCCCTTGTGAAAAGCACTTTGAAAGTGCTTTGAAACTCTCCTTTGGGGACACGGAAAAATCAACAGCTAAACAACAGACCCCAGGGGCTCATTTCTGTAGCTGAAACAACACTCTAAATCTCTGTTACTTCAGACTTATGGAACCCTTATTATTTACTGGTACATAATATTATTGATTTGGACATGAGGGGATATAGGAACTAATGCAGACAGGCAGGACTGATGGGGGCTGGCAGCTCAGTTTAGGTTTACAGGGAGCACTTCTGAAATCAGCCTAATTAACAGTGACACCAGCAAGCATCTGGACCCTGCTGAGGGTTTGGCAGAGATAAGCTTAAAGCTTTACTTCTCAGCAGAAGTGTTCAAGGAGGTGTCTGTGTTTACTGAGGGGATGTCAGGTCTGAAGAAAAATAATTAAAGTAAATCAGTGGGAATGGACCTGTAAATTCAAACACATACCAAGTACTGCAGCTTTCAGCTAGAAAAGCTTCACAACTACAGCACAGAGTCTGGCTGCACAGAAAGATGAAACATTACATGAATTATTTGAATATGTATCACATACAAGGGCCAGAAAGGTGGAGGAATCTCCAGCCTAAAATATATTCAAAGCTCAGCTCAACAAGCCCCTGAACAAGGTGGTCTAGCTGGGTTCGAGCTGAGTTTTGGACCAAATGAGTGCCTGTGGTCTGCTCCAGCCCAAATTATTATGTGACTTTGGGACCATATTATTTCTACGTGTTGGGTCAAATACAGGGAAAATGTATTTTTAATTATTTTTAAAAAATCTTAAAGCTTTTGCCCTCTGAATCACTTGTTAACATGGGTGAAGCAGCATTTCAAGGGGCAGCATTCTCCAGTCTGCTTATAATTTTATGATCCTTTTTTTCTTGGTATTTTTGATGCTTCTTAAATTACACAGCCTGTCAATGACTAGCAGGTTGTCTTCAGCAGGTGTTAATACAGCTATTCCAATGCAGAAGCTGCAGCTCAAAGGGCAGTATTGGCAGGTGATTATTCACAAGGGGAAGAAAAAAGACTCTTAGGAAAGAAACAGTGTCCAATTATTTGGTTGCAGCATGTGAGACTATATTTTGTAATGAGGTCTTAAATCTTTGTAAGTTTTCTTCCTTGGTTATGAAGCAGAAATTGGAACACATTTGAGAAGACCCAGGCCTGAAGAAGAGGGCAGAGAATGGACATACCTCATGAGGAAGAGGAATTTCTGCCAAGGGTTGTGCTCACAGCAGGCAATAGCTTTTTTCTCCTGTATCACATATTCAAATTGCTGTAAACACCATTTGACTCAGGATTTTGTATAAGGCCATGTCCTTTGACTGATAGAACCCAGGAACAGAAATAAAGCAGGCCTGGGACAACGTGGGAGGAAGGGGGCAGAAAAGGATAATGTGAAGGATACTTTAAATCACTTGGGTTTGAAATTGCAAGCTTCTCATCTCAACCCACTGCTGAGGCTGCTGGAGACTGCGCTGGCCTGTGCTATTCAGCACAATAATGTTGCACCATCATCCAATTTTCACTTGGATTTTTAAATGGCAAGGGTTTCGGTATGCACGTGGCAACAATTGAGTTCTGCAGGCTCTCCTATTCTATTCTATTCTATTCTATTCTATTCTATTCTATTCTATTCTATTCTATTCTATTCTATTCTATTCTATTCTATTCTCTGTTTCTCTCAGAAGCAGGCTAGAGAAAAACCTGAGCAGGCAAGATCTAGAAATTTTTTTAAGCCTATACTGTTTCAAACCACCCATCTGGAGGAATATCCAACCTTGGGTGGGAGATGCTGCTTGGAAGGGAGAAGATTTTGGTTGTTTGTTTGTTTAATTTTGGATCATTGCCTTTGACACTATTCATAAATGGTTAAAGCAGTTTGGAATTTAGCCACTGACATATTTTGTATACACGGTTTTATGTAAATAGAAAACAAACAGAAATGGGAGGTTGAGTTCATTTGGGTGCACACTTGGGCCGTTTGTTAAATGAACGTTCACCACTAGAGGACTCTACAGCAATAGCTAATTGTCTTTTTTCCCTTCTTTTTTCCCCCTGCTTTTTTTTTTTTTTTTTTTTTTTTTTTTTTTTTTTTTTTTTTTCCCACTTCGTGCTCCCTCGTGTAATCCTTTCTCTGAGGACAAAAAGTCCTGCTCCAAAAGCCCCAGGTGGCCCAGATTTTTGAAACAAGTTCTCAGACAAGGCCAGTTTGAAGCCATCGAGCTTCTTGCTGTGTTTAACTTGGAGAATAAATGATTCCATTTTCAAGAAAACAATTCACATGTTGTGCTGCAGGGGTGTGCTACGGGCCTCTTGAGATCACCTTTTTCATTTCCTGCACTCGCCCCTGCCAAAACAAAGGAGTTTGGGCTCGTGGAGGTGGACAGCCCAGGGACAACAGACTTCAGATCCTAGGAATGAGTAGGAGGCCGTGACACAGGGCTGGAGCTGAGTCTCAGCAAGGCTGTCTGCCCTCTGTCTCCTCCTAACACGATGCTGTCAGGACCCTTTCCCAGCTGGAGCCATTTGCTGTTTCCTCTGGAGTCCCTTGGCTCCCCTCGATACCCCCAAGCCAAAGAGGGCAGCCAAAAGGCTCCTTGTGCTCCTCGGTCACATTTCCTCTCTGCCTTTCTCAGATGCAAGGCATCACAGAAAACTGGCCATTGATGGATAAATTAGAGTTTTAGAAGCACTTTTGGGCTTTTTCTTTTCCCTCTGAAACCTCTCAGAAGGAAGTCTAGGTCTAAAATACAGACATTTAAAGTCCAGGCAGCCGGCCAGAATCTGTGTCTTCTCTTGGACCGTGAGGACTGGGAAGCTTCACACTGGGTCAGCAGCAGCCCTGCTTGGAGCCCCATGTGCTGATACATGTCGGTGAGCTGGGGCCAGCTCTCCAGCTGTCCTTAGAAAGCTGAGACCTTGTGACATTTGCCATTTCTCATGTCCTTGAGCTTCAGCACTCTGGAGTCAGCTGAATCCAAGGCTTGTGCTGGCAGGGTGGCTCTATTGAGCTCAATCTCATGGTGTGAGGACATCTCTCCTTCAACCAGGCTGCTGGGTCTCCCAGTCCTACCAGTCCACAGGGCAAAGAACAGCAGCAGGATGGCAGCTCTGGCACCGGAGACACTTCATCCTTCACCACAGGAAGGCAATGCTGGAGAATGGTTCCTTGGACCACCTCTAAGGAAAACAAGGACACCCATCCATCCACCTGCATTGCACAGGGAGCCCTGACTCGTGCAGCTCTCACTGATAAGAGATTGGTTTGTGCCATCTCCAGAAGAGGGTAACACCTCTGCACTTGGCCTACCCTGATTTCTGTGACTGTGGACACCTGCAATGGACGACTTTCTCCAAAACCTGCTCCCAGTGCCTTCCCCATCACACACCATGGAGATGCAGTCCTTGGGAGCAGGCCAGCTGCAGATCAGCACGTACAAGGGCACAGCTACCACTTGCACCACTGGAGATGTGGAAATAAATCTGCTGTCAGTGAGCTACAGACAGTCAGCAAATCTCCAAGGTTTCTCTCAAAGAGACATGATGGGGGTCGTGATGTTTAATGGGATACAGAGCACACTCACAGCAAATGGGAGGCTATTCAGAGCCAGACAGCCAAGGCTGGGGATTAAAACTGTTCTGGGGGTGGGTAGAGGACAGCAATGCCTGGAATAAGTGATCAGGGCCTACAGCTTCATCATCTGCAGCTACATCCTTTGTCAGGAGAACCACTTTTACTTTTAGTTGCCCAAAAGTTTCTGCCAGATTGGGACTGACATCCCACTGAAGCAGAATGGCACTGAAAGCAGAAGTGGTTTAGGATACTCTTATGTTTCTCTTCACCACTCTGGAGTTGCTGAAAGTTGCCTCAGTGCCAAGAAAACTCTTCCCTTTACTGAAGCTCTAAATCACTTGTTCCAAAATTCCTTTAGTCTCCAGTGATTTTTTGGCAGTGGTTTTTTTTTTTTGTTTTTTTTTTGGCCTTGTTGGGAATCAGCAATGATCCCTATTAACATTTTTAGGTGCAAGGGATGTGGGTGTTGTTTAACCTGTGGAATGTTTCCAGAGCTATTGGATGTAGGGCGTGCAACCAGCAAAACGGGGTCCGTGTTGGCACCAGCCATGAGGTGCACATTGTCCCGGGCACCTGAGAGGGGTCTGGAGTGCCCAGGTGCACAGAGCAGCCCCAGGCACTAAGCTAGGACAAAGAATCATGGAGCAGCTTGGGTTGGAAGAGACCTTCAAAGATCACCCAGTCCAGTACACCCTGCCATGAACAAGGACATCTTCCACTAGACCAGGCTGGTCAGATGAGCTGCTTTGAACCAGGCAGGGGAGAAAGAGGACATTAAAATGAAACAGGAGGCTTGAAAGCAAAATCTCAGCACAATGGGGATCTCTGCGGTGCTGGGACACTTGGCAGCTGGGGCCAGTCTCTTGGTGAAACGCTTGGCAGTCTTGTTCTGCAAACAGCTCTGCTGGCTCCAGATTGAGGGGGTGCTTTGATACTCCAAAGAGAAGACACTGAAACAAGGACACAGGGCTCTGCCTGGCTGCCTGCATCTCTGGAGGAAGCTGGCAGGGCTGAGGGAGGGAAGGAGGGACAGTGTCCTTACATGCACATCATGGGACTCCTTTTGTGCTTGAACACCCAGTTGGAATGAACTGGGGGACATTTTCCACCATCCTCCTCTTTACTTCGTGTTTCTACAGAGGGATCAGTTATCCTGGGCAAGTTGTGTGTTTTTGATCTTTCTAACTCTTCTATCCCCATTTGCAGTACTTGCTATAAGATCTCAGCTACCCTTTAATCTTGCCACACCTCAGCGAGTCAGAGAGCTGCCAGGGTAGGATCTGATTCCAGTGTTAGGCTGGAATGATTTGCTTTGAAACTGAAAACAAAATCACTGACCACTTGAAAAATGAAATAAAACAAATCTCTGACAACAAATTTTTATTTTGAGTGCCTTGGATAGATTTCAGCACAGGGAAAGTCTCTGGGATACCCTATCACGTTATGTGCCAAATTTGGACTTGGTCCAGTGAGGATTTTTGATCACTTTTTATCTTCTTCCCTGTATTTTTCAGGATCATGTGTGCGTGGCCATTGTCCTGGGGATGGGATACAGTTCCCTCTGAATGCCTAATTAAGCCCCGATTAGCATTTCTTCTAGGAGCAGATGCAGCTTTTCCAGCCCAGCAAACAATGCCATCTGTTGTTCCCTGGCTGGAAGTTTCATCCCAAAGTGTGCTCTGCTTCTATATTTAATTGTGAAGTTTCCTGCTGCCAAAAAAAAGTGAGGTTGTTTAAATTTGGCATCAGGAGGAAAAGGCGGAGAGGAGAGGGAGATTGGATTTATATTGTTACTGCAGGGAATGCTAAATTGGTTTAGTCTGACCGGCAGCTCTGCAGCTTGCCCTCCTGTACAGGACAAGCCAAAGGGTGAAACCTTCCAACAAGACTCCCAGAGGCACTTTGCACCCTCTCCTTTCAGGCTTTCTCCTGCCTTTGCTACCACCAGTTCCCTGGAGAGCTGAATTCAGGGTGATAGCAAGGTCCTCAGGCACTGGCACTCAGCATTGTGCTGTGACCTCTAGAGACTTTTGGCACTCACAAAAGAGGAAAGTGTTTGCAAACCAACCTTGTCTCTGTTCCTGGCCCCGGGGAAATGCTGAGTTTGCATGGCCTTGACCAACCTGCCATGACTGCCAATGAGCAAGCCAATTGGAGAACTGATTTTTGGGCATCTGTCAACTGGCTTCTGGCTGGAGACCCACTAAACTGATTTCACACAGACCACTTAACAGCCATTAGCTGGTTGTGGCATGACCTTGTGATGGACTGCAAACAGTGACTTAGAGGAGAAAACACTAATTTTATTATTTAACCCAGTGGAGAGCAGGATGGGAATGTTCAGGGGAAAATAGAAATAGATGCAAGGAAGTCAGCATAGTTTGTGGGCCAGATTTTATTCCTCCTACTTTGATGAACATCACCTACTTATTGAGCTGCATCAGGAGCTCCAGCTCCATGATATAAATGGGTAAAGCCAGCTAGTGAATTCTGGCTAGGGTAAATCTTTTGACTCTCCATTTTTGGGAAAGTGAGGATTTAATGGGAACCAGGCAATTAGTGCTGATTTCTATAACAAACAGAATAGTTTTCTGTAGTCAAATCAAATGTTTAACTTTGCAAATGTTTACATTTTCCATCATAATGAATGTTATGCTAAACAAATATAGCCAAAGGGTAAATGCTATTATTTAAAACTTCGGGTTTGGGGTTTTTTTCCCCAAATTAAAAAAATTTAACTCTCATGGTTCATGGTGAAGGAGGGATCTCAGTCAGTAGTTTTCCAACTCATTCTCAAAATGCCAACAAGTTGCAGAATCCTGTCTCCCCAGCTGGCTGACATCAAGTATGCATCACGTACATCAAACCATAGGCCAATGCAGGGCATGATTTGTTTAATAATGCAAGAGAGTTTCCCCTATACATTGAAATCATAACCACAGCACTAGTCCCTCAAAAACCCTCAGGGATGCTTGAGGCCAGTACCATATGTAAGAAGCTGGTATTAACATTCATCATAAATTAAGCTTCTTTTCCCTACATACGCCTCATTCTTAAATCCTCTTTAAGAAGAGATTTAAAAACATTTAAAAATGTCTGCCAGTTTTTTTTGGGTTTTTTTTTTCCTTTTCTGTTAAGCATTCCTATTGTGCTGCCCCTGCCTTCTCAGATGTCTGGCTCTGCATCTCCTTCAGGGCAAGGTTGCCAGTCCGTGTGTCTGGTGTGCCCATCACTGCCATTTCTGGCCTTCTGCTGCTGCCTCGGAACAAAGGCAAATATCCTAATCCCATCACCCTGAGCATCTTAACACCAGATGTGTGCACTGCTACAGCACAGGATGTTTCCTGCAGAGTTTCCTGGGACTGCCCTCTGCTTAGCTCTGCCCCAGACAGAGTAGTGAGTGTTACAGCTCAGAAGCTGGTGGGTGGAGATTAGTGAGAGCCATCATGGTTTTTGAAGCGTCTTTTCGAGTAGAGTTTTGCAGGGAGCTCTCCTGAGCTTTGTATGCCCCCTGCACGGGTAGCTGCCAGAATTCTGCCTGCCAGGTTGCAGACGACAGTCTGGGTTCACACACAGCTTGCTGGGACAGCATCTGGCATTTTTAGTAACACTCGGAAAGCGGTTTGGAATCAAGAAATGTGACCTTGGTTTTCTCCCCAGATCCTTCACACTCGGGAACAGGTGGGTGGAACACAGCAGGAATAGGGAAAATCAATTTTGTCTTTAATGTTTTTGTTGTTTTACAGATGTATTCAGGATGCCACCACACCCACCTATTGCATAAATCCCTGTTGTCTTCCTGAGCAGCTCATTAACGTCATTAGCAGGCTCCTGGACAATTTTCAGTCTCCTCAAGAGTAGCTGGGCTTGTGGCTGGGAAAGCAGCAGCACCCTAAGAGTTAAACTGCAATGATCTGGAACAAGACGGATGAAAAAAACCCCAGGAATTCGATACAGTTCAACATCTTCAGTGTACTTTGTTATTTACCATGCACAGCCTGTGCCAGCTGTAGCCGACCTTCTGCCTCAAGCTGTGAAGAAAGGAGTGTATTTTGTACTAATCGGAACTTTTGTTTCAATATATCCCTATAGCAGCAACCTTCCAACCTCCTCCCATGCCCACACCGTGTAAAATTGGTCATGCAGGCAGCACTTCAAGACAAGCAGAGGTAGAAACTTCGATGGAGAAAGTGGAGAGATTTCCTTTACCAGGTTGAAAGGAGCAGCCCCGTAACAGTGCATCCCTGAGCGTATGAGAGTTTCTGCACACTTTGGATATTCCCAGCCATTATCTGGGGAGATACACTTAACAGAGCTGTTAGTTTTTCACTTGACTCTTATTACTGAACATTTGTGGCTGTGTACAGGGAATAGGGCCCTGGAGAAACGGGGTCGTGGGAGAAGATAGTGAGCAGCTCTTCACTTCCCTCCTCTGTGTATTTAAAAATTGTGAAACCAAAGAAAGCTTCCAGCTTCCTTTTTTTTTTTTCCCCTGGTAGATGAAGCGTTCCACAAACCCCAGGGAAGGCACATCCACTCACAGTGAAATTATTCCACAGGGCAGGTCTGCAGTTACCTGCTGTGCCTCACTCCAGAGCAGAGGTTGAAAAACACGGGTGGGATCAGATGCACTGCTGTTTCCAGCTGCTCCTGTGTTATGCGAAAATGTTCTTGCTTTGAAAAATGTTATTGTTTCTAAAATGAGCGTTTTGGGTTGTTTTCCAGCTTCGGCCCACACTGTTGCTGAAGGCAGCAGTGCCACGTCCCTCTGCTCGTTCCAGATGACGGCACCGACCCGCGGGTGGCCCCCGGCCGGTCTCCGTGCGAGCCCCGGCTCTGTGCAGCTCCCCGCAGGCAGCGGGCCCCGCGGGTGGGCCTGCTGACCTTCACATTCCCCACGCACACAAATTCCGCCCAGGCCGGCGATTGCACAGATCTGTGCAATTTTAGCCGGGTTCTGCTGACTTTCCCTGCCCCGCCGCAGGCGCGGGCGTGCGGCGGGTGAGTGAGTGACACGCAGGGACATCACTGCGCGGGGTGCCCATCCTGCGGGCACACGGGGGCAGGGCCGGCCGGGCAGGACCCGCGGCGCGCTGGCTGCGGGGGCAAAGGCCGGGGCAGGAGGAGAGGGGTTCCTGCCAGGGCTGGCTGCACAGGGGGCCGAAGGGCAGCGGGGCCGCTCCCCCGGGGACACCCGGAGCGGCCGGCGCAGGGCCCGCACACAGCGGCCGCAGCTCAGCAGGGCCGGCCCGGCGGAAGGCGGCCCTCAGCCCCGAGCGCCGACGGCTCATCTCGCCCCGCCCACAAGCTGCCCTCCCGCCCTCCTATTGGTCTTCTCCCCGGCAGGGGGCGCGGCTTAAAGGGACGTCACGGGAGATACCGTCGCTGATTGGTGGCGGCAGCGGCGGGCGGCCCCGCCCCCGCGGTCCCACGCGCGGCCCGGCCCGCCCGGCGGGTACATTGTGCGCGGGGCCGTGGCCGCGCAGCGCTGCAGCCCTGCTGCCCTGCAGCCCCGCATCCCTGCATCCCTGCATCCCTGCATCCCTGCATCCCGCAGCCCTGCGTCCCCGCAGCCCCGATCTCTGCATCCCTTCCACCCGGCGCTGGGGGCT